>NW_024543281.1:0-600000 GCF_018167655.1 Microtus oregoni
ACCCTGAGTACTGAGCGCCCAGCACCCCAAGCACAGAGCACCCTGGAGTACTGAGCACCCTGCACCCCAAGCACTGAGCACCCTGAGTACTGAGCACCCAGCACCCTGATTAATGAGCACCCAGCACCCCGAGTACTGAGCACCGAGCACCCTGAGTACTGAGCACCCAACGTACTGAGCACCCAGCACCCTGAGGACTGAGCACCCAGCACCCTGAGTACTGAGCACCCAGCACCCTGAGCAATGAGCACCCTGAGTACTGAGCAACCCAGCACCCTGAGTACTGGGCACTCAGCACCCTGAGTACTGAGCACCGAACACCCCGAGCACTGATCACCCAGCACCCTGAGCACTGAGCACCCTGAGGACTGAGCAACCAGCACCCTGAGTACTGAGCACCCAGCACCCTGAGTACTGAGCACCCAGCATCCTGAGTACTGAGCACCGATCACCCTGAGCACTGAGCACCCAGCACCCCGAGCACTGAGCACCCTGAGTACTGAGCACCCAGCACCCTGAGTACTGAGCACTAAGCACCCTGAGCACTCAGCACCCAGCACCCCGAGCACTGAGCACCCAGCACCCTGAGCACTGAGCACCCAGCACCCTGAGCACTGAGCACCCAGCACCCAGAGCACTGAGCACCCAGCACCCTGAGCACTGAGCACCCAGCACCCTGAGTACTGAGCACCCAGCACCCTGAGTACTGAGCACCCAGAACCCCGAGCACTGAGCACCCAGCACACCCCTAGCACTGTGCACCCCAGCACCCTGAGTACTGAGAACCCAGCACCCTGAGTACTGAGCACCAGCACCCTGAGCACTGAGCACCCCAGCGGCCCGAGCACTGAGCACGGAGCATCCTGAGCACTGAGTACTGAGCACCCATCACCCTGAGCACTGAGCACGCAGCACCCTGAGAACTGAGCACCCAGCACCCTGAGTACTGAGCACCCAGCACCCCAAGCACTGAGCACCGAGCACCCTGAGTACTGAGCACCCAGCACGCTGAGCACTGAGCACCCAGCACCCCCGAGTACTGAGCACCGAGCACCCTGAGTACTGAGCACCCAGCACCCTGAGCACTGAGCACCCAGCACCCTGAGCACTGAGCACCCAGCCACCATGAGTACTGAGCATCAAGCACCCTGAGCACTGAGCACCCAGCACCCTGAGCACTGAGCAGCCAGCACCCTGAGCACTGAGCACCCAACGTACTGAGCAACGAGCACCCCGAGCACTGAGCACCCAGCACCCTGAGTACTGAGCGCTGAGCACCCTGAGTACTGAGCACCCAGCACCCCGAGCACTGAGCACCCAGCAACCCGAGCACTGAGCACCCAGCACCCCCGAGCACTGAGCACCCAGCACCGTGAGTACTGAGCACCCAGCACCCTGAGTACTGAGCACCGAGCACCCCGAGCACTGAGCACCGGGCACCCCGAGCACTGAGCACCCAGCACCCTGGAGTACTGAGCACCCAGCACCCTAAGTACTGAGCACTGAGCACTGAGCTCCCTGAGCACTGAGCACCCAGCACCCTGAGCACTGAGCACCCAGCATCCTGAGCACTGAGTACTGAGCACCCAGCACCCAGAGCACTGAGCACCGAGCACCATGAGCACTGAGCACCCAGCACCCTGAGTACTGAGCACCCAGCACACCAAACACTGAGCACCGAGCACCCTGAGAACTGAGCACCAAGCACCCTGAGTACTGAGCAGCCAGCACCATGAGTACTGAGGACCGAGCACCCAGAGTACTGAGCAACCTGAGTACTGAGCACCCCAGCACCCTGAGAATGAGCACCCAGCACCATGAGTACTGAGCACCGAGCACCCTGAGCACTGAGCACCCAGCACCCTGCCTACTGAGCACCCAGCACCCCGAGCACTGAGCACCCAGCACCCTGAGTAATGAGCACGCAGCACCCTGAGTACTGAGCACTGAGCACCCTGAGCACAGAGCACCCAGCACTACGAGCACTGAGCACCCAGCACTCTGAGTATTGAGCACCCAGCACCCTGAGTACTGAGCACCCAGCACCCTGAGTACTTAGCACTGAGCACCCCGAGCACTGAGCACCCAGCACCCTGAGCACTGAGCACCCAGCACCCTGAGTACTGAGCACCCAGCACCCTGAATACTGAGCACCCAGCGTACTGAGCACCGAGCACCCCGAGCACTGAGCACCCAGCACCCTGAGTACTGAGCACCCAGCACCCCGAGCACTGAGCACCCAGCACCCTGAGTACTGAGCACCGAGCACCCTGAGTACTGAGCACCCAGCACCCTGAGTACTGGGCACCCAGCGTACTGAGCACCGAGCACCCAGCAACCTGAGCACTGAGCACCCAGCACCCTGAGTACTGAGCACTGAGCACCCAGCACCCCGAGCACTGAGCACCCAGCACCCTGAGTACTAAGCACCCAGCACCCTGAGTACTGAGCACCCAGTACCCTGAGTACTGAGCACCCAGCGTACTGAGCACCGAGCACCCCGAGCACTGAGCACCCAGCACCCTGAGTACTGAGCACCCAGCACCCCGAGCACTGAGCACCCAGCACCCTGAGTACTGAGCACCGAGCATCCTGAGTACTGAGCACCCAGCACCCTGAGTACTGAGCACCCAGCGTACTGAGCACCGAGCACCCAGCACCCTGAGTACTGAGCACCCAGCACCCTGAGCACTGAGCACCCACCACCCTGAGTACTGAGCACTGAGCACGCCGAGTACTGAGCACCGGGCACCCCGAGCACTAAGCACCCAGCACCCAGAGCACCGAGCACCCAGCACCCTGAGCACTGAGCACCCAGCACCCTGAGCACTGAGCACCCAGCACCCTGAGCACTGAGCACCCAGCACCCTGAGCACTGAGCACCCAGCACCCTGAGCACTGAGCACCCAGCTCCCTGAGTACTGAGCACCCAACGTACTGAGCACCGAGTACCCTGAGCACTGAGCACCCAGAACCCCGAGTACTGAGCACCGGGCACCCCGAGCACTAAGCACCCAGCACCCCGAGCACCGAGCATCCAGCACCTTGAGCACTGAGCACCCAGCACCCCGAGCACTGAGCACCAAGCACCCCGAGCACTGAGCACCCAGCACCCCGAGCACTGAGCACCAAGCACCCCGAGCACTGAGCACCCAGCACCCCGAGCACTGAGCACCCAGCACCCCGAGCACTGAGCACCCAGCACCCTGAGTACTGAGCACCCAGCACCCTGAGTACTTAGCACCCAACACCCTGAGCACTGAGCACCCAGCACCCTGAGTACTGAGCACCCAGCACCACAAGCACAGAGCACCCTGAGTACTGAGCACCCTGCACCCCAAGCACTGAGCACCCTGAGTACTGAGCACCCATCACCCTGATTAATGAGCACCCAGCACCCCGAGTACTGAGCACCGAGCACCCTGAGTACTGAGCACCCAACGTACTGAGCACCGAGCCCCCTGAGCACTGAGCACCCAGCACCCTGAGTACTGAGCACCCAGCACCCTGAGCAATGAGCACCCTGAGTACTGAGCACCCAGCACCTTGTGCACTGAGCACCGAGCACCCCGAGCACTGAGCACCCAGCACCCGGAGTACTGAGCACCCAGCAGTCTGAGTACTAAGCACCGAGCACCCTGAGTACTGAGCACCCAGCACACTGAGCACTGAACACACAGCACCCTGAGTACTGAGCACCTCGAGCACTGAGCACCCAGCACCCTGAGTACTGAGCACCGAGGAAACTGAGCACTGAGCACCCAGCACCGCGAGCACTGAGCACCCAGCACCCCGAGCACAGAGCACCCAGCACCCTGAGTACTGAGCACCCAGCACCCTGAGTACTGAGCACCCAGCACCCTGAGCACTGAGGACCCAGCACCCTGAGCACTGAGCACACAGCACCCTGAGCACTGAGCACAGAGCACCCTGAGTACTGAGCACTAAGCACCCAGCACCCCGAGCACTGAGCACCCAGCACCCTGAGTACTGAGCACCCAGCAACCCGAGCACTAAGCACCCAGCACCCCGAGCACCAAGCACCCTGCACCCTGAGCACTGAGCACCCAGCACCCTGAGTACTGAGCACTGAGCACCCAGCACCCTGAGTACTGAGCACATAGCAACCAGAGCACTAAGAACTCAGCACCCCGAGCACTGAGCACCCAGCACCCTGAGCACTGAGCACCGAGCACCCTGAGTACTGAGCACCCAGCACCCTGAGTACTGAGCACCCAGCGTACTGAGCACCGAGCACCCAGCACCCTGAGTACTGAGCACCCAGCACCCTGAGCACTGAGCACCCAGCACCCTGAGTACTGAGCACTGAGCACCCCGAGTACTGAGCACCGGGCACCCCGAGCACTAAGCACCCAGCACCCAGAGCACCGAGCACCCAGCACCCTGAGCACTGAGCACCCAGCACACTGAGCACTGAGCACCCAGCACCCTGAGCACTGAGCACCTAGCACCCTGAGCACTGAGCACCCAGCACCCTGAGTTCTGAGCACCCAGCACCCTGAGTACTAAGCACCGAGCACCCTGAGTACTGAGCACCCAGCACCCTGAGCACTGAACACACAGCACCCTGAGTACTGAGCACCTAGAGGACTGAGCACCCAGCACCCTGAGTACTGAGCACCGAGCACCTCGAGCACTGAGCACCCAGCACTGCGAGCACTGAGCACCCAGCACCCCGAGCACAGAGCACCCAGCACCCTGAGTAATGAGCACGCAGCACCCTGAGTACTGAGCACCCAGCACCCCGAGCACTGAGCACCCAGCACCCTGAGTACTGAGCACCCAGCACCCGAGTACTGAGCACCCAGCACCCTGAATACTGAGCACCCAGCACCCTGAGTACTGAGCACCCAGCACCCCGAGTACTGAGCACCAAGCACCCTGAGTACTGAACACCCAGCACCCTGAGCACTGAGCACTGAGCACCCTGAGCACTGAGTACTGAGCACCGAGCACACCGAGCACTGAGCACCCAGCACCCTGAGTACTGAGCACCCAGCACACTGAGCACTGAGCACTGACCACCCAGCACCCCGAGCACTGAGCACCCAGCACCCCGAGCAATGAGCACCCAGCACCCTGAGCACTGAGCACCCAGCACCCCGAGCACTGAGCACCCAGCCCCCTGAGTACTGAGCACCCAGCACCATGAGTACTGAGCACCCAGCACCCTGACTACTGAGCACTCAGCACACTGAGTACTGAGCACCGTGCAACCCGAGCACTGAGCACCCAGCACCCTGAGCACTGAGCACCCTGAGGACTGAGCACCCAGCACCCTGAGCACTGAGCACCCAGCACCCTGAGTACTGAGCACCGATCACCCTGAGCACTGAGCACCCAGCACCCCGAGCACTGAGCACCTAGCACCCTGAGTACTGAGCACCCAGCACCCTGAGCACTGAGCACCCAGCACCCTGAGCACTGAGCACCCAGCACCCTGAGTACTGAGCACCGATCACCCTGAGCACTGAGCACCAAGCACCCTGAGTACTGAGCACCCAGCACCCTGAGCACTGAGCACCCAGCACCCTGAGCACTGAGCACCCAGCACCCTGAGTACTGAGCACCCAGCACCCTGAGCACTGAGCACCCAGCACCCTGAGCACTGAGCACCCAGCACCCTGAGTACTGAGCACCCAGCACGCCAATAATGAGAACCCAGCACCCTGAGTACTGAGCACCCAGCACCCTGAGTACTGAGCACCAAGCACCCTGAGTACTGAGAACCGAGCACCCCGAGCACTGAGCAACCAGCACCCTGAGTACTGAGCACTGAGCACCCTGAGTACTGAGCACCAAACACCCTGAGTACTGAGCACCCAGCACCCTGAGGACTGAGCACCCAGCACCCTGAGCACTGAGCACCCAGCACCCTGAGTACTGAGCACCCAGCACCGTTAGTACTGAGCACTGAGAACCCTGAGTACTGAGCACCGAGCACCCTGAGTACTGAGCACCCAGCACCCTGATCACTGAGCACGGAGCACCCCGAGGACTGAGTACCCAGCACCCTGAGCACTGAGCACCCAGCACCTTGAGTACTGAGCACCGAGCGCCCCGAGCACTGAGCACCCAGCACCCTGAGTACTGAGCACCCAGCACCCTGAGCACTGAGCACCCAGCACCCTGAGCACTGAGCACGCAGCACCCAGAGCACTGAGCACCCAGCACCCTGAGTACTGAGCACAGAGCACCCTGAGCACTGAGAACCCAGCACCCTGAGTACTGAGCACCCAGCACCCTGAGTACTGAGCAACCAGCACCCTGAGCACTGAGCACTGAGCACCCAGCACCCTGAGCACTGAGCACTGAGCACCCAGCACCAAAGCCCTGAGCACCCAGCACCCCGAGCACTGAGCACCCAGCACGCTGAGCACTGAGCACCCAGCACCCTGAACACTGAGCACCCAGCACCCTGAGTACTGAGCACCAAGCACCCTGAGTACTGAGCACCCAGCACCCTGAGTACTGAGCACTCAGCACCCTGAGTACTGAGCACCGAGCACCGCGAGCACTGAGCACCCAGCACCCTGAGCACTGAGCACCCGGAGGACTGAGCACCCAGCACCCTGAGCACTGAGCACCGATCACCCTGAGCACTGAGCACCCAGCACCCCGAGCACTGAGCACCCAGCACCCTGAGTACTGAGCACCCAGCACCCCGAGTACTGAGCACCCAGCACCCTGAGTACTGAGCACCCAGCACCCCGAGCACTGAGCACCCAGCACCCTGAGTACTGGGCACCCTGAGTACTGAGCACTGAGCACCCTGAGAACTGAGCACCCTGAGGACTGAGCACCCAGCACCCTGAGTACTGAGCACCCAGCACCCTGAGTACTGAGCACTGATCACCCTGAGCACTGAGCACCCAGCACACCGAGCACTGAGCACCCAGCACCCTGAGTACTGAGCACCCAGCACCCTGAGCACTGAGCACCGAGCACCCTGAGTACTGAACACCCAGCACCCTGAGCACTGAGCACTGAGCACCCAGCACCCTGAGCACTGAGCACTGAGCACCCAGCACCCCGAGCACTGAGCACCCAGCACCCTGAGCACCCAGCACCCTGAGCACTGAGCACCCTGAGCACTGAGCACCCTGAGCACTGAGCACTGAGCACCCAGCACGCTGAGTACTGAGCACTGAGCACACAGCACCCTGAGTACTGAGCACCCAGCACCCCGAGCACTGAGCACTGAGCACACTGAGCACTGAGCACCCAGCACCCCGAGTACTGAGCACTGAGCACCCTGAGTACTGAGCACCCAGCACCCCGAGTACTGAGCACTGAGCACCCTGAGTACTGAGCACCCAGCACCCTGAGCACTGAGAACCGTGACTACTGAGCACCCAGCACCCTGAGTACTGAGCACCCAGCACCCTGAGCACTGAGCACGGAGCACCCCGGGGACTGAGCACCCAGCACCCTGAGCACTGAGCACACAGCACCCTGAGCACTGAGCACTCAGCACCCCGAGCACTGAGCACCCAGCACCCTGAGTACTGAGCACCCAACACCCAGAGTACTGATCACCCAGCACCCTGAGAACTGAGCACCCAGCACCCTGAGTACTGAGCACCCAGCACCCTGAGTACTGAGCACCCAGCACCCTGAGCACTGAGCACTGAGCACCCAGCACCCTGAGCACTGAGCACCCAGCACCCCAAGCACTGAGCACCCAGCACCCTGAGTACTGAGCACCCAACACCCAGAGTACTGAGCACCCAGGACCCTGAGAACTGAGCACCCAGCACCCTGAGTACTGAGCACCCAGCACCCAGGGTACTGAGCACCCAGCACCGTGAGCACTGAGCTCCCAGCACCCTGAGCACTGAGCACCCAGCCCCCTGAGTACTGAGCACCCAGCAACATGAGTACTGAGCACCCAGCACCCTGAGTACTGAGCACTCAGCACACTGAGTACTGAGCACCGTGCACCCCGAGCACTGAGCACCCAGCACCCTGAGCACTGAGCACCCTGAGGACTGAGCACCCAGCACCCTGAGCACTGAGCACCCAGCACCCTGAGTACTGAGCACCGATCACCCTGAGCACTGAGCACCCAGCACCCCGAGCACTGAGCACCCAGCACCCTGAGTACTGAGCACCCAGCACCCTGAGTACTGAGCACCGATCACCCTGAGCACTGAGCACCCAGCACCCTGAGTACTGAGCACCCAGCACCCTGAGCACTGAGCACCCAGCACCCTGAGCACTGAGCACCCAGCACCCTGAGTACTGAGCACCCAGCACCCTGAGTACTGAGTACCCAGCACCCTGAGCACTGAGCACCCAGCACCCTGAGTACTGAGCACCGAGCACCCTGAGTACTGAGCACCCAGCACCCTGAGTACTGAGCACCCAGCACCCTGAGCACTGAGCACCCAGCACCCTGAGTACTGGGCACCCAGCACCCCAATAATGAGAACCCAGCACCCTGAGTACTGAGCACCCAGCACCCTGAGTACTGAGCACCAAGCACCCTGAGTACTGAGCACCAAGCACCCCGAGCACTGAGCAACCTGCACCCTGAGTACTGAGCACTGAGCACCCTGAGTACTGAGCACCAAACACCCTGAGTACTGAGCACCCAGCACCCTGAGGACTGAGCACCCAGCACCCTGAGCACTGAGCACCCAGCACCCTGAGTACTGAGCACCCAGCACTAGAGTACTGAGCACCCAGCACCCTGAGTACTGAGCACCCAGCACACCGAGCACTGAGCACCCAGCACCCTGAGTACTGAGCACCCTGCGTACTGAGCACTGAGCACCGAGAACCCTGAGAACTGAGCACCCTGAGGACTGAGCACCCAGCACCCTGAGTACTGAGCACCCAGCACCCTGAGTACTGAGCACTGATCACCCTGAGCACTGAGCACCCAGCACACCGAGCACTGAGCACCCAGCACCCTGAGTACTGAGCACCCGGCACCCTGAGCACTGAGCACCGAGCACCCTGAGTACTGAACACCCAGCACCCTGAGCACTGAGCACTGAGCACCCAGCACCCTGAGCACTGAACACTGAGCACCCAACACCCCGAGCACTGAGCACCCAGCACCCTAAGCACTGAGCACCCTGAGCACTGAGCACCCTGAGCACTGAGCACTGAGCACCCAGCACGCTGAGTACTGAGCACTGAGCACACAGCACCCTGAGTACTGAGCACCCAGCACCCCGAGCACTGAGCACCCAGCGCCCCGAGCACTGAGCACCCAGCACCCCGAGCACTGAGCACTGAGCACACTGAGCACTGAGCACCCAGCACCCCGAGTACTGAGCACTGAGCACCCTGAGTACTGAGCACCCAGCACCCCGAGTACTGAGCACTGAGCACCCTGAGTACTGAGCACCCAGCACCCTGAGCACTGAGAACCGTGAGTACTGAGCACCGAGCACCCTGAGTACTGAGCACCCAGCACCCTGAGCACTGAGCACGGAGCACCCTGAGGACTGAGCACCCAGCACCCTGAGCACTGAGCATCCAGCACCTTGAGTACTGAGCACCGAGCACACTGAGTACTGAGCACCCAGCACCCTGAGCACTGAGCACGGAGCACCCCGAGGACTGAGCACCCAGCACCCTGAGTACTGAGCACCCAGCACCCTGAGCACTGAGCACACAGCACCCTGAGCACTGAGCACTCAGCACCCCGAGCACTGAGCACCCAGCACCCTGAGTACTGAGCACCCAACACCCAGAGTACTGAGCACCCAGCACCCTGAGAACTGAGCACCCAGCACCCTGAGTACTGAGCACCCAGCACCCTGAGTACTGAGCACCCAGCACCCTGAGCACTGAGCACTGAGCACCCAGCACCCTGAGCACTGAGCACCCAGCACCCCAAGCACTGAGCACCCAGCAACCTGAGTACTGAGCACCCAACACCCAGAGTACTGAGCACCCAGCACCCTGAGAACTGAGCACCCAGCACCCTGAGTACTGAGCACCCAGCACCCTGAGTACTGAGCACCCAGCACACTGAGCACTGAGCACTGACCACCCAGCAACCCGAGCACTGAGCACCCAGCACCCCGAGCACTGAGCACCCAGCACCCTGAGCACTGAGCACCCAGCACCCTGAGCACTGAGCACCCAGCCCCCTGAGTACAGAGCACCCAGCACCATGAGTACTGAGCACCCAGCACCCTGACTACTGAGCACTCAGCACACTGAGTACTGAGCACCGTGCAACCCGAGCACTGAGCACCCAGCACCCTGAGCACTGAGCACCCTGAGGACTGAGCACCCAGCACCCTGAGCACTGAGCACCCAGCACCCTGAGTACTGAGCACCGATCACCCTGAGCACTGAGCACCCAGCACCCCGAGCACTGAGCACCTAGCACCCTGAGTACTGAGCACCCAGCACCCTGAGCACTGAGCACCCAGCACCCTGAATACTGAGCACTGAGCACCCTGAGTACTGAGCACCGATCACCCTGAGCACTGAGCACCCAGCACCCTGAGTACTGAGCACCCAGCACCCTGAGTACTGAGCACCCAGCACCCTGAGCACTGAGCACCCAGCACCCTGAGTACTGAGTACCCAGCACCCTGAGCACTGAGCACCCAGCACCCTGAGTACTGAGCACCGAGCACCCTGAGTACTGAGCACCCAGCACCCTGAGTACTGAGCACCCAGCACCCTGAGCACTGAGCACCCAGCACCCTGAGTACTGAGCACCCAGCACCCCAATAATGAGAACCCAGCACCCTGAGTACTGAGCACCCAGCACCCTGAGTACTGAGCACCAAGCACCCTGAGTACTGAGAACCGAGCACCCCGAGCACTGAGCAACCAGCACCCTGAGTACTGAGCACTGAGCACCCTGAGTACTGAGCACCAAACACCCTGAGTACTGAGCACCCAGCACCCTGAGGACTGAGCACCCAGCACCCTGAGCACTGAGCACCCAGCACCCTGAGTACTGAGCACCCAGCACTAGAGTACTGAGCACCCAGCACCCTGAGTACTGAGCACCCAGCACCCTGAGTACTGAGCACCCAGCACCCTGAGCACTGAGCACCGAGCACCCTGAGTACTGAACACCCAGCACCCTGAGCACTGAGCACTGAGCACCCAGCACCCTGAGCACTGAGCACTGAGCAACCTGAGTACTGAGCACCCAGCACCCTGAGTACTGAGCACCCAGCACCCTGAGCACTGAGCACAGAGCACCCTGAGTACTGAACACCCAGCACCCTGAGCACTGAGCACTGAGCACCCAGCACCCTGAGCACTGAGCACTGAGCACCCAGCACCCCGAGCACTGAGCACCCAGCACCCTGAGCACCCAGCACCCTGAGCACTGAGCACCCTGAGCACTGAGCACCCTGAGCACTGAGCACTGAGCACCCAGGACCCTGAGTACTGAGCACAAACACTCTGAGCAGTGAGCACCCAGCACGCTGAGTACTGAGCACTGAGCACACAGCACCCTGAGTACTGAGCACCCAGCACCCCGAGCACTGAGCACCCAGCGCCCCGAGCACTGCGCACCCAGCACCCCGAGCACTGAGCACTGAGAACACTGAGCACTGAGCACCCAGCACCCCGAGTACTGAGCACTGAGCACCCTGAGTACTGAGCACCCAGCACCCCGAATACTGAGCACTGAGCACCCTGAGTACTGAGCACCCAGCACCCTGAGCACTGAAAACCGTGAGTACTGAGCACCGAGCACCCTGAGTACTGAGCACCCAGCACCCTGAGCACTGAGCACGGAGCACCCCGAGGACTGGGCACCCAGCACCCTGAGTACTGAGCACCCAGCACCCTGAGTACTGAGCACCCAGCACCCTGAGCACTGAGCACGGAGCACGCTGAGCACTGAGCACCCAGCACCCTGAGCACTGAGCATCCAGCACCTTGAGTACTGAGCACCGAGCACCCTGAGTACTGAGCACCCAGCACCCTGAGCACTGAGCACGGAGCACCCCGAGGACTGAGCACCCAGCACCCTGAGTACTGAGCACCCAGCACCCTGAGCACTGAGCACACAGCACCCTGAGCACTGAGCCCTCAGCACCCCGAGCACTGAGCACCCAGCACCCTGAGAACTGAGCACCCAACACCCAGAGTACTGAGCACCCAGCACCCTGAGAACTGAGCACCCAGCACCCTGAGGACTGAGCACCCAGCACCCTGAGTACTGAGCACCCAGCACCCTAAGCACTGAGCACCCAGCACCCTGAGCACTGAGCACCCAGCACCCCAAGCACTGAGCACCCAGCACCCTGAGTACTGAGCACCCAACACCCAGAGTACTGAGCACCCAGCACCCTGAGAACTGAGCACCCAGCACCCTGAGTACTGAGCACCCAGCACCCTGAGTACTGAGCACCCAGCACCCTGAGCACTGAGCACTGACCACCCAGCACCCCGAGCACTGAGCACCCAGCACCCCGAGCACTGAGCACCCAGCACCCTGAGCACTGAGCACCCAGCACCCTGAGCACTGAGCACCCAGCCCCCTGAGTACTGAGCACCCAGCACCATGAGTACTGAGCACCCAGCACCCTGAGTACTGAGCACTCAGCACACTGAGTACTGAGCACCGTGCACCCCGAGCACTGAGCACCCAGCACCCTGAGCACTGAGCACCCTGAGGACTGAGCACCCAGCACCCTGAGCACTGAGCACCCAGCACCCTGAGTACTGAGCACCGATCACCCTGAGCACTGAGCACCCAGCACCCCGGGCACTGAGCAACCAGCACCCTGAGTACTGAGCACCCAGCACCCTGAGCACTGAGCACCCAGCACCCTGAGCACTGAGCACCCAGCACCCTGAGTACTGAGCACCGATCACCCTGAGCACTGAGCACCCAGCACCCTGAGTACTGAGCACCCAGCACCCTGAGCACTGAGCACCCAGCACCCTGAGCACTGAGCACCCAGCACCCTGAGTACTGAGTACCCAGCACCCTGGACACTGAGCACCCAGCACCCTGAGTACTGAGCACCGAGCACCCTGAGTACTGAGCACCCAGCACCCTGAGTACTGAGCACCCAGCACCCTGAGCACTGAGCACCCAGCACCCTGAGTACTGAGCACCCAGCACCCCAATAATGAAAACCCAGCACCCTGAGTACTGAGCACCCAGCACCCTGAGTACTGAGCACCAAGCACCCTGAGTACTGAGCACCGAGCACCCCGAGCACTGAGCAACCAGCACCCTGAGTACTGAGCACTGAGCACCCTGAGTACTGAGCACCAAACACCCTGAGTACTGAGCACCCAGCACCCTGAGGACTGAGCACCCAGCACCCTGAGCACTGAGCACCCAGCACCGTGAGCACTGAGCACCCAGCACCCTGAGCACTGAGCACCCAGCACCCTGAGTACTGAGTAACCAGCACCCTGAGCACTGAGCACCCAGCACCCTGAGTACTGATCACCGAGCACCCCGAGCACTGAGCACCCAGCACCCTGAGTACTGAGCACCCAGCACCCTGAGTACTGAGCACCCAGCAACCCTGAGTACTGATCACCCATCACATTGAGCACTGAGCACAAAGCACGCTGAGTACTGAGCACTGAGCATCCTGAGTACTGAGCACCGAGGACCCTGAGCACTGAGCACCCAGCATGCTGAGTACTGAGCACTGAGCACCCTGAGTACTGAGCACCTAGCACCCTGAGTATTGAGCACCCAGCACCCTGAGCACTGAGCAGCCAGCACCCTCAGCACTGAGCACCCAGCACCCCGAGCACTGAGCACCCAGCACCCTGAGCACTGAGCACCCAGCACCCCGAGTACTGAGCACCCAGCACCCCGAGTACTGAGCAGCGACCACCCCGACCACTGAGCACCCAGCACCCTGAGTACTGAGCATCCAGCACCCTGAGTACTGAGCACCCCGAGTACTGAGCACCCAGCACCCCGAGCACTGAGCACCCAGCACCCTGAGTACTGAGAACAGATCACCCTGAGCACTGAGCACCCAGCACCCCGAGTACTGAGCACCCAGCACCCCGAGTACTGAGCACCGACCACCCCGACCACTGAGCACCCAGCACCCTGAGGACTGAGCACCCAGCACCCTGAGTACTGAGCACCCCGAGTACTGAGCACCCAGCACCCCGAGCACTGAGCACCCAGCACCCTGAGTACTGAGAAGAGATCACCCTGAGTACTGAGCACCCAGCACCCTGAGTACTGAACACCCAGCACCCTGAGCACTGAGCACTGAGCACCCAGCACCCTGAGCACTGAGCACTGACCACCCAGCACCCCGAGCACTGAGCACCCAGCACCCCGAGCACTGAGTACTGAGCACCCAGCACCCTGAGTACTGAGCACCCAGCACCCTGAGCACTGAGCACCCAGCACCCTGAGTACTGAGAACCGAGCACCCTGAGTACTGAGCCCCCAGCACCCCGAGCACTGAGCACAAAGCACCCCGAGCACTGAACACCCAGCACCCCGAGAATGAGCACCCAGCACCCTGAGTACTGAGCACCCAGCACCCTGAGCACCGAGCACCCAGGACCCCGAGCACTGAGTACTGAGCACCCAGCACCCTGAGTACTGAGAACCGAGCTCCCCGAGCACTGAGCACCCAGCACCCTGAGCACTGAGCACCCAGCACCCTGAGCACTGAGCACCCAGCACCCTGAGTACTGAGCACCCACCACGCTGAGTACTGAGCACCCAGCACCCTGAGCACTGAGCACCCAACACCCTGAGTACTGAGCACTGAGCACCCAGCACCCCGAGCCCTGAGCACCCAGGACCCTGAGCACTGAGCACCGAGCACCCCGAGCACTGAGCACCCAGCACCCTGAGCACTCAGCACCCACCACCCCGATCACTGAGCACCCAGCACCCAGAGCACTGAGCACCCAGCACCCTGAGAACTGAGCACCCAGCACCCAGAGAACTGAGCACCCAGCACACTGAGCACTGAGCACCCAGCACCCTGAGTACTGAGCACCCAGCACCCTGAATACTGAGCACCCAGACCCCGAGCACTGAGCACCCAGCACCCCTAGCACTGTGCACCCAGCACCCTGAGTACTGAGCACCCAGCACCCTGAGCACTGAGCACCCTGCAGCCCGAGCACTGAGCACCCAGCAAACTGAGCACTGAGTACTGAGCTCCCAGCACCCTGAGCACTGAGCACCCAGAACCCTGAGCACTGAGCACCCAGCACCCTGAGTACTGAGCACCCAACACCCCAAGCACTGAGCACCCAGCACCCTGAGTACTGAGCGTCAAGCACGCTGAGCACTGAGCACCCAGCACTTTGAGCACTGAGCACCCAGCACCCTGAGCACTGAGCACCCAGCACCCTGAGTACTGAGCATCAAGCACGCTGAGCACTGAGCACCTAGCACCCTGAGCACTGAGCACCCAGCACCCTGAGCAATGAGCACTCAGCACCCTGAGTACTGAGCACCGAGCACCCCGAGCACTGAGCACCGGGTACCCCGAGCACTGAGCACCCAGCATACTGAGTACTGAGCACCCAGCACCCTGAGTACTGAGCACCCAGCACGCTGAGTACTGAGCACCCAGCACCCTGAGCACTGAGCACCCAACACCCTGAGTACTGAGCACTGAGCACCCAGCACCCCAAGCACTGAGCACCCAGCACCCTGAGTACTGAGTACTGAGCACCCTGAGTACTGAGCACCCAGCACCCTGAGTACTGAGCACCGAGCTCCCCGAGAACTGAGCACCCAGCACCCTGAGCACTGAGCACCCAGCACCCTGAGCACTGAGCACTCAGCACCCTGAGTACTGAGCACCGAGCACCCCGAGCACTGAGCACCGGGTACCCCGAGCATTGAGCACCCAGCACCCTGAGTACTGAGCACCCAGCACCCTGAGTACTGAGCACTGAGCACTGAGCACCCTGAGCACTGAGCACCCAGCACCCTGAGCAATGAGCATCCAGCATCCTGAGCACTGAGTACTGAGCACCCAGCACCCTGAGCACTGAGCACCCAGCACCCTGAGTACTGAGAACCCAGCACCCCAAACACTGAGCACCGAGCACCCTGAGAACTGGGCACCGAGCACCCTGAGTACTGAGCACTCAGCACCATGAGTACTGAGCCCCGTGCACCCAGAGTACTGAGCAACCTGAGTACTGAGCACCCAGCACCCCGAGAATAAGCACCCAGCACCATGAGTACTGAGCACCGAGCACCCTGAGCACTGAGCACCCAGCACCCTGAGTACTGAGCACCAAGCACCCTGAGTACTGAGAACCCAGCACCCTGAGTACTGAGCACCCAGCACCCTGAGTTCTGAGCACCCAGCACCCTGAGCACTGAGCACACTGAGTACTGAGCAACCAGCACCCTGAGCACTGAGCACCCAGCACCCCGAGCACTGAGCACCCAGCACCCCGAGCCCTGAGCATTGAGCACCCTGAGCACTGAGGACCCAGCACCCCGAGCACTGAGCACCCAGCACCCTGAGTACTGAGCACCCAGCACCCTGAGCACTGAGGACCCAGCACCCCGAGCACTGAGCACCCAGCACGCTGAGTACTGAGCACTGAGCACCCAGCACCCTGAGTACTGAGCACCCAGCACCCTGAGTACTGAGCACCCAGCACCCCGAGCACTGAGCACTGAGCAACCTGAGTACTGAGCACTGAGCACCCAGCACCCTGAGTACTGAGCACCCAGCACCCTGAGCACTGAGCACCCAGCACCCTGAGTACTGAGCACCCAACGTACAGAGCACCGAGCACCCTGAGCACTGAGCACCCAGCACCCTGAGTACTGAGCACCCAGCACCCTGAGTACTGAGCACCCCGAGTACTGAGCACCCAGCACCCCGAGCACTGAGCACCCAGCACCCTGAGTACTGAGAACAGATCACCCTGAGCACTGAGCACCCAGCACCCCGAGTAATGAGCACCCAGCACCCCGAGTACTGAGCACCGACCACCCCGACCACTGAGCACCCAGCACAATGAGTACTGAGCACCCAGCACCCCGAGTACTGAGCACCGATCACCCTGAGCACTGAGCACCCAGCACCCCGAGCACTGAGCACCTAGCACCCTGAGTACTGAGCACCCAGCACCCTGAGCACTGAGCACCCAGCACCCTGAGCACTGAGCACTGAGCACCCTGAGTACTGAGCACCGATCACCCTGAGCACTGAGCACCCAGCACCCTGAGTACTGAGCACCCAGCACCCTGAGTACTGAGCACCCAGCACCCTGAGCACTGAGCACCCAGCACCCTGAGTACTGAGTACCCAGCACCCTGAGCACTGAGCACCCAGCACCCTGAGTACTGAGCACCGAGCACCCTGAGTACTGAGCACCCAGCACCCTGAGTACTGAGCACCCAGCACCCTGAGCACTGAGCACCCAGCACCCTGAGTACTGAGCACCCAGCACCCCAATAATGAGAACCCAGCACCCTGAGTACTGAGCACCCAGCACCCTGAGTACTGAGCACCAAGCACCCTGAGTACTGAGCACCCAGCACTAGAGTACTGAGCACCCAGCACCCTGAGTACTGAGCACCCAGCACCCTGAGCACTGAGCACCCAGCACCCTGAGTACTGAGCACCAAACACCCTGAGTACTGAGCACCCAGCACCCTGAGGACTGAGCACCCAGCACCCTGAGCACTGAGCACCCAGCACCCTGAGTACTGAGCACCCAGCACTAGAGTACTGAGCACCCAGCACCCTGAGTACTGAGCACCCAGCACCCTGAGTACTGAGCACCCAGCACCCTGAGCACTGAGCACCGAGCACCCTGAGTACTGAACACCCAGCACCCTGAGCACTGAGCACTGAGCACCCAGCACCCTGAGCACTGAGCACTGAGCAACCTGAGTACTGAGCACCCAGCACCCTGAGTACTGAGCACCCAGCACCCTGAGCACTGAGCACAGAGCACCCTGAGTACTGAACACCCAGCACCCTGAGCACTGAGCACTGAGCACCCAGCACCCTGAGCACTGAGCACTGAGCACCCAGCACCCCGAGCACTGAGCACCCAGCACCCTGAGCACCCAGCACCCTGAGCACTGAGCACCCTGAGCACTGAGCACCCTGAGCACTGAGCACTGAGCACCCAGCACCCTGAGTACTGAGCACAAACACTCTGAGCACTGAGCACCCAGCACGCTGAGTACTGAGCACTGAGCACACAGCACCCTGAGTACTGAGCACCCAGCACCCCGAGCACTGAGCACCCAGCGCCCCGAGCACTGCGCACCCAGCACCCCGAGCACTGAGCACTGAGAACACTGAGCACTGAGCACCCAGCACCCCGAGTACTGAGCACTGAGCACCCTGAGTACTGAGCACCCAGCACCCCGAATACTGAGCACTGAGCACCCTGAGTACTGAGCACCCAGCACCCTGAGCACTGAAAACCGTGAGTACTGAGCACCGAGCACCCTGAGTACTGAGCACCCAGCACCCTGAGCACTGAGCACGGAGCACCCCGAGGACTGGGCACCCAGCACCCTGAGTACTGAGCACCCAGCACCCTGAGTACTGAGCACCCAGCACCCTGAGCACTGAGCACGGAGCACACCGAGGACTGAGCACCCAGCACCCTGAGCACTGAGCATCCAGCACCTTGAGTACTGAGCACCGAGCACCCTGAGTACTGAGCACCCAGCACCCTGAGCACTGAGCACGGAGCACCCCGAGGACTGAGCACCCAGCACCCTGAGTACTGAGCACCCAGCACCCTGAGCACTGAGCACACAGCACCCTGAGCACTGAGCACTCAGCACCCCGAGCACTGAGCACCCAGCACCCTGAGAACTGAGCACCCAACACCCAGAGTACTGAGCACCCAGCACCCTGAGAACTGAGCACCCAGCACCCTGAGGACTGAGCACCCAGCACCCTGAGTACTGAGCACCCAGCACCCTAAGCACTGAGCACCCAGCACCCTGAGCACTGAGCACCCAGCACCCCAAGCACTGAGCACCCAGCACCCTGAGTACTGAGCACCCAACACCCAGAGTACTGAGCACCCAGCACCCTGAGAACTGAGCACCCAGCACCCTGAGTACTGAGCACCCAGCACCCTGAGTACTGAGCACCCAGCACCCTGAGCACTGAGCACTGACCACCCAGCACCCCGAGCACTGAGCACCCAGCACCCCGAGCACTGAGCACCCAGCACCCTGAGCACTGAGCACCCAGCACCCTGAGCACTGAGCACCCAGCCCCCTGAGTACTGAGCACCCAGCACCATGAGTACTGAGCACCCAGCACCCTGAGTACTGAGCACTCAGCACACTGAGTACTGAGCACCGTGCACCCCGAGCACTGAGCACCCAGCACCCTGAGCACTGAGCACCCTGAGTACTGAGCACCCAGCACCCTGAGCACTGAGCACCCAGCACCCTGAGCACTGAGCACCCAGCACCCTGAGTACTGAGCACCGATCACCCTGAGCACTGAGCACCCAGCACCCTGAGTACTGAGCACCCAGCACCCTGAGCACTGAGCACCCAGCACCCAGAGCACTGAGCACCCAGCACCCTGAGTACTGAGCACCAAGCACCCTGAGTACTGAGTACCCAGCACCCTGGACACTGAGCACCCAGCACCCTGAGTACTGAGCACCGAGCACCCTGAGTACTGAGCACCCAGCACCCTGAGTACTGAGCACCCAGCACCCTGAGCACTGAGCACCCAGCACCCTGAGTACTGAGCACTCAGCACCCCAATAATGAAAACCCAGCACCCTGAGTACTGAGCACCCAGCACCCTGAGTACTGAGCACCAAGCACCCTGAGTACTGAGCACCGAGCACCCCGAGCACTGAGCAACCAGCACCCTGAGTACTGAGCACTGAGCACCCTGAGTACTGAGCACCAAACACCCTGAGTACTGAGCACCCAGCACCCTGAGGACTGAGCACCCAGCACCCTGAGCACTGAGCACCCAGCACCGTGAGCACTGAGCACCCAGCACCCTGAGCACTGAGCACCCAGCACCCTGAGTACTGAGTAACCAGCACCCTGAGCACTGAGCACCCAGCACCCTGAGTACTGATCACCGAGCACCCCGAGCACTGAGCACCCAGCACCCTGAGTACTGAGCACCCAGCACCCTGAGTACTGAGCACCCAGCAACCCTGAGTACTGAGCACCCAGCACATTGAGCACTGAGCACAAAGCACGCTGAGTACTGAGCACTGAGCACCCTGAGTACTGAGCACCGAGGACCCTGAGCACTGAGCACCCAGCACGCTGAGTACTGAGCACTGAGCACCCTGAGTACTGAGCACCTAGCACCCTGAGTATTGAGCACCCAGCACCCTGAGCACTGAGCAGCCAGCACCCTGAGCACTGAGCACCCAGCACCCCGAGCACTGAGCACCCAGCACCCTGAGCACTGAGCTCCCAGCACCCCGAGTACTGAGCACCCAGCACCCCGAGTACTGAGCAGCGACCACCCCGACCACTGAGCACCCAGCACCCTGAGTACTGAGCACCCAGCACCCTGAGTACTGAGCACCCCGAGTACTGAGCACCCAGCACCCCGAGCACTGAGCACCCAGCACCCTGAGTACTGAGAACAGATCACCCTGAGCACTGAGCACCCAGCACCCCGAGTACTGAGCACCCAGCACCCCGAGTACTGAGCACCGACCACCCCGACCACTGAGCACCCAGCACCCTGAGTACTGAGCACCCAGCACCCTGAGTACTGAGCACCCCGAGTACTGAGCACCCAGCACCCCGAGCACTGAGCACCCAGCACCCTGAGTACTGAGAACAGATCACCCTGAGTACTGAGCACCCAGCACCCTGAGTACTGAACACCCAGCACCCTGAGCACTGAGCACTGAGCACCCAGCACCCTGAGCACTGAGCACTGACCACCCAGCACCCCGAGCACTGAGCACCCAGCACCCCGAGCACTGAGTACTGAGCACCCAGCACCCTGAGTACTGAGCACCGAGCTCCCCGAGCACTGAGCACCCAGCACCCTGAGCACTGAGCACCCAGCACCCTGAGCACTGAGCACCCAGCACCCTGAGTACTGAGAACCGAGCACCCTGAGTACTGAGCCCCCAGCACCCCGAGCACTGAGCACAAAGCACCCCGAGCACTGAGCACCCAGCACCCCGAGAATGAGCACCCAGCACCCTGAGTACTGAGCACCCAGCACCCTGAGCACCGAGCACCCAGGACCCCGAGCACTGAGTACTGAGCACCCAGCACCCTGAGTACTGAGAACCGAGCTCCCCGAGCACTGAGCACCCAGCACCCTGAGCACTGAGCACCCAGCACCCTGAGCACTGAGCACCCAGCACCCTGAGTACTGAGCACCCACCACGCTGAGTACTGAGCACCCAGCACCCTGAGCACTGAGCACACAACACCCTGAGTACTGAGCACTGAGCACCCAGCACCCCGAGCCCTGAGCACCCAGGACCCTGAGCACTGAGCACCGAGCACCCCGAGCACTGAGCACCCAGCACCCTGAGCACTCAGCACCCACCACCCCGATCACTGAGCACCCAGCACCCAGAGCACTGAGCACCCAGCACCCTGAGAACTGAGCACCCAGCACCCAGAGAACTGAGCACCCAGCACACTGAGCACTGAGCACCCAGCACCCTGAGTACTGAGCACCCAGCACCCTGAATACTGAGCACCCAGACCCCGAGCACTGAGCACCCAGCACCCCTAGCACTGTGCACCCAGCACCCTGAGTACTGAGCACCCAGCACCCTGAGCACTGAGCACCCTGCAGCCCGAGCACTGAGCACCCAGCAAACTGAGCACTGAGTACTGAGCTCCCAGCACCCTGAGCACTGAGCACCCAGAACCCTGAGCACTGAGCACCCAGCACCCTGAGTACTGAGCACCCAGCACCCCAAGCACTGAGCACCCAGCACCCTGAGTACTGAGCATCAAGCACGCTGAGCACTGAGCACCCAGCACCCTGAGCACTGAGCACCCAGCACCCCGAGTACTGAGCACCCAGCACCCTGAGTACTGAGCACCCAGCACCCTGAGTACTGAGCAACCAGCACTTTGAGCACTGAGCACCCAGCACCCTGAGCACTGAGCACCCAGCACCCTGAGTACTGAGCATCAAGCACGCTGAGCACTGAGCACCTAGCACCCTGAGCACTGAGCACCCAGCACCCTGAGCAATGAGCACTCAGCACCCTGAGTACTGAGCACCGAGCACCCCGAGCACTGAGCACCGGGTACCCCGAGCACTGAGCACCCAGCATACTGAGTACTGAGCACCCAGCACCCTGAGTACTGAGCACCCAGCACGCTGAGTACTGAGCACCCAGCACCCTGAGCACTGAGCACCCAACACCCTGAGTACTGAGCACTGAGCACCCAGCACCCCAAGCACTGAGCACCCAGCACCCTGAGTACTGAGTACTGAGCACCCTGAGTACTGAGCACCCAGCACCCTGAGTACTGAGCACCGAGCTCCCCGAGAACTGAGCACCCAGCACCCTGAGCACTGAGCACCCAGCACCCTGAGCACTGAGCACTCAGCACCCTGAGTACTGAGCACCGAGCACCCCGAGCACTGAGCACCGGGTACCCCGAGCATTGAGCACCCAGCACCCTGAGTACTGAGCACCCAGCACCCTGAGTACTGAGCACTGAGCACTGAGCACCCTGAGCACTGAGCACCCAGCACCCTGAGCAATGAGCATCCAGCATCCTGAGCACTGAGTACTGAGCACCCAGCACCCTGAGCACTGAGCACCCAGCACCCTGAGTACTGAGAACCCAGCACCCCAAACACTGAGCACCGAGCACCCTGAGAACTGGGCACCGAGCACCCTGAGTACTGAGCACTCAGCACCATGAGTACTGAGCCCCGTGCACCCAGAGTACTGAGCAACCTGAGTACTGAGCACCCAGAACCCCGAGAATGAGCACCCAGCACCATGAGTACTGAGCACCGAGCACCCTGAGCACTGAGCACCCAGCACCCTGAGTACTGAGCACCAAGCACCCTGAGTACTGAGCACCCAGCACCCTGAGTACTGAGCACCCAGCACCCTAAGTTCTGAGCACCCAGCACCCTGAGCACTGAGCACACTGAGTACTGAGCAACCAGCACCCTGAGCACTGAGCACAGAGCACCCCGAGCACTGAGCACCCAGCACCCCGAGCACTGAGCATTGAGCACCCTGAGCACTGAGGACCCAGCACCCCGAGCACTGAGCACCCAGCACCCTGAGTACTGAGCACCCAGCACCCTGAGCACTGAGGACCCAGCACCCCGAGCACTGAGCACCCAGCACGCTGAGTACTGAGCACTGAGCACCCAGCACCCTGAGTACTGAGCACCCAGCACCCTGAGTACTGAGCACCCAGCACCCCGAGCACTGAGCACTGAGCAACCTGAGTACTGAGCACTGAGCACCCAGCACCCTGAGTACTGAGCACCCAGCACCCTGAGCACTGAGCACCCAGCACCCTGAGTACTGAGCACCCAACGTACAGAGCACCGAGCACCCTGAGCACTGAGCACCCAGCACCCTGAGTACTGAGCACCCAGCACCCTGAGTACTGAGCACCCCGAGTACTGAGCACCCAGCACCCCGAGCACTGAGCACCCAGCACCCTGAGTACTGAGAACAGATCACCCTGAGCACTGAGCACCCAGCACCCCGAGTAATGAGCACCCAGCACCCCGAGTACTGAGCACCGACCACCCCGACCACTGAGCACCCAGCACACTGAGTACTGAGCACCCAGCACCCTGAGTACTGAGCACCCCGAGTACTGAGCACCCAGCACCCCGAGCACTGAGCACCCAGCACCCTGAGTACTGAGAAGAGATCACCCTGAGTACTGAGCACCCAGCACCCTGAGTACTGAACACCCAGCACCCTGAGCACTGAGCACTGAGCACCCAGCACCCTGAGCACTGAGCACCCAGCACCCTGAGTACTGAGAAGAGATCACCCTGAGTACTGAGCACCCAGCACCCTGAGCACTGAGCACCCAGCACCGTGAGCACTGAGCACCCAGCACCCTGAGCACTGAGCACCCAGCACCCTGAGTACTGAGTAACCAGCACCCTGAGCACTGAGCACCCAGCACCCTGAGTACTGATCACCGAGCACCCCGAGCACTGAGCACCCAGCACCCTGAGTACTGAGCACCCAGCACCCTGAGTAATGAGCACCCAGCAACCCTGAGTACTGAGCACCCAGCACATTGAGCACTGAGCACAAAGCACGCTGAGTACTGAGCACTGAGCACCCTGAGTACTGAGCACCGAGGACCCTGAGCACTGAGCACCCAGCACGCTGAGTACTGAGCACTGAGCACCCTGAGTACTGAGCACCTAGCACCCTGAGTATTGAGCACCCAGCACCCTGAGCACTGAGCAGCCAGCACCCTGAGCACTGAGCACCCAGCACCCCGAGCACTGAGCACCCAGCACCCTGAGCACTGAGCACCCAGCACCCCGAGTACTGAGCACCCAGCACCCCGAGTACTGAGCAGCGACCACCCCGACCACTGAGCACCCAGCACCCTGAGTACTGAGCACCCAGCACCCTGAGTACTGAGCACCCCGAGTACTGAGCACCCAGCACCCCGAGCACTGAGCACCCAGCACCCTGAGTACTGAGAACAGATCACCCTGAGCACTGAGCACCCAGCACCCCGAGTACTGAGCACCCAGCACCCCGAGTACTGAGCACCGACCACCCCGACCACTGAGCACCCAGCACCCTGAGTACTGAGCACCCAGCACCCTGAGTACTGAGCACCCCGAGTACTGAGCACCCAGCACCCCGAGCACTGAGCACCCAGCACCCTGAGTACTGAGAACAGATCACCCTGAGTACTGAGCACCCAGCACCCTGAGTACTGAACAACCAGCACCCTGAGCACTGAGCACTGAGCACCCAGCACCCTGAGCACTGAGCACTGACCACCCAGCACCCCGAGCACTGAGCACCCAGCACCCCGAGCACTGAGTACTGAGCACCCAGCACCCTGAGTACTGAGCACCGAGCTCCCCGAGCACTGAGCACCCAGCACCCTGAGCACTGAGCACCCAGCACCCTGAGCACTGAGCACCCAGCACCCTGAGTACTGAGAACCGAGCACCCTGAGTACTGAGCCCCCAGCACCCCGAGCACTGAGCACAAAGCACCCCGAGCACTGAGCACCCAGCACCCCGAGAATGAGCACCCAGCACCCTGAGTACTGAGCACCCAGCACCCTGAGCACCGAGCACCCAGGACCCCGAGCACTGAGTACTGAGCACCCAGCACCCTGAGTACTGAGAACCGAGCTCCCCGAGCACTGAGCACCCAGCACCCTGAGCACTGAGCACCCAGCACCCTGAGCACTGAGCACCCAGCACCCTGAGTACTGAGCACCCACCACGCTGAGTACTGAGCACCCAGCACCCTGAGCACTGAGCACCCAACACCCTGAGTACTGAGCACTGAGCACCCAGCACCCCGAGCCCTGAGCACCCAGGACCCTGAGCACTGAGCACCGAGCACCCCGAGCACTGAGCACCCAGCACCCTGAGCACTCAGCACCCACCACCCCGATCACTGAGCACCCAGCACCCAGAGCACTGAGCACCCAGCACCCTGAGAACTGAGCACCCAGCACCCAGAGAACTGAGCACCCAGCACACTGAGCACTGAGCACCCAGCACCCTGAGTACTGAGCACCCAGCACCCTGAATACTGAGCACCCATACCCCGAGCACTGAGCACCCAGCACCCCTAGCACTGTGCACCCAGCACCCTGAGTACTGAGCACCCAGCACCCTGAGCACTGAGCACCCTGCAGCCCGAGCACTGAGCACCCAGCAAACTGAGCACTGAGTACTGAGCTCCCAGCACCCTGAGCACTGAGCACCCAGAACCCTGAGCACTGAGCACCCAGCACCCTGAGTACTGAGCACCCAGCACCCCAAGCACTGAGCACCCAGCACCCTGAGTACTGAGCATCAAGCACGCTGAGCACTGAGCACCCAGCACCCTGAGCACTGAGCACCCAGCACCCCGAGTACTGAGCACCCAGCACCCTGAGTACTGAGCACCCAGCACCCTGAGTACTGAGCACCCAGCACTTTGAGCACTGAGCACCCAGCACCCTGAGCACTGAGCACCCAGCACCCTGAGTACTGAGCATCAAGCACGCTGAGCACTGAGCACCTAGCACCCTGAGCACTGAGCACCCAGCACCCTGAGCAATGAGCACTCATCACCCTGAGTACTGAGCACCGAGCACCCCGAGCACTGAGCACCGGGTACCCCGAGCACTGAGCACCCAGCATACTGAGTACTGAGCACCCAGCACCCTGAGTACTGAGCACCCAGCACGCTGAGTACTGAGCACCCAGCACCCTGAGCACTGAGCACCCAACACCCTGAGTACTGAGCACTGAGCACCCAGCACCCCAAGCACTGAGCACCCAGCACCCTGAGTACTGAGTACTGAGCACCCTGAGTACTGAGCACCCAGCACCCTGAGTACTGAGCACCGAGCTCCCCGAGAACTGAGCACCCAGCACCCTGAGCACTGAGCACCCAGCACCCTGAGCACTGAGCACTCAGCACCCTGAGTACTGAGCACCGAGCACCCCGAGCACTGAGCACCGGGTACCCCGAGCATTGAGCACCCATCACCCTGAGTACTGAGCACCCAGCACCCTGAGTACTGAGCACTGAGCACTGAGCACCCTGAGCACTGAGCACCCAGCACCCTGAGCAATGAGCATCCAGCATCCTGAGCACTGAGTACTGAGCACCCAGCACCCTGAGCACTGAGCACCCAGCACCCTGAGTACTGAGAACCCAGCACCCCAAACACTGAGCACCGAGCACCCTGAGAACTGGGCACCGAGCACCCTGAGTACTGAGCACTCAGCACCATGAGTACTGAGCCCCGTGCACCCAGAGTACTGAGCAACCTGAGTACTGAGCACCCAGCACCCCGAGAATGAGCACCCAGCACCATGAGTACTGAGCACCGAGCACCCTGAGCACTGAGCACCCAGCACCCTGAGTACTGAGCACCAAGCACCCTGAGTACTGAGCACCCAGCACCCTGAGTACTGAGCACCCAGCACCCTGAGTTCTGAGCACCCAGCACCCTGAGCACTGAGCACACTGAGTACTGAGCAACCAGCACCCTGAGCACTGAGCACCCAGCACACTGAGTACTGAGCACCCAGCACCCTGAGTACTGAGCACCCCGAGTACTGAGCACCCAGCACCCCGAGCACTGAGCACCCAGCACCCTGAGTACTGAGAAGAGATCACCCTGAGTACTGAGCACCCAGCACCCTGAGTACTGAACACCCAGCACCCTGAGCACTGAGCACTGAGCACCCAGCACCCTGAGCACTGAGCACCCAGCACCCTGAGTACTGAGAAGAGATCACCCTGAGTACTGAGCACCCAGCACCCTGAGCACTGAGCACCCAGCACCGTGAGCACTGAGCACCCAGCACCCTGAGCACTGAGCACCCAGCACCCTGAGTACTGAGTAACCAGCACCCTGAGCACTGAGCACCCAGCACCCTGAGTACTGATCACCGAGCACCCCGAGCACTGAGCACCCAGCACCCTGAGTACTGAGCACCCAGCACCCTGAGTAATGAGCACCCAGCAACCCTGAGTACTGAGCACCCAGCACATTGAGCACTGAGCACAAAGCACGCTGAGTACTGAGCACTGAGCACCCTGAGTACTGAGCACCGAGGACCCTGAGCACTGAGCACCCAGCACGCTGAGTACTGAGCACTGAGCACCCTGAGTACTGAGCACCTAGCACCCTGAGTATTGAGCACCCAGCACCCTGAGCACTGAGCAGCCAGCACCCTGAGCACTGAGCACCCAGCACCCCGAGCACTGAGCACCCAGCACCCTGAGCACTGAGCACCCAGCACCCCGAGTACTGAGCACCCAGCACCCCGAGTACTGAGCAGCGACCACCCCGACCACTGAGCACCCAGCACCCTGAGTACTGAGCACCCAGCACCCTGAGTACTGAGCACCCCGAGTACTGAGCACCCAGCACCCCGAGCACTGAGCACCCAGCACCCTGAGTACTGAGAACAGATCACCCTGAGCACTGAGCACCCAGCACCCCGAGTACTGAGCACCCAGCACCCCGAGTACTGAGCACCGACCACCCCGACCACTGAGCACCCAGCACCCTGAGTACTGAGCACCCAGCACCCTGAGTACTGAGCACCCCGAGTACTGAGCACCCAGCACCCCGAGCACTGAGCACCCAGCACCCTGAGTACTGAGAACAGATCACCCTGAGTACTGAGCACCCAGCACCCTGAGTACTGAACAACCAGCACCCTGAGCACTGAGCACTGAGCACCCAGCACCCTGAGCACTGAGCACTGACCACCCAGCACCCCGAGCACTGAGCACCCAGCACCCCGAGCACTGAGTACTGAGCACCCAGCACCCTGAGTACTGAGCACCGAGCTCCCCGAGCACTGAGCACCCAGCACCCTGAGCACTGAGCACCCAGCACCCTGAGCACTGAGCACCCAGCACCCTGAGTACTGAGAACCGAGCACCCTGAGTACTGAGCCCCCAGCACCCCGAGCACTGAGCACAAAGCACCCCGAGCACTGAGCACCCAGCACCCCGAGAATGAGCACCCAGCACCCTGAGTACTGAGCACCCAGCACCCTGAGCACCGAGCACCCAGGACCCCGAGCACTGAGTACTGAGCACCCAGCACCCTGAGTACTGAGAACCGAGCTCCCCGAGCACTGAGCACCCAGCACCCTGAGCACTGAGCACCCAGCACCCTGAGCACTGAGCACCCAGCACCCTGAGTACTGAGCACCCACCACGCTGAGTACTGAGCACCCAGCACCCTGAGCACTGAGCACCCAACACCCTGAGTACTGAGCACTGAGCACCCAGCACCCCGAGCCCTGAGCACCCAGGACCCTGAGCACTGAGCACCGAGCACCCCGAGCACTGAGCACCCAGCACCCTGAGCACTCAGCACCCACCACCCCGATCACTGAGCACCCAGCACCCAGAGCACTGAGCACCCAGCACCCTGAGAACTGAGCACCCAGCACCCAGAGAACTGAGCACCCAGCACACTGAGCACTGAGCACCCAGCACCCTGAGTACTGAGCACCCAGCACCCTGAATACTGAGCACCCATACCCCGAGCACTGAGCACCCAGCACCCCTAGCACTGTGCACCCAGCACCCTGAGTACTGAGCACCCAGCACCCTGAGCACTGAGCACCCTGCAGCCCGAGCACTGAGCACCCAGCAAACTGAGCACTGAGTACTGAGCTCCCAGCACCCTGAGCACTGAGCACCCAGAACCCTGAGCACTGAGCACCCAGCACCCTGAGTACTGAGCACCCAGCACCCCAAGCACTGAGCACCCAGCACCCTGAGTACTGAGCATCAAGCACGCTGAGCACTGAGCACCCAGCACCCTGAGCACTGAGCACCCAGCACCCCGAGTACTGAGCACCCAGCACCCTGAGTACTGAGCACCCAGCACCCTGAGTACTGAGCACCCAGCACTTTGAGCACTGAGCACCCAGCACCCTGAGCACTGAGCACCCAGCACCCTGAGTACTGAGCATCAAGCACGCTGAGCACTGAGCACCTAGCACCCTGAGCACTGAGCACCCAGCACCCTGAGCAATGAGCACTCATCACCCTGAGTACTGAGCACCGAGCACCCCGAGCACTGAGCACCGGGTACCCCGAGCACTGAGCACCCAGCATACTGAGTACTGAGCACCCAGCACCCTGAGTACTGAGCACCCAGCACGCTGAGTACTGAGCACCCAGCACCCTGAGCACTGAGCACCCAACACCCTGAGTACTGAGCACTGAGCACCCAGCACCCCAAGCACTGAGCACCCAGCACCCTGAGTACTGAGTACTGAGCACCCTGAGTACTGAGCACCCAGCACCCTGAGTACTGAGCACCGAGCTCCCCGAGAACTGAGCACCCAGCACCCTGAGCACTGAGCACCCAGCACCCTGAGCACTGAGCACTCAGCACCCTGAGTACTGAGCACCGAGCACCCCGAGCACTGAGCACCGGGTACCCCGAGCATTGAGCACCCATCACCCTGAGTACTGAGCACCCAGCACCCTGAGTACTGAGCACTGAGCACTGAGCACCCTGAGCACTGAGCACCCAGCACCCTGAGCAATGAGCATCCAGCATCCTGAGCACTGAGTACTGAGCACCCAGCACCCTGAGCACTGAGCACCCAGCACCCTGAGTACTGAGAACCCAGCACCCCAAACACTGAGCACCGAGCACCCTGAGAACTGGGCACCGAGCACCCTGAGTACTGAGCACTCAGCACCATGAGTACTGAGCCCCGTGCACCCAGAGTACTGAGCAACCTGAGTACTGAGCACCCAGCACCCCGAGAATGAGCACCCAGCACCATGAGTACTGAGCACCGAGCACCCTGAGCACTGAGCACCCAGCACCCTGAGTACTGAGCACCAAGCACCCTGAGTACTGAGCACCCAGCACCCTGAGTACTGAGCACCCAGCACCCTGAGTTCTGAGCACCCAGCACCCTGAGCACTGAGCACACTGAGTACTGAGCAACCAGCACCCTGAGCACTGAGCACCCAGCACCCCGAGCACTGAGCACCCAGCACCCCGAGCACTGAGCATTGAGCACCCTGAGCACTGAGGACCCAGCACCCCGAGCACTGAGCACCCAGCACCCTGAGTACTGAGCACCCAGCACCCTGAGCACTGAGGACCCAGCACCCCGAGCACTGAGCACCCAGCACGCTGAGTACTGAGCACTGAGCACCCAGCACCCTGAGTACTGAGCACCCAGCACCCTGAGTACTGAGCACCCAGCACCCCGAGCACTGAGCACTGAGCAACCTGAGTACTGAGTACTGAGTACTGAGCACCCTGAGTACTGAGCACCCAGCACCCTGAGCACTGAGCACCCAGCACCCTGAGTACTGAGCACCCAACGTACAGAGCACCGAGCACCCTGAGCACTGAGCACCCAGCACCCTGAGTACTGAGCACCCAGCACCCTGAGTACTGAGCACCCCGAGTACTGAGCACCCAGCACCCCGAGCACTGAGCACCCAGCACCCTGAGTACTGAGAACAGATCTCCCTGAGCACTGAGCACCCAGCACCCCGAGTAATGAGCACCCAGCACCCCGAGTACTGAGCACCGACCACCCCGACCACTGAGGACCCAGCACACTGAGTACTGAGCACCCAGCACCCTGAGTACTGAGCACCCCGAGTACTGAGCACCCAGCACCCCGAGCACTGAGCACCCAGCACCCTGAGTACTGAGAAGAGATCACCCTGAGTACTGAGCACCCAGCACCCTGAGTACTGAACACCCAGCACCCTGAGCACTGAGCACTGAGCACCCAGCACCCTGAGCACTGAGCACTGACCACCCAGCACCCCGAGCACTGAGCACCCAGCACCCCGAGCACTGAGTACTGAGCACCCAGCACCCTGGGTACTGAGCACCGAGCTCCCCGAGCACTGAGCACCCAGCACCCTGAGCACTGAGCACCCAGCACCCTGAGCACTGAGCACCCAGCACCCTGAGTACTGAGAACCGAGCACCCTGAGTACTGAGCCCCCAGCACCCCGAGCACTGAGCACAAAGCACCCCGAGCACTGAGCACCCAGCACCCCGAGAATGAGCACCCAGCACCCTGAGTACTGAGCACCCAGCACCCTGAGCACCGAGCACCCAGGACCCCGAGCACTGAGTACTGAGCACCCAGCACCCTGAGTACTGAGCACCGAGCTCCCCGAGCACTGAGCACCCAGCACCCTGAGCACTGAGCACCCAGCACCCTGAGCACTGAGCACCCAGCACCCTGAGTACTGAGCACCCACCACGCTGAGTACTGAGCACCCAGCACCCTGAGCACTGAGCACCCAACACCCTGAGTACTGAGCACTGAGCACCCAGCACCCCGAGCCCTGAGCACCCAGGACCCTGAGCACTGAGCACCGAGCACCCCGAGCACTGAGCACCCAGCACCCTGAGCACTCAGCACCCATCACCCCGATCACTGAGCACCCAGCACCCAGAGCACTGAGCACCCAGCACCCTGAGAACTGAGCACCCAGCACCCAGAGAACTGAGCACCCAGCACACTGAGCACTGAGCACCCAGCACCCTGAGTACTGAGCACCCAGCACCCTGAGTACTGAGCACCCAGACCCCGAGCACTGAGCACCCAGCACCCCTAGCACTGTGCACCCAGCACCCTGAGTACTGAGCACCCAGCACTTTGAGCCCTGAGCACCCTGCAGCCCGAGCACTGAGCACCCAGCAAACTGAGCACTGAGTACTGAGCTCCCAGCACCCTGAGCACTGAGCACCCAGAACCCTGAGCACTGAGCACCCAGCACCCTGAGTACTGAGCACCTAGCACCCCAAGCACTGAGCACCCAGCACCCTGAGTACTGAGCATCAAGCACGCTGAGCACTGAGCACCCAGCACCCTGAGCACTGAGCACCCAGCACCCTGAGTACTGAGCACCCAGCACCCTGAGTACTGAGCACCCAGCACCCTGAGTACTGAGCACCCAGCACTTTGGGCACTGAGCACCCAGCACCCTGAGCACTGAGCACCCAGCACCCTGAGTACTGAGCATCAAGCACGCTGAGCACTGAGCACCTAGCACCCTGAGCACTGAGCACCCAGCACCCTGAGCAATGAGCACTCAGCACCCTGAGTACTGAGCACCGAGCACCCCGAGCACTGAGCACCGGGTACCCCGAGCACTGAGCACCCAGCACACTGAGTACTGAGCACCCAGCACCCTGAGTACTGAGCACCCAGCACGCTGAGTACTGAGCACCCAGCACCCTGAGCACTGAGCACCCAACACCCTGAGTACTGAGCACTGAGCACCCAGCACCCCAAGCACTAAGCACCCAGCACCCTGAGTACTGAGTACTGAGCACCCTGAGTACTGAGCACCCAGCACCCTGAGTACTGAGCACCGAGCTCCCCGAGCACTGAGCACCCAGCACCCTGAGCACTGAGCACCCAGCACCCTGAGCACTGAGCACTCAGCACCCTGAGTACTGAGCACCGAGCACCCCGAGCACTGAGCACCGGGTACCCCGAGCATTGAGCACCCAGCACCCTGAGTACTGAGAACCCAGCACCCTGAGTACTGAGCACTGAGCACTGAGCACCCTGAGCACTGAGCACCCAGCACCCTGAGCAATGAGCATCCAGCATCCTGAGCACTGAGTACTGAGCACCCAGCACCCTGAGCACTGAGCACCCAGCACCCTGAGTACTGAGCACCCAGCACCCCAAACACTGAGCACCGAGCACCCTGAGAACTGAGCACCGAGCACCCTGAGTACTGAGCACTCAGCACCATGAGTACTGAGCCCCGTGCACCCAGAGTACTGAGCAACCTGAGTACTGAGCACCCAGCACCCCGAGAATGAGCACCCAGCACCATGAGTACTGAGCACCGAGCACCCTGAGCACTGAGCACCCAGCACCCTGAGTACTGAGCACCAAGCACCCTGAGTACTGAGCACCCAGCACCCTGAGTACTGAGCACCCAGCACCCTGAGTTCTGAGCACCCAGCACCCTGAGTACTGAGCACACTGAGTACTGAGCAACCAGCACCCTGAGCACTGAGCACCCAGCACCCCGAGCACTGAGCACCCAGCACCCCGAGCACTGAGCATTGAGCACCCTGAGCACTGAGGACCCAGCACCCCGAGCACTGAGCACCCAGCACCCTGAGTACTGAGCACCCAGCACCCTGAGCACTGAGGACCCAGCACCCCGAGCACTGAGCACCCAGCACGCTGAGTACTGAGCACTGAGCACCCAGCACCCTGAGTACTGAGCACCCAGCACCCTGAGTACTGAGCACCCAGCACCCCGAGCACTGAGCACTGAGCAACCTGAGTACTGAGCACTGAGCACCCTTAGTACAGAGCACCGAGCACCCTGACTGAGCACTGAGAACCCTGAGGACTGAGCACCCAGCACCCTGAGCAATGAGCATCCAGCATCCTGAGCACTGAGCACTGAGCACACAGCACCCTGAGTACTGAGCACCCTGAGTACTGAGCACCCAGCACCCTGAGTACTGAGCACCCAGCACCCTGAGTACTGAGCACCCAGCACCCTGAGCACCGAGCACCCAGGACCCCGAGCACTGAGTACTGAGCACCCAGCACCCTGAGTACTGAGAACCGAGCTCCCCGAGCACTGAGCACCCAGCACCCTGAGCACTGAGCACCCAGCACCCTGAGCACTGAGCACCCAGCACCCTGAGTACTGAGCACCCACCACGCTGAGTACTGAGCACCCAGCACCCTGAGCACTGAGCACCCAACACCCTGAGTACTGAGCACTGAGCACCCAGCACCCCGAGCCCTGAGCACCCAGGACCCTGAGCACTGAGCACCGAGCACCCCGAGCACTGAGCACCCAGCACCCTGAGCACTCAGCACCCACCACCCCGATCACTGAGCACCCAGCACCCAGAGCACTGAGCACCCAGCACCCTGAGAACTGAGCACCCAGCACCCAGAGAACTGAGCACCCAGCACACTGAGCACTGAGCACCCAGCACCCTGAGTACTGAGCACGCAGCACCCTGAATACTGAGCACCCAGACCCCGAGCACTGAGCACCCAGCACCCCTAGCACTGTGCACCCAGCACCCTGAGTACTGAGCACCCAGCACCCTGAGCACTGAGCACCCTGCAGCCCGAGCACTGAGCACCCAGCAAACTGAGCACTGAGTACTGAGCTCCCAGCACCCTGAGCACTGAGCACCCAGAACCCTGAGCACTGAGCACCCAGCACCCTGAGTACTGAGCACCCAGCACCCCAAGCACTGAGCACCCAGCACCCTGAGTACTGAGCATCAAGCACGCTGAGCACTGAGCACCCAGCACCCTGAGCACTGAGCACCCAGCACCCCGAGTACTGAGCACCCAGCACCCTGAGTACTGAGCACCCAGCACGGTGAGTACTGAGCACACAGCACTTTGAGCACTGAGCACCCAGCACCCTGAGCACTGAGCACTCAGCACCCTGAGTACTGAGCATCAAGCACGCTGAGCACTGAGCACCTAGCACCCTGAGCACTGAGCACCCAGCACCCTGAGCAATGAGCACTCAGCACCCTGAGTACTGAGCACCGAGCACCCCGAGCACTGAGCACCGGGTACCCCGAGCACTGAGCACCCAGCATACTGAGTACTGAGCACCCAGCACCCTGAGTACTGAGCACCCAGCACGCTGAGTACTGAGCACCCAGCACCCTGAGCACTGAGCACCCAACACCCTGAGTACTGAGCACTGAGCACCCAGCACCCCAAGCACTGAGCACCCAGCACCCTGAGTACTGAGTACTGAGCACCCTGAGTACTGAGCACCCAGCACCCTGAGTACTGAGCACCGAGCTCCCCGAGAACTGAGCACCCAGCACCCTGAGCACTGAGCACCCAGCACCCTGAGCAATGAGCACTCAGCACCCTGAGTACTGAGCACCGAGCACCCCGAGCACTGAGCACCGGGTACCCCGAGCATTGAGCACCCAGCACCCTGAGTACTGAGCACCCAGCACCCTGAGTACTGAGCACTGAGCACTGAGCACCCTGAGCACTGAGCACCCAGCACCCTGAGCAATGAGCATCCAGCATCCTGAGCACTGAGTACTGAGCACCCAGCACCCTGAGCACTGAGCACCCAGCACCCTGAGTACTGAGAACCCAGCACCCCAAACACTGAGCACCGAGCACCCTGAGAACTGAGCACCGAGCACCCTGAGTACTGAGCACTCAGCACCATGAGTACTGAGCCCTGTGCACCCAGAGTACTGAGCAACCTGAGTACTGAGCACCCAGCACCCCGAGAATGAGCACCCAGCACCATGAGTACTGAGCACCGAGCACCCTGAGCACTGAGCACCCAGCACCCTGAGTACTGAGCACCAAGCACCCTGAGTACTGAGCACCAAGCACCCTGAGTACTGAGCACCCAGCACCCTGAGTTCTGAGCACCCAGCACCCTGAGCACTGAGCACACTGAGTACTGAGCAACCAGCACCCTGAGCACTGAGCACCCAGCACCCCGAGCACTGAGCACCCAGCACCCCGAGCACTGAGCATTGAGCACCCTGAGCACTGAGGACCCAGCACCCCGAGCACTGAGCACCCAGCACCCTGAGTACTGAGCACCCAGCACCCTGAGCACTGAGGACCCAGCACCCCGAGCACTGAGCACCCAGCACGCTGAGTACTGAGCACTGAGCACCCAGCACCCTGAGTACTGAGCACCCAGCACCCTGAGTACTGAGCACCCAGCACCCTGAGTACTGAGCACCCAGCACCCCGAGCACTGAGCACTGAGCAACCTGAGTACTGAGCACTGAGCACCCAGCACCCTGAGTACTGAGCACCCAGCACCCTGAGCACTGAGCACCCAGCACCCTGAGTACTGAGCACCCAACGTACAGAGCACCGAGCACCCTGAGCACTGAGCACCCAGCACCCTAAGTACTGAGCACCCAGCACCCTGAGTACTGAGCACCCCGAGTACTGAGCACCCAGCACCCCGAGCACTGAGCACCCAGCACCCTGAGTTCTGAGAACAGATCACCCTGAGCACTGAGCACCCAGCACCCCGAGTACGGAGCACCCAGCACCCCGAGTACTGAGCACCGACCACCCCGACCACTGAGCACCCAGCACCCTGAGTACTGAGCACCCAACGTACTGAGCACCGAGCACACCGAGCACTGAGCACCCAGCACCCTGAGTACTGAGCACCGAGCACCCTGAGCACTGAGCACCCAGCACCCTGAGTACTGAGCACCGAGCACCCCGAGCACTGAGCACCCAGCGCCCAGAGCACTGAGCACCCAGCACACCGAGCACTGAGCACCCAGCACCCGTAGCACTGAGCACCCAGCACCCCGAGCAATGAGCACCCAGCACCCTGAGTACTGAGCACCCAGCACCACGAGTCCTGTGCACCCAGAAACCTGAGCACCGAACACCCAGCACCCCGAGCACTGACCACCCAGCACCCTGAGCACTGAGCACCCAGCACCCTGAGTACTGAGCACTGAACACCCCGAGTACTGAGCACCCAGCACCCCGAGCAGTGAGCACCGAGCACCGCGAGCACTGAGCACCCAGCACCCCGAGCACTGAGCACCCAGAACACTGAGCACTGAGCACCCAGCACCCCGAGCACTGAGCACCCAGCACCCGGAGCACTGAGCACCCAGCACCCCGAGCACTGAGCACCCAGCACCCTGAGCACTGAGCACCCAGCACCCTGAGTACTCAGCACCCAGCACCCTGAGCACTGAGCAACCAGCACCCTGAGTACTGAGCACCCTGCACCCCAAGCATTGAGCACTTTGAGTACTGAGCACCCAGCACCCCAAGCACTGAGCACACTGAGTACTGAGCAACCAGCACCCTGATTAATGAGCACCCAGCACCCCGAGCACTGAGCACCCAGCACCCTGAGTACTGAGCACCGAGCACCCTGAGTACTGAGCACCCAGCACCCTGAGTACTGAGCACCCAGCGTACTGAGCACCCAGCACCCTGATAATTGAGCACCCAGCACCCCGAGCACTGAACACCCAGCACCCTGAGTACTGAGCACCGAGCACCCTGAGTACTGAGCACCCAGCACCCAGAGCACTGAGCACCCAGCACCCTGAGTACTGAGCACCGAGCACCCCGAGTACTGAGCACCCAGCACACCGAGCACTGAGCACCCAGCACCCCGAGCACTGAGCACCCAGCACACCGAGCACTCAACACCCAGCACCCCGAGCACTGAGCACCCAGCACACCAAGCACTGAGCACCCAGCAACCCCAAGCACCGAGCACCATGAGTACTAAGCACCGAGCACCCTGAGCACTGAGCACCCAGCACCCTGAGCATTGAGCACCCAGCACCCTGAGTACTGAGCACCCAGCACCCCGAGCACTGAGCACCCAGCACACTGAGTACTGAGCACCCAGCACCCTGAGCACTGAGCACCGAGTACCCTGAGCACTGAGCACCCAGCACCCTGAGGACTGAGTACCCAGCACCCCGAGCACTGAGCACCCAGCACCCTGAGCACTGAGCACCCTGAGTACTGAGCACTGAGCACCCTGAGTACTGAGCACTGAGCACCCTGAGTACTGAGCACCCAGCACCCTGAGTACTGAGCACCCAGCAACCTGAGCACTGAGCACCGAGCACCCTGAGCACTGAGCACCCAGCACCCTGAGCACTGAGCACCCAGCACCCTGAGCACTGAGCACCCAGCACCCTGAGTACTGAGCACCCTGAGTACTGAGCACACAGCACCCTGTGCACTGAGCACCCAGCACCCCGAGCACTGAGCACCCAGCACCCTGAGCACTGAGCACCCTGAGTACTGAGCACTGAGCACCCTGAGTAATGAGCACTGAGCACCCTGAGTACTGAGCACCCAGCACCCTGAGTACTGAGCACCCAGCACACTGAGCAATGAGCACCCTGAGTACTGAGCACCCAGCACCCGGAGTACTGAGCACCGAGCACCCTGAGTACTCAGCACCGAGCACCCTGAGTACTGAGCACCCAGTACCCTGAGCACTGAAGACACAGCACCCTGAGTACTGAGCACCCCGAGCACTGACCACCCAGCACCCTGAGCACTGAGGGCCCATCACCCTGAGTACTGAGCACCCAGCACACTGAGCACTGAGCACCCAGCACCCTGAGTACTGAGCACCCAGCACCCTGAGCACTGAGCACCCAGGACCCTGAGTACTGAGCATCCAGCACCCCGAGCACTGAGCACCCAGCACCCTGAGTACTGAAGACTGAGCACCCAGCACCCGGAGTTCTGAGCACTGAGCACCCAGCACCCTGAGCACTGAGCACCCTGAGTACTGAGCACCCAGAGCACTGAGCACTGAGCACACTGAGTACTGAGCACCGAGCACCCTGAGTACTGAGCACCCAGCACTCTGAGCACTGAGCACAATGCAAGCTGAGTACTGAGCACCCTGAGTACTGAGCACCGAGGACCCTGAGCACCCAGTACCCTGAGTACTGAGCACCGAGCACCCCGAGTACTGAGCACCCAGCAGCCTGAGCACTGAGCATCCAGCACCCCGAGCACTGAGCACCCAGCACCTTGAGTACTGAGCACCGAGCACCCCGAGCACTGAGCACCCAGCACCCTGAGTACTGAGCACCCAGCACCCCGAGCACTGAGCACCCAGCACCCTGAGTACTGAGCACCGAGGACCCTGAGTACTGAGCACTGAGCAGCCTGAGCACGGAGCACCTAACACCCCGTGAACTGAGCACCCAGCACCCTGAATACTGAGCACCCAGCACCCTGAGTACTGAGCACTCAGCACCCTGAGTACTGAGCACCGAGCACCCCGAGCACTGAGCACCCAGCACCCTGAGCACTGAGCACCCTGAGGACTGAGCACCCAGCACCAAGAGTACTGAGCAGCGAGCACCCCGAGCACTGAGCACCCAGCACCCTGAGTACTGAGCACCCAGCATCCTGAGTACTGAGCACAGATAACCCTGAGCACTGAGCATCCAGCACCCCGAGCACTGAGCACCCAGCACCCCGAGTACTGAGCACCCTGAGTACTGAGCACCCAGCACCCCGAGCACTGAGCACCCAGCACCCTGAGTACTGAGCACCCTGAGTGCTGAGCACCCAGCACCCTGAGTACTGAGCACCCAGCACCCTGAGTACTTAGCACCCAGCACCTGAGCACTGAGCACCCAGCACCCTGAGTACTGAGCACCGAGCACCCTGAGTGCTGAGCACCCAGCACCCTGAGAACTGAGCACCGAGCACCCCGAGCACTGAGCACCCAGCACCCTGAGCACTGAGCACCCAGCACCCTGAGTACTGAGCACACAGCACCCTGAGCACTGAGCACCCAGCACCCTGAGTACTGAGCACCCAGCACCCTGAGTCCTGAGCACCCAGCACCCTGAGTACTGAGCACCCAGCACCCTGAGTACTGAGCACCCAGCACCCTGAGTACTGAGAACCGAGCACCCCGAGCACTGAGCACCCAGCACCCTGAGTACTGAGCACCCAGCACCAAAAGTACTGAGCACCAAGCATCCTGAGCACTGTGCACCGAGCACCCCGAGCACTGAGCACCCAGCACCCTGAGTACTGAGCACCCAGCAGCAAGAGTACTGAGCAGCGAGCACCCCGAGCACTGAGCACCCAGCACCCTGAGTAATGAGCACCCAGCACCCCGAGTACTGAGCACCCAGCACCGTGAGTACTGAGCACCCAGCACCCTGAGTACTGAGCACCCAGCACCCTGAGCACTGAGCACAAAGCACGCTGAGTACTGAGCACCCTGAGTACTGAGCACCGAGGACCCTGAGCACTTAGCACCCAGCACCCTGAGCACTGAGCCCCCAGCACCCGAGAATGAGCACCCAGCACCCTGAGTACTGAGAACCGAGCACCCTGTGTACATAGCACACAGCACGCTGAGCACTGAGCACCCAGCACCCCGAGTACTGAGCACCCATCACCCCGAGCACTGAGCACCCAGCACCCCGAGAATGAGCACCCAGCACCCTGAGTACTGAGCACCCAGCACCCTGTGTACTGAGCACCCAGCACCCCGAGCACTGAGCACCCTGAATACTGAGCACCCAGCACCCTGAGTACTGTGCACTAAGCACCCAGAGCGCTGAGCACCCAGGACCCCGAGCACTGAGTACTGAGCACCCAGCACCCTGAGTACTGAGCACCGAGCTCCCCGAGCACTGAGCACCCTGATTACTGAGCACCCAGCACCCTGATTACTGAGCACCCAGCACCCTGAGTACTGAGCACCGAGCACCCTGAGTACAGAGCACCCAGCACCCTGAGCACTCAGGACCCAGCACCCCGAGCACTGAGCACCCAGCACCCTGCGTACTGAGCACCCAGCACCCTGAGTACTGAGCACCCTGAGTACTGAGCACCGATCACCCTGAGCACTGAGCACCCAGCACCCTGAGTACTGAGCACCCAACGTACTGAGCACCGAGCACACAGAGCACTGAGCACCCAGCACCCTGAGTACTGAGCACCGAGCACCCTGAGCACTGAGCACCCAGCACCCTGAGTACTGAGCACCGAGCACCCCGAGCACTGAGCACCCAGCGCCCAGAGCACTGAGCACCCAGCACACTGAGCACTGAGCACCCAGCACCCGTAGCACTGAGCACCCAGCACCCCGAGCAATGAGCACCCAGCACCCTGAGTACTGAGCACACAGCACCCCGAGTCCTGAGCACCCAGAAACCTGAGCACCGAGCACCCAGCACCCCGAGCACTGAGCACCCAGCACCCTGAGCACTGAGCACCCAGCACCCTGAGTACTGAGCACTGAACACCCCGAGTACTGAGCACCCAGCACCCCGAGTACTGAGCACCCAGAACCCTGAGCACTGAGCACCCAGCACCCCGAGCACTGAGCACCCAGCACCCCGAGCACTGAGCACCCAGCACCCTGAGTACTCAGCACCCAGCACCCTGAGCACTGAGCACCCAGCACCCTGAGTACTGAGCACCCTGAGTACTGAGCACACAGCACCCTGTGCACTGAGCACCCAGCACCCCGAGCACTGAGCTCCCAGCACCCAGAGCACTGAGCACCCTGAGTACTGAGCACTGAGCACCCTGAGTACTGAGCACTGAGCACCCTGAGTACTGAGCACCCAGCAACCTGAGTACTGAGCACCCAGCACCCCGAGTACTGAGCACCAAGCACCCTGAGTACTGAGCACCCAACGTACTGAGCACCGAGCACCCTGAGCACTGAGCACCCAGCACCCTGAGTACTGAGCACCCAGCACCCTGAGCAATGAGCACCCTGAGTACTGAGCACCCAGCACCCTGAGCACTGAGCACCGAGCACCCCGAGCACTGAGCACCCAGCACCCGGAGTACTGAGCACCCAGCACCCTGAGTACTCAGCACCGAGCACCCTGAGTACTGATCACCCAGTACCCTGAGCACTGAACACACAGCACCCTGAGTACTGAGCACCCCGAGCACTGACCACCCAGCAGCCCTGAGCACTGAGGACCCAGCACCCTGAGTACTGAGCACCCAGCACCCTGAGCACTGAGCACCCAGCACCCTGAGTACTGAGCACCCAGCACCCTGAGCACTGAGCACCCAGGACCCTGAGTACTGAGCATCCAGCACCCCGAGCACTGAGCCCCCAGCACCCTGTGTACTGAGGACTGAGCACCCAGCACCCCGAGCACCGAGCACTGAGTACCCAGCACCCCGAGCACTGAGCACCCAGCACCCTGAGCACTGAGCACCCTGAGTACTGAGCACCCAGAGCACTGAGCACTGAGCACCCTGAGTACTGTGCACCGAGCACCCTGAGTACTGAGCACCCAGCACTCTGAGCACTGAGCACAAAGCAAGCTGAGTACTGAGCACCCTGAGTACTGAGCACCGAGGACCCTGAGCACCCAGTACCCTGAGTACTTAGCACCGAGCACCCCGAGTACTGAGCACCCAGCACCCTGAGCACTGAGCACCCAGCACCCCGAGCACTGAGCACCGAGCACCGCGAGCACTGAGCACCCAGCACCCTGAGTACTGAGCACCCAGAACCCTGAGCACTGAGCAACCAGCACCCCGAGCACTGAGCACCCAGCACCCCGAGCACTGAGCACCCAGCACCCTGAGTACTCAGCGCCCAGCACCCTGAGCACTGAGCAACCTGCACCCTGAGTACTGAGCACCCTGCACCCCAAGCACTGAGCACCCTGAGTACTGAGCACCCAGCACTCCAAGCACTGAGCACCCTGAGTACTGAGCACCCAGCACCCTGATTAATGAGCACCCAGCACCCCGAGCACTGAGCACCCAGCACCCTGAGTACTGAGCACCGAGGACCCTGAGTACTGAGCACCCAGCACCCTGAGTACTGAGCACCCAGCGTACTGAGCACCCAGCACCCTGATTAATGAGCACCCAGCACCCTGAGCACTGAACACCCAGCACCCTGAGTACTGAGCACCGAGCACCCTGAGTACTGAGCACCCAGCACCCTGAGCACTGAGCACCCAGCACCCTGAGTACTGAGCACCGAGCACCCTGAGTACTGAGCACCCAGCACCCCGAGCACTGAGCACCCAGCACCCCGAGCACTGAGCACCCAGCACACTGAGCACTCAGCACCCAGCACCCCGAGCACTGAGCACCCAGCACACCGAGCACTGAGCACCCAGCACCCCGAGCACCGAGCACCATGAGGACTAAGCACCGAGCACCCTGAGCACTGAGCACCCAGCACCCTGAGCACTGAGCACCCAGCACCCTGAGTACTGAGCACCCAGCACCCCGAGCACTGAGCACCCAGCAACCTGAGTACTGAGCACCCAGCACCCTGAGCACTGAGCACCGAGTACCGTGAGCACTGAGCACCCAGCACCCTGAGGACTGAGTACCCAGCACCCGAGCACTGAACACCCAGCACCTTGAGCACTGAGCACCCTGAGTACTGAGCACGGAGCACCCTGAGTACTGAGCACTGAGCACCCTTAGTACTGAGCACCCAGCACCCTGAGTACTGAGCACCCAGCAACCTGAGCACTGAGCACCGAGCACCCTGAGCACTGAGCACCCAGCACCCTGAGCACTGAGCACCCAGCACCCTGAGCACTGAGTACCCAGCACCCTGAGTACTGAGCACCCTGAGTACTGAGCACACAGCACCCTGTGCACTGAGCACCCAGTACCCCGAGCACTGAGCACCCAGCACCCTGAGCACTGAGCACCCTGAGTACTGAGCACTGAGCACCCTGAGTACTGAGCACTGAGCACCCTGAGTACTGAGCACCCAGCAACCTGAGTACTGAGCACCCAGCACCCTGAGCACTGAGCACCGAGCACCCCGAGCACTGAGCACCCAGCACCCGGAGTACTGAGCACCCAGCACCCTGAGTACTCAGCACCGAGCACCCTGAGTACTGAGCACCCAGTACCCTGAGCACTGAACACACAGCACCCTGAGTACTGAGCACCCCGAGCACTGACCACCCAGCACCCTGAGCACTGAGGACCCAGCACCCTTAGTACTGAGCACCCAGCACCCTGAGCACTGAGCACCCAGCACCCTGAGTACTGAGCACCCAGCACCCTGAGCACTGAGCACCCAGGACCCTGAGTATTGAGCATCCAGCACCCCGAGCACTGAGCACCCAGCACCCTGTGTACTGAGGACTGAGCACCCAGCACCCCGAGCACTGAGCACTGAGTACCCAGCACCCCGAGCACTGAGCACCCAGCACCCTGAGCACTGAGCACCCTGAGTACTGAGCACCCAGAGCACTGAGCACTGAGCACCCTGAGTACTGAGCACCGAGCACCCTGAGTACTGTGCACCCAGCACTCTGAGCACTGAGCACAAAGCAAGCTGAGTACTGAGCACACTGAGTACTGAGCACCGAGGACCCTGATCACCCAGTACCCTGAGTACTGAGCACCGAGCACCCCGAGTACTGAGCACCCAGCACCCTGAGCACTGAGCACCCAGCACCCCGAGCACTGAGCACCCAGCACCTTGAGTACTGAGCACCGAGCACCCCGAGCACTGAGCACCCAGCACCCTGAGTACTGAGCACCCAGCACCCCGAGCACTGAGCACCCAGCACCCTGAGTACTGAGCACCCAGAACCCTGAGTACTGAGCACTGAGCACCCCGAGCACGGAGCACCCAACACCCCGAGCACTGAGCACCCAGCACCCTGAGTACTGAGCACCCAGCACCCTGAGTACTGAGCACTCAGCACCCTGAGTACTGAGCACTGAGCACCCCGAGCACTGAGCACCCAGCACCCTGAGCACTGAGCACCCTGAGGACTGAGCACCCAGCACCCTGAGTACTGAGCACCCAGCATCCTGAGTACTGAGCACAGATCACCCTGAGCACTGAGCATCCAGCACCCCGAGCACTGAGCACCCAGCACCCCGAGTACTGAGCATCCTGAGTACTGAGCACCCAGCACCCCGAGCACTGAGCACCCAGCACCCTGAGTACTGAGCACCCTGAGTGCTGAGCACCCAGCACCCTGAGTACTGAGCACCCAGCACCCTGAGTACTTAGCACCCAGCACCTGATCACTGAGCACCCAGCACCCTGAGTACTGAGCACCGAGCACCCTGAGTACTGAGCACCCAGCACCCTGAGTACTGAGCACCCAGCACCCCGAGTACTGAGGACCCAGCACCCTGAGCACTTAGCACCCAGCACCCTGAGCACTGAGCACCCAGCACCCGAGAATGAGCACCCAGCACCCTGAGTACTGAGAACCGAGCACCCTGAGTACATAGCACACAGCACGCTGAGCACTGAGCACCCAGCACCCCGAGTACTGAGCACCCAGCACCCCGAGCACTGAGCACCCAGCACCCCGAGAATGAGCACCCAGCACCCTGAGTACTGAGCACCGATCACCCTGAGCACTGAGCACCCAGCACCCTGAGTACTGAGCACCCAACGTACTGAGCACCGAGCACACCGAGCACTGAGCACCCAGCACCCTGAGTACTGAGCACCCAGCACCCTGAATACTGAGCACCCAGCACCCTGAGTACTGTGCACTAAGCACCCAGAGCGCTGAGCACCCAGGACCCCGAGCACTGAGTACTGAGCACCCAGCACCCTGAGTACTGAGCACCGAGCTCCCCGAGCACTGAGCACCCTGATTACTGAGCACCCAGCACCCTGAGTACTGAGCACCCAGCACCCTGAGTACTGAGCACCCAGCACCCCGAGTACAGAGCACCCAGCACCCTGAGCACTGAGCACCCAGCACCCTGAGTACTGAGCTCCCAGCACCCCGAGCCCTGAGCACCCAGCACCCTGAGTACTGAGCACCCTGAGTACTGAGCACCGATCACCCTGAGCACTGAGCACCCAGCACCCTGAGTACTGAGCACACAACGTACTGAGCACCGAGCACACCGAGCACTGAGCACCCAGCACCCTGAGTACTGAGCACCGAGCACCCTGAGCACTGAGCACCCAGCACCCTGAGTACTGAGCACCCTGAGTACTGAGCACACAGCACCCTGTGCACTGAGCACCCAGCACCCCGAGCACTGAGCACCCAGCACCCTGAGCACTGAGCACCCTGAGTACTGAGCACTGAGCACCCTGAGTACTGAGCACTGAGCACCCTGAGTACTGAGCACCCAGCAACCTGAGTACTGAGCACCCAGCACCCTGAGCAATGAGCACCCTGAGTACTGAGCACCCAGCACCCTGAGCACTGAGCACCGAGCACCCCGAGCACTGAGCACCCAGCACCCGGAGTACTAAGCACCCAGCACCCTGAGTACTCAGCACCGAGCACCCTGAGTACTGAGCACCCAGCACCCTGAGTACTGAGCACCCAGCTCCCTGAGCACTGAGCACCCAGGACCCTGAGTACTGAGCATCCAGCACCCCGAGCACTGAGCACCCAGCAATCTGTGTACTGAGGACTGAGCACCCAGCACCCCGAGCACTGAGCACTGAGTACCCAGCACCCCGAGCACTGAGCACCCAGCACCCTGAGCACTGAGCACCCTGAGTACTGAGCACCCAGAGCACTGAGCACTGAGCACCCTGAGTACTGAGCACCGAGCACCCTGAGTACTGAGCACCCAGCACCCTGAGTACTGAGCACCCAGCATCCTGAGTACTGAGCACAGATCACCCTGAGCACTGAGCATCCAGCACCCCGAGCACTGAGCACCCAGCACCCCGAGTACTGAGCACCCTGAGTACTGAGCACCCAGCACCCCGAGCACTGAGCACCCAGCACCCTGAGTACTGAGCACCCTGAGTGCTGAGCACCCAGCACCCTGAGTACTGAGCACCCAGCACCCTGAGTACTTAGCACCCAGCACCTGAGCACTTAGCACCCAGCACCCTGAGTACTGAGCACCGAGCACCCTGAGTACTGAGCACCCAGCACCCTGAGTACTGAGCACCCAGCACCCCGAGTACTGAGCACCGAGCACCCCGAGTACTGAGGACCCAGCACCCTGAGCACTTAGCACCCAGCACCCTGAGCACTGAGCACCCAGCACCCGAGAATGAGCACCCAGCACCCTGAGTACTGAGAACTGAGCACCCTGAGTTCATAGCACACAGCACGCTGAGCACTGAGCACCCAGCACCCCGAGTACTGAGCACCCAGCACCCGAGCACTGAGCACCCAGCACCCCGAGAATGAGCACCCAGCACCCTGAGTACTGAGCACCCAGCACCCTGTGTACTGAGCACCCAGCACCCCGAGCACTGAGCACCCTGAATACTGAGCACACAGCACCCTGAGTACTGTGCACTAAGCACCCAGAGCGCTGAGCACCCAGGACCCCGAGCACTGAGCACCCTGAGGACTGAGCACCCAGCACCAAGAGTACTGAGCAGCGAGCACCCCGAGCACTGAGCACCCAGCACACTGAGTACTGAGCACCCAGCATCCTGAGTACTGAGCACAGATAACCCTGAGCACTGAGCATCCAGCACCCCGAGCACTGAGCACCCAGCACCCCGAGTACTGAGCACCCTGAGTACTGAGCACCCAGCACCCCGAGCACTGAGCACCCAGCACCCTGAGTACTGAGCACCCTGAGTGCTGAGCACCCAGCACCCTGAGTACTGAGCACCCAGCACCCTGAGTACTTAGCACCCAGCACCTGAGCACTGAGCACCCAGCACCCTGAGTACTGAGCACCGAGCACCCTGAGTGCTGAGCACCCAGCACCCTGAGAACTGAGCACCGAGCACCCCGAGCACTGAGCACCCAGCACCCTGAGCACTGAGCACCCAGCACCCTGAGTAATGAGCACACAGCACCCTGAGCACTGAGCACCCAGCACCCTGAGTACTGAGCACCCAGCACCCTGAGTCCTGAGCACCCAGCACCCTGAGTACTGAGCACCCAGCACCCTGAGTACTGAGCACCCAGCACCCTGAGTACTGAGAACCGAGCACCCCGAGCACTGAGCACCCAGCACCCTGAGTACTGAGCACCCAGCACCAAAAGTACTGAGCACCAAGCATCCTGAGCACTGTGCACCGAGCACCCCGAGCACTGAGCACCCAGCACCCTGAGTACTGAGCACCCAGCACCAAGAGTACTGAGCAGCGAGCACCCCGAGCACTGAGCACCCAGCACCCTGAGTAATGAGCACCCAGCACCCCGAGTACTGAGCACCCAGCACCGTGAGTACTGAGCACCCAGCACCCTGAGTACTGAGCACCCAACACCCTGAGCACTGAGCACAAAGCACGCTGAGTACTGAGCACCCTGAGTACTGAGCACCGAGGACCCTGAGCACTTAGCACCCAGCACCCTGAGCACTGAGCACCCAGCACCCGAGAATGAGCACCCAGCACCCTGAGTACTGAGAACCGAGCACCCTGAGTACATAGCACACAGCACGCTGAGCACTGAGCACCCAGCACCCCGAGTACTGAGCACCCATCACCCCGAGCACTGAGCACCCAGCACCCCGAGAATGAGCACCCAGCACCCTGAGTACTGAGCACCCAGCACCCTGTGTACTGAGCACCCAGCACCCCGAGCACTGAGCACCCTGAATACTGAGCACCCAGCACCCTGAGTACTGTGCACTAAGCACCCAGAGCGCTGAGCACCCAGGACCCCGAGCACTGAGTACTGAGCACCCAGCACCCTGAGTACTGAGCACCGAGCTCCCCGAGCACTGAGCACCCTGATTACTGAGCACCCAGCACCCTGATTACTGAGCACCCAGCACCCTGAGTACTGAGCACCGAGCACCCCGAGTACAGAGCACCCAGCACCCTGAGCACTCAGGACCCAGCACCCCGAGCACTGAGCACCCAGCACCCTGAGTACTGAGCACCCAGCACCCTGAGTACTGAGCACCCTGAGTACTGAGCACCGATCACCCTGAGCACTGAGCACCCAGCACCCTGAGTACTGAGCACCCAACGTACTGAGCACCGAGCACACAGAGCACTGAGCACCCAGCACCCTGAGTACTGAGCACCGAGCACCCTGAGCACTGAGCACCCAGCACCCTGAGTACTGAGCACCGAGCACCCCGAGCACTGAGCACCCAGCGCCCAGAGCACTGAGCACCCAGCACACTGAGCACTGAGCACCCAGCACCCGTAGCACTGAGCACCCAGCACCCCGAGCAATGAGCACCCAGCACCCTGAGTACTGAGCACACAGCACCCCGAGTCCTGAGCACCCAGAAAACTGAGCACCGAGCACCCAGCACCCCGAGCACTGAGCACCCAGCACCCTGAGCACTGAGCACCCAGCACCCTGAGTACTGAGCACTGAACACCCCGAGTACTGAGCACCCAGCACCCCGAGTACTGAGCACCCAGAACCCTGAGCACTGAGCACCCAGCACCCCGAGCACTGAGCACCCAGCACCCCGAGCACTGAGCACCCAGCACCCTGAGTACTCAGCACCCAGCACCCTGAGCACTGAGCACCCAGCACCCTGAGTACTGAGCACCCTGAGTACTGAGCACACAGCACCCTGTGCACTGAGCACCCAGCACCCCGAGCACTGAGCTCCCAGCACCCTGAGCACTGAGCACCCTGAGTACTGAGCACTGAGCACCCTGAGTACTGAGCACTGAGCACCCTGAGTACTGAGCACCCAGCAACCTGAGTACTGAGCACCCAGCACCCTGAGAAATGAGCACCCTGAGTACTGAGCACCCAGCACCCTGAGCACTGAGCACCGAGCACCCCGAGCACTGAGCACCCAGCACCCGGAGTACTGAGCACCCAGCACCCTGAGTACTCAGCACCGAGCACCCTGAGTACTGAGCACCCAGTACCCTGAGCACTGAACACACAGCACCCTGAGTACTGAGCACCCCGAGCACTGACCACCCAGCAGCCCTGAGCACTGAGGACCCAGCACCCTGAGTACTGAGCACCCAGCACCCTGAGCACTGAGCACCCAGCACCCTGAGTACTGAGCACCCAGCACCCTGAGCACTGAGCACCCAGGACCCTGAGTACTGAGCATCCAGCACCCCGAGCACTGAGCCCCCAGCACCCTGTGTACTGAGGACTGAGCACCCAGCACCCTGAGCACCGAGCACTGAGTACCCAGCACCCCGAGCACTGAGCACCCAGCACCCTGAGCACTGAGCACCCTGAGTACTGAGCACCCAGCACTCTGAGCACTGAGCACAAAGCAAGCTGAGTACTGAGCACCCTGAGTACTGAGCACCGAGGACCCTGAGCACCCAGTACCCTGAGTACTTAGCACCGAGCACCCCGAGTACTGAGCACCCAGCACCCTGAGCACTGAGCACCCAGCACCCCGAGCACTGAGCACCGAGCACCGCGAGCACTGAGCACCCAGCACCCTGAGTACTGAGCACCCAGAACCCTGAGCACTGAGCAACCAGCACCCCGAGCACTGAGCACCCAGCACCCCGAGCACTGAGCACCCAGCACCCTGAGTACTCAGCGCCCAGCACCCTGAGCACTGAGCAACCAGCACCCTGAGTACTGAGCACCCTGCACCCCAAGCACTGAGCACCCTGAGTACTGAGCACCCAGCACCCCAAGCACTGAGCACCCTGAGTACTGAGCACCCAGCACCCTGATTAATGAGCACCCAGCACCCCGAGCACTGAGCACCCAGCACGCTGAGTACTGAGCACCGAGCACCCTAAGTTCTGAGCACCCAGCACCCTGAGTACTGAGCACCCAGCGTACTGAGCACCCAGCACCCTGATTAATGAGCACCCAGCACCCCGAGCACTGAACACCCAGCACCCTGAGTACTGATCACCGAGCACCCTGAGTACTGAGCACCCAGCACCCTGAGCACTGAGCACCCAGCACCCTGAGTACTGAGCACCGAGCACCCTGAGTACTGAGCACCCAGCACCCCGAGCACTGAGCACCCAGCACCCCGAGCACTGAGCACCCAGCACACTGAGCACTCAGCACCCAGCACCCCGAGCACTGAGCACCCAGCACACCGAGCACTGAGCACCCAGCACCCCGAGCACCGAGCACCATGAGTACTAAGCACCGAGCACCCTGAGCACTGAGCACCCAGCACCCTGAGCACTGAGCACCCAGCACCCTGAGTACTGAGCACCCAGCACCCCGAGCACTGAGCACCCAGCAACCTGAGTACTGAGCACCCAGCACCCTGAGCACTGAGCACCGAGTACCGTGAGCACTGAGCACCCAGCACCCTGAGGACTGAGTACCCAGCACCCGAGCACTGAACACCCAGCACCTTGAGCACTGAGCACCCTGAGTACTGAGCACGGAGCACCCTGAGTACTGAGCACTGAGCACCCTTAGTACTGAGCACCCAGCACCCTGAGTACTGAGCACCCAGCAACCTGAGCACTGAGCACCGAGCACCCTGAGCACTGAGCACCCAGCACCCTGAGCACTGAGCACCTAGCACCCTGAGCACTGAGTACCCAGCACCCTGAGTACTGAGCACCCTGAGTACTGAGCACACAGCACCCTGTGCACTGAGCACCCAGTACCCCGAGCACTGAGCACCCAGCACCCTGAGCACTGAGCACCCTGAGTACTGAGCACTGAGCACCCTGAGTACTGAGCACTGAGCAACCTGAGTACTGAGCACCCAGCAACCTGAGTACTGAGCACCCAGCACCCTGAGCACTGAGCACCGAGCACCCCGAGCACTGAGCACCCAGCACCCGGAGTACTGAGCACCCAGCACCCTGAGTACTCAGCACCGAGCACCCTGAGTACTGAGCACCCAGTACCCTGAGCACTGAACACACAGCACCCTGAGTACTGAGCACCCCGAGCACTGACCACCCAGCACCCTGAGCACTGAGGACCCAGCACCCTTAGTACTGAGCACCCAGCACCCTGAGCACTGAGCACCCAGCACGCTGAGTACTGAGCACCCAGCACCCTGAGCACTGAGCACCCAGGACCCTGAGTATTGAGCATCCAGCACCCCGAGCACTGAGCACCCAGCACCCTGTGTACTGAGGACTGAGCACCCAGCACCCCGAGCACTGAGCACTGAGTACCCAGCACCCCGAGCACTGAGCACCCAGCACCCTGAGCACTGAGCACCCTGAGTACTGAGCACCCAGAGCACTGAGCACTGAGCACCCTGAGTACTGAGCACCGAGCACCCTGAGTACTGTGCACCCAGCACTCTGAGCACTGAGCACAAAGCAAGCTGAGTACTGAGCACCCTGAGTACTGAGCACCGAGGACCCTGAGCACCCAGTACCCTGAGTACTGAGCACCGAGCACCCCGAGTACTGAGCACCCAGCACCCTGAGCACTGAGCACCCAGCACCCCGAGCACTGAGCACCCAGCACCTTGAGTACTGAGCACCGAGCACCCCGAGCACTGAGCACCCAGCACCCTGAGTACTGAGCACCCAGCACACCGAGCACTGAGCACCCAGCACCCTGAGTACTGAGCACCCAGAACCCTGAGTACTGAGCAATGAGCACCCCGAGCACGGAGCACCCAACACCCCGAGCACTGAGCACCCAGCACCCTGAGTACTGAGCACCCACCACCCTGAGTACTGAGCACTCAGCACCCTGAGTACTGAGCACTGAGCACCCCGAGCACTGAGCACCCAGCACCCTGAGCACTGAGCACCCTGAGGACTGAGCACCCAGCACCCTGAGTACTGAGCACCCAGCATCCTGAGTACTGAGCACAGATCACCCTGAGCACTGAGCATCCAGCACCCCGAGCACTGAGCACCCAGCACCCCGAGTACTGAGCATCCTGAGTACTGAGCAGCCAGCACCCCGAGCACTGAGCACCCAGCACCCTGAGTACTGAGCACCCTGAGTGCTGAGCACCCAGCACCCTGAGTACTGAGCACCCAGCACCCTGAGTACTTAGCACCCAGCACCTGATCACTGAGCACCCAGCACCCTGAGTACTGAGCACTGAGCACCCTGAGTACTGAGCACCCAGCACCCTGAGTACTGAGCACCCAGCACCCCGAGTACTGAGGACCCAGCACCCTGAGCACTTAGCACCCAGCACCCTGAGCACTGAGCACCCAGCACCCGAGAATGAGCACCCAGCACCCTGAGTACTGAGAACCGAGCACCCTGAGTACATAGCACACAGCACGCTGAGCACTGAGCACCCAGCACCCCGAGTACTGAGCACCCAGCACCCCGAGCACTGAGCACCCAGCACCCCGAGAATGAGCACCCAGCACCCTGAGTACTGAGCACCCAGCACCCTGTGTACTGAGCACCCAGCACACTGAGAACTGAGCACCCTGAATACTGAGCACCCAGCACCCTGAGTACTGTGCACTAAGCACCCAGAGCGCTGAGCACCCAGGACCCCGAGCACTGAGTACTGAGCACCCAGCACCCTGAGTACTGAGCACCGAGCTCCCCGAGCACTGAGCACCCTGATTACTGAGCACCCAGCACCCTGAGTACTGAGCACCCAGCACCCTGAGTACTGAGCACCCAGCACCCCGAGTACAGAGCACCCAGCACCCTGAGCACTCAGCACCCAGCACCCCGAGCACTGAGCACCCAGCACCCTGAGTACTGAGCTCCCAGCACCCCGAGCCCTGAGCACCCAGCACCCTGAGTACTGAGCACCCTGAGTACTGAGCACCGATCACCCTGAGCACTGAGCACCCAGCACCCTGAGTACTGAGCACCCAACGTACTGAGCACCGAGCACACCGAGCACTGAGCACCCAGCACCCTGAGTACTGAGCACCGAGCACCCTGAGCACTGAGCACCCAGCACCCTGAGTACTGAGCACCCTGAGTACTGAGCACACAGCACCCTGTGCACTGAGCACCCAGCACCCCGAGCACTGAGCACCCAGCACCCTGAGCACTGAGCACCCTGAGTACTGAGCACCCAGCAACCTGAGTACTGAGCACCCAGCACCCTGAGCAATGAGCACCCTGAGTACTGAGCACCCAGCACCCTGAGCACTGAGCACCGAGCACCCCGAGCACTGAGCACCCAGCACCCGGAGTACTGAGCACCCAGCACCCTGAGTACTCAGCACCGAGCACCCTGAGTACTGAGCACCCAGCACCCTGAGTACTGAGCACCCAGCTCCCTGAGCACTGAGCACCCAGGACCCTGAGTATTGAGCATCCAGCACCCCGAGCACTGAGCACCCAGCAATCTGTGTACTGAGGACTGAGCACCCAGCACCCCGAGCACTGAGCACTGAGTACCCAGCACCCCGAGCACTGAGCACCCAGCACCCTGAGCACTGAGCACCCTGAGTACTGAGCACCCAGCACCCTGAGCACTGAGCACCCATCACCCTGAGTACTGAGCACCCAGCACCCCGAGCACTGAGCACCCAGCACCCTGAGTACTGAGCACCCAGCACCCTGAGCACTGAGCACCCATCACCCTGAGTACTGAGCACCCAGCACCCCGAGCACTGAGCACCCAGCACCCTGAGTACTGAGCACCCAGCACCCTGAGCACTTAGCACCGAGTACCATGAGCACTGAGCACCCAGCACCCTGAGGACTGAGTACCCAGCACACGGAGCACTGAGCACCCAGCACCTTGAGCACTGAGCACCCTGAGTACTGAGCACTGAGCACCCTGAGTACTGAGCACTGAGCACCCTGAGTACTGAGCACCCAGCACCCTGAGTACTGAGCACCCAGCAACCTGAGCACTGAGCACCGAGCACCCTGAGCACTGAGCACCCAGCACCCTGAGCACTGAGCACCCAGCACCCTGAGCACTGAGCACCCAGCACCCTGAGTACTGAGCACCCTGAGTACTGAGCACACAGCACCCTGTGCACTGAGCACCCAGCACCCCGAGCACTGAGCACCCAGCACCCTGAGCACTGAGCACCCTGAGTACTGAGCACTGAGCACCCTGAGTACTGAGCACTGAGCACCCTGAGTACTGAGCACCCAGCATCCTGAGTACTGAGCACCCAGCACCCTGAGCAATGAGCACCCTGAGTACTGAGCACCCAGCACCCTGAGCACTGAGCAGCGAGCACCCCGAGCACTGAGCACCCAGCACCCGGAGTACTGAGCACCCAGCACCCTGAGTACTCAGCACTGAGCACCCTGAGTACTGAGCACCCAGTACCCTGAGCACTGAACACACAGCACCCTGAATACTGAGCACCCCGAGCACTGACCACCCAGCACCCTGAGCACTGAGGACCCAGCACCCTGAGTACTGAGCACCCAGCACCCTGAGCACTGAGCACCCAGCACCCTGAGTACTGAGCACCCAGCACCCTGAGCACTGAGCACCCAGGACCCTGAGTACTGAGCATCCAGCACCCCGAGCACTGAGCACCCAGCACCCTGTGTACTGAGGACTGAGCACCCAGCACCCCAAGCACTGAGCACTGAGTACCCAGCACCCCGAGCACTGAGCACCCAGCACCCTGAGCACTGAGCACCCTGAGTACTGAGCACCCAGAGCACTGAGCACTGAGCACCCTGAGTACTGAGCACCGAGCAACCTGAGTACTGAGCACCCAGCACTCTGAGCACTGAGCACAAAGCAAGCTGAGTACTGAGCACCCTGAGTGCTGAGCACCGAGGACCCTGAGCACCCAGTACCCTGAGTACTGAGCACCGAGCACCCGGAGTACTGAGCACCCAGCACCCCGAGCACTGAGCACCCAGCACCCCGAGCACTGAGCACCCAGCACCTTGAGTACTGAGCACCGAGCACCCCGAGCACTGAGCACCCAGCACACTGAGTACTGAGCACCCAGCACCCCGAGCACTGAGCACCCAGCACCCTGAGTACTGAGCACCCAGAACCCTGAGTACTGAGCAATGAGCACCCTGAGCACGGAGCACCCAACACCCCGAGCACTGAGCACCCAGCACCCTGAGTACTGAGCACCCAGCACCCTGAGTACTGAGCACTCAGCACCCTGAGTACTGAGCACCGAGCACCCCGAGCACTGAGCACCCAGCACCCTGAGCACTGAGCACCCTGAGGACTGAGCACCCAGCACCCTGAGTACTGAGCACCCAGCACCCTGAGTACTGAGCACCCAGCATCCTGAGTACTGAGCACAGATCACCCTGAGCACTGAGCATCCAGCACCCCGAGCACTGAGCACCCAGCACCCCGAGTACTGAGCACCCTGAGTACTGAGCACCCAGCACCCCGAGCACTGAGCACCCAGCACCCTGAGTACTGAGCACCCTGAGTGCTGAGCACCCAGCACCCTGAGTACTGAGCACCCAGCACACTGAGTACTTAGCACCCAGCACCTGAGCACTGAGCACCCAGCACCCTGAGCACTGAGCACCCAGCACCCTGAGTACTGAGCACCCAGCACGCTGAGTACTGAGCACCCAGCACCCTGAGCACTGAGCACCCAACACCCTGAGTACTGAGCACTGAGCACCCAGCACCCCGAGCACTGAGCACCCAGCACCCTGTGTACTGAGCACTGAGCACCCTGAGTACTAAGCACCCAGCACCCTGAGTACTGAGCACCCAGGACCCTGAGCACTGAGCACCGAGCACCCCGAGCACTGAGCACCCAGCACCCTGAGCACTCAGCACCCATCACCCCGATCACTGAGCACCCAGCACCCAGAGCACTGAGCACCCAGCACCCTGAGCACTGAGCACCCAGCACCCAGAGAACTGAGCACCCAGACCCCGAGCACTGAGCACCCAGCACCCCTGAGCACTGAGCACCCAGCACCCTGAGTACTGAGCACCCAGCACCCTGAGTACTGAGCACCCAGACCCCGAGCACTGAGCACCCAGCACCCCTAGCACTGTGCACCCAGCACCCTGAGTACTGAGCACCCAGCACCCTGAGTACTGAGCACCCAGCACCCTGAGCACTGAGCACCCTGCAGCCCGAGCACTGAGCACCCAGCAAACTGAGCACTGAGTACTGAGCTCCCAGCACCCTGAGCACTGAGCACCCAGAACCCTGAGCACTGAGCACCCAGCACCCTGAGTACTGAGCACCCAGCACCCCAAGCACTGAGCACCGAGCACCCTGAGTACTGAGCACCCAGCACGCTGAGCACTGAGCACCCAGCACCCCGAGTACTGAGCACCCAGCACCCTGAGTACTGAGCACCCAGCACCCTGAGTACTGAGCACCCAGCACTTTGAGCACTGAGAACCCAGCACCCTGAGCACTGAGCACCCAGCACCCTGAGTACTGAGCATCAAGCACGCTGAGCACTGAGCACCTAGCACCCTGAGCACTGAGCACCCAGCACCCTGAGCAATGAGCACTCAGCACCCTGAGTACTGAGCACCGAGCACCCCGAGCACTGAGCACCGGGTACCCCGAGCACTGAGCACCCAGCACACTGAGTACTGAGCACCCAGCACCCTGAGTACTGAGCACTGAGCACTGAACACCCTGAGCACTGAGCACCCAGCACACTGAGCAATGAGCACCCAGCATCCTGAGCACTGAGTACTGAGCACCCAGCATCCTGAGAACTGAGCAGCCAGCACCATGAGCACTGAGCACACAGCACCCTGAGTACTGAGCACCCAGCACCCCATACACTGAGCACCGAGCACCCTGAGAACTGAGCACCAAGCACCCTGAGTACTGAGCACCCAGCACCATGAGTACTGAGCCCCGGGTACCCAGAGTACTGAGCAACCTGAGTACTGAGCACCCAGCACCCCGAGAATGAGCACCCAGCACCATGAGTACTGAGCACCGAGCACCCTGAGCACTGAGCACCCAGCACCCTGAGTACTGAGCACCAAGCACCCTGAGTACTGAGCTCCCAGCACCCTGAGTACTGAGCACCCAGCACCCTGAGTTCTGAGCACCCAGCACCCTGAGAACTGAGCACACTGAGTACTGAGCAACCAGCACCCTGAGCAAGGAGCACCCAGCACCCCGAGCACTGAGCACCCAGCACCCCGAGCACTGAGCACTGAGCACCCTGAGCACTGAAGACCCAGCACCCCGAGCACTGAGCACCCAGCACGCTGAGTACTGAGCACTGAGCACCCAGCACCCTGAGTACTGAGCACCCAGCACCCTGAGAACTGAGCACCGAGCACCCCGAGCACTGAGCACTGAGCAGCCTGAGTACTGAGCACTGAGCACCCTTAGTACTGAGCACCGAGCACCCTGAGTACTGAGCACCCAGCACCCTGAGCACTGAGCACCCAGCACCCTTAGTTCTGAGCACTGAGCACGCTGAGCACTGAGCACCCAACACCCTGAGCACTGAGCACACAGCAGCCTGAGTACTGAGCACCCAGCACCCTGAGTACTGAGCACTCAGCACCCTGAGTACTGAGCACCGAGCACCCCGAGCACTGAGCACCCAGCACCCTGAGCACTGAGCACCCTGAGGACTGAGCACCCAGCACCCTGAGTACTGAGCACCCAGCACCCTGAGTACTGAGCACCCAGCATCCTGAGTACTGAGCACCGATCACCCTGAGGACTGAGCATCCAGGACCCCGAGCACTGAGCACACAGCACCCGGAGTACTGAGCACCCTGAGTGCTGAGCACCCAGCACCCTGAGTACTGAGCACCCAGAACCCTGAGCACTGAGCACCCAGCACACTGAGTACTGAGCACCCAGCACCCTGAGTACTTAGCACCCAGCACCTGAGCACTGAGCACCCAGCACACTGATTACTGAGCACCGAGCACCCTGAGTACTGAGCACCCAGCACCCTGAGTACTGAGCACCCAGCACCCTGAGTACTGAGCACCGAGCACCCAGAGTACTGAGCAGCCTGCACCCTGAGCACTGAGCACCCAGCACCCCGAGCACTGAGCACCCAGCACCCTGAGTACAGAGCACCGAGCACCCCGAGCACTGAGCACCCAGCATCCTGAGCACTGAGCACCCAGCACCCTGAGTAATGAGCACCAAGCACCCTGAGTACTGAGCACACAGCACCCTGAGTACTGAGCACCCAGCACCCGGAATACTGAGCACCCAGCACCCTGAGTACTGAGCACCCAGCACCCTGAGTACTGAACACCCAGCACCCTGATTACTGAGCACCCAGCACCCTGAGTACTGAGCACCGAGCACCCCGAGTACTGAGCACCCAGCACCCCGAGCACTGAGCACCCAGCTCCCTGAGCACTGAGCACACAGCACCCCATGCACTGAGCACCCAGCACCCTGAGTACTGAGTACTGAGCACCCTGAGTACTGAGCACCCAGCACCCTGAGTTCTGAGCACCGAGCTCCCCGAGCACTGAGCACCCAGCACCCTGAGCACTGAGCACCCAGCACCCTGAGCACTGAGCACTCAGCACCCTGAGTACTGAGCACCTAGCACCCCGAGCACTGAGCACCGGGTACCCCGAGCATTGAGCACCCAGCACCCTGAGTACTGAGCACCCAGCACCCTGTGTACTGAGCACTGAGCACCCTGAGCACTGAGCACCCAGCACCCTGAGCAATGAGCATCCAGCATCCTGAGCACTGAGTACTGAGCACCCAGCACCCTGAGCACTGAGCAGCCAGCAGCCTGAGCACTGAGCACCCAGCACCCTGAGTACTGAGCACCCAGCACCCCAAACACTGAGCACCGAGCACCCTGAGAACTGAGCACCGAGCACCCTGAGTACTGATCACCCAGCACCATGAGTACTGAGCCCCGTGCACCCAGAGTACTGAGCAACCTGAGTACTGAGCACCCAGCACCCCGAGAATGATCACCCAGCACCATGAGTACTGAGCACCGAGCACCCTGAGCACTGAGCACCCAGCACCCTGAGTACTGAGCACCAAGCACCCTGAGTACTGAGCACCCAGCACCCTGAGTACTGAGCACCCAGCACCCTGAGTTCTGAGCACCCAGCACCCTGAGCACTGAGCACACTGAGTACTGAGCAACCAGCACCCTGAGCACTGAGCACCCAGCACCCCGAGCACTGAGCACCCAGCACCCCGAGCACTGAGCATTGAGCACCCTGAGCACTGAGGACCCAGCACCCCGAGCACTGAGCACCCAGCACACTGAGTACTGAGCACCCAGCACCCTGAGCACTGAGGACCCAGCACCCCGAGCACTGAGCACCCAGCACGCTGAGTACTGAGCACTGAGCACCCAGCACCCTGAGTCCTGAGCACCCAGCACCCTGAGTACTGAGCACCCAGCACCCCGAGCACTGAGCACTGAGCAACCTGAGTACTGAGCACTGAGCACCCTTAGTACTGAGCATCGAGCACCCTGACTGAGCACTGAGCACCCTGAGGACTGAGCACCCAGCACCCTGAGTACTGAGCACCCAGCATCCTGAGTACTGAGCACTGATCACCCTGAGCACTGAGCATCCAGCACCCCGAGCACTGAGCACACAGCACCCTGAGTACTGAGCACCCTGAGTACTGAGCACCCAGCACCCCTAGCACTGAGCACCCAGCACCCTGAGTACTGAGCACCCTGAGTGCTGAGCACCCAGCACCCTGAGTACTGAGCAGCCAGCACCCTGAGCACTGAGCACCCAGCACCCTGAGTACTGAGCACCCAGCACCCTGAGAACTTAGCACCCAGCAAATGAGCACTGAGCACCCAGCACCCTGAGTACTGAGCACCGAGCACCCTGAGTACTGAGCACCCAGCACCCTGAGTACTGAGCACCGAGCACCCCGAGTACTGAGCACCCAGCACCCTGAGAACTGAGCACCCAGCACCCCGAGCACTGAGCACCGAGCACCCCGAGCACTGAGCACCCAGCACCCTGAGCACTGAGCACCCAGCACCCTGAGTACTGAGCATCCAGCACCCTGAGTACTGAGCACACAGCACCCTGAGCACTGAGCACCCAGCACCCTGAGTACTGAGCACCCAGCACCCTGAGTACTGAGCACCAAGCACCCTGAGTACTGAGCACCGAGCACCCCGAGCACTGAGCACCCAGCACCCTGAGCACTGAGCACCCAGCACCCTGAGCACTGAGCACACTGAGTACTGAGCAACCAGCACCCTGAGCACTGAGCACCCAGCACCCCGAGCACTGAGCACCCAGCACCCCGAGCACTGAGCATTGAGCACCCTGAGCACTGAGGACCCAGCACCCCGAGCACTGAGCACCCAGCACACTGAGTACTGAGCACCCAGCACCCTGAGCACTGAGGACCCAGCACCCCGAGCACTGAGCACCCAGCACGCTGAGTACTGAGCACTGAGCACCCAGCACCCTGAGTCCTGAGCACCCAGCACCCTGAGTACTGAGCACCCAGCACCCCGAGCACTGAGCACTGAGCAACCTGAGTACTGAGCACTGAGCACCCTTAGTACTGAGCATCGAGCACCCTGACTGAGCACTGAGCACCCTGAGGACTGAGCACCCAGCACCCTGAGTACTGAGCACCCAGCATCCTGAGTACTGAGCACCGATCACCCTGAGCACTGAGCATCCAGCACCCCGAGCACTGAGCACACAGCACCCTGAGTACTGAGCACCCTGAGTACTGAGCACCCAGCACCCCTAGCACTGAGCATCCAGCACCCTGAGTACTGAGCACCCTGAGTGCTGAGCACCCAGCACCCTGAGTACTGAGCAGCCAGCACCCTGAGCACTGAGCACCCAGCACCCTGAGTACTGAGCACCCAGCACCCTGAGAACTTAGCACCCAGCAAATGAGCACTGAGCACCCAGCACCCTGAGTACTGAGCACCGAGCACCCTGAGTACTTAGCACCCAGCACCCTGAGTACTGAGCACCGAGCACCCCGAGTACTGAGCACCCAGCACCCTGAGAACTGAGCACCCAGCACCCCGAGCACTGAGCACCGAGCACCCCGAGCACTGAGCACCCAGCACCCTGAGCACTGAGCACCCAGCACCCTGAGTACTGAGCATCCAGCACCCTGAGTACTGAGCACACAGCACCCTGAGCACTGAGCACCCAGCACCCTGAGTACTGAGCACCCAGCACCCTGAGTACTGAGCACCAAGCACCCTGAGTACTGAGCACCGAGCACCCCGAGCACTGAGCACCCAGCACCCTGAGCACTGAGCACCCAGCACCCTGAGTCCTGAGTACTGAGCACCCTGAGTACTGAGCACCCAGCATCCTGAGCACTGAGCACCCAGCACCCTGAGTACTGAGCACCGAGCACCCCAGGCACTGAGCACCCAGCACCCTGAGTACTGAGCACCGAGCACCGAATGTACTGAGCACCGAGCATCCTGAGCACTGAGCACCGAGAACCCCGAGCACTGAGCACCCAGCACCCTGAGTACTGAGCACCCAGCACCAAGAGTACTGAGCAGCGAGCACCCCGAGCACTGAGCACCCAGCACATTGAGTAATGAGCACCCAGCACCCCGAGTACTGAGCACCCAGCACCAAGAGTACTGAGCACCCAGCACCCTGAGTATTGTGCACCAAGCACCCTGAGTACTGAGCACCCAGCACCCCGAGCACTGAGAACCCTGAATACTGAGCACCCAGCACCCTGAGTACTGTGCACTAAGCACCCAGAGCGCTGAGCACCCTGGACCCCGAGCACTGACTACTGAGCACCCAGCACCCTGAGTACTGAGCACCGAGCTCCCCGAGCACTGAGCACCCTGAGTACTGAGCACCCAGCACCCTGAGTACTGAGCACCCAGCACCCTGAGCACTGACCACCCAGCATCCTGAGTACTGAGCACCCAGCACCCGAGCACTGAGCACCCAGCACCCTGAGTACTGAGCACTCAGCACCCTTAGTACTGAGCAACCTGAGCACTGAGCACCCAGCACCCTGAGTACTGAGCACCCTGAGGACTGAGCACCGATCACCCTGAGCACTGAGTACCCAGCACCCTGAGTACTGAGCACCCAGCACCCTGAGCACTGAGCACCCAGCACCCTGAGTACTGAGCAGCGAGCACCCTGAGTACTGAGCACCCAGCACCCTGAGTACTGAGCACCCAGCACCCTGAGTACTGAGCACCGAGCACCCCGAGTACAGGGCACCCAGCACCCTGAGCACTCAGCACCCAGCACCCCGAGCACTGAGCACCCAGCACCCTGTGTACTGAGCTCCCAGCACCCCGAGCCCTGAGCACCCAGCACCCTGAGTACTGAGCACCCTGAGTACTGAGCACCGATCACCCTGAGCACTGAGCACCCAGCACCCTGAGCACTGAGCACCCTGAGTACTGAGCACCGAGCACCCTGAGTACTGAGCACCCAGCACCCTGAGTACTGAGCACCCAGCGTACTGAGCACCCAGCACCCTGATTAATGAGCACCCAGTACCCCGAGCACTGAGCACCCAGCATCCCGAGCACCGAGCACCATGAGTACTAAGCACCGAGCACCCTGAGCACTGAGCACCCAGCACCCTGAGTACTGAGCACCCAGCACCCTGAGCACTGAGCACAGAGTACCGTGAGCACTGAGCACCCAGCACCCTGAGGTCTGAGTACCCAGCACCCCGAGCACTGAACACCCAGCACCTTGAGCACTGAGCACCCTGAGTACTGAGCACTGAGCACCCTGAGTACTGAGCACTGAGCACCCTGAGTACTGAGCACCCAGCACCCTGAGTACTGAGCACCCAGCAACCTGAGCACTGAGCACCGAGCACCCTGAGCACTGAGCACCCAGCACCCTGAGCACTGAGCACCCAGCACCCTGAGCACTGAGCACCCTGAGTACTGAGCACTGAGCACCCTGAGTACTGAGCACTGAGCACCCTGAGTACTGAGCACCCAGCAACCTGAGTACTGAGCACCCAGCACCCTGAGCAATGAGCACCCTGAGTACTGAGCACCCAGCACCCTGAGCACTGAGCACCGAGCACCCCGAGCACTGAGCACCCAGCACCCGGAGTACTGAGCACCCAGCACCCTGAGTACTCAGCACCGAGCACCCTGAGTACTGAGCACCCAGTACCCTGAGCACTGAACACACAGCACCCTGAGTACTGAGCACCCCGAGCACTGAGCACCCAGCACCCTGAGCACTGAGGACCCAGCACCCTGAGTACTGAGCACCCAGCACCCTGAGCACTGAGCACCCAGCACCCTGAGTACTGATCACCCAGCACCCTGAGCACTGAGCACCCAGGACCCTGAGTACTGAGCATCCAGCACCCCGAGCACTGAGCAACCAGCACCCTGTGTACTGAGGACTGAGCACCCAGCACCCCGAGCACTGAGCACTGAGTACCCAGCACCCCGAGCACTGAGCACCCAGCACCCTGAGCACTGAGCACCCTGAGTACTGAGCACCCAGAGCACTGAGCACTGAGCACCCTGAGTACTGAGCACCGAGCACCCTGAGTACTGAGCACCCAGCACTCTGAGCACTGAGCACAAAGCAAGCTGAGTACTTAGCACCCTGAGTACTGAGCACCGAGGACACTGAGCACCCAGTACCCTGAGTACTGAGCACCGAGCACCCCGAGTACTGAGCACCCAGCACCCTGAGCACTGAGCACCCAGCACCCCGAGCACTGAGCACCGAGCACCGCGAGCACTGAGCACCCAGCACCCCGAGTACTGAGCACCCAGAACCCTGAGCACTGAGCACCCAGCACCCCGAGCACTGAGCACCCAGCACCCCGAGCACTGAGCACCCAGCACCCTGAGTACTCAGCACCTAGCACCCTGAGCACTGAGCAACCAGCACCCTGAGTACTGAGCACCCTGCACCCCAAGCACTGAGCACCCTGAGTACTGAGCCCCCAGCACCCCAAGCACTGAGCACCCTGAGTACTGAGCACCCAGCACCCTGATTAATGAGCACCCAGCACCCCGAGCACTGAGCACCCAGCACCCTGAGTACTGAGCACCGAGCACCCTGAGTACTGAGCACCCAGCACCCTGAGTACTGAGCACCCAGCGTACTGAGCACCCAGCACCCTGATTAATGAGCACCCAGCACCCCGAGCACTGAACACCCAGCACCCTGAGTACTGAGCACCCAGCGTACTGAGCACCCAGCACCCTGATTAATGAGCACCCAGCACCCCGAGCACTGAGCACCCAGCACCCTGAGTACTGAGCACCGAGCACCCTGAGTACTGAGCACCCAGCACCCCGAGCACTGAGCACCCAGCACACTGAGCACTCAGCACCCAGCACCCCGAGCACTGAGCACCCAGCACACCGAGCACTGAGCACCCAGCACCCCGAGCACCGAGCACCATGAGTACTAAGCACCGAGCACCCTGAGCACTGAGCACCCAGCACCCTGAGCACTGAGCACCCAGCACCCTGAGTACTGAGCACCCAGCACCCCGAGCACTGAGCACCCAGCACCCTGAGTACTGAGCACCCAGCACCCTGAGGACTGAGAACCCAGCACCCCGAGCACTGAACACCCAGCACCTTGAGCACTGGGCACCCTGAGTACTGAGCACGGAGCACCCTGAGTACTGAGCACTGAGCACCCTGAGTACTGAGCACCCAGCTCCCTGAGTACTGAGCACCCAGCAACCTGAGCACTGAGCACCGAGCACCCTGAGCACTGAGCACCCAGCACCGAGAGCACTGAGCACCCAGCACCCTGAGCACTGAGCACCCAGCACCCTGAGTACTGAGCACCCTGAGTACTGAGCACACAGCACCCTGTGCACTGAGCACCCAGCACCCCGAGCACTGAGCACCCAGCACCCTGAGCACTGAGCACCCTGAGTACTGAGCACTGAGCACCCTGAGTACTGAGCACCCAGCAACCTGAGTACTGAGCACCCAGCAACCTGAGTACTGAGCACCCAGCACCCTGAGCAATGAGCACCCTGAGTACTGAGCACCCAGCACCCTGAGCACTGAGCACCGAGCACCCCGAGCACTGAGCACCCAGCACCCGGAGTACTGAGCACCCAGCACCCTGAGTACTCAGCACCGAGCACCCTGAGTACTGAGCACCCAGTACCCTGAGCACTGAACACACAGCACATTGAGTACTGAGCACCCCGAGCACTGAACACCCAGCACCCTGAGCACTGAGGACCCAGCACCCTGAGTACTGAGCACCCAGCACCCTGAGCACTGAGCACCCAGCACCCTGAGTACTGAGCACCCAGCACCCTGAGCACTGAGCACCCAGGACCCTGAGTACTGAGCATCCAGCACCCCGAGCACTGAGCACCCAGCACCCTGTGTACTGAGGACTGAGCACCCAGCACCCCGAGCACTGAGCACTGAGTACCCAGCACCCCGAGCACTGAGCACCCAGCACGCTGAGCACTGAGCACCATGAGTACTGAGCACCCAGAGCACTGAGCACTGAGCACCCTGAGTACTGAGCACCGAGCACCCTGAGTACTGAGCACCCAGCACTCTGAGCACTGAGCACAAAGCAAGCTGAGTACTGAGCACCCTGAGTACTGAGCACCGAGGACCCTGAGCACCCAGTACCCTGAGTACTGAGCACCGAGCACCCCGAGTACTGAGCACCCAGCACCCTGAGCACTGAGCACCCAGCACCCCGAGCACTGAGCACCCAGCACCTTGAGTACTGAACACCGAGCACCCCGAGCACTGAGCACCCAGCACCCTGAGTACTGAGCACCCAGCACCCCGAGCACTGAGCACCCAGCACCCTGAGTACTGAGCACCCAGCACCCTGAGTACTGAGCACTCAGCACCCTGAGTACTGAGCACCGAGCACCCCGAGCACTGAGCACCCAGCACCCTGAGCACTGAGCACCCTGAGGACTGAGCACCCAGCACCCTGAGTACTGAGCACCCAGCACCCTGAGTACTGAGCACCCAGCATCCTGAGTACTGAGCACAGATCACCCTGAGCACTGAGCATCCAGCACCCCGAGCACTGAGCACCCAGCACCCCGAGTACTGAGCACCCTGAGTACTGAGCACCCAGCACCCCGAGCACTGAGCACCCAGCACACTGAGTACTGAGCACCCTGAGTGCTGAGCACCCAGCACCCTGAGTACTGAGCACCCAGCACCCTGAGTACTTAGCACCCAGCACCTGAGCACTGAGCACCCAGCACCCTGAGTACTGAGCACCGAGCACCCTGAGTACTGAGCACCCAGCACCCTGAGTACTGAGCACCCAGCACCCCGAGTACTGAGCACCGAGCACCCCGAGTACTGAGGACCCAGCAGCCTGAGCACTTAGCACCCAGCACCCTGAGCACTGAGCACCCAGCACCCGAGAATGAGCACCCAGCACCCTGAGTACTGAGAACCGAGCACCCTGAGTACATAGCACACAGCACGCTGAGCACTGAGCACCCAGCACCCCGAGTACTGAGCACCCAGCAACCGAGCACTGAGCACCCAGCACCCCGAGAATGAGCACCCAGCACCCTGATTACTGAGCACCCAGCACCCTGTGTACTGAGCACCCAGCACCCCGAGCACTGAGCACCCTGAATACTGAGCACCCAGCACCCTGAGTACTCTGCACTAAGCACCCAGAGCGCTGAGCACCCAGGACCCCGAGCACTGAGTACTGAGCACCCAGCACCCTGAGTACTGAGCACCGAGCTCCCCGAGCACTGAGCACCCTGATTACTGAGCACCCAGCACCCTGAGTACTGAGCACCCAGCACCCTGAGTACTGAGCACCGAGCACCCCGAGTACAGAGCACCCAGCACCCTGAGCACTCAGCACCCAGCACCCTGAGCACTGAGCACCCAGCACCCTGAGTACTGAGCTCCCAGCACCCCGAGCCCTGAGCACCCAGCACCCTGAGTACTGAGCACCCTGAGTACTGAGCACCGATCACCCTGAGCACTGAGCACCCAGCACCCTGAGTACTGAGCACCCAACGTACTGAGCACCGAGCACACCGAGCACTGAGCACCCAGCACCCTGAGTACTGAGCAACGAGCACCCTGAGCACTGAGCACCCAGCACCCTGAGTACTGAGCACCGAGCACCCCGAGCACTGAGCACCCAGCGCCCAGAGCACTGAGCACCCAGCACACTGAGCACTGAGCACCCAGCACCCGTAGCACTGAGCACCCAGCACCCCGAGCAATGAGCACCCAGCACCCTGAGTACTGAGCACCCAGCACCCCGAGTCCTGAGCACCCAGAAACCTGAGCACCGAGCACCCAGCACCCCGAGCACTGAGCACCCAGCACCCTGAGCACTGAGCACCCAGAACCCTGAGCACTGAGCACCCAGCACCCCGAGCACTGAGCACCCAGCACCCCGAGCACTGAGCACCCAGCACCCTGAGTCCTCAGCACCCAGCACCCTGAGCACTGAGGAACCAGCACCCTGAGTACTGAGCACCCTGCACCCCAAGCACTGAGCACCCTGAGTACTGAGCACCCAGCACCCCAAGCACTGAGCACCCTGAGTACTGAGCACCCAGCACCCTGATTAATGAGCACCCAGCACCCCGAGCACTGAGCACCCAGCACCCTGAGTACTGAGCACCGAGCACCCTGAGTTCTGAGCACCCAGCACCCTGAGTACTGAGCACCCAGCGTACTGAGCACCCAGCACCCTGATTAATGAGCACCCAGCACCCCGAGCACTGAACACCCAGCACCCTGAGCACTGAGCACCGAGCACCCTGAGCACTGAGCACCCTGCACCCTGTGGACTGAGTACCCAGCACCCCGAGCACTGAGCACCCAGCACCCTGAGCACTGAGCACCCTGAGTACTGAGCACTGAGCACCCTGAGTACTGAGCACTGAGCACCCTGAGTACTGAGCACCCAGCACCCTGAGTACTCAGCACCCATCAAACTGAGCACTGAGCACCGAGCACCCTGAGCACTGAGCACCCAGCACCCTGAGCACTAAGCACCCAGCACCCTGAGCACTGAGCACCCAGCATCCTGAGTACTGATCACCCTGAGTACTGAGCACACAGCACCCTGAGCACTGAGCACCCAGCACCCTGAGCACTGAGCACCCAGAACCCTGAGCACTTAGCACCCTGAGTACTGAGCACCCTGAGTACTGAGCACTGAGCACCCTGAGTACTGAGCACCCAGCACCCTGATTAATGAACACCCAGCACCCTGAGCAATGAGCACCCTGTGTACTGAGCACCCAGCAACCTGAGCACTGAGCACCGAGCACCCCGAGCACTGAGCACCCAGCACCCGGAGTACTGAGCACCCAGCACCCTGAGTACTAAGCACCGAGCACCCTGAGTAATGAGCACCCAGTAACCTGAGCACTGAACACACAGCACCCTGAGTACTGAGCACCCCGAGCACAGAGCACCCAGCACCCTGAGCACTGAGGACCCAGCAACCTGAGTACTGAGCACCCAGCACCCTTAGCACTGAGCACCCAGCACCCTGAGTACTGAGCACCCAGCACCCTGAGCACTGAGCACCCAGCACCCTGAGTACTGAGCATAGAGCACACCGAGCACTGAGCACCCAGCACCCTGAGTACTGAGCACTGAGCACGCAGCACCCCGAGCACTGAGCAATCAGCACCCTGTGTACTGAGCACTGAGTACCCAGCACCACGAGCACTGAGCACCCAGCACCCTGAGCACTAAGCACCCTGAGTACTGAGCACCCAGCACCCTGAGTACTGAGCACCGAGCACCCCGAGTACTGAGCACCCAGCACCCCGAGCACTGAGCACCCAGCACCCTGAGCACTGAGCACCCAGCACCCCAAGCACTGAGAACCCAGCACCCTGAGTACTGAGTACTGAGCACCCTGAGTACTGAGCACCCAGCACCCTGAGCACTGAGCACCCAGCACCCTGAGTACTGATCACAGAGCATCCCGAGCACTGAGCACCCAGCACCCTGAGTACTGAGCACCCAGCACCAAAAGTAATGAGCACCGAGCATCCTGAGCACTGAGCACCGAGCACCCCGAGCACTGAGCAACCAGCACCCTGAGTACTGAGTATGCAGCACCAAGAGTACTGAGCAGCAAGCACCCCGAGCACTGAGCACCCAGCACCCTGAGTAATGAGCACCTAGCACCCCGAGTACTGAGCACCCAGAACGTGAGTACTGAGCACTCAGCACCCTGTGTACTGAGCACCCAGCACCCTGAGCACTGAGCACAAAGCACGCTGAGTACTGAGCACCCTGAGTACTGAGCACCGAGGACCCTGAGCACTGAGCACCCAGCACCCCGAGCACTGAGCACCCAGCACCCCGAGAATGAGCACCCAGCACCCTGAGTACTGAGAACCGAGCACCCTGAGTACTGAGCACCCAGCACGCTGAGCACTGAGCACCCAGCACCCCGAGTACTGAGCACCCAGCACCCCGAACACTGAGCACCCAGGACCCCGAGAATGAGCACCCAGCACCCTGAGTACTGAGCACCCAGCACCCGCAGTACTGAGCACCCAGCACCCCGAGCACTGAGCACCCTGAATACTGAGCACCCAGCACCCTGAGTACTGTGCACTAAGCACCCAGAGCGCTGAGCACCCAGGACCCTGAGCACTGAGTACTGAGCACCCACCACCCTGAGTACTCAGCACCGAGCTCCCTGAGCACTGAGCACCCAGCACCCTGAGTACTGAGCACCCAGCACCCTGAGTACTGAGCACCCAGCACCTTGAGCACTGAGCACCCTGAGTACTGAGCACGGAGCACCCTGAGTACTGAGCACTGAGCACCCTGAGTACTGAGCACCCAGCTCCCTGAGTACTGAGCACCCAGCAACCTGAGCACTGAGCACCGAGCACCCTGAGCACTGAGCACCCAGCACCGAGAGCACTGAGCACCCAGCACCCTGAGCACTGAGCACCCAGCACCCTGAGTACTGAGCACCCTGAGTACTGAGCACACAGCACCCTGTGCACTGAGCACCCAGCACCCCGAGCACTGAGCACCCAGCACCCTGAGCACTGAGCACCCTGAGTACTGAGCACTGAGCACCCTGAGTACTGAGCACCCAGCAACCTGAGTACTGAGCACCCAGCAACCTGAGTACTGAGCACCCAGCACCCTGAGCAATGAGCACCCTGAGTACTGAGCACCCAGCACCCTGAGCACTGAGCACCGAGCACCCCGAGCACTGAGCACCCAGCACCCGGAGTACTGAGCACCCAGCACCCTGAGTACTCAGCACCGAGCACCCTGAGTACTGAGCACCCAGTACCCTGAGCACTGAACACACAGCACATTGAGTACTGAGCACCCCGAGCACTGAACACCCAGCACCCTGAGCACTGAGGACCCAGCACCCTGAGTACTGAGCACCCAGCACCCTGAGCACTGAGCACCCAGCACCCTGAGTACTGAGCACCCAGCACCCTGAGCACTGAGCACCCAGGACCCTGAGTACTGAGCATCCAGCACCCCGAGCACTGAGCACCCAGCACCCTGTGTACTGAGGACTGAGCACCCAGCACCCCGAGCACTGAGCACTGAGTACCCAGCACCCCGAGCACTGAGCACCCAGCACCCTGAGCACTGAGCACCATGAGTACTGAGCACCCAGAGCACTGAGCACTGAGCACCCTGAGTACTGAGCACCGAGCACCCTGAGTACTGAGCACCCAGCACTCTGAGCACTGAGCACAAAGCAAGCTGAGTACTGAGCACCCTGAGTACTGAGCACCGAGGACCCTGAGCACCCAGTACCCTGAGTACTGAGCACCGAGCACCCCGAGTACTGAGCACCCAGCACCCTGAGCACTGAGCACCCAGCACCCCGAGCACTGAGCACCCAGCACCTTGAGTACTGAACACCGAGCACCCCGAGCACTGAGCACCCAGCACCCTGAGTACTGAGCACCCAGCACCCCGAGCACTGAGCACCCAGCACCCTGAGTACTGAGCACCCAGAACCCTGAGTACTGAGCACTGAGCACCCTGAGCACGGAGCACCCAACACCCCGAGCACTGAGCACCCAGCACCCTGAGTACTGAGCACCCAGCACCCTGAGTACTGAGCACTCAGCACCCTGAGTACTGAGCACCGAGCACCCCGAGCACTGAGCACCCAGCACCCTGAGCACTGAGCACCCTGAGGACTGAGCACCTAGCACCCTGAGTACTGAGCACCCAGCACCCTGAGTACTGAGCACCCAGCATCCTGAGTACTGAGCACAGATCACCCTGAGCACTGAGCATCCAGCACCCCGAGCACTGAGCACCCAGCACCCCGAGTACTGAGCACCCTGAGTACTGAGCACCCAGCACCCCGAGCACTGAGCACCCAGCACACTGAGTACTGAGCACCCTGAGTGCTGAGCACCCAGCACCCTGAGTACTGAGCACCCAGCACCCTGAGTACTTAGCACCCAGCACCTGAGCACTGAGCACCCAGCACCCTGAGTACTGAGCACCGAGCACCCTGAGTACTGAGCACCCAGCACCCTGAGTACTGAGCACCCAGCACCCCGAGTACTGAGCACCGAGCACCCCGAGTACTGAGGACCCAGCACCCTGAGCACTTAGCACCCAGCACCCTGAGCACTGAGCACCCAGCACCCGAGAATGAGCACCCAGCACCCTGAGTACTGAGAACCGAGCACCCTGAGTACATAGCACACAGCACGCTGAGCACTGAGCACCCAGCACCCCGAGTACTGAGCACCCAGCAACCGAGCACTGAGCACCCAGCACCCCGAGAATGAGCACCCAGCACCCTGAGTACTGAGCACGCAGCACCCTGTGTACTGAGCACCCAGCACCCCGAGCACTGAACACCCTGAATACTGAGCACCCAGCACCCTGAGTACTCTGCACTAAGCACCCAGAGCGCTGAGCAACCAGGACCCCGAGCACTGAGTACTGAGCACCCAGCACCCTGAGTACTGAGCACCAAGCTCCCCGAGCACTGAGCACCCTGATTACTGAGCACCCAGCACCCTGAGTACTGAGCACCCAGCACCCTGAGTACTGAGCACCGAGCACCCCGAGTACAGAGCACCCAGCACCCTGAGCACTCAGCACCCAGCACCCTGAGCACTGAGCACCCAGCACCCTGAGTACTGAGCTCCCAGCACCCCGAGCCCTGAGCACCCAGCACCCTGAGTACTGAGCACCCTGAGTACTGAGCACCGATCACCCTGAGCACTGAGCACCCAGCACCCTGAGTACTGAGCAGCCAACGTACTGAGCACCGAGCACACCGAGCACTGAGCACCCAGCACCCTGAGTACTGAGCAACGAGCACCCTGAGCACTGAGCACCCAGCACCCTGAGTACTGAGCACCGAGCACCCCGAGCACTGAGCACCCAGCACCCTGAGTACTGAGCAACGAGCACCCTGAGCACTGAGCACCCAGCACACTGAGCACTGAGCACCCAGCACCCGTAGCACTGAGCACCCAGCACCCCGAGCAATGAGCACCCAGCACCCTGAGTACTGAGCACCCAGCACCCCGAGTCCTGAGCACCCAGAAACCTGAGCACCGAGCACCCAGCACCCCGAGCACTGAGCACCCAGCACCCTGAGCACTGAGCACCCAGAACCCTGAGCACTGAGCACCCAGCACCCCGAGCACTGAGCACCCAGCACCCCGAGCACTGAGCACCCAGCACCCTGAGTCCTCAGCACCCAGCACCCTGAGCACTGAGGAACCAGCACCCTGAGTACTGAGCACCCTGCACCCCAAGCACTGAGCACCCTGAGTACTGAGCACCCAGCACCCCAAGCACTGAGCACCCTGAGTACTGAGCACCCAACACCCTGATTAATGAGCACCCAGCACCCCGAGCACTGAGCACCCAGCACCCTGAGTACTGAGCACCGAGCACCCTGAGTACTGAGCACCCAGCACCCTGAGTACTGAGCACCCAGCGTACTGAGCACCCAGCACCCTGATTAATGAGCACCCAGCACCCCGAGCACTGAACACCCAGCACCCTGAGCACTGAGCACCGAGCACCCTGAGCACTGAGCACCCTGCACCCTGTGGACTGAGTACCCAGCACCCCGAGCACTGAGCACCCAGCACCCTGAGCACTGAGCACCCTGAGTACTGAGCACTGAGCACCCTGAGTACTGAGCACTGAGCACCCTGAGTACTGAGCACCCAGCACCCTGAGTACTCAGCACCCATCAACCTGAGCACTGAGCACCGAGCACCCTGAGCACTGAGCACCCAGCACCCTTAGCACTAAGCACCCAGCACCCTGAGCACTGAGCACCCAGCACCCTGAGTACTGATCACCCTGAGTACTGAGCACACAGCACCCTGAGCACTGAGCACCCAGCACCCTGAGCACTGAGCACCCAGCACCCTGAGCACTGAGCACCCTGAGTACTGAGCACCCTGAGTACTGAGCACTGAGCACCCTGAGTACTGAGCACCCAGCACCCTGATTAATGAACACCCAGCACCCTGATCAATGAGCACCCTGTGTACTGAGCACCCAGCACCCTGAGCACTGAGCACCGAGCACCCCGAGCACTGAGCACCCAGCACCCGGAGTACTGAGCACCCAGCACCCTGAGTACTAAGCACCGAGCACCCTGAGTAATGAGCACCCAGTAACCTGAGCACTGAACACACAGCACCCTGAGTACTGAGCACCCCGAGCACAGAGCACCCAGCACCCTGAGCACTGAGGACCCAGCAACCTGAGTACTGAGCACCCAGCACCCTTAGCACTGAGCACCCAGCACCCTGAGTACTGAGCAACCAGCACCCTGAGCACTGAGCACCCAGCACCCTGAGTACTGAGCATAGAGCACACCGAGCACTGAGCACCCAGCACCCTGAGTACTGAGCACTGAGCACGCAGCACCCCGAGCACTGAGCAATCAGCACCCTGTGTACTGAGCACTGAGTACCCAGCACCCCGAGCACTGAGCACCCAGCACCCTGAGCACTGAGCACCCTGAGTACTGAGCACCCAGCACCCTGAGTACTGAGCACCGAGCACCCCGAGTACTGAGCACCCAGCACCCCGAGCACTGAGCACCCAGCACCCTGAGCACTGAGCACCCAGCACCCCAAGCACTGAGAACCCAGCACCCTGAGTACTGAGTACTGAGCACCCTGAGTACTGAGCACCCAGCACCCTGAGCACTGAGCACCCAGCACCCTGAGTACTGATCACAGAGCATCCCGAGCACTGAGCACCCAGCACCCTGAGTACTGAGCACCCAGCACCAAAAGTAATGAGCACCGAGCATCCTGAGCACTGAGCACCGAGCACCCCGAGCACTGAGCACCCAGCACCCTGAGTACTGAGTATGCAGCACCAAGAGTACTGAGCAGCAAGCACCCCGAGCACTGAGCACCCAGCACCCTGAGTAATGAGCACCTAGCACCCCGAGTACTGAGCACCCAGAACGTGAGTACTGAGCACTCAGCACCCTGTGTACTGAGCACCCAGCACCCTGAGCACTGAGCACAAAGCACGCTGAGTACTGAGCACCCTGAGTACTGAGCACCGTGGACCCTGAGCACTGAGCACCCAGCACCCCGAGCACTGAGCACCCAGCACCCCGAGAATGAGCACCCAGCACCCTGAGTACTGAGAACCGAGCACCCTGAGTACTGAGCACCCAGCACGCTGAGCACTGAGCACCCAGCACCCCGAGTACTGAGCACCCAGCACCCCGAACACTGAGCACCCAGGACCCCGAGAATGAGCACCCAGCACCCTGAGTACTGAGCACCCAGCACCTGCAGTACTGAGCACCCAGCACCCCGAGCACTGAGCACCCTGAATACTGAGCACCCAGCACCCTGAGTACTGTGCACTAAGCACCCAGAGCGCTGAGCACCCAGGACCCTGAGCACTGAGTACTGAGCAAGCACCACCCTGAGTACTCAGCACCGAGCTCCCTGAGCACTGAGCACCCAGCACCCTGAGTACTGAGCACCCAGCACCCTGAGTACTGAGCACCCAGCACCTTGAGCACTGAGCACCCTGAGTACTGAGCACGGAGCACCCTGAGTACTGAGCACTGAGCACCCTGAGTACTGAGCACCCAGCTCCCTGAGTACTGAGCACCCAGCAAACTGAGCACTGAGCACCGAGCACCCTGAGCACTGAGCACCCAGCACCGAGAGCACTGAGCACCCAGCACCCTGAGCACTGAGCACCCAGCACCCTGAGTACTGAGCACCCTGAGTACTGAGCACACAGCACCCTGTGCACTGAGCACCCAGCACCCCGAGCACTGAGCACCCAGCACCCTGAGCACTGAGCACCCTGAGTACTGAGCACTGAGCACCCTGAGTACTGAGCACCCAGCAACCTGAGTACTGAGCACCCAGCAACCTGAGTACTGAGCACCCAGCACCCTGAGCAATGAGCACCCTGAGTACTGAGCACCCAGCACCCTGAGCACTGAGCACCGAGCACCCCGAGCAATGAGCACCCAGCACCCGGAGTACTGAGCACCCAGCACCCTGAGTACTCAGCACCGAGCACCCTGAGTACTGAGCACCCAGTACCCTGAGCACTGAACACACAGCACATTGAGTACTGAGCACCCCGAGCACTGAACACCCAGCACCCTGAGCACTGAGGACCCAGCACCCTGAGTACTGAGCACCCAGCACCCTGAGCACTGAGCACCCAGCACCCTGAGTACTGAGCACCCAGCACCCTGAGCACTGAGCACCCAGGACCCTGAGTACTGAGCATCCAGCACCCCGAGCACTGAGCACCCAGCACCCTGTGTACTGAGGACTGAGCACCCAGCACCCCGAGCACTGAGCACTGAGTACCCAGCACCCCGAGCACTGAGCACCCAGCACCCTGAGCACTGAGCACCATGAGTACTGAGCACCCAGAGCACTGAGCACTGAGCACCCTGAGTACTGAGCACCGAGCACCCTGAGTACTGAGCACCCAGCACTCTGAGCACTGAGTACAAAGCAAGCTGAGTACTGAGCACCCTGAGTACTGAGCACCGAGGACCCTGAGCACCCAGTACCCTGAGTACTGAGCACCGAGCACCCCGAGTACTGAGCACCCAGCACCCTGAGCACTGAGCACCCAGCACCCCGAGCACTGAGCACCCAGCACCTTGAGTACTGAACACCGAGCACCCCGAGCACTGAGCACCCAGCACCCTGAGTACTGAGCACCCAGCACCCCGAGCACTGAGCACCCAGCACCCTGAGTACTGAGCACCCAGAACCCTGAGTACTGAGCACTGAGCACCCTGAGCACGGAGCACCCAACACCCCGAGCACTGAGCACCCAGCACCCTGAGTACTGAGCACCCAGCACCCTGAGTACTGAGCACTCAGCACCCTGAGTACTGAGCACCGAGCACCCCGAGCACTGAGCACCCAGCACCCTGAGCACTGAGCACCCTGAGGACTGAGCACCCAGCACCCTGAGTACTGAGCACCCAGCACCCTGAGTACTGAGCACCCAGCATCCTGAGTACTGAGCACAGATCACCCCGAGCACTGAGCACCCAGCACCCCGAGTACTGAGCACCCTGAGTACTGAGCACCCAGCACCCCGAGCACTGAGCACCCAGCACACTGAGTACTGAGCACCCTGAGTGCTGAGCACCCAGCACCCTGAGTACTGAGCACCCAGCACCCTGAGTACTTAGCACCCAGCACCTGAGCACTGAGCACCCAGCACCCTGAGTACTGAGCACCGAGCACCCTGAGTACTGAGCACCCAGCACCCTGAGTACTGAGCACCCAGCACCCCGAGTACTGAGCACCGAGCACCCCGAGTACTGAGGACCCAGCACCCTGAGCACTTAGCACCCAGCACCCTGAGCACTGAGCACCCAGCACCCGAGAATGAGCACCCAGCACCCTGAGTACTGAGAACCGAGCACCCTGAGTACATAGCACACAGCACGCTGAGCACTGAGCACCCAGCACCCCGAGTACTGAGCACCCAGCAACCGAGCACTGAGCACCCAGCACCCCGAGAATGAGCACCCAGCACCCTGAGTACTGAGCACGCAGCACCCTGTGTACTGAGCACCCAGCACCCCGAGCACTGAGCACCCTGAATACTGAGCACCCAGCACCCTGAGTACTCTGCACTAAGCACCCAGAGCGCTGAGCACCCAGGACCCCGAGCACTGAGTACTGGACACCCAGCACCCTGAGTACTGAGCACCGAGCTCCCCGAGCACTGAGCACCCTGATTACTGAGCACCCAGCACCCTGAGTACTGAGCACCCAGCACCCTGAGTACTGAGCACCGAGCACCCCGAGTACAGAGCACCCAGCACCCTGAGCACTCAGCACCCAGCACCCTGAGCACTGAGCACCCAGCACCCTGAGTACTGAGCTCCCAGCACCCCGAGCCCTGAGCACCCAGCACCCTGAGTACTGAGCACCCTGAGTACTGAGCACCGATCACCCTGAGCACTGAGCACCCAGCACCCTGAGTACTGAGCAGCCAACGTACTGAGCACCGAGCACACCGAGCACTGAGCACCCAGCACCCTGAGTACTGAGCAACGAGCACCCTGAGCACTGAGCACCCAGCACCCGGAGTACTGAGCACCGAGCACCCCGAGCACTGAGCACCCAGCGCCCAGAGCACTGAGCACCCAGCACACTGAGCACTGAGCACCCAGCACCCGTAGCACTGAGCACCCAGCACCCCGAGCAATGAGCACCCAGCACCCTGAGTACTGAGCACCCAGCACCCCGAGTCCTGAGCACCCAGAAACCTGAGCACCGAGCACCCAGCACCCCGAGCACTGAGCACCCAGCACCCTGAGCACTGAGCACCCAGAACCCTGAGCACTGAGCACCCAGCACCCCGAGCACTGAGCACCCAGCACCCCGAGCACTGAGCACCCAGCACCCTGAGTCCTCAGCACCCAGCACCCTGAGCACTGAGGAACCAGCACCCTGAGTACTGAGCACCCTGCACCCCAAGCACTGAGCACCCTGAGTACTGAGCACCCAGCACCCCAAGCACTGAGCACCCTGAGTACTGAGCACCCAGCACCCTGATTAATGAGCACCCAGCACCCCGAGCACTGAGCACCCAGCACCCTGAGTACTGAGCACCGAGCACCCTGAGTACTGAGCACCCAGCACCCTGAGTACTGAGCACCCAGCGTACTGAGCACCCAGCACCCTGATTAATGAGCACCCAGCACCCCGAGCACTGAACACCCAGCACCCTGAGCACTGAGCACCGAGCACCCTGAGCACTGAGCACCCTGCACCCTGTGGACTGAGTACCCAGCACCCCGAGCACTGAGCACCCAGCACCCTGAGCACTGAGCACCCTGAGTACTGAGCACTGAGCACCCTGAGTACTGAGCACTGAGCACCCTGAGTACTGAGCACCCAGCACCCTGAGTACTCAGCACCCATCAACCTGAGCACTGAGCACCGAGCACCCTGAGCACTGAGCACCCAGCACCCTTAGCACTAAGCACCCAGCACCCTGAGCACTGAGCACCCAGCACCCTGAGTACTGATCACCCTGAGTACTGAGCACACAGCACCCTGAGCACTGAGCACCCAGCACCCTGAGCACTGAGCACCCAGCACCCTGAGCACTGAGCACCCTGAGTACTGAGCACCCTGAGTACTGAGCACTGAGCACCCTGAGTACTGAGCACCCAGCACCCTGATTAATGAACACCCAGCACCCTGATCAATGAGCACCCTGTGTACTGAGCACCCAGCACCCTGAGCACTGAGCACCGAGCACCCCGAGCACTGAGCACCCAGCACCCGGAGTACTGAGCACCCAGCACCCTGAGTACTAAGCACCGAGCACCCTGAGTAATGAGCACCCAGTAACCTGAGCACTGAACACACAGCACCCTGAGTACTGAGCACCCCGAGCACAGAGCACCCAGCACCCTGAGCACTGAGGACCCAGCAACCTGAGTACTGAGCACCCAGCACCCTTAGCACTGAGCACCCAGCACCCTGAGTACTGAGCACCCAGCACCCTGAGCACTGAGCACCCAGCACCCTGAGTACTGAGCATAGAGCACACCGAGCACTGAGCAATCAGCACCCTGTGTACTGAGCACTGAGTACCCAGCACCCCGAGCACTGAGCACCCAGCACCCTGAGCACTGAGCACCCTGAGTACTGAGCACCCAGCACCCTGAGTACTGAGCACCGAGCACCCCGAGTACTGAGCACCCAGCACCCCGAGCACTGAGCACCCAGCACCCTGAGCACTGAGCACCCAGCACCCCAAGCACTGAGAACCCAGCACCCTGAGTACTGAGTACTGAGCACCCTGAGTACTGAGCACCCAGCACCCTGAGCACTGAGCACCCAGCACCCTGAGTACTGATCACAGAGCATCCCGAGCACTGAGCACCCAGCACCCTGAGTACTGAGCACCCAGCACCAAAAGTAATGAGCACCGAGCATCCTGAGCACTGAGCACCGAGCACCCCGAGCACTGAGCACCCAGCACCCTGAGTACTGAGTATGCAGCACCAAGAGTACTGAGCAGCAAGCACCCCGAGCACTGAGCACCCAGCACCCTGAGTAATGAGCACCTAGCACCCCGAGTACTGAGCACCCAGAACGTGAGTACTGAGCACTCAGCACCCTGTGTACTGAGCACCCAGCACCCTGAGCACTGAGCACAAAGCACGCTGAGTACTGAGCACCCTGAGTACTGAGCACCGAGGACCCTGAGCACTGAGCACCCAGCACCCCGAGCACTGAGCACCCAGCACCCCGAGAATGAGCATCCAGCACCCTGAGTACTGAGAACCGAGCACCCTGAGTACTGAGCACCCAGCACGCTGAGCACTGAGCACCCAGCACCCCGAGTACTGAGCACCCAGCACCCCGAACACTGAGCACCCAGGACCCCGAGAATGAGCACCCAGCACCCTGAGTACTGAGCACCCAGCACCCGAAGTACTGAGCACCCAGCACCCCGAGCACTGAGCACCCTGAATACTGAGCACCCAGCACCCTGAGTAATGTGCACTAAGCACCCAGAGCGCTGAGCACCCAGGACCCTGAGCACTGAGTACTGAGCACCCACCACCCTGAGTACTCAGCACCGAGCTCCCTGAGCACTGAGCACCCAGCACCCTGAGTACTGAGCACCCAGCACCCTGAGTACTGAGCACCCAGCACCCTGAGTACTGAGCAACCCGAGCACTGAGCACCCAGCTGCCTGAGTACTGAGCACCCTGAGGACTGAGCCCCGATCACCCTGAGCACTGAGCACCCAGCACCCTGAGTACTGAGCACCGAGCACCCTGAGCACTGAGCACCGAGCACCCTGAGTACTGAGCACCGAGCACACCGAGCACTGAGCACCCAGCACCCTGAGTACTGAGCACACAGCACCCTGAGTAGTGAGCACCGAGCACCCCAAGTACTGAGCACCCAGCACCCTGAGCACTCAGCACCCAGCACCCCGAGCACTGAGCACCCAGCACCCTGAGTACTGAGCTCCCAGCACCCCGATCCCTGAGCACCCAGCACCCTGAGTACTGAGCACCCTGAGTACTGAACACCCAGCACCCTGATTAATGAGCACCCAGCACCCCGAGCACTGAGCACCCAGCACCCTGAGTACTGAGCACCCAGCACCCTGAGTACTGAGCACCCAGCGTTCTGAGCACCGAGCACCCAGCACCCTGAGTACTGAGCACCCAGCAACCTGAGCACTGAGCACCCAGCACCCTGAGTACAGAGCACCGAGCACCCCGAGTACTGAGCACCCAGCACCCCGAGCACTGAGCACACAGCAGCCCGAGCACTGAGCACCCAGCACACCGAGCACTCAGCACCCAGCACCCCGAGCACTGAGCACCCAGCACACCGAGCACTGAGCACCCAGCACCCCGAGCACCGAGCACCATGAGTACTAAGCACCGAGCACCCTGAGCACTGAGCACCCAGCACCCTGAGCACTGAGCACCCAGCACCCTGAGTACTGAGCACCCAGCACCCTGAGCACTGAGCACCCAGCACCCTGAGCACAGAGCACCCAGCACGCTGAGTACTGAGCACTGAGCACCCTGAGTACTGAGCACCGAGCACCCTGAGCACTGAGCACCCAGCACGCTGAGTACTGAGCACTGAGCACCCTGAGTACTGAGCACCGAGCACCCTGAGTACTGAGCACCCAGCACTCTGAGCACTGAGCACCCAGCACCCTGAGCACTGAGCACCCAGCACCCCGATCACTGAGCACCCAGCACCCCGAGCACTGAGCACCCAGCACCCCGAGCACTGAGCACTGAGCACCCTGCGTACTGAGCACTGAGCACCCTGAGAACTGAGCACCGAGCACGCTGAGTACTGAGCACCCAGCACCCCGAGCACTGAGCACCGAGCACCCTGAGTACTGAGCACCCAGCACACCGAGTACTGAGCACCCAGCACCCTGAGTACTGAGCACCCAGCACCCCGAGCACAGAGCACCGAGCACCCCGAGCACTGAACACCCAGCACCCCGAGCACTGAGCACCCAGCACCCTGAGTACTAATCACCCAGCACTCTGATTACTGAGCACCCAGCACCCTGAGTACTGAGCACCCAGCACCCTGAGTACTGAGCACCCAGCAACCTGAGCACTGAGCACCAAGCACCCTGAGCACTGAGCACCCAGCACCCTGAGCACTGAGCACCCTGAGTACTGAGCACTGAGCACCCTGAGTACTGAGCACCCAGCACCCTGAGTACTGAGCACCCAGCACGCTGAGCAATGAGCACCCTGAGTACTGAGCACCCAGCACCCTGAGCACTGAGCACCGAGCACCCCGAGCACTGAGCACCCAGCACCCGGATTACTGAGCACCCAGCACCCTGAGTACTAAGCACCGAGCACCCTGAGTACTGAGCACCCAGTAACCTGAGCACTGAACACACAGCACCCTGAGTACTGAGCACCCCGAGCACTGAGCACCCAGCACCCTGAGCACTGAGGACCCAGCACACTGAGTACTGAGCATCCAGCACCCTGAGCACTGAGCACCCAGCACATTGAGTACTGAGCACCCAGCACCCTGAGATCTGAGCACCCTGAGTACTGAGCACCCAGCACCCTGAGCACTGAGCACCCAGCACCCCGAGCACTGAGCACCCAGCACCCAGAGCACTGAGCACCGAGCACCCTGAGTACTGAGCACTGAGCACCCTGAGCACTGAGCACCCAGCACCCTGATTACTGAGCACCCAGCACCCTGAGCACTGAGGACCGAGCACCCTGAGTACTAAGCACCCAGCACCCTGAGTACTGAGCACCCAGCACCCTGTGCACTGAGCACACAGCACGCTGAGTACTGAGCACTGAGCACCCTGAGTACTGAGCACCGAGCACCCTGAGCACGGAGCACCCAGCACGCTGAGTACTGATCACTGAGCACCCTGAGTACTGAGCACCGAGGACCCTGAGCACTGAGCACCCAGCACCCTGAGTACTGAGCACCGAGCACCCCGAGTACTGAGCACCGAGCACCCCGAGCACTGAGCACCCAGCACCCTGAGTACTGAGCACCCAGCACCAAGAGTACTGAGCAGCGAGCACCCCTAGCACTGAGCACCCAGCACCCTGAGTAATGAGCACCCAGCACCCCGAGTACTGAGCACCCAGCACCGTGAGTACTGAGCACCCAGCACCCTGAGCACTGAGCACAAAGCACGCTGATTACTGAGCACCCTGAGTACTGAGCACCGAGGACCCTGAGCACTGAGCACCCAGCACCCCGATAATGAGCACCCAGCACCCTGAGTACTGAGAACCGAGCACCCGGAGTACTGAGCACCCAGCACGCTGAGCACTGAGCACCCAGCACCCCGAGCACTGAGCACCCAGCACCCCGAGCACTGAGCACCCAGCACCCCGAGAATGAGCACAAAGCACCCTGAGTACTGAGAACCGAGCAACCTGAGTACTGAGCACCCAGCACGCTGAGCACTGAGCACCCAGCACCCCGAGTACTGAGCACCCAGCACCCCGAGCACTGAGCACCCAGCACCCCGAGAATGACCACCCAGCACCCTGAGTACTGAGCACCCAGCACCCGGAGTACTGAGCACCCAGCACCCCGAGCACTGAGCACCCTGAATACTGAGCACCCAGCACCCTGAGTACTGAGCACCCAGCACCCAGCACCCTGAGCACTGAGCACCCAGCACGCTGAGTACTGAGCACTGAGCACCCTGAGTACTGATCACCGAGCACCCTGAGCACTGAGCACCCAGCACGCTGAGTACTGAGCACTGAGCACCCTTGCTCGGGGTGCGGGGTGCTCAGTGCTCAGTACTCAGGGTGCTGGGTGCACAGTGCTCAGGGTGCTGGGTGCTCAGTACTCAGGGTGCTGGGTGCTCAGTGCTCAGGGTGCTGGGTGCTCAGTACTCAGGGTGCTCAGTGCTCAGTACTCAGGGTGCTCCGTGCTCAGGGTGCTGGGTGCTCAGTGCTCGGGGTGCTGGGTGCTCAATGCTCAGGGTGCTGGGTGCTCAGGGCTCGGGGTGCTGGGTACTCCGTGCTCAGTACACAGGGTGCTGGGTACTCAGTGCTCAGTACTCAGGGTGCTGGGTGCTCAGTGCTCGGGGTGCTGGATGCTCAGTACTCAGGGTGCTGGGTGCTCAGTACTCAGGGTGCTCAGTGCTCAGTACTCAGGGTGCTCAGTGCTCAGTACTCAGGGTGCTCAGTGCTCGGGGTGCTGGGTGCTCAGTGCTCAGGGTGCTGGGTGCTCAGTGCTCAGGGTTCTGGGCAGTCAGTGCTCAGGGTGCTGGGTACTCAGTGCTCAGGGAGCTGGGTGCTCAGTGCTCAGGGTGCTGGGTGCTCAGTACTCAGGGTGCTCAGTGCTCTGGGTGCTGGGTGCTCAGTGCTCGGGGTGCTGGGTACTCCGTGCTAAGTACACAGGGTGCTGGGTACTCAGTGCTCAGTACTCAGGGTGCTGGGTGCTCAGTGCTCGGGGTGCTGGATGCTCAGTACTCAGGGTGCTGGGTGCTCAGTACTCAGGGTGCTTTGTCCTCAGTGCTCAGGGTGCTGGGTGCTCAGTGCTCGGGGTGCTCATTGCTCAGGGTGCTGTGTGCTCAGTACTCAGGTTGCTGGGTGCTCATTACTCTGGGTGCTGGGTGCTCAGAACTCGGGATGTTCGGTGCTCAGTGCTCAGGGTGCTGGGTGCTCAGTACTCAGGGTGCTCATTGCTCAGGGTGCTGGGTGCTCAGTACTCAGGGTGCTGGGTGCTCAGTACTCAGGGTGCTGGGTGCTCAGTACTCAGGGTGCTGGGTGCTCAGTACTCAGGGTGCTCAGTGCTCAGTACTCAGGGTGCTCAGGGCTCAGGGTGCTGGGTGCTCACTGCTCGGGGTGCTGGGTGCTCAGTGCTCAGGGTGCTGGGTGCTCAGTGCTCAGGGAGCTCGGTGCTCAGTGCTCAGGGTGCTGGGTGCTCAGTACTCAGTGTGCTGGGTGCTCAGTACGCAGGGTGCTCAGTGCTCAGTACTCAGGGTGCTCAGTGCTCAGTACTCAGGGTGCTCAGTGCTCAGGGTGCTGGGTGCTCAGTGCTCGGGGTGCTGGGTGATCAGTCCTCAGGGTGCTGGGTGTTCAGTGCTCAGGGTGCTCATTGCTCGTTGCTCGTGGTGCTGGGTGCTCAGTGCACGGGGTGCTGGGTGCTCAGTGCTCAGGGTGCTGGGTGCTCAGTACTCAGGGTGCTGGGAGCTCAGTGCTCAGGGTGCTGGGTGCTCAGTGCTCAGGGTGCTCGGTGCTTAGTACCCCGAGTGGTCGTTGCTAGGTGTGCTGGGTGCTCAGTGCTCGGGGTGCTGGGTGCTCAGTGCTCGGGGTGCTGGGTGCTCAGTACTCGGGGTGCTCGGTGCTCAGTTCTCAGGGTGCTGGGTGCTCAGTGCTCAGGGTGCTCGGTGCTCAGTACTCAGGTTGCTGGGTGCTCAGTGCTCGGGGTGCTGGTTGCTCATTACTCAGGATGCTGGGTGCTCAGTACTCAGTGTGCTCAGTGCTTGGGGTGCTGGGTGCTCAATACTCAGGGTGCTCAGTGCTTGGGGTGTTGGGTGCTCAGTACTCAGTGTGCTGGGTGCTCAATGCTCAGGGTGCTGGGTGCTCAGTACTCAGGGTGCTGGGTTCTCAGTACTCAGGGTGCTGGGTGCTCAGTGCTCGGGGTGCTGGGTGCTCAGTGCTCGGGGTTGCTGGGTGCACAGTGCTCGGGGTTGCTGGGTGCTCAGTGCTCGGGGCACTGGGTGCTCATTGCTCGGGGTTCTGGGTGCTCAGTGCTCGGGGCGCTGGGTGCTCAGTGCTCGGGGCGCTGGGTGCTCAGTGCTCGGGGTGCTCAGAGCTCAGTACTCAATGTGCTGGGTGCTCAGTGCTCGGGGTGCTCGGTGCTCAGTACTCAGGGTGCTGGGTACTCAGTGCTCGGGGTGCTCGGTGCTCAGTACGTTGGGTGCTCACTACTCAGGGTGCTGGGTGCTCAGTACTCAGGGTGCTGGGTGCTCAGTGCTCAGGGTGCTGGGTGCTCAGTGCTCAGGGTGCTGGGTGCTCAGTACTCAGGGTGCTGGGTGCGCAGTGCTCGGGGTGCTGGGTGCTCAGTGCTCAGGGTACTGGGTGCTCAGTGCTCAGGGTGCTGGGTGCTCAGTACTCAGGGTGCTGGGTGCTCAGTACTCAGGGTGCTGAGTGCTCAGTTCTCAGGGTGCTGGGTGATCAGTACTCGGGTGCTGGGTGCTCAGTGCTCAGGGTGCTGGGTGCTCGGTGCTCGGGGTGCTTGTCTCTCAGTGTTCAGTACTCAGGGTGCTGGGTGCTCAGTGCTCGGGGTGCTGGGTGCTCAGTGCTCAGTACTCAGGGTGCTGGGTGCTCAGTGCTCAGGGTGCTGGGTGCTCAGTACTCAGGGTGCTCAGTGCTCAGTGTGCTGGGTGCTCAGTGCTCGGGGTGCTGGATGCTCAGTGCTCGGGGTGCTGGGTGCTCAGTACTCGGGGTGCTCTGTGCTCAGTACTCAGGGTGCTGGGTGCTCAGTGCTCAGGGTGCTTTGTGCTCAGTACTCATGGTGCTGTTTGCTCGGTGCTCAGGGTGCTGGGTCCTCAGTGCTCAGGGTGCTGGGTGCTCAGTGCTCAGGGTGCTCGGTGCTTAGTACTCAGGGTGCTCGTTGCTCGGGGTGCTGGGTGCTCAGTGCTCGGGGAGCTCGGTGCTCAGTACTCAGGGTGCTGTGTGCTCAGTACTCAGGGTGCTGGGTGCTCAGTACTCATGGTGCTGGGTGCTCAGTACTCAGGGGGCTGGTTGCTCAGTGCTCAGCGTGCTGGGTGCTCAGTGCTCAGGGTGCTGGGTGCTCAGTGCTCGGAGTGCTGGGTGCTCAGTGCTCGGGGTGCTGGGTGCTCAGTGCTCACGGTGTTGGGTGCTCAGTGCTCAGTGCTCAGGGTGCTGGGTGCTCAGTACTCAGGGTGCTGGGTGCTCAGTACTCAGGGTCCTGGGTGCTCAGTGCTCAGGGTGCTGGGTGCTCAGTACTCTGGGTGTTGGGTGCTCAGTACTCAGGGTGCTGGGTGCTCAGTGCTCGGGGTGCTGGGTGCTCAGTGCTCAGGGTGCTGTGTGCTCAGTGCTCATGGTGCTGGGTTCTCAGTATTCAGGGTGCTGGGTGCTCAGTGCTCGGGGTGCTCGGTGCTCAGTACTCAAGGTGCTGGGTGCTCAGTGCTCAGGGTGCTGGATGCTCAGTTCTCGGGGTGCTCCGTGCTCAGTGCTCAGGGTGCTGGGTGCTCAGTACTCAGGGTGCTCGGTGCTCAGTACTCAGGGTTCTCAGTGCTCAGTGCTCAGGGTGCTGGGTGCTCAGTTCTCAGGGTGCTCAGTGCTCAGTACTTGGAGTGCTGGGTGCTCAGTACTCAGGGTGCTCAGTGCTCAGCACTCGGGGTGCTGGGTGCTCAGTGCTCGGGGAGCTGGTTGCTCAGTGCTCGGAGTTCTGGGTGCTCAGTACTCAGGGTGCTGTGTGCTCAGTGCTCAGTACTCAGCGTGCTGGGTGCTCAGTGCTCAGAGTGTTGGGTGCTCAGTACTCAGGGTGCTGGGTGCTCAGTGCTCAGTGCTCAGGGTGCTCAGTGCTCAGGGTGCTGGGTGCTCAGGGTGCTGGGTGCTCAGTGCTCGGGGTGCTGGGTGCTCAGTGCTCAGGGTGCTGGGTGCTCAGTGCTCAGTGCTCAGGGTGCTGTGTGCTCAGTGCTCAGTGCTCAGGGGGCTGGGTGTTCAGTACTCAGGGTGCTGGTTGCTCAGTACTCAGGGTGCTTGGTGCTCAGTGCTCAGAGTGCTGGTTGCTCAGTGCTCAGGGTGCTGGGGCTCAGGACTCAGGGTGCTGGGTGCTCAGTACTCAGGGTTCTCGGTGTTCAGTACTCAGGGTGCTGGGTGCTCAGTGCCCAGGGTGCTGGGTGCTCAGTACTCAGGGTGCTGGGTGCTCAGTACTCAGGGTGCTGGGTGCTCAGTGCTCAGGGTGCTGGGTCCTCAGTACTCAGGGTGCTGGGTGCTCAGTGCTCGGGGTGCTGGGTGCTCAGTGCTCAGGGTGATCAGTGCTCAGTACTCAGGGTGCTGGGTGCTCAGTGCTCAGGGTGCTGGGTGCTCAGTCCTCAGGGTGCTCAGTACTCAGGGTGCTCAGTGCTCAGTGCTCAGTACTCAGGGTGTTCAGTACTCAGGGTGCTGGGTGCTCAGTGCTCGGGGTGCTGGGTGCTCAGTACTCAGGGTGCTGGGTGCTCAGTACTCGGGGTGCTGGGTGCTCAGTACTCAGGGTGCTGGGTGCTCAGTGCTTTTGGTGCTGGGTGCTCAGTGCTCAGGGTGATCGGTGCTCAGTGCTCAGCGTGCTGGGTGCTCAGTCCTCAGGGTGCTCAGTGCTCAAGGTGCTGGGTGCTCAGTGCTCGGGGTGCTCGGTGCTCAGTACTCAGGGTGCTGAGTGCTCAGTACTCAGGGTGCTGGGTGCTCAGTACTCAGGGTGCTGGGTGCTCAGTACTCAGGTCAGAACTCAGGGTGCTGGGTGCTCAGTACTCGGGGTGCTGGGTGCTCAGTACTCAGGGTGCTGGGTGCTCAGTGCTCAGGGTGCTGGGTGCTCAGTACTCAGGGTGCTGGGTGCTTAGTACTCAGGGTGCTCAGTACTTAGGGTGCTCAGTGCTCAGTGCTCGGGGTGATGGGTGCTCAGTGCTCGGGGTGCTGGGTGCTCAGTACTCAGGGTGCTGGGTGCTCAGTGCTCAGTGTGATCAGTGCCCAGTGCTCAGGGTGCTGGGTGCTCAGTCCTCATGGTGCTCAGTACTCAGGGTGCTCGGTGCTCAGCACTCAGGGTGCTGGGTGCTCAGTGCCCAGGGTGCTGGGTGCTCAGTACTCAGGGTGCTGTGTGCTCAGTACTCAGGGTGCTGGGTGCTCAGTGCTCAGGGTGATCAGTGCTCAGTACTCAGGGTGCTGGGTGCTCAGTGCTCGGGGGGCTCGGTGCTCAGTACTCAGGGTGCTGGGTACTCAGTGCTCGGGGTGCTCGGTGCTCAGTACGTTGGGTGCTCACTACTCAGGGTGCTGGGTGCTCAGTACTCAGGGTGCTGGGTGCTCAGTGCTCAGGGTGCTGGGTGCTCAGTGCTCAGGGTGCTGGGTGCTCAGTACTCAGGGTGCTGGGTGCGCAGTGCTCGGGGTGCTGGGTGCTCAGTGCTCAGGGTGCTGGGTGCTCAGTGCTCAGGGTGCTGGGTGCTCAGTACTCAGGGTGCTGGGTGCTCAGTACTCAGGGTGCTGGGTGCTCAGTACTCAGGGTGCTGGGTGCTCAGTACTCAGGGTGCTGGGTGCTCAGTGCTCAGGGTGCTGGGTCCTCAGTACTCAGGGTGCTGGGTGCTCAGTGCTCGGGGTGCTGGGTGCTCAGTACTCAGGGTGCTGGGTGCTCAGTACTCGGGGTGCTGGGTGCTCAGTACTCAGGGTGCTGGGTGCTCAGTGCTCAAGGTGCTGGGTGCTCAGTGCTCGGGGTGCTCGGTGCTCAGTACTCAGGGTGCTGAGTGCTCAGTACTCAGGGTGCTGGGTGCTCAGTACTCAGGGTGCTGGGTGCTCAGTACTCAGGTCAGTACTCAGGGTGCTGGGTGCTCAGTACTCGGGGTGCTGGGTGCTCAGTACTCAGGGTGCTGGGTGCTCAGTGCTCAGGGTGCTGGGTGCTCAGTACTCAGGGTGCTGGGTGCTTAGTACTCAGGGTGCTCAGTACTTAGGGTGCTCAGTGCTCAGTGCTCGGGGTGCTGGGTGCTCAGTGCTCGGGGTGCTGGGTGCTCAGTACTCAGGGTGCTGGGTGCTCAGTGCTCAGGGTGATCAGTGCCCAGTGCTCAGGGTGCTGGGTGCTCAGTCCTCATGGTGCTCAGTACTCAGGGTGCTCGGTGCTCAGCACTCAGGGTGCTGGGTGCTCAGTGCCCAGCGTGCTGGGTGCTCAGTACTCAGGGTGCTGTGTGCTCAGTACTCAGGGTGCTGGGTGCTCAGTGCTCAGGGTGATCAGTGCTCAGTACTCAGGTTGCTGGGTTCTCAGTGCTCAGGGTGATGGGTGCTCAGTCCTCAGGGTGCTCAGTACTCAGGCTGCTGGGTGCTCAGTGCTCAGTACTCATGGTGCTCAGTACTCAGGGTGCTGGATGCTCAGTGCTCGGGGTGCTGGGTGCTCAGCACTCAGCGTGCTGGGTGCTCAGTGCCCAGGGTGCTGGGTGCTCAGTACTCAGGGTGCTGGGTGCTCAGTACTCAGGGTGCTGGGTGCTCAGTGCTCAGGGTGATCAGTGCTCAGTACTCAGGGTGCTGGGTGCTCATTGCTCAGGGTGCTGGGTGCTCAGTACTCAGGGTGCTCGGTGCTCAGCACTCAGGGTGCTGGGTGCTCAGTGCCCAGGGTGCTGGGTGCTCAGTACTCAGGGTGCTGGGTGCTCAGTACTCAGGGTGCTGGGTGCTCAGTGCTCAGGGTGATCAGTGCTCAGTACTCAGGGTGCTGGGTGCTCAGTACTCAGTGTGCTGGGTGCTCAGTACTCACGGTTCTGGGTTCTCAGTACTCGGGGTGCTGGGTGCTCATTACTCAGTGTGCTGGGTGCTCAGTGCTCGGGGTGCTCGGTGCTCAGTGCTCAGGATGCTCGGTGCTCAGAACTCTTGGTGCTGGGTGCTCAGTACTCAGGGTGCTGGGTGCTCAGTGCTCAGGGTGCTGGGTACTCAGTGCTCAGGGTGCTGGGTGCTCAGTATTCAGGGTGCTGGGTGCTCAGTGCTCAGGGTGCTGGGTTCTCAGTGCTCAGGGTGCTGGGTGCTCAGTACTCAGGGTGCTGGGTGCTCAGTACTCAGGGTGCTGGGTGCTCAGTGCTCGGGGTGCTGGGTGCTCAGTGCTCGGGGTGCTGGGTGCTCAGTGCTCGGGGTGCTCGGTGCTCAGTACTCAGGGTGCTGGGTGCTCAGTGCTCGATGTGCTCAGTACTCAGGGTGCTGTGTGTTCAGTGCTCAGGGTGCTGGGTGCTCAGTACTCAGGATGCTCGGTGCTTAGTACTCGGGGTGCTGGGTGCTCAGTGCTCGGGGTGCTCGGTGCTCAGTACTCAGTGCTCAGGGTGCTCAGTGCTCAGTGCTCAGGGTGCTGGGTGTTCAGTACTCAGGGTGCTTGGTGCTCAGTACTCGGGGTGCTGGGTGCTCAGTGCTCAGTACTCAGGGTGCTGGGTGCTCAGTGCTCGGGGTGCTGGGTGCTCAGTGCTCAGTACTCAGGGTGCTGGGTGCTCAGTGCTCAGGGTGCTGTGTGCTCAGTGCTCAGGGTGCTGGGTGCTCAGTGCTCAGGGTGCTGGGTACTCAGTGCTCAGGGTGCTGGGTGCTCATTCTCAGGGTGCTGGGTGCTCAGTACGCAGGTTGCTCAGTACTCTGGGTGCTCGGTGCTCAGTACTCATGGTGCTGGCTGCTCAGTACTCAGGGTGCTCGGTGCTCAGTTCTCAGGGTGCTCGGTGCTCAGTGTTTGGGGTGCTGGGTGCTCAGTACTCAGTGCTCAGGATGCTGGGTGCTCAGTGCTCAGGGTGCTGGGTGCTCAGTGCTCAGGGAGCTCAGTGGTCAGTGCTCAATACTTAGGGTGCTGGGTGCTCAGTACTCAATGTGCTGGGTGCTCAGTGCTCGGGGTGCCCGGTGCTCAGTGCTCGGGGTGCTCGGTGCTCAGTTTTCAGGGTGCTGGGTGCTCAGTACTCACGGTGCTGGGTGCTCAGTGCTCGGGGTGCTGGGTGCTCAGTGCTCGGGGTGCTGGGTGCTCAGTGCTCGGGGTGCTGGGTGCTCAGTACTCAGGGTGCTGAGCGCTCAGTACTCAGGGTTCTGGCTGCTCAGTGCTAGGGGTGCTCGTTGCTCAGTACGTTGGGTGCTCAGTGCTCAGGGTGCTGGCTGCTCAGTGCTCAGGGTGCTGGGTGCTCAGTGCTCAGGGTGCTTGATGCTCAGTACTCAGGGTGCTGGGAGCTCAGGGCTCGGGGTGCTGGGTGCTCAGTATTCAGGGTGCTGGGTGCTCAGTGCTCAGGGTGCTGGGTACTCAGTGCTCAGGGTGCTGGGTGCTCAGTATTCAGGGTGCTGGGTGCTCAGTGCTCGGGGCGCTGGGTACTCAGTGATCAGGGTGCTGGGTGCTCAGTACTCAGGGTGCTGGGTGCTCAGTACTCAGGGTGCTGGGTGCTCAGTGCTCGGGGTGCTGGGTGCTCAGTGCTCGGCGTGCTGGGTGCTCAGTGCTCGGGGTGCTCGGTGCTCAGTACTCAGGGTGCTGGGTGCTCAGTGCTCGAGGTGCTCAGTACTCAGGGTGCTGTGTGTTCAGTGCTCAGGGTGCTGGGTGCTCAGTACTCAGGATGCTCGGTGCTTAGTACTCAGCGTGCTGGGTGCTCAGTACTCCGGGTGCTGGGTGCTCAGTGCTCGGGGTGCTCGGTGCTCAGTACTCAGTGCTCAGGGTGCTCAGTGCTCAGTGCTCAGGGTGCTGGGTGTTCAGTACTCAGGGTGCTTGGTGCTCAGTACTCGGGGTGCTGGTTGCTCAGTACTCAGGGTGCTGGGTGCTCAGTACTCAGGGTGCTGGGTGCTCAGTACTCGGGTGCTGGGTGCTCAGTGCTCAGGGTGCTGGGTGCTCAGTGCTCGGGGTGCTGGGTGCTCAGTACTCAGGGTGCTGCGTGCTCAGTACTCAGGGTGCTGGGTGCTCTGTGCTCGGGGTGCTGGGTGCTCAGTGCTCGCGGTGCTGGGTGCTCAGTGCTCGAGGTGCTCGGTGCTCAGTACTCAGGGTGCTGGGTGCTCAGTCCTCTAGGTGCTCAGTACTCAGGGTGCTGTGTGTTCAGTGCTCAGGGTGCTGGGTGCTCAGTACTCAGGGTGCTCGGTGCTTAGTACTCAGGGTGCTGGGTGCTCAGTACTCCGGGTGCTGGGTGCTCAGTGCTTGGGGTGCTCGGTGCTCAGTGCTCAGGGTGCTGGGTGCTTAGTGCTCGGGGTGCCCGGTGCTCAGTACTCGGGGTTCTGGGTGCTCAGTTCTCAGGGTACTAGGTGCTCAGTACGTTGGGTGCTCAGAACTCAGGGTGCTGGGTGCTCAGTGCTCAGGGTGCTAGGTGCTCAGTGCTCAGGGTGCTGGGTGCTCAGTGCTCAGGGTGCTGGGTGCTCAGTGCTCAGGGTGCTGGGTGCTCGGTGCTCTGGGTGCTGGGTGCTTAGTGCTCGGGGTGCCCGGTGCTCAGTACTCAGGGCGCTGGGTGCTCAGTGCTCAGGGTGCTGGGTGCTCAGTACTCAGGGTGCTGGGTGCTCGGTGCTCAGTACGCTGGGTGCTCAGTACTCAGGGTGCTGGGTGCTCAGTACTCAGGGTGCTCGGTGCTCAGTGCTCAGGGTGCTGGGTGCTCGGTGCTCGGGGTGCTGGGTGCTTAGTGCTCGGGGTGCCCGGTGCTCAGTACTCGGGGTTCTGGGTGCTCAGTGCTCAGGGTACTCGGTGCTCAGTACGTTGGGTGCTCAGTACTCAGGGTGCTGGGTGCTCAGTGCTCAGGGTGCTGGGTGCTCAGTGCTCAGGGTGCCGGGTGCTCAGTGCTCAGGGTGCTGGGTGCTCAGTGCTCAGGGTGCTGGGTGCTCAGTGCTCAGGGTGCTGGGTGCTCGGTGCTCTGGGTGCTGGGTGCTTAGTGCTCGGGGTGCCCGGTGCTCAATACTCGGCGTGCTCAGTGCTCAGTACTCAGGGTGGTGGGTGCTCAGTGCTCAGGGTGCTGGGTGCTCAGTACTCAGGGTGCTGGGTGCTCGGTGCTCAGTACGCTGGGTGCTCAGTACTCAGGGTGCTGGGTGCTCAGTACTCAGGGTGCTGGGTGCTCAGTGCTCGGGGTGCTGGGTGCTCAGTGCTCGGGGTGCTGGGTGCTCAGTGCTCGGGGTGCTCGGTGCTCAGTACTCAGGGTGCTGGGTGCTCAGTGCTCGATGTGCTCAGTACTCAGGGTGCTGTGTGTTCAGTGCTCAGGGTGCTGGGTGCTCAGTACTCAGGATGCTCGGTGCTTAGTACTCGGGGTGCTGGGTGCTCAGTGCTCGGGGTGCTCGGTGCTCAGTACTCAGTGCTCAGGGTGCTCAGTGCTCAGTGCTCAGGGTGCTGGGTGTTCAGTACTCAGGGTGCTTGGTGCTCAGTACTCGGGGTGCTGGGTGCTCAGTGCTCAGTACTCAGGGTGCTGGGTGCTCAGTGCTCGGGGTGCTGGGTGCTCAGTGCTCAGTACTCAGGGTGCTGGGTGCTCAGTGCTCAGGGTGCTGTGTGCTCAGTGCTCAGGGTGCTGGGTGCTCAGTGCTCAGGGTGCTGGCTACTCAGTGCTCAGGGTGCTGGGTGCTCATTCTCAGGGTGCTGGGTGCTCAGTACTCAGGTTGCTCAGTACTCTGGGTGCTCGGTGCTCAGTACTCATGGTGCTGGCTGCTCAGTACTCAGGGTGCTCGGTGCTCAGTTCTCAGGGTGCTCGGTGCTCAGTGTTTGGGGTGCTGGGTGCTCAGTACTCAGTGCTCAGGATGCTGGGTGCTCAGTGCTCAGGGTGCTGGGTGCTCAGTGCTCAGGGAGCTCAGTGGTCAGTGCTCAATACTTAGGGTGCTGGGTGCTCAGTACTCAGGGTGCTGGGTGCTCAGTGCTCGGGGTGCCCGGTGCTCAGTGCTCGGGGTGCTCGGTGCTCAGTTTTCAGGGTGCTGGGTGCTCAGTACTCACGGTGCTGGGTGCTCAGTGCTCGGGGTGCTGGGTGCTCAGTGCTCGGGGTGCTGGGTGCTCAGTGCTCGGGGTGCTGGGTGCTCAGTACTCAGGGTGCTGAGCGCTCAGTACTCAGGGTTCTGGGTGCTCAGTGCTCGGGGTGCTCGTTGCTCAGTACGTTGGGTGCTCAGTGCTCAGGGTGCTGGCTGCTCAGTGCTCAGGGTGCTGGGTGCTCAGTGCTCAGGGTGCTTGATGCTCAGTAGTCAGGGTGCTGGGAGCTCAGGGCTCGGGGTGCTGGGTGCTCAGTATTCAGGGTGCTGGGTGCTCAGTGCTCAGGGTGCTGGGTACTCAGTGCTCAGGGTGCTGGGTGCTCAGTATTCAGGGTGCTGGGTGCTCAGTGCTCGGGGTGCTGGGTACTCAGTGCTCAGGGTGCTGGGTGCTCAGTACTCAGGGTGCTGGGTGCTCAGTACTCAGGGTGCTGGGTGCTCAGTGCTCGGGGTGCTGGGTGCTCAGTGCTCGGCGTGCTGTGTGCTCAGTGCTCGGGGTGCTCGGTGCTCAGTACTCAGGGTGCTGGGTGCTCAGTGCTCGAGGTGCTCAGTACTCAGGGTGCTGTGTGTTCAGTGCTCAGGGTGCTGGGTGCTCTGTACTCAGGATGCTCGGTGCTTAGTACTCAGCGTGCTGGGTGCTCAGTACTCCGGGTGCTGGGTGCTCAGTGCTCGGGGTGCTCGGTGCTCAGTACTCAGTGCTCAGGGTGCTCAGTGCTCAGTGCTCAGGGTGCTGGGTGTTCAGTACTCAGGGTGCTTGGTGCTCAGTACTCGGGGTGCTGGGTGCTCAGTACTCAGGGTGCTGGGTGCTCAGTACTCAGGGTGCTGGGTGCTCAGTACTCGGGTGCTGGGTGCTCAGTGCTCAGGGTGCTGGGTGCTCAGTGCTCGGGGTGCTGGGTGCTCAGTACTCAGGGTGCTGCGTGCTCAGTACTCAGGGTGCTGGGTGCTCTGTGCTCGGGGTGCTGGGTGCTCAGTGCTCGCGGTGCTGGGTGCTCAGTGCTCGAGGTGCTCGGTGCTCAGTACTCAGGGTGCTGGGTGCTCAGTCCTCTAGGTGCTCAGTACTCAGGGTGCTGTGTGTTCAGTGCTCAGGGTGCTGGGTGCTCAGTACTCAGGGTGCTCGGTGCTTAGTACTCAGGGTGCTGGGTGCTCAGTACTCCGGGTGCTGGGTGCTCAGTGCTTGGGGTGCTCGGTGCTCAGTGCTCAGGGTGCTGGGTGCTTAGTGCTCGGGGTGCCCGGTGCTCAGTACTCGGGGTTCTGGGTGCTCAGTTCTCAGGGTACTAGGTGCTCAGTACGTTGGGTGCTCAGAACTCAGGGTGCTGGGTGCTCAGTGCTCAGGGTGCTAGGTGCTCAGTGCTCAGGGTGCTGGGTGCTCAGTGCTCAGGGTGCTGGGTGCTCAGTGCTCAGGGTGCTGGGTGCTCGGTGCTCTGGGTGCTGGGTGCTTAGTGCTCGGGGTGCCCGGTGCTCAGTACTCAGGGCGCTGGGTGCTCAGTGCTCAGGGTGCTGGGTGCTCAGTACTCAGGGTGCTGGGTGCTCGGTGCTCAGTACGCTGGGTGCTCAGTACTCAGGGTGCTGGGTGCTCAGTACTCAGGGTGCTCGGTGCTCAGTGCTCAGGGTGCTGGGTGCTCGGTGCTCGGGGTGCTGGGTGCTTAGTGCTCGGGGTGCCCGGTGCTCAGTACTCGGGGTTCTGGGTGCTCAGTGCTAAGGGTACTCGGTGCTCAGTACGTTGGGTGCTCAGTGCTCAGGGTGCTGGGTGCTCAGTGCTCAGGGTGCTGGGTGCTCAGTGCTCAGGGTGCCGGGTGCTCAGTGCTCAGGGTGCTGGGTGCTCAGTGCTCAGGGTGCTGGGTGCTCAGTGCTCAGGGTGCTGGGTGCTCGGTGCTCTGGGTGCTGGGTGCTTAGTGCTCGGGGTGCCCGGTGCTCAATACTCGGCGTGCTCAGTGCTCAGTACTCAGGGTGTTGGGTGCTCAGTGCTCAGGGTGCTGGGTGCTCAGTACTCAGGGTGCTGGGTGCTCGGTGCTCAGTACGCTGGGTGCTCAGTACTCAGGGTGCTGCGTGCTCAGTACTCAGGGTGCTCGGTGCTCAGTACTCAGGGTGCTGGGTGCTCATTGCTCGGGGTGCTGGGTGCTCAGTACTCAGGGTGCTGGGTGCTCAGTGCTCGGGGTGCTCGGTGCTCAGTACGCTGGGTGCTCAGTACTCAGGGTGCTGGGTGCTCAGTACTCAGGGTGCTGGGTGCTTAGTACTCAGGGTGCTGGGTGCTCAGTGCTCGGGGTGCTGGGTGCTCAGTGCTCAGTACTCAGGGTGCTGGGTGCTCAGGGCTCAGGTTGCTGGGTCCTCGGTGCTCAGTACGCTGGGTGCTCAGTACTCAGGGTGCTGGGTGCTCAGTACTCAGGGTGCTGGGTGCTCAGTACTCAGGGTGCTCGGTGCTCAGTACTCAGGGTGCTGGGTGCTCAGTGCTCGGGGTGCTGGGTGCTCAGTACTCAGGGTGCTGGGTGCTCAGTGCTCGGGGTGCTGGGTGCTCAGTACTCAGGGTGCTGGGTGCTCAGTGCTCAGGGTGATCAGTGCTCAGTACTCAGGGTGCTGGGTTCTCAGTGCTCAGGGTGATGGGTGCTCAGTCCTCAGGGTGCTCAGTACTCAGGCTGCTGGGTGCTCAGTGCTCAGTACTCATGGTGCTCAGTACTCAGGGTGCTGGATGCTCAGTGCTCGGGGTGCTGGGTGCTCAGCACTCAGCGTGCTGGGTGCTCAGTGCCCAGGGTGCTGGGTGCTCAGTACTCAGGGTGCTGGGTGCTCAGTACACAGGGTGCTGGGTGCTCAGTGCTCAGGGTGATCAGTGCTCAGTACTCAGGGTGCTGGGTGCTCATTGCTCAGGGTGCTGTGTGCTCAGTACTCAGGGTGCTAGGTGCTCAGCACTCAGGGTGCTGGGTGCTCAGTGCCCAGGGTGCTGGGTGCTCAGTACTCAGGGTGCTGGGTGCTCAGTACTCAGGGTGCTGGGTGCTCAGTGCTCACGGTGATCAGTGCTCAGTACTCAGGGTGCTGGGTGCTCAGTACTCAGGGTGCTGGGTGCTCAGTACTCACGGTTCTGGGTTCTCAGTACTCGGGGTGCTGGGTGCTCATTACTCAGGGTGCTGGGTGCTCAGTGCTCGGGGTGCTCGGTGCTCAGTGCTCAGGATGCTCGGTGCTCAGAACTCTTGGTGCTGGGTGCTCAGTACTCAGGGTGCTGGGTGCTCAGTGCTCAGGGTGCTGGGTACTCAGTGCTCAGGGTGCTGGGTGCTTAGTATTCAGGGTGCTGGGTGCTCAGTGCTCAGGGTGCTGGGTTCTCAGTGCTCAGGGTGCTGGGTGCTCAGTGTTTGGGGTGCTGGGTGCTCAGTACTCAGTGCTCAGGATGCTGGGTGCTCAGTGCTCAGGGTGCTGGGTGCTCAGTGCTCAGGGAGCTCAGTGGTCAGTGCTCAATACTTAGGGTGCTGGGTGCTCAGTACTCAGGGTGCTGGGTGCTCAGTGCTCGGGGTGCCCGGTGCTCAGTGCTCGGGGTGCTCGGTGCTCAGTTTTCAGGGTGCTGGGTGCTCAGTACTCACGGTGCTGGGTGCTCAGTGCTCGGGGTGCTGGGTGCTCAGTGCTCGGGGTGCTGGGTGCTCAGTGCTCGGGGTGCTGGGTGCTCAGTACTCAGGGTGCTGAGCGCTCAGTACTCAGGGTTCTGGGTGCTCAGTGCTCGGGGTGCTCGTTGCTCAGTACGTTGGGTGCTCAGTGCTCAGGGTGCTGGCTGCTCAGTGCTCAGGGTGCTGGGTGCTCAGTGCTCAGGGTGCTTGATGCTCAGTAGTCAGGGTGCTGGGAGCTCAGGGCTCGGGGTGCTGGGTGCTCAGTATTCAGGGTGCTGGGTGCTCAGTGCTCAGGGTGCTGGGTACTCAGTGCTCAGGGTGCTGGGTGCTCAGTATTCAGGGTGCTGGGTGCTCAGTGCTCGGGGTGCTGGGTACTCAGTGCTCAGGGTGCTGGGTGCTCAGTACTCAGGGTGCTGGGTGCTCAGTACTCAGGGTGCTGGGTGCTCAGTGCTCGGGGTGCTGGGTGCTCAGTGCTCGGCGTGCTGTGTGCTCAGTGCTCGGGGTGCTCGGTGCTCAGTACTCAGGGTGCTGGGTGCTCAGTGCTCGAGGTGCTCAGTACTCAGGGTGCTGTGTGTTCAGTGCTCAGGGTGCTGGGTGCTCTGTACTCAGGATGCTCGGTGCTTAGTACTCAGCGTGCTGGGTGCTCAGTACTCCGGGTGCTGGGTGCTCAGTGCTCGGGGTGCTCGGTGCTCAGTACTCAGTGCTCAGGGTGCTCAGTGCTCAGTGCTCAGGGTGCTGGGTGTTCAGTACTCAGGGTGCTTGGTGCTCAGTACTCGGGGTGCTGGGTGCTCAGTACTCAGGGTGCTGGGTGCTCAGTACTCAGGGTGCTGGGTGCTCAGTACTCGGGTGCTGGGTGCTCAGTGCTCAGGGTGCTGGGTGCTCAGTGCTCGGGGTGCTGGGTGCTCAGTACTCAGGGTGCTGCGTGCTCAGTACTCAGGGTGCTGGGTGCTCTGTGCTCGGGGTGCTGGGTGCTCAGTGCTCGCGGTGCTGGGTGCTCAGTGCTCGAGGTGCTCGGTGCTCAGTACTCAGGGTGCTGGGTGCTCAGTCCTCTAGGTGCTCAGTACTCAGGGTGCTGTGTGTTCAGTGCTCAGGGTGCTGGGTGCTCAGTACTCAGGGTGCTCGGTGCTTAGTACTCAGGGTGCTGGGTGCTCAGTACTCCGGGTGCTGGGTGCTCAGTGCTTGGGGTGCTCGGTGCTCAGTGCTCAGGGTGCTGGGTGCTTAGTGCTCGGGGTGCCCGGTGCTCAGTACTCGGGGTTCTGGGTGCTCAGTTCTCAGGGTACTAGGTGCTCAGTACGTTGGGTGCTCAGAACTCAGGGTGCTGGGTGCTCAGTGCTCAGGGTGCTAGGTGCTCAGTGCTCAGGGTGCTGGGTGCTCAGTGCTCAGGGTGCTGGGTGCTCAGTGCTCAGGGTGCTGGGTGCTCGGTGCTCTGGGTGCTGGGTGCTTAGTGCTCGGGGTGCCCGGTGCTCAGTACTCAGGGCGCTGGGTGCTCAGTGCTCAGGGTGCTGGGTGCTCAGTACTCAGGGTGCTGGGTGCTCGGTGCTCAGTACGCTGGGTGCTCAGTACTCAGGGTGCTGGGTGCTCAGTACTCAGGGTGCTCGGTGCTCAGTGCTCAGGGTGCTGGGTGCTCGGTGCTCGGGGTGCTGGGTGCTTAGTGCTCGGGGTGCCCGGTGCTCAGTACTCGGGGTTCTGGGTGCTCAGTGCTAAGGGTACTCGGTGCTCAGTACGTTGGGTGCTCAGTACTCAGGGTGCTGGGTGCTCAGTGCTCAGGGTGCTGGGTGCTCAGTGCTCAGGGTGCCGGGTGCTCAGTGCTCAGGGTGCTGGGTGCTCAGTGCTCAGGGTGCTGGGTGCTCAGTGCTCAGGGTGCTGGGTGCTCGGTGCTCTGGGTGCTGGGTGCTTAGTGCTCGGGGTGCCCGGTGCTCAATACTCGGCGTGCTCAGTGCTCAGTACTCAGGGTGTTGGGTGCTCAGTGCTCAGGGTGCTGGGTGCTCAGTACTCAGGGTGCTGGGTGCTCGGTGCTCAGTACGCTGGGTGCTCAGTACTCAGGGTGCTGCGTGCTCAGTACTCAGGGTGCTCGGTGCTCAGTACTCAGGGTGCTGGGTGCTCATTGCTCGGGGTGCTGGGTGCTCAGTACTCAGGGTGCTGGGTGCTCAGTGCTCGGGGTGCTCGGTGCTCAGTACGCTGGGTGCTCAGTACTCAGGGTGCTGGGTGCTCAGTACTCAGGGTGCTGGGTGCTTAGTACTCAGGGTGCTGGGTGCTCAGTGCTCGGGGTGCTGGGTGCTCAGTGCTCAGTACTCAGGGTGCTGGGTGCTCAGGGCTCAGGTTGCTGGGTCCTCGGTGCTCAGTACGCTGGGTGCTCAGTACTCAGGGTGCTGGGTGCTCAGTACTCAGGGTGCTGGGTGCTCAGTACTCAGGGTGCTCGGTGCTCAGTACTCAGGGTGCTGGGTGCTCAGTGCTCGGGGTGCTGGGTGCTCAGTACTCAGGGTGCTGGGTGCTCAGTGCTCGGGGTGCTGGGTGCTCAGTACTCAGGGTGCTGGGTGCTCAGTGCTCAGGGTGATCAGTGCTCAGTACTCAGGGTGCTGGGTTCTCAGTGCTCAGGGTGATGGGTGCTCAGTCCTCAGGGTGCTCAGTACTCAGGCTGCTGGGTGCTCAGTGCTCAGTACTCATGGTGCTCAGTACTCAGGGTGCTGGATGCTCAGTGCTCGGGGTGCTGGGTGCTCAGCACTCAGCGTGCTGGGTGCTCAGTGCCCAGGGTGCTGGGTGCTCAGTACTCAGGGTGCTGGGTGCTCAGTACACAGGGTGCTGGGTGCTCAGTGCTCAGGGTGATCAGTGCTCAGTACTCAGGGTGCTGGGTGCTCATTGCTCAGGGTGCTGTGTGCTCAGTACTCAGGGTGCTAGGTGCTCAGCACTCAGGGTGCTGGGTGCTCAGTGCCCAGGGTGCTGGGTGCTTAGTACTCAGGGTGCTGGGTGCTCAGTACTCAGGGTGCTGGGTGCTCAGTGCTCACGGTGATCAGTGCTCAGTACTCAGGGTGCTGGGTGCTCAGTACTCAGGGTGCTGGGTGCTCAGTACTCACGGTTCTGGGTTCTCAGTACTCGGGGTGCTGGGTGCTCATTACTCAGGGTGCTGGGTGCTCAGTGCTCGGGGTGCTCGGTGCTCAGTGCTCAGGATGCTCGGTGCTCAGAACTCTTGGTGCTGGGTGCTCAGTACTCAGGGTGCTGGGTGCTCAGTGCTCAGGGTGCTGGGTACTCAGTGCTCAGGGTGCTGGGTGCTTAGTATTCAGGGTGCTGGGTGCTCAGTGCTCAGGGTGCTGGGTTCTCAGTGCTCAGGGTGCTGGGTGCTCAGTACTCAGGGTGCTGGGTGCTCAGTACTCAGGGTGCTGGGTGCTCAGTGCTCGGGGTGCTGGGTGCTCAGTGCTCGGGGTGCTGGGTGCTCAGTGCTCGGGGTGCTCGGTGCTCAGTACTCAGGGTGCTGGGTGCTCAGTGCTCGAGGTGCTCAGTACTCAGGGTGCTGTGTGTTCAGTGCTCAGGGTGCTGGGTGCTCAGTACTCAGGATGCTCGGTGCTTAGTACTCGGGGTGCTGGGTGCTCAGTGCTCGGGGTGCTCGGTGCTCAGTACTCAGTGCTCAGGGTGCTCACTGCTCAGTGCTCAGGGTGCTGGGTGTTCAGTACTCAGGGTGCTTGGTGCTCAGTACTCGGGGTGCTGGGTGCTCAGTGCTCAGTACTCAGGGTGCTGGGTGCTCAGTGCTCGGGGTGCTGGGTGCTCAGTGCTCAGTACTCAGGGTGCTGGGTGCTCAGTGCTCAGGGTGCTGTGTGCTCAGTGCTCAGGGTGCTGGGTGCTCAGTGCTCAGGGTGCTGGGTACTCAGTGCTCAGGGTGCTGGGTGCTCATTCTCAGGGTGCTGGGTGCTCAGTACTCAGGTTGCTCAGTACTCTGGGTGCTCGGTGCTCAGTACTCATGGTGCTGGCTGCTCAGTACTCAGGGTGCTCGGTGCTCAGTTCTCAGGGTGCTCGGTGCTCAGTGTTTGGGGTGCTGGGTGCTCAGTACTCAGTGCTCAGGATGCTGGGTTCTCAGTGCTCAGGGTGCTGGGTGCTCAGTGCTCAGGGAGCTCAGTGGTCAGTGCTCAATACTTAGGGTGCTGGGTGCTCAGTACTCAGGGTGCTGGGTGCTCAGTGCTCGGGGTGCCCGGTGCTCAGTGCTCGGGGTGCTCGGTGCTCAGTTTTCAGGGTGCTGGGTGCTCAGTACTCACGGTGCTGGGTGCTCAGTGCTCGGGGTGCTGGGTGCTCAGTGCTCGGGGTGCTGGGTGCTCAGTGCTCGGGGTGCTGGGTGCTCAGTACTCAGGGTGCTCAGCGCTCAGTACTCAGGGTTCTGGGTGCTCAGTGCTCGGGGTGCTCGTTGCTCAGTACGTTGGGTGCTCACTGCTCAGGGTGCTGGCTGCTCAGTGCTCAGGGTGCTGGGTGCTCAGTGCTCAGGGTGCTTGATGCTCAGTACTCAGGGTGCTGGGAGCTCAGGGCTCGAGGTGCTGGGTGCTCAGTATTCAGGGTGCTGGGTGCTCAGTGCTCAGGGAGCTGGGTACTCAGTGCTCAGGGTGCTGGGTCCTCAGTATTCAGGGTGCTGGGTGCTCAGTGCTCACGGTGCTGGGTGCTCAGTGCTCAGGGTGCTGGGTGCTCAGTACTCAGGGTGCTGGGTGCTCAGTGCTCGGGGTGCTGGGTGCTCAGTGCTCGGCGTGCTGGGTGCTCAGTGCTCAGGGTGCTCGGTGCTCAGTACTCAGGGTGCTGGGTGCTCAGTGCTCGAGGTGCTCAGTACTCAGGGTGCTGTGTGTTCAGTGCTCAGGGTGCTGGGTGCTCAGTACTCAGGATGCTCGGTGCTTAGTACTCAGCGTGCTGGGTGCTCAGTACTCCGGGTGCTGGGTGCTCAGTGCTCGGGGTGCTCGGTGCTCAGTACTCAGTGCTCAGTGTGCTCAGTGCTCAGTGCTCAGGGTGCTGGGTGTTCAGTACTCAGGGTGCTTGGTGCTCAGTACTCGGGGTGCTGGGTGCTCAGTACTCAGGGTGCTGGGTGCTCAGTACTCAGGGTGCTGGGTGCTCAGTACTCGGGTGCTGGGTGCTCAGTGCTCAGGGTGCTGGGTGCTCAGTGCTCGGGGTGCTGGGTGCTCAGTACTCAGGGTGCTGCGTGCTCAGTACTCAGGGTGCTGGGTGCTCTGTGCTCGGGGTGCTGGGTGCTCAGTGCTCGCGGTGCTGGGTGCTCAGTGCTCGAGGTGCTCGGTGCTCAGTACTCAGGGTGCTGGGTGCTCAGTCCTCTAGGTGCTCAGTACTCAGGGTGCTGTGTGTTCAGTGCTCAGGGTGCTGGGTGCTCAGTACTCAGGGTGCTCGGTGCTTAGTACTCAGGGTGCTGGGTGCTCAGTACTCCGGGTGCTGGGTGCCCAGTGCTTGGGGTGCTCGGTGCTCACTGCTCAGGGTGCTGGGTGCTTAGTGCTCGGGGTGCCCGGTGCTCAGTATTCGGGGTTCTGGGTGCTCAGTGCTCAGGGTACTAGGTGCTCAGTACGTTGGGTGCTCAGAACTCAGGGTGCTGGGTGCTCAGTGCTCAGGGTGCTAGGTGCTCAGTGCTCAGGGTGCTGGGTGCTCAGTGCTCAGGGTGCTGGGTGCTCAGTGCTCAGGGTGCTGGGTGCTCGGTGCTCTGGGTGCTGGGTGCTTAGTGCTCGGGGTGCCCGGTGCTCAGTACTCGGGGTGCTCAGTGCTCAGTACTCAGGGTGCTGGGTGCTCAGTGCTCAGGGTGCTGGGTGCTCAGTACTCAGGGTGCTGGGTGCTCGGTGCTCAGTACGCTGGGTGCTCAGTACTCAGGGTGCTGGGTGCTCAGTACTCAGGGTGCTCGGTGCTCAGTGCTCAGGGTGCTGGGTGCTCGGTGCTCGGGGTGCTGAGTGCTTAGTGCTCTGGTTGCTATGTGCTCAGTACTCAGGGTGCTGGGTGCTCAGTGCTCAGTACTCAGGGTGCTGGGTGCTCAGTGCTCAGGGTGCTGGGTGCTCAGTGCTCAGGGTGCTGGGTGCTTGGTGCTCGGGGTGCTGGGTGCTTAGTGCTCGGGTTGCTGGGTGCTCAGTACTCAGGGTGCTGGGTGCTCAGTGCTCGGGGTGCTGGGTGCTCAGTGCTCAGTACTCAGGGTGCTCTGTGCTCAGTGCTCAGGGTGCTGTGTGCTCAGTGCTCAGGGTGCTGGGTGCTCAGTACTCAGGGTGCTGGGTGCTCAGTACTCAGGGTGCTGGGTGCTCTGTGCTCGGGGTGCTGGGTGCTCAGTGCTCGCGGTGCTGGGTGCTCAGTGCTCAGGGTGCTCGGTGCTCAGTACTCAGGGTGCTGGGTGCTCAGTGCTCGAGGTGCTCAGTACTCAGGGTGCTGTGTGTTCAGTGCTCAGTGTGCTGGGTGCTCAGTACTCAGGGTGCTCGGTGCTTAGTACTCAGACTGCTGGGTGCTCAGTACTCCGGGTGCTGGGTGCTCAGTGCTCGGGGTGCTCGGTGCTCAGTGCTCAAGGTGCTGGGTGCTCAGTACTCAGGGTGCTCATTGCTCAGGGTGCTGGGTGCTCAGTACTCAGGGTGCTGGGTGCTCAGTGCTCAGGGTGCACAGTGCTTGGGGTGCAGGGTGCTCAGTACTCAGGGTGCTCGGTGCTCAGTACTCGGGGTGCTGGGTGCTAATTAATCAGGGTGATGGGTGCTCAGTACTCAGGGTGCACAGTGCTTGGGGTGCAGGGTGCTCAGTACTCAGGGTGCTCTGTGCTTGTGGTGCTGGGTGCTCAGTACTCAGGGTGCTGGGTGCTCAGTGCTCAGGGTGTTGGGTGCTAAGTACTCAGGGTGCTGGGTGCTCAGTACTCAGGGTGCTGGGTGCACAGTGCTCGGGGTGCTGGGTGCTCAGTGCTCGGGGTGCGGGGTGCTCAGTGCTCGGGGTGGTGGGTGCTCAGTTCTCGGGGTTCTGGGTGCTCAGTGCTCAGGGTGCTGGGTGCTCAGTGCTCGGGGTGCTGGGTGCTCAGTGCTCGGGGTGCTTGGTGCTCAGTGCTCGGGGTGCTGGGTGCTCAGTGCTCGGGGTGCTTGGTGCTCAGTGCTCGGGGTGCTGGGTGCTCAGTGCTCAAGGTGCTGGGTGCTCGGTGCTCGGGGTGCTGGGTGCTTAGTGCTCGGGGTGCCCGGTGCTCAGTACTCGGGGTTCTGGGTGCTCAGTGCTCAGGGTACTCGGTGCTCAGTACGTTGGGTGCTCAGTACTCAGGGTGCTGGTTGCTCAGTGCTCAGGGTGCTGGGTGCTCAGTGCTCAGGATGCCGGGTGCGCAGTGCTCAGGGTGCTGGGTGCTCAGTGCTCAGGGTGCTGGGTGCTCAGTGCTCAGGGTGCTGGGTGCTCGGTGCTCTGGGTGCTGGGTGCTTAGTGCTCGGGGTGCCCGGTGCTCAATACTCGGCGTGCTCAGTGCTCAGTACTCAGGGTGGTGGGTGCTCAGTGCTCAGGTTGCTGGGTGCTCAGTACTCAGGGTGCTGGGTGCTCGGTGCTCAGTACGCTGGGTGCTCAGTACTCAGGGTGCTGGGTGCTCAGTACTCAGGGTGCTCGGTGCTCAGTACTCAGGGTGCTGGGTGCTCAGTGCTCGGGGTGCTGGGTGCTCAGTACTCAGGGTGCTGGGTGCTCAGTGCTCGGGGTGCTCGGTGCTCAGTACGCTGGGTGCTCAGTACTCAGGGTGCTGGGTGCTCAGTACTCAGGGTGCTGGGTGCTTAGTACTCAGGGTGCTGGGTGCTCAGTGCCCGGGGTGCTGGGTGCTCAGTGCTCAGTACTCAGGGTGCTGGGTGCTCAGGGCTCAGGTTGCTGGGTCCTCGGTGCTCAGTACGCTGGGTGCTCAGTACTCAGGGTGCTGGGTGCTCAGTACTCAGGGTGCTCGGTGCTCAGTACTCAGGGTGCTGGGTGCTCAGTGCTCGGGGTGCTGGGTGCTCAGTACTCAGGGTGCTGGGTGCTCAGTGCTCGGGGTGCTCGGTGCTCAGTACGCTGGGTGCTCAGTATTCAGGCTGCTGGGTGCTCAGTACTCAGGGTGCTGGGTGCTCAGTGCTCAGGGTGCTGGGTGCTCAGTGCTCGGGGTGCTCAGTGCTAAGTACTCAGGGTGCTGGGTGCTCAGTACTCAGGGTGCTGGGTGCTCAGTACTCAGAGTGCTGGGTGCTCAGTGCTCGTAGTGCTGGGTGCTCAGTGCTCAGGGTGCTCAGTGCTCAGTACTCAGGGTGCTGGGTGCTCATTACTCAGGCTGCTGGGTGCTCAGTGCTCAGGGTGCTCAGTGCTCAGTGCTCGTTGTGCTGGGTGCTCAGTGCTCAGGGTGCTCAGTGCTCAGTACTCAGGGTGCTGGGTGCTCAGTGCTCAGGGTGCTGGGTGCTCAGTGCTCGGGGTGCTCAGTGCTAAGTACTCAGGGTGCTGGGTGCTCAGTACTCAGGGTGCTGGGTGCTCAGTACTCAGAGTGCTGGGTGCTCAGTGCTCGTAGTGCTGGGTGCTCAGTGCTCAGGGTGCTCAGTGCTCAGTACTCAGAGTGCTGGGTGCTCAGTGCTCGTAGTGCTGGGTGCTCAGTACTCAGGGTGCTGGGTGCTCAGTGCTCAGGGTGCTCGGTGCTCAGTACTCATGGTGCTGGGTGCTCATTCTCAGGGTGCTGGGTGCTCAGTACTCAGGTTTCTCAGTACTCTGGGTGCTCGGTGCTCAGTACTCATGGTGCTGGCTGCTCAGTACTCAGGGTGCTCGGTGCTCAGTTCTCAGGGTGCTCGGTGCTCAGTACGTTGGGTGCTCAGTGCTCAGGGTGCTGGCTGCTCAGTGCTCAGGGTGCTGGGTGCTCAGTGCTCAGGGTGCTTGATGCTCAGTACTCAGGGTGCTGGGTGCTCAGTGCTCAGGGTGCTGGGTGCTCAGTGCTCAGGGTGCTGGGTGCTCAGTGCTCAGGGTGCTGGGTGCTCAGTACTCAGGGTGCTGGGTGCTCAGTACTCGGGGTGCTGGGTGCTCAGTACTCAGGGTGCTCGGTGCTCAGTGCTTGGGGTGCTGGGTGCTCAGTACTCAGGGTGCTGGGTGCTCAGTTCTCAGGGTGCTGCGTGCTCAGTGCTCAGGGTGCTGGGTGCTCAGTACTCAGTGCTCAGGATTCTGGGTGCTCAGTGCTCGGGCTGCTGGGTGCTCAGTGCTCAGGGTGCTGGGTGCTCAGTACTCAGGGTGCTGGGTTCTCAGTACTCAGGGTGGTGGGTGCACAGTGCTAGGGGTGCTGGGTGCTCAGTGCTCGGGGTCTGGGTGCTCAGTACTCAGGGTGCTGGGTGCTCAGTACTCAGGGTGCTGGGTGCTCAGTGCTCAGGGTGCTGGGTGCTCAGTGCTCTGGGTGCTGGGTGCTCAGTGCTCAGGGTGCTGGGTGCTCAGTGCTCGGGGTGCTGGGTGCTCAGTGCTCGGGGTGCTGGGTGCTCAGTGCTCGGGGTGCTCGGTGCTCAGTACTCAGGGTGCTGGGTGCTCAGTGCTCGAGGTGCTCAGTACTCAGGGTGCTGTGTGTTCAGTGCTCAGGGTGCTGGGTGCTCAGTACTCAGGATGCTCGGTGCTTAGTACTCGGGGTGCTGGGTGCTCAATGCTCGGGGTGCTCGGTGCTCAGTACTCAGTGCTCAGGGTGCTCAGTGCTCAGTGCTCAGGGTGCTGGGTGTTCAGTACTCAGGGTGCTTGGTGCTCAGTACTCGGGGTGCTGGGTGCTCAGTGCTCAGTACTCAGGGTGCTGGGTGCTCAGTGCTCGGGGTGCTGGGTGCTCAGTGCTCAGTACTCAGGGTGCTGGGTGCTCAGTGCTCAGGGTGCTGTGTGCTCAGTGCTCAGGGTGCTGGGTGCTCAGTGCTCAGGGTGCTGGGTACTCAGTGCTCAGGGTGCTGGGTGCTCATTCTCAGGGTGCTGGGTGCTCAGTACTCAGGTTGCTCAGTACTCTGGGTGCTCGGTGCTCAGTACTCATGGTGCTGGCTGCTCAGTACTCCGGGTGCTCGGTGCTCAGTTCTCAGGGTGCTCGGTGCTCAGTGTTTGGGGTGCTGGGCGCTCAGTACTCAGTGCTCAGGATGCTGGGTGCTCAGTGCTCAGGGTGCTGGGTGCTCAGTGCTCAGGGAGCTCAGTGGTCAGTGCTCAATACTTAGGGTGCTGGGTGCTCAGTACTCAGGGTGCTGGGTGCTCAGTGCTCGGGGTGCCCGGTGCTCAGTGCTCGGGGTGCTCGGTGCTCAGTTTTCAAGGTGCTGGGTGCTCAGTACTCACGGTGCTGGGTGCTCAGTGCTCGGGGTGCTGGGTGCTCAGTGCTCGGGGTGCTGGGTGCTCAGTGCGCGGGGTGCTGGGTGCTCAGTACTCAGGGTGCTCAGCGCTCAGTACTCAGGGTTCTGGGTGCTCAGTGCTCGGGGTGCTCGTTGCTCAGTACGTTGGGTGCTCAGTGCTCAGGGTGCTCGCTGCTCAGTGCTCAGGGTGCTGGGTGCTCAGTGCTCAGGGTGCTTGATGCTCAGTACTCAGGGTGCTGGGAGCTCAGGGCTCGAGGTGCTGGGTGCTCAGTATTCAGGGTGCTGGGTGCTCAGTGCTCAGGGTGCTGGGTACTCAGTGCTCAGGGTGCTGGGTGCTCAGTATTCAGGGTGCTGGGTGCTCAGTGCTCACGGTGCTGGGTGCTCAGTGCTCAGGGTGCTGGGTGCTCAGTACTCAGGGTGCTGGGTGCTCAGTGCTCGGGGTGCTGGGTGCTCAGTGCTCGGCGTGCTGGGTGCTCAGTGCTCGGGGTGCTCGGTGCTCAGTACTCAGGGTGCTGGGTGCTCAGTGCTCGAGGTGCTCAGTACTCAGGGTGCTGTGTGTTCAGTGCTCAGGGTGCTGGGTGCTCAGTACTCAGGATGCTCGGTGCTTAGTACTCAGCGTGCTGGGTGCTCAGTACTCCGGGTGCTGGGTGCTCAGTGCTCGGGGTGCTCGGTGCTCAGTACTCAGTGCTCAGTGTGCTCAGTGCTCAGTGCTCAGGGTGCTGGGTGTTCAGTACTCAGGGTGCTTGGTGCTCAGTACTCGGGGTGCTGGGTGCTCAGTACTCAGGGTGCTGGGTGCTCAGTACTCAGGGTGCTGGGTGCTCAGTACTCGGGTGCTGGGTGCTCAGTGCTCAGGGTGCTGGGTGCTCAGTGCTCGGGGTGCTGGGTGCTCAGTACTCAGGGTGCTGCGTGCTCAGTACTCAGGGTGCTGGGTGCTCTGTGCTCGGGGTGCTGGGTGCTCAGTGCTCGCGGTGCTGGGTGCTCAGTGCTCGAGGTGCTCGGTGCTCAGTACTCAGGGTGCTGGGTGCTCAGTCCTCTAGGTGCTCAGTACTCAGGGTGCTGTGTGTTCAGTGCTCAGGGTGCTGGGTGCTCAGTACTCAGGGTGCTCGGTGCTTAGTACTCAGGGTGCTGGGTGCTCAGTACTCCGGGTGCTGGGTGCCCAGTGCTTGGGGTGCTCGGTGCTCAGTGCTCAGGGTGCTGGGTGCTTAGTGCTCGGGGTGCCCGGTGCTCAGTACTCGGGGTTCTGGGTGCTCAGTGCTCAGGGTACTAGGTGCTCAGTACGTTGGGTGCTCAGAACTCAGGGTGCTGGGTGCTCAGTGCTCAGGGTGCTAGGTGCTCAGTGCTCAGGGTGCTGGGTGCTCAGTGCTCAGGGTGCTGGGTGCTCAGTGCTCAGGGTGCTGGGTGCTCGGTGCTCTGGGTGCTGGGTGCTTAGTGCTCGGGGTGCCCGGTGCTCAGTACTCGGGGTGCTCAGTGCTCAGTACTCAGGGTGCTGGGTGCTCAGTGCTCAGGGTGCTGGGTGCTCAGTACTCAGGGTGCTGTATGCTCGGTGCTCAGTACGCTGGGTGCTCAGTACTCAGGGTGCTGGGTGCTCAGTACTCAGGGTGCTCGGTGCTCAGTGCTCAGGGTGCTGGGTGCTCGGTGCTCGGGGTGCTGAGTGCTTAGTGCTCTGGTTGCTATGTGCTCAGTACTCAGGGTGCTGGGTGCTCAGTGCTCAGTACTCAGGGTGCTGGGTGCTCAGTGCTCAGGGTGCTGGGTGCTCAGTGCTCAGGGTGCTGGGTGCTTGGTGCTCGGGGTGCTGGGTGCTTAGTGCTCGGGTTGCTGGGTGCTCAGTACTCAGGGTGCTGGGTGCTCAGTGCTCGGGGTGCTGGGTGCTCAGTGCTCAGTACTCAGGGTGCTCTGTGCTCAGTGCTCAGGGTGCTGTGTGCTCAGTGCTCAGGGTGCTGGGTGCTCAGTACTCAGGGTGCTGGGTGCTCAGTACTCAGGGTGCTGGGTGCTCTGTGCTCGGGGTGCTGGGTGCTCAGTGCTCGCGGTGCTGGGTGCTCAGTGCTCAGGGTGCTCGGTGCTCAGTACTCAGGGTGCTGGGTGCTCAGTGCTCGAGGTGCTCAGTACTCAGGGTGCTGTGTGTTCAGTGCTCAGTGTGCTGGGTGCTCAGTACTCAGGGTGCTCGGTGCTTAGTACTCAGACTGCTGGGTGCTCAGTACTCCGGGTGCTGGGTGCTCAGTGCTCGGGGTGCTCGGTGCTCAGTGCTCAAGGTGCTGGGTGCTCAGTACTCAGGGTGCTCATTGCTCAGGGTGCTGGGTGCTCAGTACTCAGGGTGCTGGGTGCTCAGTGCTCAGGGTGCTCGGTGCTCAGTACGTTGGGTGCTCAGTACTCAGGGTGCTCGGTGCTCAGTACTCGGGGTGCTGGGTGCTCATTAATCAGGGTGATGGGTGCTCAGTACTCAGGGTGCACAGTGCTTGGGGTGCAGGGTGCTCAGTACTCAGGGTGCTCTGTGCTTGTGGTGCTGGGTGCTCAGTACTCAGGGTGCTGGGTGCTCAGTGCTCAGGGTGTTGGGTGCTAAGTACTCAGGGTGCTGGGTGCTCAGTACTCAGGGTGCTGGGTGCACAGTGCTCGGGGTGCTGGGTGCTCAGTGCTCGGGGTGCGGGGTGCTCAGTGCTCGGGGTGCTGGGTGCTCAGTTCTCGGGGTTCTGGGTGCTCAGTGCTCAGGGTGCTGGGTGCTCAGTGCTCGGGGTGCTGGGTGCTCAGTGCTCGGGGTGCTTGGTGCTCAGTGCTCGGAGTGCTGGGTGCTCAGTGCTCGGGGTGCTTGGTGCTCAGTGCTCGGGGTGCTGGGTGCTCAGTGCTCAAGGTGCTGGGTGCTCGGTGCTCGGGGTGCTGGGTGCTTAGTGCTCGGGGTGCCCGGTGCTCAGTACTCGGGGTTCTGGGTGCTCAGTGCTCAGGGTACTCGGTGCTCAGTACGTTGGGTGCTCAGTACTCAGGGTTCTGGTTGCTCAGTGCTCAGGGTGCTGGGTGCTCAGTGCTCAGGGTGCCGGGTGCTCAGTGCTCAGGGTGCTGGGTGCTCAGTGCTCAGGGTGCTGGGTGCTCAGTGCTCAGGGTGCTGGGTGCTCGGTGCTCTGGGTGCTGGGTGCTTAGTGCTCGGGGTGCCCGGTGCTCAATACTCGGCGTGCTCAGTGCTCAGTACTCAGGGTGGTGGGTGCTCAGTGCTCAGGTTGCTGGGTGCTCAGTACTCAGGGTGCTGGGTGCTCGGTGCTCAGTACGCTGGGTGCTCAGTACTCAGGGTGCTGGGTGCTCAGTACTCAGGGTGCTCGGTGCTCAGTACTCAGGGTGCTGGGTGCTCAGTGCTCGGGGTGCTGGGTGCTCAGTACTCAGGGTGCTGGGTGCTCAGTGCTCGGGGTGCTCGGTGCTCAGTACGCTGGGTGCTCAGTACTCAGGGTGCTGGGTGATCAGTACACAGGGTGCTGGGTGCTTAGTACTCAGGGTGCTGGGTGCTCAGTGCTCGGGGTGCTGGGTGCTCAGTGCTCATTACTCAGGGTGCTGGGTGCTCAGGGCTCAGGTTGCTGGGTCCTCGGTGCTCAGTACGCTGGGTGCTCAGTACTCAGGGTGCTGGGTGCTCAGTACTCAGAGTGCTCGGTGCTCAGTACTCAGGGTGCTGGGTGCTCAGTGCTCAGGGTGCTGGGTGCTCAGTACTCAGGGTGCTGGGTGCTCAGTGCTCGGGGTGCTCGGTGCTCAGTACGCTGGGTGCTCAGTATTCAGGGTGCTGGGTGCTCAGTACTCAGGGTGCTGGGTGCTCAGTGCTCAGGGTGCTGGGTGCTCAGTGCTCGGGGTGCTCAGTGCTAAGTACTCAGGGTGCTGGGTGCTCAGTACTCAGGGTGCTGGGTGCTCAGTACTCAGAGTGCTGGGTGCTCAGTGCTCGTAGTGCTGGGTGCTCAGTGCTCAGGGTGCTCAGTGCTCAGTACTCAGGGTGCTGGGTGCTCATTACTCAGGCTGCTGGGTGCTCAGTGCTCAGGGTGCTCAGTGCTCAGTGCTCGTAGTGCTGGGTGCTCAGTGCTCAGGGTGCTCAGTGCTCAGTACTCAGGTTGCTGGGTGCTCAGTGCTCAGGGTGCTGGGTGCTCAGTGCTCGGGGTGCTCAGTGCTAAGTACTCAGGGTGCTGGGTGCTCAGTACTCAGGGTGCTGGGTGCTCAGTACTCAGAGTGCTGGGTGCTCAGTGCTCGTAGTGCTGGGTGCTCAGTGCTCAGGGTGCTCAGTGCTCAGTACTCAGAGTGCTGGGTGCTCAGTGCTCGTAGTGCTGGGTGCTCAGTACTCAGGGTGCTGGGTGCTCAGTGCTCAGGGTGCTCGGTGCTCAGTACTCATGGTGCTGGGTGCTCATTCTCAGGGTGCTGGGTGCTCAGTACTCAGGTTTCTCAGTACTCTGGGTGCTCGGTGCTCAGTACTCATGGTGCTGGCTGCTCAGTACTCAGGGTGCTGGGTGCTCAGTTCTCAGGGTGCTCGGTGCTCAGTACGTTGGGTGCTCAGTGCTCACGGTGCTGGCTGCTCAGTGCTCAGGGTGCTGGGTGCTCAGTGCTCAGGGTGCTTGATGCTCAGTACTCAGGGTGCTGGGTGCTCAGTGCTCAGGGTGCTGGGTGCTCAGTGCTCAGGGTGCTGGGTGCTCAGTGCTCAGGGTGCTGGGTGCTCAGTACTCAGGGTGCTGGGTGCTCAGTACTCGGGGTGCTGGGTGCTCAGTACTCAGGGTGCTCGGTGCTCAGTGCTTGGGGTGCTGGGTGCTCAGTGCTCAGGTTGCTGGGTGCTCAGTACTCAGGGTGCTGGGTGCTCGGTGCTCAGTACGCTGGGTGCTCAGTACTCAGGGTGCTGGGTGCTCAGTACTCAGGGTGCTCGGTGCTCAGTACTCAGGGTGCTGGGTGCTCAGTGCTCGGGGTGCTGGGTGCTCAGTACTCAGGGTGATGGGTGCTCAGTGCTCGGGGTGCTCGGTGCTCAGTACGCTGGGTGCTCAGTACTCAGGGTGCTGGGTGCTCAGTACACAGGGTGCTGGGTGCTTAGTACTCAGGGTGCTGGGTGCTCAGTGCTCGGGGTGCTGGGTGCTCAGTGCTCAGTACTCAGGGTGCTGGGTGCTCAGGGCTCAGGTTGCTGGGTCCTCGGTGCTCAGTACGCTGGGTGCTCAGTACTCAGGGTGCTGGGTGCTCAGTATTCAGGGTGCTCGGTGCTCAGTACTCAGGGTGCTGGGTGCTCAGTGCTCGGGGTGCTGGGTGCTCAGTACTCAGGGTGCTGGGTGCTCAGTGCTCGGGGTGCTCGGTGCTCAGTACGCTGGGTGCTCAGTATTCAGGGTGCTGGGTGCTCAGTACTCAGGGTGCTGGGTGCTCAGTGCTCAGGGTGCTGGGTGCTCAGTGCTCGGGGTGCTCAGTGCTAAGTACTCAGGGTACTGGGTGCTCAGTACTCAGGGTGCTGGGTGCTCAGTACTCAGAGTGCTGGGTGCTCAGTGCTCGTAGTGCTGGGTGCTCAGTGCTCAGGGTGCTCAGTGCTCAGTACTCAGGGTGCTGGGTGCTCATTACTCAGGCTGCTGGGTGCTCAGTGCTCAGGGTGCTCAGTGCTCAGTGCTCGTAGTGCTGGGTGCTCAGTGCTCAGGGTGCTCAGTGCTCAGTACTCAGGGTGCTGGGTGCTCAGTGCTCAGGGTGCTGGGTGATCAGTGCTCGGGGTGCTCAGTGCTAAGTACTCAGGGTGCTGGGTGCTCAGTACTCAGGGTGCTGGGTGCTCAGTACTCAGAGTGCTGGGTGCTCAGTGCTCGTAGTGCTGGGTGGTCAGTGCTCAGGGTGCTCAGTGCTCAGTACTCAGAGTGCTGGGTGCTCAGTGTTCGTAGTGCTGGGTGCTCAGTACTCAGGGTGCTGGGTGCTCAGTGCTCAGGGTGCTCGGTGCTCAGTACTCATGGTGCTGGGTGCTCATTCTCAGGGTGCTGGGTGCTCAGTACTCAGGTTTCTCAGTACTCTGGGTGCTCGGTGCTCAGTACTCATGGTGCTGGCTGCTCAGTACTCAGGGTGCTCGGTGCTCAGTTCTCAGGGTGCTCGGTGCTCAGTACGTTGGGTGCTCAGTGCTCAGGGTGCTGGCTGCTCAGTGCTCAGGGTGCTGGGTGCTCAGTGCTCAGGGTGCTTAATGCTCAGTACTCAGGGTGCTGGGTGCTCAGTGCTCAGGGTGCTGGGTGCTCAGTGCTCAGGGTGCTGGGTGCTCAGTGCTCAGGGTGCTGGGTGCTCAGTACTCAGGTTGCTGGGTGCTCAGTACTCGGGGTGCTGGGTGCTCAGTACTCAGGGTGCTCGGTGCTCAGTGCTTGGGGTGCTGGGTGCTCAGTACTCAGGGTGCTGGGTGCTCAGTTCTCAGGGTGCTGCGTGCTCAGTGCTCAGGGTGCTGGGTGCTCAGTACTCAGTGCTCAGGATTCTGGGTGCTCAGTGCTCGGGCTGCTGGGTGCTCAGTGCTCAGGGTGCTGGGTGCTCAGTACTCAGGGTGCTGGGTTCTCAGTACTCAGGGTGGTGGGTGCACAGTGCTAGGGGTGCTGGGTGCTCAGTGCTCGGGGTCTGGGTGCTCAGTACTCAGGGTGCTGGGTGCTCAGTACTCAGTGTGCTGGGTGCTCAGTGCTCAGGGTGCTGGGTGCTCAGTGCTCGGGGTGCGGGGTGCTCAGTGCTCGGGGTGCTGGGTGCTCAGTTCTCGGGGTTCTGGGTGCTCAGTGCTCAGGGTGCTGGGTGCTCAGTGCTCGGGGTGCTGGGTGCTCAGTGCTCGGGGTGCTTGGTGCTCAGTGCTCGGAGTGCTGGGTGCTCAGTGCTCGGGGTGCTTGGTGCTCAGTGCTCGGGGTGCTGGGTGCTCAGTGCTCAAGGTGCTGGGTGCTCGGTGCTCGGGGTGCTGGGTGCTTAGTGCTCGGGGTGCCCGGTGCTCAGTACTCGGGGTTCTGGGTGCTCAGTGCTCAGGGTACTCGGTGCTCAGTACGTTGGGTGCTCAGTACTCAGGGTTCTGGTTGCTCAGTGCTCAGGGTGCTGGGTGCTCAGTGCTCAGGGTGCCGGGTGCTCAGTGCTCAGGGTGCTGGGTGCTCAGTGCTCAGGGTGCTGGGTGCTCAGTGCTCAGGGTGCTGGGTGCTCGGTGCTCTGGGTGCTGGGTGCTTAGTGCTCGGGGTGCCCGGTGCTCAATACTCGGCGTGCTCAGTGCTCAGTACTCAGGGTGGTGGGTGCTCAGTGCTCAGGTTGCTGGGTGCTCAGTACTCAGGGTGCTGGGTGCTCGGTGCTCAGTACGCTGGGTGCTCAGTACTCAGGGTGCTGGGTGCTCAGTACTCAGGGTGCTCGGTGCTCAGTACTCAGGGTGCTGGGTGCTCAGTGCTCGGGGTGCTGGGTGCTCAGTACTCAGGGTGCTGGGTGCTCAGTGCTCGGGGTGCTCGGTGCTCAGTACGCTGGGTGCTCAGTACTCAGGGTGCTGGGTGATCAGTACACAGGGTGCTGGGTGCTTAGTACTCAGGGTGCTGGGTGCTCAGTGCTCGGGGTGCTGGGTGCTCAGTGCTCATTACTCAGGGTGCTGGGTGCTCAGGGCTCAGGTTGCTGGGTCCTCGGTGCTCAGTACGCTGGGTGCTCAGTACTCAGGGTGCTGGGTGCTCAGTACTCAGAGTGCTCGGTGCTCAGTACTCAGGGTGCTGGGTGCTCAGTGCTCAGGGTGCTGGGTGCTCAGTACTCAGGGTGCTGGGTGCTCAGTGCTCGGGGTGCTCGGTGCTCAGTACGCTGGGTGCTCAGTATTCAGGGTGCTGGGTGCTCAGTACTCAGGGTGCTGGGTGCTCAGTGCTCAGGGTGCTGGGTGCTCAGTGCTCGGGGTGCTCAGTGCTAAGTACTCAGGGTGCTGGGTGCTCAGTACTCAGGGTGCTGGGTGCTCAGTACTCAGAGTGCTGGGTGCTCAGTGCTCGTAGTGCTGGGTGCTCAGTGCTCAGGGTGCTCAGTGCTCAGTACTCAGGGTGCTGGGTGCTCATTACTCAGGCTGCTGGGTGCTCAGTGCTCAGGGTGCTCAGTGCTCAGTGCTCGTAGTGCTGGGTGCTCAGTGCTCAGGGTGCTCAGTGCTCAGTACTCAGGTTGCTGGGTGCTCAGTGCTCAGGGTGCTGGGTGCTCAGTGCTCGGGGTGCTCAGTGCTAAGTACTCAGGGTGCTGGGTGCTCAGTACTCAGGGTGCTGGGTGCTCAGTACTCAGAGTGCTGGGTGCTCAGTGCTCGTAGTGCTGGGTGCTCAGTGCTCAGGGTGCTCAGTGCTCAGTACTCAGAGTGCTGGGTGCTCAGTGCTCGTAGTGCTGGGTGCTCAGTACTCAGGGTGCTGGGTGCTCAGTGCTCAGGGTGCTCGGTGCTCAGTACTCATGGTGCTGGGTGCTCATTCTCAGGGTGCTGGGTGCTCAGTACTCAGGTTTCTCAGTACTCTGGGTGCTCGGTGCTCAGTACTCATGGTGCTGGCTGCTCAGTACTCAGGGTGCTGGGTGCTCAGTTCTCAGGGTGCTCGGTGCTCAGTACGTTGGGTGCTCAGTGCTCACGGTGCTGGCTGCTCAGTGCTCAGGGTGCTGGGTGCTCAGTGCTCAGGGTGCTTGATGCTCAGTACTCAGGGTGCTGGGTGCTCAGTGCTCAGGGTGCTGGGTGCTCAGTGCTCAGGGTGCTGGGTGCTCAGTGCTCAGGGTGCTGGGTGCTCAGTACTCAGGGTGCTGGGTGCTCAGTACTCGGGGTGCTGGGTGCTCAGTACTCAGGGTGCTCGGTGCTCAGTGCTTGGGGTGCTGGGTGCTCAGTGCTCAGGTTGCTGGGTGCTCAGTACTCAGGGTGCTGGGTGCTCGGTGCTCAGTACGCTGGGTGCTCAGTACTCAGGGTGCTGGGTGCTCAGTACTCAGGGTGCTCGGTGCTCAGTACTCAGGGTGCTGGGTGCTCAGTGCTCGGGGTGCTGGGTGCTCAGTACTCAGGGTGATGGGTGCTCAGTGCTCGGGGTGCTCGGTGCTCAGTACGCTGGGTGCTCAGTACTCAGGGTGCTGGGTGCTCAGTACACAGGGTGCTGGGTGCTTAGTACTCAGGGTGCTGGGTGCTCAGTGCTCGGGGTGCTGGGTGCTCAGTGCTCAGTACTCAGGGTGCTGGGTGCTCAGGGCTCAGGTTGCTGGGTCCTCGGTGCTCAGTACGCTGGGTGCTCAGTACTCAGGGTGCTGGGTGCTCAGTATTCAGGGTGCTCGGTGCTCAGTACTCAGGGTGCTGGGTGCTCAGTGCTCGGGGTGCTGGGTGCTCAGTACTCAGGGTGCTGGGTGCTCAGTGCTCGGGGTGCTCGGTGCTCAGTACGCTGGGTGCTCAGTATTCAGGGTGCTGGGTGCTCAGTACTCAGGGTGCTGGGTGCTCAGTGCTCAGGGTGCTGGGTGCTCAGTGCTCGGGGTGCTCAGTGCTAAGTACTCAGGGTACTGGGTGCTCAGTACTCAGGGTGCTGGGTGCTCAGTACTCAGAGTGCTGGGTGCTCAGTGCTCGTAGTGCTGGGTGCTCAGTGCTCAGGGTGCTCAGTGCTCAGTACTCAGGGTGCTGGGTGCTCATTACTCAGGCTGCTGGGTGCTCAGTGCTCAGGGTGCTCAGTGCTCAGTGCTCGTAGTGCTGGGTGCTCAGTGCTCAGGGTGCTCAGTGCTCAGTACTCAGGGTGCTGGGTGCTCAGTGCTCAGGGTGCTGGGTGATCAGTGCTCGGGGTGCTCAGTGCTAAGTACTCAGGGTGCTGGGTGCTCAGTACTCAGGGTGCTGGGTGCTCAGTACTCAGAGTGCTGGGTGCTCAGTGCTCGTAGTGCTGGGTGGTCAGTGCTCAGGGTGCTCAGTGCTCAGTACTCAGAGTGCTGGGTGCTCAGTGTTCGTAGTGCTGGGTGCTCAGTACTCAGGGTGCTGGGTGCTCAGTGCTCAGGGTGCTCGGTGCTCAGTACTCATGGTGCTGGGTGCTCATTCTCAGGGTGCTGGGTGCTCAGTACTCAGGTTTCTCAGTACTCTGGGTGCTCGGTGCTCAGTACTCATGGTGCTGGCTGCTCAGTACTCAGGGTGCTCGGTGCTCAGTTCTCAGGGTGCTCGGTGCTCAGTACGTTGGGTGCTCAGTGCTCAGGGTGCTGGCTGCTCAGTGCTCAGGGTGCTGGGTGCTCAGTGCTCAGGGTGCTTAATGCTCAGTACTCAGGGTGCTGGGTGCTCAGTGCTCAGGGTGCTGGGTGCTCAGTGCTCAGGGTGCTGGGTGCTCAGTGCTCAGGGTGCTGGGTGCTCAGTACTCAGGTTGCTGGGTGCTCAGTACTCGGGGTGCTGGGTGCTCAGTACTCAGGGTGCTCGGTGCTCAGTGCTTGGGGTGCTGGGTGCTCAGTACTCAGGGTGCTGGGTGCTCAGTTCTCAGGGTGCTGCGTGCTCAGTGCTCAGGGTGCTGGGTGCTCAGTACTCAGTGCTCAGGATTCTGGGTGCTCAGTGCTCGGGCTGCTGGGTGCTCAGTGCTCAGGGTGCTGGGTGCTCAGTACTCAGGGTGCTGGGTTCTCAGTACTCAGGGTGGTGGGTGCACAGTGCTAGGGGTGCTGGGTGCTCAGTGCTCGGGGTCTGGGTGCTCAGTACTCAGGGTGCTGGGTGCTCAGTACTCAGTGTGCTGGGTGCTCAGTGCTCAGGGTGCTGGGTGCTCAGTGCTCTGGGTGCTGGGTGCTCAGTGCTCAGGGTGCTGGGTGCTCAGTGCTCTGGGTGCTGGGTGCTCAGTGCTCGGGGTGCTGGGTGCTGAGTGCTCAGGGTGCTGGGTGCTCAGTGCTCGGGGTGCTCGGTGCTCAGTACACAGGGTGCTAGGTGCTCAGTGCTCGGGGTGCTGGGTGCTCAGTGTTCAGTACTCAGGGTGCTGGGTGCTCAGTGCTCGGGGTGCTCAGTGCTCAGTGCTCGTAGTGCTGGGTGCTCAGTGCTCAGGGTGCTCAGTGCTCAGTACTCAGGGTGCTGGGTGCTCAGTGCTCAGGGTGCTGGGTGCTCAGTGCTCGGGGTGCTCGGTGCTCAGTACTCAGGGTGCTGGGTGCTCAGTGCTCAGGGTGCTCGGTGCTCAGTACTCAGGATGCTGGGTGCTCAGTGCTCGGTGTGCTCGGTGCTCAGTACGTTGGGTGCTCAGTACTCAGGGTGCTGGGTGCTCAGTGCTCAGGGTGATCGGTGCTCAGTACTCAGGGTGCTCAGTACTCAGGGTGCTGGGTGCTCAGGGCTCGGGGTGCTGGGAGCTCACTACTCAGGGTGCTGTGTGCTCAGTGCTCGGGGTGCTGGGTGCTGAGTGCTCAGGGTGCTGGGTGCTCTGTACTCGGGGTGCTCGGTGCTCAGTACTCAGGGTGCTGGGTGCTCAGTACTCAGGGTGCTGGGTGCTCATTCTCGGGGTGCTGGGTGCTCAGTGCTCGGGGTGCTGGGTGCTCAGTACTCGGGGTGCTGGGTGCTCAGTGCTCAGCGTGCTGTGTGCTATGTACTCAGGGTGCTCGGTTCTCAGTACTCAGGGTGCTGGGTGCTCATTCTCGGGTGCTGGGTGCTCAGTGCTCAGGGTGCTGGGTGCTAAGTGCTCAGGGTCCTCGGTGCTCAGTCCTCAGGCTGCTCAGTACTCAGCATGCTTTGTGCTCAGTGCTCAGGGTGCTGGGTGCTCAGTACTCAGGGTGCTGGGTGCTCAGTACTCAGGGTGCTGGGTGCTCAGTGCTCGGGGTGCTCGGTTCTCAGTACTCAGGGTGCTGGGTGCTCAGTACTCACGGTGCTGGGTGCTCAGTACTCAGGGTGCTGGGTGCTCAGTACTCAGGGTGCTGGGTGCTCAGTGCTCAGGGTGCTGTGTGCTCAGTACTCAGGGTGCTGGGTGCTCAGTGCTCAGGGTGCTGGGTGCTCAGTGCTCGGGGTGCTCGGTGCTCAGTACTCAGGGTGCTGGGTGCTCAGTGCTCGGGGTGCTGGGTGCTCAGTTCTCAGGGTGCTGGGTGCTCAGTACTCGGGGTGCTCGGTGCTCAGTACTCGGTGTGCTGGGTGCTCAGTACTCAGGGTGCTGGGTGCTCAGTACTCAGGGTGCTAGGTGCTCAGTACTCAGGGTGCTGGGTGCTCAGTGTTCAGGTGCTGGGTGCTAAGTACTCAGGGTGCTCGGTGCTCAGTACTCAGGGTGCTGGGTGCTCAGCAATCAGGGTGCTCAGTACTCAGGGTGCTGGTTGCTCAGTGCTCGGGGTGCTGGGTGCTCAGTGCTCGGGGTGCTGGATGCTCAGTGCTCAGGGTGATCTGTGCTCAGTACTCAGGATGCTGGGTGCTCAGTACTCAGGGTGCTGCGTGCTCAGTACTCAGGGTGCTGGGTGCTCAGTCCTCAGGGTGCTCAGTGCTCAGGGTGCTGGTTGCTCAGTGCTCGGGGTGCTCGGTGCTCAGTACTCAGGGTGCTGAGTGCTCAGTACTCAGGGTGCTGGGTGCTCAGTACTCAGGGTGCTGGGTGCTCAGTGCTCGGGGTGTTGGGTGCTCCGTGCTCAGGGTGCTGGGTGCTCAGCACTCAGGGTGCTCAGTACTCAGGGTGCTGGGTGCTCAGTGCTCGGGGTGCTGGGTGCTCAGTACTCAGGGTGCTGGGTGCTCAGTGCTCGGGGTGCTCAGTGCTCAGTACTCAAGGTGCTGGGTGCTCAGTCCTCGGGGTGCTGGGTGCTCAGTGCTCAGGGTGCTGGGTGCTCAGTACTCGGGGTGCTCGGTGCTCAGTACTCAGGGTACTGGGTGCTCAGGGTCCTCGGTGCTCAGTACTCAGGGTGCTCAGTACTCAGCTTGCTTTGTGCTCAGTGCTCAGAGTGCTGGGTGCTCAGTACTCAGGGTGCTCGGTGCTCAGTACTCAGGGTGCTCAGTGCTCAGGGCTCTGGGTGCTCAGTACTCAGGGTGCTCAGTGCTCAGGGTGCTGGGTGCTCAGTGCTCGGGGTGCTGGGTACTCAGTGCTCAGTGCTTGTGGTGCTGGGTGCTCAGTCCTCTGTACTCAGGGTGCTGGGTGCTCAGTGCTCCGGGTGCTGGATGCTCAGTACTCAGGGTCCTGGGTGCTCAGTGCTCAGGGTGCTGGGTGCTCAGTACTCAGGGTGCTCGGTGCTCAGTGCTCAGGGTGCTGGGTGCTCAGTACTCAGGGTGCTAGGTCCTCAGTGCTCAGGGTGCTGGGTGGTCAGTGCTCGGGGTGCTCAGTACTCAGGGTGCTATGTGTTCAGTGCTCAGGGTACTGGGTGCTCAGTACTCAGGGTGCTCGGTGCTGAGTACTCAGGGTGCTGGGTGCTCAGTACTCCGGGTGCTGGGTGCTCAGTGCTCGGTTTGCTCGGTGCTCAGTGCTCAGGGTGCTGGGTGCTCAGTACTCAGGGTGCTCATTGCTCAGGGTGCTGGGTGCTCAGTACTCAGGGTGCTGGGTGCTCAGTACTCAGGGTGCTCAGTGCTCAGTACTCAGGGTGCTCAGTGCTCAGTACTCAGGGTGCTCAGTGCTCAGGGTGCTGGGTGCTCAGTGCTCGGGCTGCTGGGTGCTCAGTGCACAGGGTGCTGTGTGCTCAGTACTCAGGGTGCTCAGTACTCAGGGTGCTGGGTGCTCAGTGCTCAGGGTGCTGGGTCATCAGTGCTCAGGGTGCTGGGTGCTCAGTGCTCAGGGTGCTCGGTGCTCAGTGCTCAGGTTGCTGGGTGCTCAGTACTCAGGGTGCTGGGTGCTCAGTACTCAGGGTGCTCAGTGCTCAGTACACAGGGTGCTCAGTGCTCAGTACTCAGGGTGCTCAGTGCTCAGGGTGCTGGGTGCTCAGTGCTCGGGGTGCTGGGTACTCAGTCCTCAGGGTGCTGGGTGCTCAGTGCTCAGGGTACTCGGTGCTCAGTGCTCAGGGTGCTGGGTGCTCAGTACTCAGGGTGCTGGGTGCTCAGTGCTCGGGGTGCTGGGTGCTCAGTACTCAGGGTGCTGGGTGCTCAGTGCTCAGGGTGCTGGGTGCTCAGTACTCAGGGTGCTGGGTGCTCAGTGCTCGGGGTGTTGGGTGCTCCGTGCTCAGGGTGCTCAGTGCTCAGTACTCAGGGTTCTGGGTGCTCAGTACTCAGGGTGCTGGGTGCTCAGTGCTCGGGTTGCTGGGTGCTCAGTACTCAGGGTTCTGGGTGCTCAGTGCACGGGGTGCTCAGTGCTCAGTACTCAAGGTGCTGGGTGCTCAGTGCTCGGGGTGCTGGGTGCTCAGTGCTCAGGGTGCTGGGTGCTCAGTACTCGGGGTGCTCGGTGCTCAGTACTCAGGGTACTGGGTGCTCAGTGTCCTCGGTGCTCAGTACTCAGGGTGCTCAGTACTCAGCTTGCTTTGTGCTCAGTGCTCAGAGTCCTGGGTGCTCAGTACTCAGGGTGCTCGGTGCTCAGTACTCAGGGTGCTCAGTGCTCAGTGCTCTGGGTGCTCAGTACTCAGGGTGCTCAGTGCTCAGGGTGCTGGGTGCTCAGTGCTCGGGGTGCTGGGTACTCAGTGCTCAGTGCTCGGGGTGCTGGGTGCTCAGTCCTCAGTACTCAGGGTGCTGGGTGCTCAGTGCTCGGGGTGCTGGATGCTCAGTACTCAGGGTCCTGGGTGCTCAGTGCTCAGGGTGCTGGGTGCTCAGTACTCAGGGTGCTGGGTGCTCAGTGCTCAGGGTGCTGGGTGCTCAGTACTCAGGGTGCTGGGTCCTCAGTGCTCAGGGTGCTGGGTGCTCAGTACTCCGGGTGCTGGGTGCTCAGTGCTCGGGGTGCTCGGTGCTATGTGCTCAGGGTGCTGGGTGCTCAGTACTCAGGGTGCTCATTGCTCAGGGGGCTGGGTGTTCAGTACTCAGGGTGCTGGGTGCTCAGTACTCAGGGTGCTCAGTGCTCAGTACTCAGGGTGCTCTGTGCTCAGTACTCAGTGTGCTCAGTGCTCAGTACTCAGGGTGCTCAGTGCTCAGTACTCAGGGTGCTCAGTGCTCAGGGTGCTGGGTGCTCAGTGCTCGGGGTGCTGGGTACTCAGTCCTCAGGGTGCTGGGTGCTCAGTGCTCAGAGTACTCGGTGCTCAGTGCTCAGGGTGCTGGGTGCTCAGTACTCAGGGTGCTGGGTGCTCAGTGCTCGGGGTGCTGGGTGCTCAGTACTCGGGGTGCTGGGTTCTCAGTGCTCAGGGTGCTGGGTGCTCAGTGCTCAGGGTGCTCGGTGCTTAGTACTCATGGTGCTCGGTGCTCGGGGTGCTGGGTGCTCAGTGCTCGGTGTGCTGGGTGCTCAGTGCTCGGGGTGCTGGGTGCTCAGTGCTCGGGGTGCTGGTTGCTCAGTACTCGGGGTGCTCGGTGCTCAGTACTCAGGGTGCTGGGTGCTCAGTGCTCAGGGTGCTGGGTGCTCAGTACTCAGGGTGCTCGGTGCTCAGTACTCAGGGTCCTGGGTTTTCAGTGCTCGGGGTGCTGGGTGCTCATTAATCAGGGTGCTGGGTGCTCATTAATCAGGGTGCTGTGTGCTCAGTACGCTGGGTGCTCAGTACTCAGGGTGCTGGTTGCTCCGTACTCAGGGTGCTCGGTGCTCAGTACTCAGGGTGCTGGGTGCTCAGTGCTCGGGGTGCTGGGTGCTCATTAATCAGGGTGTTGGGTGCTCAGTACTCAGGGTGCTCGGTGCTCAGTACTCAGGGTGCTGGTTGCTCAGTGCTCAGGGTGCTGGGTTCTGAGTACTCAGGGTGCTGGGTGCTCAGTGCTCGGGGTGCTGGGTGCTCAGTGCTCGGGGTGCTGGGTGCTCAGTGCTCCGGGTGCTGGGTGCTCAGTGCTCGGGGTGCTGGGTGCTCAGTGCTCAGGGTTCTGGGTGCTCAGTGCTCGGGGTGCTGGGTGCTCAGTGCTCGCGGTGCTCGGTGCTCAGTGCTCGGGGTGCTGGGTGCTCAGTACTCGGGGTGTTCAGTGCTCAGTACTCAGGGTGCTGGGTGCTCAGTGCTCAGGGTGCTGGGTGCTCAGTGCTCGGGGTGCTGGGTGCTCTGTGCTCAGGTTTCTGGGTTCTCAGGACTCGGGGTGCTGGGTGCTCAGTACTCAGGGTGCTGGGTGCTCATTGCTCGGGGTGCTGGGTGCTCAGTGCTCTGGGCGCTGGGTGCTCAGTGCTCGGGGTGCTCGGTGCTCAGTACTCAGGGTGCTGGGTGCTCAGTGCTCAGGGTGCTCGGTGCTCAGTACTCAGGGTGCTGGGTGCTCAGTGCTCGGTGTGCTCGGTGCTCAGTGCTCTGGGCGCTGGGTGCTCAGTGCTCGGGGTGCTCGGTGCTCAGTACTCAGGGTGCTGGGTGCTCAGTGCTCAGGGTGCTCGGTGCTCAGTACTCAGGGTGCTGGGTGCTCAGTGCTCGGTGTGCTCGGTGCTCAGTACGTTGGGTGCTCAGTACACAGGGTGCTGGGTGCTCAGTGGTCAGGGTGATCGGTGCTCAGTACTCAGGGTGCTCAGTACTCAGGGTGCTGGGTGCTCTGTACTCGGGGTGCTCGGTGCTCAGTACTCAGGGTGCTGGGTGCTCAGTACTCAGGGTGCTGGGTGCTCAGTACTCAGGGTGCTCGCTGCTCAGTAATCAGGGTGCTGGGTGCTCAGTGCTCAGGGTGCTGGGTGCTCAGTACTCAGGGTGCTGGGTGCTCAGTGCTCAGGGTGATCGGTGCTCAGTCCTCAGGGTGCTCAGTACTCAGGGTGCTGGGTGCTCAGTGCTCAGGTTGCTCAGTATTCAGGGTGCTGGGTGCTCAGTGCTCGGGGTGCTGGGTGCTCAGTACTCAGGGTGCTGGGTGCTCAGTGCTCAGGGTGCTGGGTGCTCAGTACTCAGGGTGCTGGGTGCTCAGTACTCAGGGTGCTCAGTGCTCGGGGAGCTCGGTGCTCAGTACTCAGGGTGCTGGGTGCTCAGTACTCAGTGCTCGGGGTACTGGGTGCTCAGCGCTCTTCGTGCTTAGTGCACAGTACTCAGGGTGCTGGGTGCTCAGTATTCAGGGTTCTCAGTGCTCGGGGTGCTGGGTGCTCAGTACTCAGGGTGCTGGGTGCTCAGTACTCAGGGTGCTGGGTGCTCATTCTCGGGGTGCTGGGTGCTTAGTGCTCAGGATGCTCGGTGCTCAGTACTTTTGGTGCTGGGTGCTCAGTACTCAGGGTGCTGGGTGCTCAGTGCCTGGGGTGCTCGGTGCTCAGTACTCAGGGTGCTGGGTGCTCAGTGCTCTGGATGCTGGGTGCTCAGTACTCAGGGTGCTCAGTACTCAGGACTCAGGGTGCTGGGTGCTCAGTGCTCAGGGTGCTGGGTGCTCAGTGCTCGGGGCGCTGGGTGCTCAGTACTCGGGGTGCTCGGTGCTCAGTACTCAGGGTGCTGGGTGCTCAGTACTCAGGGTGCTGGTTGCTCAGTACTCAGGGTGCTGGGTGCTCAGTACTCAGGGTGGTGGGTACTCAGTACTCAGGGTGCTGGGTGCTCAGTGCTCAGGGTGCTGTGTGCTCAGTACTCAGGGTGCTGGATGCTCAGTACTCAGGGTGTTGGGTTCTCAGTGCTCAGGGTGCTGGGTGCTCAGTGCTCGGGGTGCTAGGTGCTCAGTACTCAGCGTGCTGGGTGCTCAGTGCTCGGGGTGCTGGGTGCTCAGTTCTCAGGGTGCTGGGTGCGCAGTACTCGGGGTGCTCGGTGCTCAGTACTCAGGGTGCTGGGTGCTCAGTACTCAGGGTGCTCGGTGCTCAGTACTCAGGGTGCTGGGTGCTCACTGCTCATTTGCTGGGTGCTAAGTTCTCAGGGTGCTGGGTGCTCAGTACTCATTGTGCTGGGTGCTCAGTGCTCAGGGTGCTGGCTGCTCAGTACTCAGGGTGCTGGGTGCTCAGCACTCAGGGTGCTCAGTACTCAGGGTGCTGGGTGCTCAGTGCTAGGGGTGCTGGGTGCTCAGTACTCAGGGTGCTCAGTACTCAGGGTGCTGGGTGCTCAGTGCTCGGGGTGCTGGATGCTCAGTGCTCAGGGTGATCGGTGCTCAGTACTCAGGATGCTGGGTGCTCAGTACTCAGGGTGCTGGGTGCTCAGTCCTCAGGGTGCTCAGTGCTCAGGGTGCTGGATGCTCAGTGCTCAGGTTGATCGGTGCTCAGTACTCAGGATGCTGGGTGCTCAGTACTCAGGGTGCTGGGTGCTCAGTACTCAGGGTGCTGGGTGCTCAGTCCTCAGGGTGCTCAGTACTCAGGATGCTGGGTGCTCAGTACTCAGGGTGCTGGGTGCTCAGTACTCAGGGTGCTGGGTGCTCAGTGCTCGGGGTGTTTGGTGCTCAGTGCTCAGGGTGCTCAGTGCTCAGTACTCAGGGTGCTGGGTGCTCAGTACTCAGGGTGCTGGGTGCTCAGTGCTCGGGGTGCTGGGTGCTCAGTACTCAGGGTGCTTGGTGCTCAGTGCTCGGGGTGCTCGGTGCTCAGTACTCAAGGTGCTGGGTGCTCAGTGCTCACGGTGCTGGGTGCTCAGTCCTCGGGGTGCTCCGTGCTCAGTGCTCAGGGTGCTGGGTGCTCAGTACTCAGGGTGCTCGGTGCTCAGTACTAAGGGTGCTCAGTGCTCAGTACTCAGGGTGCCCAGTGCTCAGTGCTCGGGGTGCTCGGTGCTCGGGGCGCTGGGTGCTCAGTACTCAGGGTGCTGGGTGTTCAGTACTCGGGGTGCTGGGTTCTCCGTACTCAGGGTGTTGGGTGCTCAGTACTCAGGGTGCTGGGTGCTCAGTACTCAGGGTGCTGGGTGCTCAGTGCTCAGTACTCAGCGTGCTGGGTGCTCAGTGCTCGGGGTGCTGGGTGCTCAGTGCTCAGGGTGCTGGTTGCTCAGTACTCAGTGTGCTCAGTGCTCAGGGTGCTGGGTGCTCAGTACTCAGGGTGCTGGGTGCTCAGTGCTCGGGGTGCTGGGTCCTCAGTGCTCAGGGTGCTCAGTGCTCAGTGCTCGGGGTGCTGGGTGCTCAGTGCTCGGGGTGCTGGGTGCTCAGTGCTCAGGGTGCTGGTTGCTCAGTACTCAGTTTGCTCAGTGCTCAGGGTGCTGGGTGCTCAGAACTCAATGTGCTGGGTGCTCAGTACTCAGGGTGCTCGGTGCTCAGTACTCAGGGTGCTTGGTGCTCAGTGCTCAGGGTGCTGGGTGCTCAGTGCTCAGGGTGCTCGGTGCTCAGTACTCATGGTGTTGGGTGCTCATTCTCGGGGTGCTGGGTGCTCAGTACTCAGGGTGCTCGGTGCTCAGTTCTCAGGGTGCTGGGTGCTCAGTGCTCAGGGTGCTCGGTGCTCAGTACTCTGGGTGCTCGGGGCTCAGTACTCATGGTGCTGGGTGCTCATTCTCGGGGTGCTGGGTGCTCGGTACTCAGGGTGCTTGGTGCTAAGTACTCAGGGTGCTGGGTGCTCAGTGCTCAGGGTGCTCGGTGCTGAGTACTCTGGGTGCTCGGGGCTCAGTACTCATGGTGCTGGGTGCTCAGTACTCAGGGTGCTCGGTGCTCAGTTCTCAGGTTGCTCGCTGCTCAGTGTTTGGGGTGCTGTTTGCTCAATACTCAGGGTGCTGGGTGCTCAGTGCTCAGGGTGCTGGCTGCTCAGTGCTCAGGGTGCTGGGTGCTCAGTACTCAGTGCTCAGGATGCTGGGTGCTCAGTGCTCAGGGTGCTGGGTGTTCAGTGCTCAGGGTGCTCAGTGCTCAGTGCTCAGTACTCAGGGTGCTGGGTGTTCAGTACTCAGGTTGCTGGGTGCTCAGTGCTCGTGGTACCCGGTGCTCAGTGCTTGGGGTGCTCGGTGCTCAGGACTCAGGGTGCTGGGTGCTCAGTGCTCAGGGTGCTGGGTGCTCAGTGCTCAGGGTGCTGGGTGCTCAGTGATCAGCGTGCTTGATGCTCAGTACTCAGGGTGCTGGGTGCTCAGTGCTCAGGGTGCTGGGTGCTCAGTGCTAGGGGTGCTGGGTGCTCAGTACTCAGGGTGCTGGGTGCTCAGTACTCAGGGTGCTGGGTGCTCAGTATTCGGGGTGCTGGGTGCTCAGTGCTCAGCGTGCTGGGTGCTCAGTACTCAGGGTGCTCGGTGCTCAGTGCTTGGGGTGCTGGGTGCTCAGTACTCAGGGTGCTGGGTGCTCAGTGCTCAGGGTGCTGGGTGCTCAGTGCTCAGGGTTCTGGGTGCTCAGTACTCAGTGCTCAGGATGCTGGGTGCTCAGTGCTCGGGCTGCTGGGTGCTCAGTGCTCAGGGTGCTGGGTGCTCAGTACTCAGGGTGCTGGGTTCTCAGTACTCAGGGTGCTGGGTGCACAGTGCTAGGCGTGCTGGGTGCTCAGTGCTCGTGGTCTGGATACTCAGTACTCAGGGTGCTGGGTGCTCAGTACTCAGGGTGCTGGGTGCTCAGTGCTCAGAGTGCTGGGTGCTCAGTGCTCTGGGTGCTGGGTGCTCAGTGCTCAGGGTGCTGGGTGCTCAGTGCTCAGGGTGCTGGGTGCTCAGTGATCGGGGTGATGGGTGGTGAGTGCTCAGGGTGCTGGGTGCTCAGTGATCGGGGTGCTCGGTGCTCAGTGCTCAGGGTCATGGGTGCTCAGTACTCAGGGTGCTGGGTGCTTAGTACTCAGGGTGGTCAGTGCTCAGTACACAGGGTGCTGGGTGCTCAGTGCTCGGGGCGCTGGGTGCTCAGTGCTCAGTACTCAGGGTGCTGGGTGCTCAGTGCTCGGGGTGCTGGGTGCTCAGTACTCAGCGTGCTGGGTGCTCAGTACTCAGGGTGCTGGGTGCTCAGTGCTCAGGGTGCTGGGTGCTCAGTGCTCAGGGTGCTGGGTGCTCAGTGCTCAGGGAGCTCGGTGCTCAGTACTCAGGGTGCTGAGTGCTCAGTACTCAGTGCTCGGGGTCCTGGGTGCTCCGTGCTCGGGGTGCTGGGTGCTCAGTACTCAGGGTGCTGCGTGATCAGTGCTCGGTGTGCTGGGTGCTCAGTGCTCAGGGTGATCAGTGCTCAGTTATCAGGGTGCTGGGTGCTCAGTCCTCCGGGTGCTCAGTGCTAAGGGTGCTGGGTGCTCAGTGCTCGGGGTGCTGGGTGCTCAGTACTCAGGGTGCTGGGGGCTCAGTACTCAGGGTGCTGGGTGCTCAGTACTCAGGGTGCTGGGTGCTCAGTGATCGGGGTGCTGGGTTCTCAGTACTCGGGGTGCTCAGTACTCAGGGTGCTGGGTGCTCAGTACTCAGGGTGCTGGGTGCTCAGTGCTCGGGGTGCTCGGTGCTCACTACTCGGGGTGCTGGGTGCTCAGTACTCGGGGTGCTGGGTGCTCAGTGCTCAGGGTGCTGGGTGCTCAGTTCTCAGGGTGCTGGGTGCTCAGTGCTCGGGGTGCTGGGTGCTCAGTGCTCAGGGTGCTGGTTGCTCAGTACTCAGTGTGCTCAGTGCTCAGGGTGCTGGGTGCTCAGTACTCAGGGTGCTGGGTGCTCAGTGCTCGGGGTGCTGGATGCTCAGTGCTCAGGGTGCTCAGTGCTCAGTGCTCGGGGTGCTGGGTGCTCAGTACTCAGGGTGCTGGGTGCTCAGTGCTCAGGGTGCTGGGTGCTCAGTACTCAGGGTGCTGGGTGCTCAGTACTCAGGGTGCTCAGTGCTCGGGGAGCTCGGTGCTCAGTACTCAGGGTGCTGGGGGCTCAGTACTCAGGGTGCTGGGTGCTCAGTACTCAGGGTGATCTGTTCTCAGTACTCAGGGTGCTGGGTTCTCAGTGATCGGGGTGCTGGGTTCTCAGTACTCGGGGTGCTCAGTACTCAGGGTGCTGGGTGCTCAGTACTCAGGGTGCTGGGTGCTCAGTGCACGGGGTGCTAGGTGCTCAGTACTCGGGTTGGTGGGTGCTCAGTACTCGGGGTGCTGGGTGCTCAGTGCTCAGGGTGCTGGGTGCTCAGTGCTCAGGGTGCTGGGTGCTCAGTGCTCGGGGTGCTGGGTGCTCAGTGCTCAGGGTGCTGGTTGCTCAGTACTCAGTGTGCTCAGTGCTCAGGGTGCTGGGTGCTCAGTACTCAGGGTGCTGGGTGCTCAGTGCTCGGGGTGCTGGGTCCTCAGTGCTCAGGGTGCTCAGTGCTCAGTGCTCGGGGTGCTGGGTGCTCAGTGCTCGGGGTGCTGGGTGCTCACTTCTCAGGGTGCTGGTTGCTCAGTACTCAGTGTGCTCAGTGCTCAGGGTGCTGGGTGCTCAGAACTCAGGGTGCTGGGGGCTCAGTACTCAGGGTGCTGGGTGCTCAGTACTCAGGTTTCTGGGTGCTCATTCTCGGGGTGCTGGGTGCTCAGTGCTCGGGGTGCTGGGTGCTCAGTACTCAGGGTGCTGGGGGCTCAGTACTCAGGGTGCTGGGTGCTCAGTACTCAGGGTGATCTGTTCTCAGTACTCAGGGTGCTGGGTGCTCAGTGATCAGGGTGCTGGGTTCTCAGTACTCGGGGTGCTCAGTACTCAGGGTGCTGGGTGCTCAGTGCTCGGGGTGCTCGGTGCTCAGTACTCGGGGTGCTGGGTGCTCAGTACTCGGGGTGCTGGGTGCTCAGTGCTCAGGGTGCTGGGTGCTCAGTGCTCAGGGTGCTGGGTGCTCAGTGCTCGATGTGCTGGGTGCTCAGTGCTCAGGGTGCTGGTTGCTCAGTACTCAGTGTGCTCAGTGCTCAGGGTGCTGGGTGCTCAGTACCCAGGGTGCTGGGTGCTCAGTGCTCGGGGTGCTGGGTCCTCAGTGCTCAGGGTGCTCAGTGCTCAGTGCCCGGGGTGCTGGGTGCTCAGTGCTCGGGGTGCTGGGTGCTCATTGCTCAGGGTGCTGGTTACTCAGTACTCAGTGTGCTCAGTGCTCAGGGTGCTGGGTGCTCAGAACTCAGGGTGCTGGGTGCTCAGTACTCAGGGTGCTGGGTGCTCAGTACTCAGGGTGCTTGGTGCTCAGTACTCAGGGTGCTGGGTGCTCAGTGCTCAGGGTGCTCGGTGCTCAGTACTCATGGTGCTGGGTGCTCATTCTCGGGGTGCTGGGTGCTCAGTACTCAGGGTGCTCGGTGCTCAGTTCTCAGGGTGCTGGGTGCTCAGTGCTCAGGGTGCTCGGTGCTCAGTACTCTGGGTGCTCGGGGCTCAGTACTCATGGTGCTGGGTGCTCATTCTCGGGGTGATGGGTGCTCAGTACTCAGGGTGCTCGCTGCTCAGTGTTTGGGGTGCTGGGTGCTCAATACTCAGGGTGCTGGGTGATCAGTGCTCAGGGTGCTGGCTGCTCAGTGCTCAGGGTGCTGGGTGCTCAGTACTCAGTGCTCAGGATGCTGGTTGCTCAGTGCTCAGGGTGCTGGGTGCTCAGTGCTCAGGGTGCTCAGTGCTCAGTGCTCAGTACTCAGGGTGCTGGGTGCTCAGTACTCAGGTTGCTGGGTGCTCAGTGCTCGGGGTACCCGGTGCTCAGTGCTCGGGGTGCTCGGTGCTCAGGACTCAGGGTGCTGGGGGCTCAGCACTCAGGGTGCTGGGTGCTCAGTACTCAGGGTGCTCGGTTATCAGTACTCAGGGTGCTGGGTGCTCATTCTCGGGGTGCTGGGTGCTCAGTGCTCGGGGTGCTGGGTGCTCAGTGCTAGGGGTCCTGGGTGCTCAGTACTCAGGGTGCTGGGTGCTCAGTACTCAGGGTGCTGGGTGCTCAGTATTCGGGGTGCTGGGTGCTCAGTGCTCAGCGTGCTGGGTGCTCAGTACTCAGGGTGCTCGGTGCTCAGTGCTTGGGGTGCTGGGTGCTCAGTACTCAGGGTGCTGGGTGCTCAGTGCTCAGGGTGCTGGGTGCTCAGTGCTCAGGGTGCTGGGTGCTCAGTACTCAGTGCTCAGGATGCTGGGTGCTCAGTGCTCGGGCTGCTGGGTGCTCAGTGCTCAGGGTGCTGGGTGCTCAGTACTCAGGGTGCTGGGTTCTCAGTACTCAGGGTGCTGGGTGCACAGTGCTAGGGGTGCTGGGTGCTCAGAGCTCGTGGTCTGGGTGCTCAGTACTCAGGGTGCTGGGTGCTCAGTACTCAGGGTGCTGGGTGCTCAGTGCTCAGAGTGCTGGGTGCTCAGTGCTCTGGGTGCTGGGTGCTCAGTGCTCAGGGTGCTGGGTGCTCAGTGCTCGGGGTGCTCGGTGCTCAGTGCTCAGGGTCATGGGTGCTCAGTACTCAGGGTGCTGGGTGCTCATTCTCGGGGTGCTGGGTGCTCAGTGCTCAGGATGCACGGTGCTCAGTACTTTTGGTGCTGGGTGCTCAGTACTCGGGGTGCTGGGTGCTCATTACTCAATGTGCTGGGCGCTCAGTGCTCGGGGTGCTCGCTGCTCAGTACTCTTGGTGCTGGGTGCTCAGTACTCAGGGTGCTGGGTGCTCAGTGCTCGGGGTTCTCGGTGCTCAGTGCTCAGGATGCTCGGTGCTCAGTATATTTGGTGCTGGGTGCTCAGTACTCAGGGTGCTGGGTGCTCAGTGCCTAGGGTGCTCGGTGCTCAGTACTCAGGGTGCTGGGTGCTCAGTGCTCTGGATGCTGGGTGCTCAGTACTCAGGGTGCTCAGTACTCAGGACTCAGGGTGCTGGGTGCTCAGTGCTCAGGGTGCTGGGTGCTCAGTCCTCGGGGTGCTGGGTGCTCAGTACTCGGGGTGCTCGGTGCTCAGTACTCAGGGTGCTGGGTGCTCAGTACTCAGGGTGCTGGGTGCTCAGTACTCAGGGTGCTGGGTGCTCAGTACTCAGGGTGGTGGGTGCTCAGTACTCAGGGTGCTGGGTGCTCAGTGCTCAGGGTGCTGTGTGCTCAGTACTCAGGGTGCTGGATTCTCAGTACTCAGGGTGCTGGGTGCTCAGTGCTCAGGGTGCTGGGTGCTCAGTGCTCGGGGTGCTCGGTGCTCAGTACTCAGGGTGCTGGGTGCTCAGTGCTCAGGGTGCTGGGTGCTCAGTTCTCAGGGTGCTGGGTGCTCAGTACTCGGGGTGCTCGGTGCTCAGTACTCAGGGTGCTGGGTGCTCAGTACTCAGGGTGCTCGGTGCTCAGTACTCAGGGTGCTGGGTGCTCAGTGCTCATTTGCTGGGTGCTAAGTTCTCAGGGTGCTGGGTGCTCAGTACTCAGGGTGCTGGGTGCTCAGTGCTCAGGGTGCTGGCTGCTCAGTACTCAGGGTGCAGGGTGCTCAGCACTCAGGGTGCTCAGTACTCAGGGTGCTGGGTGCTCAGTGCTCGGGGTGCTGGGTGCTCAGTACTCAGGGTGCTCAGTACTCAGGGTGCTGGGTGCTCAGTGCTCGGGGTGCTGGATGCTCAGTACTCAGGGTGCTCAGTACTCAGGATGCTGGGTGCTCAGTACTCAGGGTGCAGGGTGCTCAGCACTCAGGGTGCTCAGTACTCAGGGTGCTGGCTGCTCAGTACTCAGGGTGCAGGGTGCTCCACACTCAGGGTGCTCAGTACTCAGGGTGCTGGGTGCTCAGTGCTAGGGGTGCTGGGTGCTCAGTACTCAGGGTGCTCAGTACTCAGGATGCTGGGTGCTCAGTACTCAGGTTGCTGGGTGCTCAGTCCTCAGGGTGCTCAGTGCTCAGGGTGCTGGATGCTCAGTGCTCAGGTTGATCGGTGCTCAGTACTCAGGATGCTGGGTGCTCAGTACTCAGGGTGCTGGGTGCTCAGTACTCAGGGTGCTGGGTGCTCAGTCCTCAGGGTGCTCAGTACTCAGGATGCTGGGTGCTCAGTACTCAGGGTGCTGGGTGCTCAGTACTCAGGGTGCTGGGTGCTCAGTGCTCGGGGTGTTTGGTGCTCAGTGCTCAGGGTGCTCAGTGCTCAGTGCTCGGGGTGCTGGGTGCTCAGTGCTCAGGGTGCTGGTTGCTCAGTACTCAGTGTGCTCAGTGCTCAGGGTGCTGGGTGCTCAGTACTCAGGGTGCTGGGTGCTCAGTACTCAGGGTGCTGGGTGCTCAGTACTCAGGGTGCTTGGTGCTCAGTACTCAGGGTGCTGGGTGCTCAGTGCTCAGGGTGCTCGGTTCTCAGTACTCATGGTGCTGGGTTCTCATTCTCGGGGTGCTGGGTGCTCAGTACTCAGGGTGCTCGGTGCTCAGTTTTCAGGGTGCTGGGTGCTCAGTGCTCAGGGTGCTCGGTGCTCAATACTCTGGGTGCTCAGGGCTCAGTACTCATGGTGCTGGGTGCTCATTCTCGGGGTGCTGGGTGCTCAGTACTCAGGGTGCTTGGTGCTCAGTACTCAGGGTGCTGGGTGCTCAGTCCTCAGGGTGCTCAGTGCTCAGGGTGCTGGTTGCTCAGTGCTCGGGGTGCTCGGTGCTCAGTACTCAGGGTGCTGAGTGCTCAGTACTCAGGGTGCTGGGTGCTCAGTACTCAGGGTGCTGGGTGCTCAGTGCTCGGGGTGTTGGGTGCTCCGTGCTCAGGGTGCTGGGTGCTCAGCACTCAGGGTGCTCAGTACTCAGGGTGCTGGGTGCTCAGTGCTCGGGGTGCTGGGTGCTCAGTACTCAGGGTGCTGGGTGCTCAGTGCTCGGGGTGCTCAGTGCTCAGTACTCAAGGTGCTGGGTGCTCAGTCCTCGGGGTGCTGGGTGCTCAGTGCTCAGGGTGCTGGGTGCTCAGTACTCGGGGTGCTCGGTGCTCAGTACTCAGGGTACTGGGTGCTCAGGGTCCTCGGTGCTCAGTACTCAGGGTGCTCAGTACTCAGCTTGCTTTGTGCTCAGTGCTCAGAGTGCTGGGTGCTCAGTACTCAGGGTGCTCGGTGCTCAGTACTCAGGGTGCTCAGTGCTCAGGGCTCTGGGTGCTCAGTACTCAGGGTGCTCAGTGCTCAGGGTGCTGGGTGCTCAGTGCTCGGGGTGCTGGGTACTCAGTGCTCAGTGCTCGTGGTGCTGGGTGCTCAGTCCTCTGTACTCAGGGTGCTGGGTGCTCAGTGCTCCGGGTGCTGGATGCTCAGTACTCAGGGTCCTGGGTGCTCAGTGCTCAGGGTGCTGGGTGCTCAGTACTCAGGGTGCTCGGTGCTCAGTGCTCAGGGTGCTGGGTGCTCAGTACTCAGGGTGCTAGGTCCTCAGTGCTCAGGGTGCTGGGTGGTCAGTGCTCGGGGTGCTCAGTACTCAGGGTGCTATGTGTTCAGTGCTCAGGGTACTGGGTGCTCAGTACTCAGGGTGCTCGGTGCTGAGTACTCAGGGTGCTGGGTGCTCAGTACTCCGGGTGCTGGGTGCTCAGTGCTCGGTTTGCTCGGTGCTCAGTGCTCAGGGTGCTGGGTGCTCAGTACTCAGGGTGCTCATTGCTCAGGGTGCTGGGTGCTCAGTACTCAGGGTGCTGGGTGCTCAGTACTCAGGGTGCTCAGTGCTCAGTACTCAGGGTGCTCAGTGCTCAGTACTCAGGGTGCTCAGTGCTCAGGGTGCTGGGTGCTCAGTGCTCGGGCTGCTGGGTGCTCAGTGCACAGGGTGCTGTGTGCTCAGTACTCAGGGTGCTCAGTACTCAGGGTGCTGGGTGCTCAGTGCTCAGGGTGCTGGGTGATCAGTGCTCAGGGTGCTGGGTGCTCAGTACTCAGGGTGCTCGGTGCTCAGTGCTCAGGTTGCTGGGTGCTCAGTACTCAGGGTGCTGGGTGCTCAGTACTCAGGGTGCTCAGTGCTCAGTACACAGGGTGCTCAGTGCTCAGTACTCAGGGTGCTCAGTGCTCAGGGTGCTGGGTGCTCAGTGCTCGGGGTGCTGGGTACTCAGTCCTCAGGGTGCTGGGTGCTCAGTGCTCAGGGTGCTGGGTGCTCAGTACTCAGGGTGCTGGGTGCTCAGTGCTCGGGGTGTTGGGTGCTCCGTGCTCAGGGTGCTCAGTGCTCAGTACTCAGGGTTCTGGGTGCTCAGTACTCAGGGTGCTGGGTGCTCAGTGCTCGGGTTGCTGGGTGCTCAGTACTCAGGGTTCTGGGTGCTCAGTGCACGGGGTGCTCAGTGCTCAGTACTCAAGGTGCTGGGTGCTCAGTGCTCGGGGTGCTGGGTGCTCAGTGCTCAGGGTGCTGGGTGCTCAGTACTCGGGGTGCTCGGTGCTCAGTACTCAGGGTACTGGGTGCTCAGTGTCCTCGGTGCTCAGTACTCAGGGTGCTCAGTACTCAGCTTGCTTTGTGCTCAGTGCTCAGAGTCCTGGGTGCTCAGTACTCAGGGTGCTCGGTGCTCAGTACTCAGGGTGCTCAGTGCTCAGTGCTCTGGGTGCTCAGTACTCAGGGTGCTCAGTGCTCAGGGTGCTGGGTGCTCAGTGCTCGGGGTGCTGGGTACTCAGTGCTCAGTGCTCGGGGTGCTGGGTGCTCAGTCCTCAGTACTCAGGGTGCTGGGTGCTCAGTGCTCGGGGTGCTGGATGCTCAGTACTCAGGGTCCTGGGTGCTCAGTGCTCAGGGTGCTGGGTGCTCAGTACTCAGGGTGCTGGGTGCTCAGTGCTCAGGGTGCTGGGTGCTCAGTACTCAGGGTGCTGGGTCCTCAGTGCTCAGGGTGCTGGGTGCTCAGTACTCCGGGTGCTGGGTGCTCAGTGCTCGGGGTGCTCGGTGCTATGTGCTCAGGGTGCTGGGTGCACAGTACTCAGGGTGCTCATTGCTCAGGGGGCTGGGTGTTCAGTACTCAGGGTGCTGGGTGCTCAGTACTCAGGGTGCTCAGTGCTCAGTACTCAGGGTGCTCTGTGCTCAGTACTCAGTGTGCTCAGTGCTCAGTACTCAGGGTGCTCAGTGCTCATTACTCAGGGTGCTCAGTGCTCAGGGTGCTGGGTGCTCAGTGCTCGGGGTGCTGGGTACTCAGTCCTCAGGGTGCTGGGTGCTCAGTGCTCAGAGTACTCGGTGCTCAGTGCTCAGGGTGCTGGGTGCTCAGTACTCAGGGTGCTGGGTGCTCAGTGCTCGGGGTGCTGGGTGCTCAGTACTCGGGGTGCTGGGTTCTCAGTGCTCAGGGTGCTGGGTGCTCAGTGCTCAGGGTGCTCGGTGCTTAGTACTCATGGTGCTCGGTGCTCGGGGTGCTGGGTGCTCAGTGCTCGGTGTGCTGGGTGCTCAGTGCTCGGGGTGCTGGGTGCTCAGTGCTCGGGGTGCTGGTTGCTCAGTACTCGGGGTGCTCGGTGCTCAGTACTCAGGGTGCTGGGTGCTCAGTGCTCAGGGTGCTGGGTGCTCAGTACTCAGGGTGCTGGGTGCTCAGTACTCAGGGTGCTGGGTGCTCATTCTCGGGGTGCTGGGTGCTTAGTGCTCAGGATGCTCGGTGCTCAGTACTTTTGGTGCTGGGTGCTCAGTACTCAGGGTGCTGGGTGCTCAGTGCCTGGGGTGCTCGGTGCTCAGTACTCAGGGTGCTGGGTGCTCAGTGCTCTGGATGCTGGGTGCTCAGTACTCAGGGTGCTCAGTACTCAGGACTCAGGGTGCTGGGTGCTCAGTGCTCAGGGTGCTGGGTGCTCAGTGCTCGGGGCGCTGGGTGCTCAGTACTCGGGGTGCTCGGTGCTCAGTACTCAGGGTGCTGGGTGCTCAGTACTCAGGGTGCTGGTTGCTCAGTACTCAGGGTGCTGGGTGCTCAGTACTCAGGGTGGTGGGTACTCAGTACTCAGGGTGCTGGGTGCTCAGTGCTCAGGGTGCTGTGTGCTCAGTACTCAGGGTGCTGGATGCTCAGTACTCAGGGTGTTGGGTTCTCAGTGCTCAGGGTGCTGGGTGCTCAGTGCTCGGGGTGCTAGGTGCTCAGTACTCAGCGTGCTGGGTGCTCAGTGCTCGGGGTGCTGGGTGCTCAGTTCTCAGGGTGCTGGGTGCGCAGTACTCGGGGTGCTCGGTGCTCAGTACTCAGGGTGCTGGGTGCTCAGTACTCAGGGTGCTCGGTGCTCAGTACTCAGGGTGCTGGGTGCTCACTGCTCATTTGCTGGGTGCTAAGTTCTCAGGGTGCTGGGTGCTCAGTACTCATTGTGCTGGGTGCTCAGTGCTCAGGGTGCTGGCTGCTCAGTACTCAGGGTGCTGGGTGCTCAGCACTCAGGGTGCTCAGTACTCAGGGTGCTGGGTGCTCAGTGCTAGGGGTGCTGGGTGCTCAGTACTCAGGGTGCTCAGTACTCAGGGTGCTGGGTGCTCAGTGCTCGGGGTGCTGGATGCTCAGTGCTCAGGGTGATCGGTGCTCAGTACTCAGGATGCTGGGTGCTCAGTACTCAGGGTGCTGGGTGCTCAGTCCTCAGGGTGCTCAGTGCTCAGGGTGCTGGATGCTCAGTGCTCAGGTTGATCGGTGCTCAGTACTCAGGATGCTGGGTGCTCAGTACTCAGGGTGCTGGGTGCTCAGTACTCAGGGTGCTGGGTGCTCAGTCCTCAGGGTGCTCAGTACTCAGGATGCTGGGTGCTCAGTACTCAGGGTGCTGGGTGCTCAGTACTCAGGGTGCTGGGTGCTCAGTGCTCGGGGTGTTTGGTGCTCAGTGCTCAGGGTGCTCAGTGCTCAGTACTCAGGGTGCTGGGTGCTCAGTACTCAGGGTGCTGGGTGCTCAGTGCTCGGGGTGCTGGGTGCTCAGTACTCAGGGTGCTTGGTGCTCAGTGCTCGGGGTGCTCGGTGCTCAGTACTCAAGGTGCTGGGTGCTCAGTGCTCACGGTGCTGGGTGCTCAGTCCTCGGGGTGCTCCGTGCTCAGTGCTCAGGGTGCTGGGTGCTCAGTACTCAGGGTGCTCGGTGCTCAGTACTAAGGGTGCTCAGTGCTCAGTACTCAGGGTGCCCAGTGCTCAGTGCTCGGGGTGCTCGGTGCTCGGGGCGCTGGGTGCTCAGTACTCAGGGTGCTGGATGTTCAGTACTCGGGGTGCTGGGTTCTCCGTACTCAGGGTGTTGGGTGCTCAGTACTCAGGGTGCTGGGTGCTCAGTACTCAGGGTGCTGGGTGCTCAGTGCTCAGTACTCAGCGTGCTGGGTGCTCAGTGCTCGGGGTGCTGGGTGCTCAGTGCTCAGGGTGCTGGTTGCTCAGTACTCAGTGTGCTCAGTGCTCAGGGTGCTGGGTGCTCAGTACTCAGGGTGCTGGGTGCTCAGTGCTCGGGGTGCTGGGTCCTCAGTGCTCAGGGTGCTCAGTGCTCAGTGCTCGGGGTGCTGGGTGCTCAGTGCTCGGGGTGCTGGGTGCTCAGTGCTCAGGGTGCTGGTTGCTCAGTACTCAGTTTGCTCAGTGCTCAGGGTGCTGGGTGCTCAGAACTCAATGTGCTGGGTGCTCAGTACTCAGGGTGCTCGGTGCTCAGTACTCAGGGTGCTTGGTGCTCAGTGCTCAGGGTGCTGGGTGCTCAGTGCTCAGGGTGCTCGGTGCTCAGTACTCATGGTGTTGGGTGCTCATTCTCGGGGTGCTGGGTGCTCAGTACTCAGGGTGCTCGGTGCTCAGTTCTCAGGGTGCTGGGTGCTCAGTGCTCTGGGTGCTCGGTGCTCAGTACTCTGGGTGCTCGGGGCTCAGTACTCATGGTGCTGGGTGCTCATTCTCGGGGTGCTGGGTGCTCGGTACTCAGGGTGCTTGGTGCTAAGTACTCAGGGTGCTGGGTGCTCAGTGCTCAGGGTGCTCGGTGCTGAGTACTCTGGGTGCTCGGGGCTCAGTACTCATGGTGCTGGGTGCTCAGTACTCAGGGTGCTCGGTGCTCAGTTCTCAGGTTGCTCGCTGCTCAGTGTTTGGGGTGCTGTTTACTCAATACTCAGGGTGCTGGGTGCTCAGTGCTCAGGGTGCTGGCTGCTCAGTGCTCAGGGTGCTGGGTGCTCAGTACTCAGTGCTCAGGATGCTGGGTGCTCAGTGCTCAGGGTGCTGGGTGTTCAGTGCTCAGGGTGCTCAGTGCTCAGTGCTCAGTACTCAGGGTGCTGGGTGTTCAGTACTCAGGTTGCTGGGTGCTCAGTGCTCGTGGTACCCGGTGCTCAGTGCTTGGGGTGCTCGGTGCTCAGGACTCAGGGTGCTGGGTGCTCAGTGCTCAGGGTGCTGGGTGCTCAGTGCTCAGGGTGCTGGGTGCTCAGTGATCAGCGTGCTTGATGCTCAGTACTCAGGGTGCTGGGTGCTCAGTGCTCAGGGTGCTGGGTGCTCAGTGCTAGGGGTGCTGGGTGCTCAGTACTCAGGGTGCTGGGTGCTCAGTACTCAGGGTGCTGGGTGCTCAGTATTCGGGGTGCTGGGTGCTCAGTGCTCAGCGTGCTGGGTGCTCAGTACTCAGGGTGCTCGGTGCTCAGTGCTTGGGGTGCTGGGTGCTCAGTACTCAGGGTGCTGGGTGCTCAGTGCTCAGGGTGCTGGGTGCTCAGTGCTCAGGGTTCTGGGTGCTCAGTACTCAGTGCTCAGGATGCTGGGTGCTCAGTGCTCGGGCTGCTGGGTGCTCAGTGCTCAGGGTGCTGGGTGCTCAGTACTCAGGGTGCTGGGTTCTCAGTACTCAGGGTGCTGGGTGCACAGTGCTAGGCGTGCTGGGTGCTCAGTGCTCGTGGTCTGGATACTCAGTACTCAGGGTGCTGGGTGCTCAGTACTCAGGGTGCTGGGTGCTCAGTGCTCAGAGTGCTGGGTGCTCAGTGCTCTGGGTGCTGGGTGCTCAGTGCTCAGGGTGCTGGGTGCTCAGTGCTCAGGGTGCTGGGTGCTCAGTGATCGGGGTGATGGGTGGTGAGTGCTCAGGGTGCTGGGTGCTCAGTGATCGGGGTGCTCGGTGCTCAGTGCTCAGGGTCATGGGTGCTCAGTACTCAGGGTGCTGGGTGCTTAGTACTCAGGGTGGTCAGTGCTCAGTACACAGGGTGCTGGGTGCTCAGTGCTCGGGGCGCTGGGTGCTCAGTGCTCAGTACTCAGGGTGCTGGGTGCTCAGTGCTCGGGGTGCTGGGTGCTCAGTACTCAGCGTGCTGGGTGCTCAGTACTCAGGGTGCTGGGTGCTCAGTGCTCAGGGTGCTGGGTGCTCAGTGCTCAGGGTGCTGGGTGCTCAGTGCTCAGGGAGCTCGGTGCTCAGTACTCAGGGTGCTGAGTGCTCAGTACTCAGTGCTCGGGGTCCTGGGTGCTCCGTGCTCGGGGTGCTGGGTGCTCAGTACTCAGGGTGCTGCGTGATCAGTGCTCGGTGTGCTGGGTGCTCAGTGCTCAGGGTGATCAGTGCTCAGTTATCAGGGTGCTGGGTGCTCAGTCCTCCGGGTGCTCAGTGCTAAGGGTGCTGGGTGCTCAGTGCTCGGGGTGCTGGGTGCTCAGTACTCAGGGTGCTGGGGGCTCAGTACTCAGGGTGCTGGGTGCTCAGTACTCAGGGTGCTGGGTGCTCAGTGATCGGGGTGCTGGGTTCTCAGTACTCGGGGTGCTCAGTACTCAGGGTGCTGGGTGCTCAGTACTCAGGGTGCTGGGTGCTCAGTGCTCGGGGTGCTCGGTGCTCACTACTCGGGGTGCTGGGTGCTCAGTACTCGGGGTGCTGGGTGCTCAGTGCTCAGGGTGCTGGGTGCTCAGTTCTCAGGGTGCTGGGTGCTCAGTGCTCGGGGTGCTGGGTGCTCAGTGCTCAGGGTGCTGGTTGCTCAGTACTCAGTGTGCTCAGTGCTCAGGGTGCTGGGTGCTCAGTACTCAGGGTGCTGGGTGCTCAGTGCTCGGGGTGCTGGGTGCTCAGTGCTCAGGGTGCTCAGTGCTCAGTGCTCGGGGTGCTGGGTGCTCAGTACTCAGGGTGCTGGGTGCTCAGTGCTCAGGGTGCTGGGTGCTCAGTACTCAGGGTGCTGGGTGCTCAGTACTCAGGGTGCTCAGTGCTCGGGGAGCTCGGTGCTCAGTACTCAGGGTGCTGGGGGCTCAGTACTCAGGGTGCTGGGTGCTCAGTACTCAGGGTGATCTGTTCTCAGTACTCAGGGTGCTGGGTTCTCAGTGATCGGGGTGCTGGGTTCTCAGTACTCGGGGTGCTCAGTACTCAGGGTGCTGGGTGCTCAGTACTCAGGGTGCTGGGTGCTCAGTGCACGGGGTGCTAGGTGCTCAGTACTCGGGTTGGTGGGTGCTCAGTACTCGGGGTGCTGGGTGCTCAGTGCTCAGGGTGCTGGGTGCTCAGTGCTCAGGGTGCTGGGTGCTCAGTGCTCGGGGTGCTGGGTGCTCAGTGCTCAGGGTGCTGGTTGCTCAGTACTCAGTGTGCTCAGTGCTCAGGGTGCTGGGTGCTCAGTACTCAGGGTGCTGGGTGCTCAGTGCTCGGGGTGCTGGGTCCTCAGTGCTCAGGGTGCTCAGTGCTCAGTGCTCGGGGTGCTGGGTGCTCAGTGCTCGGGGTGCTGGGTGCTCACTTCTCAGGGTGCTGGTTGCTCAGTACTCAGTGTGCTCAGTGCTCAGGGTGCTGGGTGCTCAGAACTCAGGGTGCTGGGGGCTCAGTACTCAGGGTGCTGGGTGCTCAGTACTCAGGTTTCTGGGTGCTCATTCTCGGGGTGCTGGGTGCTCAGTGCTCAGGGTGCTGGGTGCTCAGTACTCAGGGTGCTGGGGGCTCAGTACTCAGGGTGCTGGGTGCTCAGTACTCAGGGTGATCTGTACTCAGTACTCAGGGTGCTGGGTGCTCAGTGATCAGGGTGCTGGGTTCTCAGTACTCGGGGTGCTCAGTACTCAGGGTGCTGGGTGCTCAGTGCTCGGGGTGCTCGGTGCTCAGTACTCGGGGTGCTGGGTGCTCAGTACTCGGGGTGCTGGTTGCTCAGTGCTCAGGGTGCTGGGTGCTCAGTGCTCAGGGTGCTGGGTGCTCAGTGCTCGATGTGCTGGGTGCTCAGTGCTCAGGGTGCTGGTTGCTCAGTACTCAGTGTGCTCAGTGCTCAGGGTGCTGGGTGCTCAGTACCCAGGGTGCTGGGTGCTCAGTGCTCGGGGTGCTGGGTCCTCAGTGCTCAGGGTGCTCAGTGCTCAGTGCCCGGGGTGCTGGGTGCTCAGTGCTCGGGGTGCTGGGTGCTCAGTGCTCAGGGTGCTGGTTACTCAGTACTCAGTGTGCTCAGTGCTCAGGGTGCTGGGTGCTCAGAACTCAGGGTGCTGGGTGCTCAGTACTCAGGGTGCTGGGTGCTCAGTACTCAGGGTGCTTGGTGCTCAGTACTCAGGGTGCTGGGTGCTCAGTGCTCAGGGTGCTCGGTGCTCAGTACTCATGGTGCTGGGTGCTCATTCTCGGGGTGCTGGGTGCTCAGTACTCAGGGTGCTCGGTGCTCAGTTCTCAGGGTGCTGGGTGCTCAGTGCTCAGGGTGCTCGGTGCTCAGTACTCTGGGTGCTCGGGGCTCAGTACTCATGGTGCTGGGTGCTCATTCTCGGGGTGATGGGTGCTCAGTACTCAGGGTGCTCGCTGCTCAGTGTTTGGGGTGCTGGGTGCTCAATACTCAGGGTGCTGGGTGATCAGTGCTCAGGGTGCTGGCTGCTCAGTGCTCAGGGTGCTGGGTGCTCAGTACTCAGTGCTCAGGATGCTGGTTGCTCAGTGCTCAGGGTGCTGGGTGCTCAGTGCTCAGGGTGCTCAGTGCTCAGTGCTCAGTACTCAGGGTGCTGGGTGCTCAATATTCAGGTTGCTGGGTGCTCAGTGCTCGGGGTACCCGGTGCTCAGTGCTCGGGGTGCTCGGTGCTCAGGACTCAGGGTGCTGGGGGCTCAGCACTCAGGGTGCTGGGTGCTCAGTACTCAGGGTGCTCGGTTATCAGTACTCAGGGTGCTGGGTGCTCATTCTCGGGGTGCTGGGTGCTCAGTGCTCGGGGTGCTGGGTGCTCAGTGCTAGGGGTCCTGGGTGCTCAGTACTCAGGGTGCTGGGTGCTCAGTACTCAGGGTGCTGGGTGCTCAGTATTCGGGGTGCTGGGTGCTCAGTGCTCAGCGTGCTGGGTGCTCAGTACTCAGGGTGCTCGGTGCTCAGTGCTTGGGGTGCTGGGTGCTCAGTACTCAGGGTGCTGGGTGCTCAGTGCTCAGGGTGCTGGGTGCTCAGTGCTCAGGGTGCTGGGTGCTCAGTACTCAGTGCTCAGGATGCTGGGTGCTCAGTGCTCGGGCTGCTGGGTGCTCAGTGCTCAGGGTGCTGGGTGCTCAGTACTCAGGGTGCTGGGTTCTCAGTACTCAGGGTGCTGGGTGCACAGTGCTAGGGGTGCTGGGTGCTCAGAGCTCGTGGTCTGGGTGCTCAGTACTCAGGGTGCTGGGTGCTCAGTACTCAGGGTGCTGGGTGCTCAGTGCTCAGAGTGCTGGGTGCTCAGTGCTCTGGGTGCTGGGTGCTCAGTGCTCAGGGTGCTGGGTGCTCAGTGCTCGGGGTGCTCGGTGCTCAGTGCTCAGGGTCATGGGTGCTCAGTACTCAGGGTGCTGGGTGCTCATTCTCGGGGTGCTGGGTGCTCAGTGCTCAGGATGCACGGTGCTCAGTACTTTTGGTGCTGGGTGCTCAGTACTCGGGGTGCTGGGTGCTCATTACTCAATGTGCTGGGCGCTCAGTGCTCGGGGTGCTCGCTGCTCAGTACTCTTGGTGCTGGGTGCTCAGTACTCAGGGTGCTGGGTGCTCAGTGCTCGGGGTTCTCGGTGCTCAGTGCTCAGGATGCTCGGTGCTCAGTATATTTGGTGCTGGGTGCTCAGTACTCAGGGTGCTGGGTGCTCAGTGCCTAGGGTGCTCGGTGCTCAGTACTCAGGGTGCTGGGTGCTCAGTGCTCTGGATGCTGGGTGCTCAGTACTCAGGGTGCTCAGTACTCAGGACTCAGGGTGCTGGGTGCTCAGTGCTCAGGGTGCTGGGTGCTCAGTCCTCGGGGTGCTGGGTGCTCAGTACTCGGGGTGCTCGGTGCTCAGTACTCAGGGTGCTGGGTGCTCAGTACTCAGGGTGCTGGGTGCTCAGTACTCAGGGTGCTGGGTGCTCAGTACTCAGGGTGGTGGGTGCTCAGTACTCAGGGTGCTGGGTGCTCAGTGCTCAGGGTGCTGTGTTCTCAGTACTCAGGGTGCTGGATGCTCAGTACTCAGGGTGCTGGGTGCTCAGTGCTCAGGGTGCTGGGTGCTCAGTGCTCGGGGTGCTCGGTGCTCAGTACTCAGGGTGCTGGGTGCTCAGTGCTCAGGGTGCTGGGTGCTCAGTTCTCAGGGTGCTGGGTGCTCAGTACTCGGGGTGCTCGGTGCTCAGTACTCAGGGTGCTGGGTGCTCAGTACTCAGGGTGCTCGGTGCTCAGTACTCAGGGTGCTGGGTGCTCAGTGCTCATTTGCTGGGTGCTAAGTTCTCAGGGTGCTGGGAGCTCAGTACTCAGGGTGCTGGGTGCTCAGTGCTCAGGGTGCTGGCTGCTCAGTACTCAGGGTGCAGGGTGCTCAGCACTCAGGGTGCTCAGTACTCAGGGTGCTGGGTGCTCAGTGCTAGGGGTGCTGGGTGCTCAGTACTCAGGGTGCTCAGTACTCAGGGTGCTGGGTGCTCAGTGCTCGGGGTGCTGGATGCTCAGTACTCAGGGTGCTCAGTACTCAGGATGCTGGGTGCTCAGTACTCAGGGTGCAGGGTGCTCAGCACTCAGGGTGCTCAGTACTCAGGGTGCTGGCTGCTCAGTACTCAGGGTGCAGGGTGCTCCACACTCAGGGTGCTCAGTACTCAGGGTGCTGGGTGCTCAGTGCTAGGGGTGCTGGGTGCTCAGTACTCAGGGTGCTCAGTACTCAGGATGCTGGGTGCTCAGTACTCAGGTTGCTGGGTGCTCAGTCCTCAGGGTGCTCAGTGCTCAGGGTGCTGGATGCTCAGTGCTCAGGTTGATCGGTGCTCAGTACTCAGGATGCTGGGTGCTCAGTACTCAGGGTGCTGGGTGCTCAGTACTCAGGGTGCTGGGTGCTCAGTCCTCAGGGTGCTCAGTACTCAGGATGCTGGGTGCTCAGTACTCAGGGTGCTGGGTGCTCAGTACTCAGGGTGCTGGGTGCTCAGTGCTCGGGGTGTTTGGTGCTCAGTGCTCAGGGTGCTCAGTGCTCAGTGCTCGGGGGTGCTGGGTGCTCAGTGCTCAGGGTGCTGGTTGCTCAGTACTCAGTGTGCTCAGTGCTCAGGGTGCTGGGTGCTCAGTACTCAGGGTGCTGGGTGCTCAGTACTCAGGGTGCTGGGTGCTCAGTACTCAGGGTGCTTGGTGCTCAGTACTCAGGGTGCTGGGTGCTCAGTGCTCAGGGTGCTCGGTTCTCAGTACTCATGGTGCTGGGTTCTCATTCTCGGGGTGCTGGGTGCTCAGTACTCAGGGAGCTGGGTGCTCAGTACTCAGGGTGCTGGGTGCTCAGTACTTGGGTGCTGGGTGCTCAGTACTCTCTGTGCTCGGGGCTCAGTACTCATGGTGCTGGGTGCTCAGTACTCAGGGTGCTCGGTGCTCAGTTCTCAGGGTGCTGGGTGCTCAGTGCTCAGGGTGCTCGGTGCTCAATACTCTGGGTGCTCAGGGCTCAGTACTCATGGTGCTGGGTGCTCATTCTCGGGGTGCTGGGTGCTCAGTACTCAGGGTGCTTGGTGCTCAGTACTCAGGGTGCTGGGTGCTCAGTGCTCAGGGTGCTCGGTGCTCAGTACTCTCTGTGCTCGGGGCTCAGTACTCATGGTGCTGGGTGCTCAGTACTCAGGGTGCTCGGTGCTCAGTTCTCAGGGTGCTCGCTGCTCAGTGTTTGGGGTGCTGGGTGCTCAATACTCAGGGTGCTGTGTGCTCAGTGCTCAGGGTGCTGGCTGCTCAGTGCTCAGGGTGCTGGGTGCTCAGTACTCAGTGCTCAGGATGCTGGGTGCTCAGTGCTCAGGGTGCTGGGTGCTCAGTGCTCAGGGTGCTCAGTGCTCAGTGCTCAGTACTCAGGGTGCTGGGTGCTCAGTACTCAGGTTGCTGGGTGCTCAGTGCTTGGGGTACCCGGTGCTCAGTGCTCGGGGTGCTCGGTGCTCAGGACTCAGGGTGCTGGGTGCTCAGTGCTCAGGGTGCTGGGTGCTCAGTGCTCAGGGTGCTGGGTGCTCAGTGCTCAGCGTGCTTGATGCTCAGTACTCAGGGTGCTGGGTGCTCAGTGCTCAGGGTGCTGGGTGCTCAGTGCTAGGGGTGCTTGGTGCTCAGTACTCAGGGTGCTGGGTGCTCAGTACTCATGGTGCTGGGTGCTCAGTATTCGGGGTGCTGGGTGCTCAGTGCTCAGCGTGCTGGGTGCTCAGTACTCAGGGTGCTCGGTGCTCAGTGCTTGGGGTGCTGGGTGCTCAGTACTCAGGGTGCTGGGTGCTCAGTGCTCAGGGTGCTGGGTGCTCAGTGCTCAGGGTTCTGGGTGCTCAGTACTCAGTGCTCAGGATGCTGGGTGCTCAGTGCTCGGGCTGCTGGGTGCTCAGTGCTCAGGGTGCTGGGTGCTCAGTACTCAGTGTGCTGGGTTCTCAGTACTCAGGGTGCTGGGTGCACAGTGCTAGGGGTGCTGGGTGCTCAGTGCTCGTGGTCTGGGTGCTCAGTACTCAGGGTGCTGGGTGCTCAGTACTCAGGGTGCTGGGTGCTCAGTGCTCAGAGTGCTGGGTGCTCAGTGCTCTGGGTGCTGGGTGCTCAGTGCTCAGGGTGCTGGGTGCTCAGTGCTCAGGGTGCTGGGTGCTCAGTGATCGGGGTGATGGGTGGTGAGTGCTCAGGGTGCTGGGTGCTCAGTGCTCGGGGTGCTCGGTGCTCAGTGCTCAGGGTCATGTGTGCTCAGTACTCAGGGTGCTGGGTGCTTAGTACTCAGGGTGCTCAGTGCTCAGTACACAGGGTGCTGGGTGCTCAGTGCTCGGGGCGCTGGGTGCTCAGTGCTCAGTACTCAGGGTGCTGGGTGCTCAGTGCTCGGGGTGCTGGGTGCTCAGTACTCAGCGTGCTGGGTGCTCAGTACTCAGGGTGCTGGGTGCTCAGTGCTCAGGGTGCTGGGTGCTCAGTGCTCAGGGTGCTGGGTGCTCAGTGCTCGGGGAGCTCGGTGCTCAGTACTCAGGGTGCTGAGTGCTCAGTACTCAGTGCTCGGGGTCCTGGGTGCTCCGTGCTCGGGGTGCTGGGTGCTCAGTACTCAGGGTGCTGGGTGCTCATTCCCGGGGTGCTGGGTACTCAGTGCTCGGGGTGCTGGGTGCTCAGTACTCAGGTTGCTGGGGGCTCAGTACTCAGGGTGCTGGGTGCTCAGTACTCAGGGTGCTCGGTTCTCAGTACTCACTGTGCTGGGTGCTCATTCTCGGGGTGCTGGGTGCTCAGTGCTCGGGGTGCTGGGTGCTCAGTACTCAGGGTGCTGGGGGCTCAGTACTCAGGGTGCTGGGTGCTCAGTACTCAGGGTGATCTGTTCTCAGTACTCAGGGTGCTGGCTGCTCAGTGATCGGGGTGCTGGGTTCTCAGTACTCGGGGTGCTCAGTACTCAGGGTGCTGGGTGCTCAGTACTCAGGGTGCTGTGTGCTCAGTGCTTGGGGTGCTCGGGGCTCAGTACTCGGGGTGCTGGGTGCTCAGTGCTCAGGGTGCTGGGTGCTCAGTGCTCAGGGTGCTGGGTGCTCAGTGCTCGGGGTGCTGGGTGCTCAGTGCTCAGGGTGCTGGTTGCTCAGTACTCAGTGTGCTCAGTGCTCAGGGTGCTGGGTGCTCAGTACTCAGGGTGCTGGGTGCTCAGTGCTCGGGGTGCTGGGTCCTCAGTGCTCAGGGTGTTCAGTGCTCAGTGCTCGGGGTGCTGGGTGCTCAGTGCTCGGGGTGCTGGGTGCTCAGTGCTCAGGGTGCTGGTTGCTCAGTACTCAGTGTGCTCAGTGCTCAGGGTGCTGGGTGCTCAGTACTCAGGGTGCTGGGTGCTCAGTACTCAGGGTGCAGGGTGCTCAGTACTCAGGGTGCTTGGTGCTCAGTACTCAGGGTGCTGGGTGCTCAGTGCTCAGGGTGCTCGGTTCTCAGTACTCATGGTGCTGGGTGCTCAGTGCTAGGGGTGCTGGGTGCTCAGTACTCAGGGTGCTCAGTACTCAGGATGCTGGGTGCTCAGTACTCAGGTTGCTGGGTGCTCAGTCCTCAGGGTGCTCAGTGCTCAGGGTGCTGGATGCTCAGTGCTCAGGTTGATCGGTGCTCAGTACTCAGGATGCTGGGTGCTCAGTACTCAGGGTGCTGGGTGCTCAGTACTCAGGGTGCTGGGTGCTCAGTCCTCAGGGTGCTCAGTACTCAGGATGCTGGGTGCTCAGTACTCAGGGTGCTGGGTGCTCAGTACTCAGGGTGCTGGGTGCTCAGTGCTCGGGGTGTTTGGTGCTCAGTGCTCAGGGTGCTCAGTGCTCAGTGCTCGGGGTGCTGGGTGCTCAGTGCTCAGGGTGCTCGGTTCTCAGTACTCAGGGTGCTGGGTGCTCAGTGCTAGGGGTGCTGGGTGCTCAGTACTCAGGGTGCTCAGTACTCAGGATGCTGGGTGCTCAGTACTCAGGTTGCTGGGTGCTCAGTCCTCAGGGTGCTCAGTGCTCAGGGTGCTGGATGCTCAGTGCTCAGGTTGATCGGTGCTCAGTACTCAGGATGCTGGGTGCTCAGTACTCAGGGTGCTGGGTGCTCAGTACTCAGGGTGCTGGGTGCTCAGTCCTCAGGGTGCTCAGTACTCAGGATGCTGGGTGCTCAGTACTCAGGGTGCTGGGTGCTCAGTACTCAGGGTGCTGGGTGCTCAGTGCTCGGGGTGTTTGGTGCTCAGTGCTCAGGGTGCTCAGTGCTCAGTGCTCGGGGTGCTGGGTGCTCAGTGCTCAGGGTGCTGGTTGCTCAGTACTCAGTGTGCTCAGTGCTCAGGGTGCTGGGTGCTCAGTACTCAGGGTGCTGGGTGCTCAGTACTCAGGGTGCTGGGTGCTCAGTACTCAGGGTGCTTGGTGCTCAGTACTCAGGGTGCTGGGTGCTCAGTGCTCAGGGTGCTCGGTTCTCAGTACTCATGGTGCTGGGTGCTCATTCTCGGGGTGCTGGGTGCTCAGTACTCAGGGTGCTCGGTGCTCAGTTCTCAGGGTGCTGGGTGCTCAGTGCTCAGGGTGCTCGGTGCTCAATACTCTGGGTGCTCAGGGCTCAGTACTCATGGTGCTGGGTGCTCATTCTCGGGGTGCTGGGTGCTCAGTACTCAGGGTGCTTGGTGCTCAGTACTCAGGGTGCTGGGTGCTCAGTGCTCAGGGTGCTCGGTGCTCAGTACTCTCTGTGCTTGGGGCTCAGTACTCATGGTGCTGGGTGCTCAGTACTCAGGGTGCTCGGTGCTCAGTTCTCAGGGTGCTCGCTGCTCAGTGTTTGGGGTGCTGGGTGCTCAATACTCAGGGTGCTGTGTGCTCAGTGCTCAGGGTGCTGGCTGCTCAGTGCTCAGGGTGCTGGGTGCTCAGTACTCAGTGCTCAGAATGCTGGGTGCTCAGTGCTCAGGGTGCTGGGTGCTCAGTGCTCAGGGTGCTCAGTGCTCAGTGCTCAGTACTCAGGGTGCTGGGTGCTCATTACTCAGGTTGCTGGGTGCTCAGTGCTTGGGGTACCCGGTGCTCAGTGCTCGGGGTGCTCGGTGCTCAGGACTCAGGGTGCTGGGTGCTCAGTGCTCAGGGTGCTGGGTGCTCAGTGCTCAGGGTGCTGGGTGCTCAGTGCTCAGCGTGCTTGATGCTCAGTACTCAGGGTGCTGGGTGCTCAGTGCTCAGGGTGCTGGGTGCTCAGTGCTAGGGGTGCTTGGTGCTCAGTACTCAGGGTGCTGGGTGCTCAGTACTCATGGTGCTGGGTGCTCAGTATTCGGGGTGCTGGGTGCTCAGTGCTCAGCGTGCTGGGTGCTCAGTACTCAGGGTGCTCGGTGCTCAGTGCTTGGGGTGCTGGGTGCTCAGTACTCAGGGTGCTGGGTGCTCAGTGCTCAGGGTGCTGGGTGCTCAGTGCTCAGGGTTCTGGGTGCTCAGTACTCAGTGCTCAGGATGCTGGGTGCTCAGTGCTCGGGCTGCTGGGTGCTCAGTGCTCAGGGTGCTGGGTGCTCAGTACTCAGTGTGCTGGGTTCTCAGTAGTCAGGGTGCTGGGTGCACAGTGCTAGGGGTGCTGGGTGCTCAGTGCTCGTGGTCTGGGTGCTCAGTACTCAGGGTGCTGGGTGCTCAGTACTCAGGGTGCTGGGTGCTCAGTGCTCAGAGTGCTGGGTGCTCAGTGCTCTGGGTGCTGGGTGCTCAGTGCTCAGGGTGCTGGGTGCTCAGTGCTCAGGGTGCTGGGTGCTCAGTGATCGGGGTGATGGGTGGTGAGTGCTCAGGGTGCTGGGTGCTCAGTGCTCGGGGTGCTCGGTGCTCAGTGCTCAGGGTCATGGGTGCTCAGTACTCAGGGTGCTGGGTGCTTAGTACTCAGGGTGCTCAGTGCTCAGTACACAGGGTGCTGGGTGCTCAGTGCTCGGGGCGCTGGGTGCTCAGTGCTCAGTACTCAGGGTGCTGGGTGCTCAGTGCTCGGGGTGCTGGGTGCTCAGTACTCAGCGTGCTGGGTGCTCAGTACTCAGGGTGCTGGGTGCTCAGTGCTCAGGGTGCTGGGTGCTCAGTGCTCAGGGTGCTGGGTGCTCAGTGCTCGGGGAGCTCGGTGCTCAGTACTCAGGGTGCTGAGTGCTCAGTACTCAGTGCTCGGGGTCCTGGGTGCTCCGTGCTCGGGGTGCTGGGTGCTCAGTACTCAGGGTGCTGGGTGCTCATTCCCGGGGTGCTGGGTACTCAGTGCTCGGGGTGCTGGGTGCTCAGTACTCAGGTTGCTGGGGGCTCAGTACTCAGGGTGCTGGGTGCTCAGTACTCAGGGTGCTCGGTTCTCAGTACTCAGGGTGCTGGGTGCTCATTCTCGGGGTGCTGGGTGCTCAGTGCTCGGGGTGCTGGGTGCTCAGTACTCAGGGTGCTGGGGGCTCAGTACTCAGGGTGCTGGGTGCTCAGTACTCAGGGTGATCTGTTCTCAGTACTCAGGGTGCTGGGTGCTCAGTGATCGGGGTGCTGGGTTCTCAGTACTCGGGGTGCTCAGTACTCAGGGTGCTGGGTGCTCAGTACTCAGGGTGCTGTGTGCTCAGTGCTCGGGGTGCTCGGGGCTCAGTACTCGGGGTGCTGGGTGCTCAGTGCTCAGTGTGCTGGGTGCTCAGTGCTCAGGGTGCTGGGTGCTCAGTGCTCGGGGTGCTGGGTGCTCAGTGCTCAGGGTGCTGGTTGCTCAGTACTCAGTGTGCTCAGTGCTCAGGGTGCTGGGTGCGCAGTACTCAGGGTGCTGGGTGCTCAGTGCTCGGGGTGCTGGGTCCTCAGTGCTCAGGGTGCTCAGTGCTCAGTGCTCGGGGTGCTGGGTGCTCAGTGCTCGGGTTGCTGGGTGCTCAGTGCTCAGGGTGCTGGTTGCTCAGTACTCAGTGTGCTCAGTGCTCAGGGTGCTGGGTGCTCAGAACTCAGGGTGCTGGGTGCTCAGTACTCAGGGTGCTGGGTGCTCAGTACTCAGGGTGCTTGGTGCTCAGTACTCAGGGTGCTGGGTGCTCAGTGCTCAGGGTGCTCGGTGCTCAGTACTCATGGTGCTGGGTGCTCATTCTCGGGGTGCTGGGTGCTCAGTACTCAGGGTGCTCGGTGCTCAGTTCTCAGGGTGCTGGGTGCTCAGTGCTCAGGGTGCTCGGTGCTCAGTACTCTGGGTGCTCAGGGCTCAGTACTTATGGTGCTGGGTGCTCATTCTCGGGGTGCTGGGTGCTCAGTACTCAGGGTGCTTGGTGCTCAGTACTCAGGGTGCTGGGTGCTCAGTGCTCAGGGTGCTCGGTGCTCAGTACTCTGGGTGCTCGGGGCTCAGTACTCATGGTGCTGGTTGCTCAGTACTCAGGGTGCTCGGTGCTCAGTTCTCAGGGTGCTCGCTGCTCAGTGTTTGGGGTGCTGGGTGCTTAATACTCAGGGTGCTGGGTGCTCAGTGCTCAGGGTGCTGGCTGCTCAGTGCTCAGGGTGCTGGGTGCTCAGTACTCAGTGCTCAGGATGCTGGGTGCTCAGTGCTCAGGGTGCTGGGTGCTCAGTGCTCAAGGTGCTCAGTGCTCAGTGCTCAGTACTCAGGGTGCTGGGTGCTCAGTACTCAGGTTGCTGGGTGCTCAGTGCTCGGGGTACCCGGTGCTCAGTGCTCGGGCTGCTCGGTGCTCAGGATTCAGGGTGCTGGGTGCTCAGTGCTCAGCCTCATGGGTGCTCAGTGCTCAGGGTGCTGGGTGCTCAGTGCTCAGCGTGCTTGATGCTCAGTACTCAGGGTGCTGGGTGCTCAGTGCTCAGGGTGCTGGGTGCTCAGTGCTAGGGGTGCTGGGTGCTCAGTACTCAGGGTGCTGGGTGCTCAGTACTCAGGGTGCTGGGTGCTCAGTATTCGGGGTGCTGGGTGCTCAGTGCTCAGCGTGCTGGGTGCTCAGTACTCAGGGTGCTCGGTGCTCAGTGCTTGGGGTGCTGGGTGCTCAGTACTCAGGGTGCTGGGTGCTCAGTGCTCAGGGTGCTGGGTGCTCAGTGCTCAGGGTGCTGGGTGCTCAGTACTCAGGGTGCTGGGTTCTCAGTACTCAGGGTGCTGGGTGCACAGTGCTAGGGGTGCTGGGTGCTCAGTGCTCGTGGTCTGGGTGCTCAGTACTCAGGGTGCTGGGTGCTCAGTACTCAGGGTGCTGGGTGCTCAGTGCTCAGAGCGCTGGGTGCTCAGTGCTCTGGGTGCTGGGTGCTCAGTGCTCAGGGTGCTGGGTGCTCAGTGCTCAGGGTGCTGGGTGCTCAGTGATCGGGGTGATGGGTGGTGAGTGCTCAGGGTGCTGGGTGCTCAGTGCACGGGGTGCTCGGTGCTCAGTGCTCAGGGTCATGGGTGCTCAGTACTCAGCGTGCTGGGTGCTTAGTACTCAGGGTGCTCAGTGCTCAGTACACAGGGTGCTGGGTGCTCAGTGCTCGGGGCGCTGGGTGCTCTGTGCTCAGTACTCAGGGTGCTGGGTGCTCAGTGCTCGGGGTGCTGGGTGCTCAGTACTCAGCGTGCTGGGTGCTCAGTACTCAGGGTGCTGGGTGCTCAGTGCTCAGGGTGCTGGGTGCTCAGTGCTCAGGGTGCTGGGTGCTCAGTGCTCGGGGAGCTCGGTGCTCAGTACTCAGGGTGCTGAGTGCTCAGTACTCAGTGCTCGGGGTCCTGGGTGCTCCGTGCTCGGGGTGCTGGGTGCTCAGTACTCAGGGTGCTGGGTGCTCATTCTCGGGGTGCTGGGTACTCAGTGCTCGGGGTGCTGGGTGCTCAGTACTCAGGGTGCTGGGGGCTCAGTACTCAGGGTGCTGGGTGCTCAGTACTCAGGGTGCTCGGTTCTCAGTACTCAGGGTGCTGGGTGCTCATTCTCGGGTTGCTGGGTGCTCAGTGCTCGGGGTGCTGGGTGCTCAGTACTCAGGGTGCTGGGGGCTCAGTATTCAGGGTGCTGGGTGCTCAGTACTCAGGGTGATCTGTTCTCAGTACTCAGGGTGCTGGGTGCTCAGTGATCGGGGTGCTGGGTTCTCAGTACTCGGGGTGCTCAGTACTCAGGGTGCTCAGTGCTCAGTACTCAGTGTGCTTTGTGCTCAGTGCTCAGGGTGTTCAGTGCTCAGTACTCAGCGTGCTTTGTGCTCAGTGCTCAGGGTGCTGGGTGCTCAGTGCTCAGGGTGCTGGGCGCTGAGTACTCGGGGTGCTGGGTGCTCAGTGCTCGGGGTGCTGGGTGCTCAGTGCTCGGGGTGCTGGGTGCTCAGTGCTCGGGGTGCTGGGTGCTCAGTGCTCGGGGTGCTGGGTGCTCAGTGCTCGGGGTGCTGGGTGCTCAGTGCTCGGGGTGCTGGGTGCTCAGTGCTCGGGGTGCTCGGTGCTCAGTGCTCGTGGTGCTGGGTGCTCAGTACTCGGGGTGCTCGGTTCTCAGTACTCAGGGTGCTTTGTGTTCAGTGCTCAGGGTGCTGGGTGCTCAGTGCTCGGGGTGCTGGGTGCTCGGTGCTCAGGTTGCTGGGTGCTCAGTACTCGGGGTGCTGGGTGCTCAGTGCTCGGGGTGCTGGGTGCTCAGTGCTCGGGGTGCTCGGTGCTCAGTGCTCGTGGTGCTGGGTGCTCAGTACTCGGGGTGCTCGGTTCTCAGTACTCAGGGTGCTTTGTGTTCAGTGCTCAGGGTGCTGGGTGCTCAGTGCTCGGGGTGCTGGGTGCTCGGTGCTCAGGTTGCTGGGTGCTCAGTACTCGGGGTGCTGGGTGCTCAGTGCTCAGGGTGCTGGGTGCTCACTGCTCGGGGTGCTGGGTCCTCAGTGCTACGGGTGTTGGGTGCTCAGTGCTCGGGGTGCTGGGTGCTCAGTGCTCGGGGCGCTGTGTGCTCAGTGCTCGGGGTGCTCGGTGCTCAGTACTCAGGGTGCTGGGTGCTCAGTGCTCAGGGTGCTTGGTGCTCAGTACTCAGGGTGCTGGGTGCTCAGTGCTCGGTGTGCTCGGTGCTCAGTAGTTTGGGTGCTCAGTACTCAGGGTGCTGGGTGGTCAGTGCTCAGGGTGATCGGTGCTCAGTACTCAGGGTGCTCAGTACTCAGGGTGCTGGGTGCTCAGGGCTCGGGGTGCTGGGAGCTCAGTACTCAGAGTGCTTGGTGCTCAGTGCTCGGGGTGCTGGGTGCTGAGTGCTCAGGGTGCTGGGTGCTCAGTACTCGGGGTGCTCGGTGCTCAGTACTCAGGGTGCTGGGTGCTCAGTACTCAGGGTGCTGGGTGCTCAGTACTCAGGGTGCTCGCTGCTCAGTACTCAGGGTGCTGGGTGCTCAGTGCTCAGGGTGCTGGGTGCTCAGTACTCAGGGTGCTCGGTGCTCAGTGCTCAGGGTGATCGGTGCTCAGTCCTCAGGGTGCTCAGTACTCAGGGTGCTGGGTGCTCAGTGCTCTGGTTGCTCAGTACTCAGGGTGCTGGGTGCTCAGTACTCAGGGTGCTGGGTGCTCAGTGCTCGGGGTGCTGGGTGCTCAGTACTCAGGGAGCTGGGTGCTCAGTGCTCAGGGTGCTGGGTGCTCAGTTCTCATTGTGCTGGGTGCTCAGTACTCAGGGTGCTCAGTGCTCGTGGAGCTCGGTGCTCAGTACTCAGGGTGCTGGGTGCTCAGTACTCAGTGCTCGGGGTCCTGGGTTCTCAGCCCTCTGGGTGCTTAGTGCACAGTACTCAGGGTGCTGGGTGCTCAGTATTCAGGGTGCTCAGTGCTCGGGGTGCTGGGTGCTCAGTACTCAGGGTGCTGGGTGCTCAGTACTCAGGGTGCTGGGTGCTCATTCTCGGGGTGCTGGGTGCTCAGTGCTCTGGGTGCTGGGTGCTCAGTACTCGGGGTGCTGGTTGCTCAGTGCTCAGCGTGCTGGGTGCTCAGTACTCAGGGTGCTCGGTTCTCAGTACTCAGGGTGCTGGGTGCTCATTCTCGGGGTGCTGGGTGCTCAGTGCTCAGGGTGCTGGGTGCTCAGTGTTCAGGGTCCTCGGTGCTCAGTACTCAGTGTGCTCAGTACTCAGCGTGCTTTGTGCTCAGTGCTCAGGGTGCTGGGTGCTCAGTACTCAGGGTGCTGGGTGCTCAGTATTCACGGGGCTGGGTGCTCAGTACTCGGGGTGCTGGGTGCTCATTACACAGGGTGCTGGGTGCTCAGTGCTCGGGGTGCTCGCTGCTCAGTACTCTTGGTGCTGGGTGCTCAGTACTCAGGGTGCTGGGTGCTCAGTGCTCGGGTTGCTCGGTGCTCAGTGCTCAGGATGCTCGGTGCTCAGTACTTTTGGTGCTGGGTGCTCAGTACTCAGGGTGCTGGGTGCTCAGTGCTAGGGGTGCTCGGTGCTCAGTACTCAGGGTGCTGGGTGCTCAGTGCTCAGGTTGCAGGGTGCTCAGTACTCAGGGTGCTGGGTGCTCAGTACTCAGGTTGCTGGGTGCTCAGTGCTCAGGGTGCTGTGTGCTCAGTACTCATGGTGCTTGTTGCTCAGTACTCAGGGTGCTGGGTGCTCAGTGCTCGGGGTGCTCGGTGCTCAGTACTCGGGGTGCTGGGTGCTCAGTACTCGGGGTGCTGGGTGCTCAGTGCTCAGGGTGCTGGGTGCTCAGTGCTCAGGGTGCTGGGTGCTCAGTGCTCGGGTGCTGGGTGCTCAGTGCTCAGGGTGCTTGTTGCTCAGTACTCAGTGTGCTCAGTGCTCAGGGTGCTGGGTGCTCAGTACTCAGGGTGCTGGGTGCTCAGTGCTCGGGGTGCTGGGTCCTCAATGCTCAGGGTGCTCAGTGCTCAGTGCTCGGGGTGCTGGGTGCTCAGTGCTCGGGGTGCTGGGTGCTCAGTGCTCAGGGTGCTGGTTGCTCAGTACTCAGTGTGCTCAGTGCTCAGGGTGCTGGGTGCTCAGAACTCAGGGTGCTGTGTGCTCAGTACTAAGGGTGCTGGGTGCTCAGTACTCAGGGTGCTTGGTGCTCAGTACTCAGGGTGCTGGGTGCTCAGTGCTCAGGGTGCTCGGTGCTCAGTACTCATGGTGCTTTGTGCTCATTCTCGGGGTGCTGGGTGCTCAGTACTCAGGGTGCTCGGTGCTCAGTTCTCAGGGTGCTGGGTGCTCAGTGCTCAGGGTGCTCGGTGCTCAGTGCTCGGGGTGCTGGGCGCTGAGTACTCGGGGTGCTGGGTGCTCAGTGCTCGGGGTGCTGGGTGCTCAGTGCTCGGGGTGCTGGGTGCTCAGTGCTCGGGGTGCTGGGTGCTCAGTGCTCGGGGTGCTGGGTGCTCAGTGCTCGGGGTGCTGGGTGCTCAGTGCTCGGGGTGCTGGGTGCTCAGTGCTCGGGGTGCTCGGTGCTCAGTGCTCGTGGTGCTGGGTGCTCAGTACTCGGGGTGCTCGGTTCTCAGTACTCAGGGTGCTTTGTGTTCAGTGCTCAGGGTGCTGGGTGCTCAGTGCTCGGGGTGCTGGGTGCTCGGTGCTCAGGTTGCTGGGTGCTCAGTACTCGGGGTGCTGGGTGCTCAGTGCTCGGGGTGCTGGGTGCTCAGTGCTCGGGGTGCTCGGTGCTCAGTGCTCGTGGTGCTGGGTGCTCAGTACTCGGGGTGCTCGGTTCTCAGTACTCAGGGTGCTTTGTGTTCAGTGCTCAGGGTGCTGGGTGCTCAGTGCTCGGGGTGCTGGGTGCTCGGTGCTCAGGTTGCTGGGTGCTCAGTACTCGGGGTGCTGGGTGCTCAGTGCTCAGGGTGCTGGGTGCTCACTGCTCGGGGTGCTGGGTCCTCAGTGCTACGGGTGTTGGGTGCTCAGTGCTCGGGGTGCTGGGTGCTCAGTGCTCGGGGCGCTGTGTGCTCAGTGCTCGGGGTGCTCGGTGCTCAGTACTCAGGGTGCTGGGTGCTCAGTGCTCAGGGTGCTTGGTGCTCAGTACTCAGGGTGCTGGGTGCTCAGTGCTCGGTGTGCTCGGTGCTCAGTAGTTTGGGTGCTCAGTACTCAGGGTGCTGGGTGGTCAGTGCTCAGGGTGATCGGTGCTCAGTACTCAGGGTGCTCAGTACTCAGGGTGCTGGGTGCTCAGGGCTCGGGGTGCTGGGAGCTCAGTACTCAGAGTGCTTGGTGCTCAGTGCTCGGGGTGCTGGGTGCTGAGTGCTCAGGGTGCTGGGTGCTCAGTACTCGGGGTGCTCGGTGCTCAGTACTCAGGGTGCTGGGTGCTCAGTACTCAGGGTGCTGGGTGCTCAGTACTCAGGGTGCTCGCTGCTCAGTACTCAGGGTGCTGGGTGCTCAGTGCTCAGGGTGCTGGGTGCTCAGTACTCAGGGTGCTCGGTGCTCAGTGCTCAGGGTGATCGGTGCTCAGTCCTCAGGGTGCTCAGTACTCAGGGTGCTGGGTGCTCAGTGCTCTGGTTGCTCAGTACTCAGGGTGCTGGGTGCTCAGTACTCAGGGTGCTGGGTGCTCAGTGCTCGGGGTGCTGGGTGCTCAGTACTCAGGGAGCTGGGTGCTCAGTGCTCAGGGTGCTGGGTGCTCAGTTCTCATTGTGCTGGGTGCTCAGTACTCAGGGTGCTCAGTGCTCGTGGAGCTCGGTGCTCAGTACTCAGGGTGCTGGGTGCTCAGTACTCAGTGCTCGGGGTCCTGGGTTCTCAGCCCTCTGGGTGCTTAGTGCACAGTACTCAGGGTGCTGGGTGCTCAGTATTCAGGGTGCTCAGTGCTCGGGGTGCTGGGTGCTCAGTACTCAGGGTGCTGGGTGCTCAGTACTCAGGGTGCTGGGTGCTCATTCTCGGGGTGCTGGGTGCTCAGTGCTCTGGGTGCTGGGTGCTCAGTACTCGGGGTGCTGGTTGCTCAGTGCTCAGCGTGCTGGGTGCTCAGTACTCAGGGTGCTCGGTTCTCAGTACTCAGGGTGCTGGGTGCTCATTCTCGGGGTGCTGGGTGCTCAGTGCTCAGGGTGCTGGGTGCTCAGTGTTCAGGGTCCTCGGTGCTCAGTACTCAGTGTGCTCAGTACTCAGCGTGCTTTGTGCTCAGTGCTCAGGGTGCTGGGTGCTCAGTACTCAGGGTGCTGGGTGCTCAGTATTCACGGGGCTGGGTGCTCAGTACTCGGGGTGCTGGGTGCTCATTACACAGGGTGCTGGGTGCTCAGTGCTCGGGGTGCTCGCTGCTCAGTACTCTTGGTGCTGGGTGCTCAGTACTCAGGGTGCTGGGTGCTCAGTGCTCGGGTTGCTCGGTGCTCAGTGCTCAGGATGCTCGGTGCTCAGTACTTTTGGTGCTGGGTGCTCAGTACTCAGGGTGCTGGGTGCTCAGTGCTAGGGGTGCTCGGTGCTCAGTACTCAGGGTGCTGGGTGCTCAGTGCTCAGGTTGCAGGGTGCTCAGTACTCAGGGTGCTGGGTGCTCAGTACTCAGGTTGCTGGGTGCTCAGTGCTCAGGGTGCTGTGTGCTCAGTACTCATGGTGCTTGTTGCTCAGTACTCAGGGTGCTGGGTGCTCAGTGCTCGGGGTGCTCGGTGCTCAGTACTCGGGGTGCTGGGTGCTCAGTACTCGGGGTGCTGGGTGCTCAGTGCTCAGGGTGCTGGGTGCTCAGTGCTCAGGGTGCTGGGTGCTCAGTGCTCGGGTGCTGGGTGCTCAGTGCTCAGGGTGCTTGTTGCTCAGTACTCAGTGTGCTCAGTGCTCAGGGTGCTGGGTGCTCAGTACTCAGGGTGCTGGGTGCTCAGTGCTCGGGGTGCTGGGTCCTCAATGCTCAGGGTGCTCAGTGCTCAGTGCTCGGGGTGCTGGGTGCTCAGTGCTCGGGGTGCTGGGTGCTCAGTGCTCAGGGTGCTGGTTGCTCAGTACTCAGTGTGCTCAGTGCTCAGGGTGCTGGGTGCTCAGAACTCAGGGTGCTGTGTGCTCAGTACTAAGGGTGCTGGGTGCTCAGTACTCAGGGTGCTTGGTGCTCAGTACTCAGGGTGCTGGGTGCTCAGTGCTCAGGGTGCTCGGTGCTCAGTACTCATGGTGCTTTGTGCTCATTCTCGGGGTGCTGGGTGCTCAGTACTCAGGGTGCTCGGTGCTCAGTTCTCAGGGTGCTGGGTGCTCAGTGCTCAGGGTGCTCGGTGCTCAGTACTCTGGGTGCTCGGGGCTCAGTACTCATGGTGCTGGGTGCTCATTCTCGGGGTGATGGGTGCTCAGTACTCAGGGTGCTTGGTGCTCAGTACTCAGGGTGCTGGGTGCTCAGTGCTCAGGGTGATCGGTGCTCAGTACTCAGGGTGCTCAGTACTCAGGGTGCTGGGTGCTCAGGGCTCGGGGTGCTGGGAGCTCAGTACTCAGGGTGCTGGGTGCTCAGTGCTCGTGGTGCTGGGTGCTGAGTGCTCAGGGTGCAGGGTGCTCAGTACTCGGGGTGCTCGGTGCTCAGTACTCAGGGTGCTGGGTGCTCAGTACTCAGGGTGCTGGGTGCTCAGTACTCAGGGTGCTCGCTGCTCAGTACTCAGGGTGCTGGGTGCTCAGTGCTCAGGGTGCTAGGTGCTCAGTACTCAGGGTGCTCGGTGCTCAGTGCTCAGGGTGATCGGTGCTCAGTCCTCAGGGTGCTCAGTACTCAGGGTGCTGGGTGCTCAGTGCTCTGGTTGCTCAGTACTCAGGGTGCTGGGTGCTCAGTACTCAGGGTGCTGGGTGCTCAGTGCTCGGGGTGCTGGGTGCTCAGTACTCAGGGAGCTGGGTGCTCAGTGCTCAGGGTGCTGGGTGCTCAGTTCTCATTGTGCTGGGTGCTCAGTACTCAGGGTGCTCAGTGCTCCTGGAGCTCGGTGCTCAGTACTCAGGGTGCTGGGTACTCAGTACTCAGTGCTCGGGGTCCTGGGTTCTCAGCCCTCTGGGTGCTTAGTGCACAGTACTCAGGGTGCTGGGTGCTCAGTATTCAGGGTGCTCAGTGCTCGGGGTGCTGGGTGCTCAGTACTCAGGGTGCTGGGTGCTCAGTACTCAGGGTGCTGGGTGCTCATTCTCGGGGTGCTGGGTGCTCAGTGGTCTGGGTGCTGTGTGCTCAGTACTCGGGGTGCTGGTTGCTCAGTGCTCAGCGTGCTGGGTGCTCAGTACTCAGGGTGCTCGGTTCTCAGTACTCAGGGTGCTGGGTGCTCATTCTCGGGCTGCTGGGTGCTCAGTGCTCAGGGTGCTGGGTGCTCAGTGTTCAGGGTCCTCGGTGCTCAGTACTCAGTGTGCTCAGTACTCAGCGTGCTTTGTGCTCAGTGCTCAGGGTGCTGGGTGCTCAGTACTCAGGGTGCTGGGTGCTCAGTACTCACGGGGCTGGGTGCTCAGTACTCGGGGTGCTGGGTGCTCATTACACAGGGTGCTGGGTGCTCAGTGCTCGGGGTGCTCGCTGCTCAGTACTCTTGGTGCTGGGTGCTCAGTACTCAGGGTGCTGGGTGCTCAGTGCTCGCGTTGCTCGGTGCTCAGTGCTCAGGATGCTCGGTGCTCAGTACTTTTGGTGCTGGGTGCTCAGTACTCAGGGTGCTGGGTGCTCAGTGCTAGGGGTGCTCGGTGCTCAGTACTCAGGGTGCTGGGTGCTCAGTGCTCAGGTTGCAGGGTGCTCAGTACTCAGGGTGCTGGGTGCTCAGTACTCAGGTTGCTGGGTGTTCAGTGCTCAGGGTGCTGTGTGCTCAGTACTCATGGTGCTTGTTGCTCAGTACTCAGGGTGCTGGGTGCTCAGTGCTCGGGGTGCTCGGTGCTCAGTACTCGGGGTGCTGGGTGCTCAGTACTCGGGGTGCTGGGTTCTCAGTGATCAGGGTGCTGGGTGCTCAGTGCTCAGGGTCCTGGGTGCTCAGTGCTCGGGTGCTGGGTAATCAGTGCTCAGGGTGCTTGTTGCTCAGTACTCAGTGTGCTCAGTGCTCAGGGTGCTGGGTGCTCAGTACTCAGGGTGCTGGGTGCTCAGTGCTCGGGGTGCTGGGTCCTCAGTGCTCAGGGTGCTCAGTGCTCAGTGCTCGGGGTGCTGGGTGCTCAGTGCTCGGGGTGCTGGGTGCTCAGTGCTCAGGGTGCTGGTTGCTCAGTACTCAGTGTGCTCAGTGCTCAGGGTGCTGGGTGCTCAGAACTCAGGGTGCTGGGTGCTCAGTACTAAGGGTGCTGGGTGCTCAGTACTCAGGGTGCTGGGTGCTCAGTGCTAGGGGTGCTCGGTGCTCAGTACTCAGGGTGCTCGGTGCTCAGTTCTCAGGGTGCTGGGTGCTCAGTGCTCAGGGTGCTCGGTGCTCAGTACTCTGGGTGCTCGGGGCTCAGTACTCATGGTGCTGGGTGCTCATTCTCGGGGTGATGGGTGCTCAGTACTCAGGGTGCTTGGTGCTCAGTACTCAGGGTGCTGGGTGCTCAGTGCTCAGGGTGCTCGGTGCTCAGTACTCTGGGTGCTCGGGGCTCAGTACTCATGGTGCTGGGTGCTCAGTACTCAGGGTGCTCGGTGCTCAGTTCTCAGGGTGCACGCTGCTCAGTGTTTGGGGTGCTGGGTGCTCAATACTCAGGGTGCTGGGTGATCAGTGCTCAGGGTGCTGGCTGCTCAGTGCTCAGGGTGCTGGGTGCTCAGTACTCAGTGCTCAGGATGCTGGTTGCTCAGTGCTCAGGGTGCTGGGTGCTCAGTGCTCAGGGTGCTCAGTGCTCAGTACTCAGGGTGCTGGGTGCTCAGTACTCAGGTTGCTGGGTGCTCAGTGCTCGGGGTACCCGGTGCTCAGTGCTCGGGGTGCTCGTTGCTCAGGACTCAGGGTGCTGGGGGCTCAGTACTCAGGGTGCTGGGTGCTCAGTACTCAGGGTGCTCGGTTCTCAGTACTCAGGGTGCTGGCTGCTCATTCTCGGGGTGCTGGGTGCTCAGTGCTCGGGGTGCTGGGTGCTCAGTGCTAGGGGTCCTGGGTGCTCAGTACTCAGGGTGCTGGGTGCTCAGTACTCAGGGTGCTGGGTGCTCAGTATTCGGGGTGCTGGGTGCTCAGTGCTCAGCGTGCTGGGTGCTCAGTACTCAGGGTGCTCGGTGCTCAGTGCTCGGGTTGCTCGGTGCTCAGTGCTCAGGATGCTCGGTGCTCAGTACTTTTGGTGCTGGGTGCTCAGTACTCAGGGTGCTGGGTGCTCAGTGCTAGGGGTGCTCGGTGCTCAGTACTCAGGGTGCTGGGTGCTCAGTGCTCAGGTTGCAGGGTGCTCAGTACTCAGGGTGCTGTGTGCTCAGTACTCATGGTGCTTGTTGCTCAGTACTCAGGGTGCTGGGTGCTCAGTGCTCGGGGTGCTCGGTGCTCAGTACTCGGGGTGCTAGGTGCTCAGTACTCGGGGTGCTGGGTGCTCAGTGCTCAGGGTGCTGGGTGCTCAGTGCTCAGGGTGCTGGGTGCTCAGTGCTCGTGTGCTGGGTGCTCAGTGCTCAGGGTGCTTGTTGCTCAGTACTCAGTGTGCTCAGTGCTCAGGGTGCTGGGTGCTCAGTACTCAGGGTGCTGGGTGCTCAGTGCTCGGGGTGCTGGGTCCTCAGTGCTCAGGGTGCTCAGTGCTCAGTGCTCGGGGTGCTGGGTGCTCAGTGCTCGGGGTGCTGGGTGCTCAGTGCTCAGGGTGCTGGTTGCTCAGTACTCAGTGTGCTCAGTGCTCAGGGTGCTGGGTGCTCAGAACTCAGGGTGCTGTGTGCTCAGTACTAAGGGTGCTGGGTGCTCAGTACTCAGGGTGCTTGGTGCTCAGTACTCAGGGTGCTGGGTGCTCAGTGCTCAGGGTGCTCGGTGCTCAGTACTCATGGTGCTTTGTGCTCATTCTCGGGGTGCTGGGTGCTCAGTACTCAGGGTGCTCGGTGCTCAGTTCTCAGGGTGCTGGGTGCTCAGTGCTCAGGGTGCTCGGTGCTCAGTACTCTGGGTGCTCGGGGCTCAGTACTCATGGTGCTGGGTGCTCATTCTCGGGGTGATGGGTGCTCAGTACTCAGGGTGCTTGGTGCTCAGTACTCAGGGTGATCGGTGCTCAGTACTCAGGGTGCTCAGTACTCAGGGTGCTGGGTGCTCAGGGCTCGGGGTGCTGGGAGCTCAGTACTCAGGGTGCTGGGTGCTCAGTGCTCGGGGTGCTGGGTGCTGAGTGCTCAGGGTGCTGGGTGCTCAGTACTCGGGGTGCTCGGTGCTCAGTACTCAGGGTGCTGGGTGCTCAGTACTCAGGGTGCTGGGTGCTCAGTACTCAGGGTGCTCGCTGCTCAGTACTCAGGGTGCTGGGTGCTCAGTGCTCAGGGTGCTGGGTGCTCAGTACTCAGGGTGCTCGGTGCTCAGTGCTCAGGGTGATCGGTGCTCAGTCCTCAGGGTGCTCAGTACTCAGGGTGCTGGGTGCTCAGTGCTCTGGTTGCTCAGTACTCAGGGTGCTGGGTGCTCAGTACTCAGGGTGCTGGGTGCTCAGTGCTCGGGGTGCTGGGTGCTCAGTACTCAGGGAGCTGGGTGCTCAGTGCTCAGGGTGCTGGGTGCTCAGTTCTCATTGTGCTGGGTGCTCAGTACTCAGGGTGCTCAGTGCTCCTGGAGCTCGGTGCTCAGTACTCAGGGTGCTGGGTACTCAGTACTCAGTGCTCGGGGTCCTGGGTTCTCAGCCCTCTGGGTGCTTAGTGCACAGTACTCAGGGTGCTGGGTGCTCAGTATTCAGGGTGCTCAGTGCTCGGGGTGCTGGGTGCTCAGTACTCAGGGTGCTGGGTGCTCAGTACTCAGGGTGCTGGGTGCTCATTCTCGGGGTGCTGGGTGCTCAGTGGTCTGGGTGCTGGGTGCTCAGTACTCGGGGTGCTGGTTGCTCAGTGCTCAGCGTGCTGGGTGCTCAGTACTCAGGGTGCTCGGTTCTCAGTACTCAGGGTGCTGGGTGCTCATTCTCGGGCTGCTGGGTGCTCAGTGCTCAGGGTGCTGGGTGCTCAGTGTTCAGGGTCCTCGGTGCTCAGTACTCAGTGTGCTCAGTACTCAGCGTGCTTTGTGCTCAGTGCTCAGGGTGCTGGGTGCTCAGTACTCAGGGTGCTGGGTGCTCAGTACTCACGGGGCTGGGTGCTCAGTACTCGGGGTGCTGGGTGCTCATTACACAGGGTGCTGGGTGCTCAGTGCTCGGGGTGCTCGCTGCTCAGTACTCTTGGTGCTGGGTGCTCAGTACTCAGGGTGCTGGGTGCTCAGTGCTCGGGTTGCTCGGTGCTCAGTGCTCAGGATGCTCGGTGCTCAGTACTTTTGGTGCTGGGTGCTCAGTACTCAGGGTGCTGGGTGCTCAGTGCTAGGGGTGCTCGGTGCTCAGTACTCAGGGTGCTGGGTGCTCAGTGCTCAGGTTGCAGGGTGCTCAGTACTCAGGGTGCTGGGTGCTCAGTACTCAGGTTGCTGGGTGCTCAGTGCTCAGGGTGCTGTGTGCTCAGTACTCATGGTGCTTGTTGCTCAGTACTCAGGGTGCTGGGTGCTCAGTGCTCGGGGTGCTCGGTGCTCAGTACTCGGGGTGCTGGGTGCTCAGTACTCGGGGTGCTGGGTTCTCAGTGCTCAGGGTGCTGGGTGCTCAGTGCTCAGGGTGCAGGGTGCTCAGTGCTCGGGTGCTGGGTGCTCAGTGCTCAGGGTGCTTGTTGCTCAGTACTCAGTGTGCTCAGTGCTCAGGGTGCTGGGTGCTCAGTACTCAGGGTGCTGGGTGCTCAGTGCTCGGGGTGCTGGGTCCTCAGTGCTCAGGGTGCTCAGTGCTCAGTGCTCGGGGTGCTGGGTGCTCAGTGCTCGGGGTGCTGGGTGCTCAGTGCTCAGGGTGCTGGTTGCTCAGTACTCAGTGTGCTCAGTGCTCAGGGTGCTGGGTGCTCAGAACTCAGGGTGCTGTGTGCTCAGTACTAAGGGTGCTGGGTGCTCAGTACTCAGGGTGCTTGGTGCTCAGTACTCAGGGTGCTGGGTGCTCAGGGCTCAGGGTGCTCGGTGCTCAGTACTCATGGTGCTGGGTGCTCATTCTCGGGGTGCTGGGTGCTCAGTACTCAGGGTGCTCGGTGCTCAGTTCTCAGGGTGCTGGGTGCTCAGTGCTCAGGGTGCTCGGTGCTCAGTACTCTGGGTGCTCGGGGCTCAGTACTCATGGTGCTGGGTGCTCATTCTCGGGGTGATGGGTGCTCAGTACTCAGGGTGCTTGGTGCTCAGTACTCAGGGTGCTGGGTGCTCAGTGCTCAGGGTGCTCGGTGCTCAGTACTCTGGGTGCTCGGGGCTCAGTACTCATGGTGCTGGGTGCTCAGTACTCAGGGTGCTCGGTGCTCAGTTCTCAGGGTGCACGCTGCTCAGTGTTTGGGGTGCTGGGTGCACAATACTCAGGGTGCTGGGTGATCAGTGCTCAGGGTGCTGGCTGCTCAGTGCTCAGGGTGCTGGGTGCTCAATACTCAGTGCTCAGGATGCTGGTTGCTCAGTGCTCAGGGTGCTGGGTGCTCAGTGCTCAGGGTGCTCAGTGCTCAGTACTCAGGGTGCTGGGTGCTCAGTACTCAGGTTGCTGGGTGCTCAGTGCTCGGGGTACCCGGTGCTCAGTGCTCGGGGTGCTCGTTGCTCAGGACTCAGGGTGCTGGGGGCTCAGTACTCAGGGTGCTGGGTGCTCAGTACTCAGGGTGCTCGGTTCTCAGTACTCAGGGTGCTGGGTGCTCATTCTCGGGGTGCTGGGTGCTCAGTGCTCGGGGTGCTGGGTGCTCAGTGCTAGGGGTCCTGGGTGCTCAGTACTCAGGGTGCTGGGTGCTCAGTACTCAGGGTGCTGGGTGCTCAGTATTCGGGGTGCTGGGTGCTCAGTGCTCAGCGTGCTGGGTGCTCAGTACTCAGGGTGCTCGGTGCTCAGTGCTTGGGGTGCTGGGTGCTCAGTACTCAGGGTGCTGGGTGCTCAGTGCTCAGGGTGCTGGGTGCTCAGTGCTCAGGGTGCTGGGTGCTCAGTACTCAGTGCTCAGGATGCTGGGTGCTCAGTGCTCGGGCTGCTGGGTGCTCAGTGCTCAGGGTGCTGGGTGCTCAGTACTCAGGGTGCTGGGTTCTCAGTACTCAGGGTGCTGGGTGCACAGTGCTAGGGGTGCTGGGTGCTCAGTGCTCGTGGTCTGGGTGCTCAGTACTCAGGGTGCTGGGTGCTCAGTACTCAGGGTGCTGGGTGCTCAGTGCTCAGAGTGCTGGGTGCTCAGTGCTCTGGGTGCTGGGTGCTCAGTGCTCAGGGTGCTTCGTGCTCAGTGCTCGGGGTGCTCGGTGCTCAGTGCTCAGGGTCATGGGTGCTCAGTACTCAGGGGGCTGGGTGCTCATTCTCGGGGTGCTGGGTGCTCAGTGCTCAGGATGCTCGGTGCTCAGTACTTTTGGTGCTGGGTGCTCAGTACTCGTGGTGCTGGGTGCTCATTACTCAATGTGCTGGGTGCTCAGTGCTCGGGGTGCTCGCTGCTCAGTACTCTTGGTTCTGGGTGCTCAGTACTCAGGGTGCTGGGTGCTCAGTGCTCGGGGTTCTCGGTGCTCAGTGCTCAGGATGCTCGGTGCTCAGTACATTTGGTGCTGGGTGCTCAGTACTCAGGGTGCTGGGTGCTCAATGCCTAGGGTGCTCGGTGCTCAGTACTCAGGGTGCTGGGTGCTCAGTGCTCTGGATGCTGGGTGCTCAGTACTCAGGGTGCTCAGTACTCAGGACTCAGTGTGCTGGGTGCTCAGTGCTCAGGGTGCTGGGTGCTCAGTCCTCGGGGTGCTGGGTGCTCAGTACTCGGGGTGCTCGGTGCTCAGTACTCAGGGTGCTGGGTGCTCAGTACTCAGGGTGCTGGGTGCTCAGTACTCAGGGTGCTGGGTGCTCAGTACTCAGGGTGGTGGGTGCTCAGTACTCAGGGTGCTGGGTGCTCAGTGCTCAGGGTGCTGTGTGCTCAGTACTCAGGGTGCTGGATGCTCTGTACTCAGGGTGCTGGGTGCTCAGTGCTCAGGGTGCTGGGTGCTCAGTGCTCGGGGTGCTCGGTGCTCAGTACTCAGGGTGCTGGGTGCTCAGTGCTCAGGGTGCTGGGTGCTCAGTTCTCAGGGTGCTGGGTGCTCAGTACTCGGGGTGCTCGGTGCTCAGTACTCAGGGTGCTGGGTGCTCAGTACTCAGGGTGCTCGGTGCTCAGTACTCAGGGTGCTGGGTGCTCAGTGCTCATTTGCTGGGTGCTAAGTTCTCAGGGTGCTGGGTGCTCAGTACTCAGGGTGCTGGGTGCTCAGTGCTAGGGGTGCTCGGTGCTCAGTACTCAGGGTGCTGGGTGCTCAGTGCTCAGGTTGCAGGGTGCTCAGTACTCAGGGTGCTGGGTGCTCAGTACTCAGGTTGCTGGGTGCTCAGTGCTCAGGGTGCTGTGTGCTCAGTACTCATGGTGCTTGTTGCTCAGTACTCAGGGTGCTGGGTGCTCAGTGCTCGGGGTGCTCGGTGCTCAGTACTCGGGGTGCTGGGTGCTCAGTACTCGGGGTGCTGGGTGCTCAGTGCTCAGGGTGCTGGGTGCTCAGTGCTCAGGGTGCTGGGTGCTCAGTGCTCGGGTGCTGGGTGCTCAGTGCTCAGGGTGCTTGTTGCTCAGTACTCAGTGTGCTCAGTGCTCAGGGTGCTGGGTGCTCAGTACTCAGGGTGCTGGGTGCTCAGTGCTCGGGGTGCTGGGTCCTCAGTGCTCAGGGTGCTCAGTGCTCAGTGCTCGGGGTGCTGGGTGCTCAGTGCTCGGGGTGCTGGGTGCTCAGTGCTCAGGGTGCTGGTTGCTCAGTACTCAGTGTGCTCAGTGCTCAGGGTGCTGGGTGCTCAGAACTCAGGGTGCTGGGTGCTCAGTACTAAGGGTGCTGGGTGCTCAGTACTCAGGGTGCTTGGTGCTCAGTACTCAGGGTGCTGGGTGCTCAGTGCTCAGGGTGCTCGGTGCTCAGTACTCATGGTGCTGGGTGCTCATTCTCGGGGTGCTGGGTGCTCAGTACTCAGGGTGCTCGGTGCTCAGTTCTCAGGGTGCTGGGTGCTCAGTGCTCAGGGTGCTCGGTGCTCAGTACTCTGGGTGCTCGGGGCTCAGTACTCATGGTGCTGGGTGCTCATTCTCGGGGTGATGGGTGCTCAGTACTCAGGGTGCTTGGTGCTCAGTACTCAGGGTGCTGGGTGCTCAATGCTCAGGGTGCTCGGTGCTCAGTACTCTGGGTGCTCGGGGCTCAGTACTCATGGTGCTGGGTGCTCAGTACTCAGGGTGCTCGGTGCTCAGTTCTCAGGGTGCACGCTGCTCAGTGTTTGGGGTGCTGGGTGCTCAATACTCAGGGTGCTGGGTGATCAGTGCTCAGGGTGCTGGCTGCTCAGTGCTCAGGGTGCTGGGTGCTCAGTACTCAGTGCTCAGGATGCTGGTTGCTCAGTGCTCAGGGTGCTGGGTGCTCAGTGCTCAGGGTGCTCAGTGCTCAGTACTCAGGGTGCTGGGTGCTCAGTACTCAGGTTGCTGGGTGCTCAGTGCTCGGGGTACCCGGTGCTCAGTGCTCGGGGTGCTCGGTGCTCAGGACTCAGGGTGCTGGGGGCTCAGTACTCTGGGTGCTGGGTGCTCAGTACTCAGGGTGCTCGGTTCTCAGTACTCAGGGTGCTGGGTGCTCATTCTCGGGGTGCTGGGTGCTCAGTGCTCGGGGTGCTGGGTGCTCAGTGCTAGGGGTCCTGGGTGCTCAGTACTCAGGGTGCTGGGTGCTCAGTACTCAGGGTGCTGGGTGCTCAGTATTCGGGGTGCTGGGTGCTCAGTGCTCAGCGTGCTGGGTGCTCAGTACTCAGGGTGCTCGGTGCTCAGTGCTTGGGGTGCTGGGTGCTCAGTACTCAGGGTGCTGGGTGCTCAGTGCTCAGGGTGCTGGGTGCTCAGTGCTCAGGGTGCTGGGTGCTCAGTACTCAGTGCTCAGGATGCTGGGTGCTCAGTGCTCGGGCTGCTGGGTGCTCAGTGCTCAGGGTGCTGGGTGCTCAGTACTCAGGGTGCTGGGTTCTCAGTACTCAGGGTGCTGGGTGCACAGTGCTAGGGGTGCTGGGTGCTCAGTGCTCGTGGTCTGGGTGCTCAGTACTCAGGGTGCTGGGTGCTCAGTACTCAGGGTGCTGGGTGCTCAGTGCTCAGAGTGCTGGGTGCTCAGTGCTCTGGGTGCTGGGTGCTCAGTGCTCAGGGTGCTGGGTGCTCAGTGCTCGGGGTGCTCGGTGCTCAGTGCTCAGGGTCATGGGTGCTCAGTACTCAGGGGGCTGGGTGCTCATTCTCGGGGTGCTGGGTGCTCAGTGCTCAGGATGCTCGGTGCTCAGTACTTTTGGTGCTGGGTGCTCAGTACTCGTGGTGCTGGGTGCTCATTACTCAATGTGCTGGGTGCTCAGTGCTCGGGGTGCTCGCTGCTCAGTACTCTTGGTGCTGGGTGCTCAGTACTCAGGGTGCTGGTTGCTCAGTGCTCGGGGTTCTCGGTGCTCAGTGCTCAGGATGCTCGGTGCTCAGTACATTTGGTGCTGGGTGCTCAGTACTCAGGGTGCTGGGTGCTCAATGCCTAGGGTGCTCGGTGCTCAGTACTCAGGGTGCTGGGTGCTCAGTGCTCTGGATGCTGGGTGCTCAGTACTCAGGGTGCTCAGTACTCAGGACTCAGTGTGCTGGGTGCTCAGTGCTCAGGGTGCTGGGTGCTCAGTCCTCGGGGTGCTGGGTGCTCAGTACTCGGGGTGCTCGGTGCTCAGTACTCAGGGTGCTGGGTGCTCAGTACTCAGGGTGCTGGGTGCTCAGTACTCAGGGTGCTGGGTGCTCAGTACTCAGGGTGGTGGGTGCTCAGTACTCAGGGTGCTGGGTGCTCAGTGCTCAGGGTGCTGTGTGCTCAGTACTCAGGGTGCTGGATGCTCTGTACTCAGGGTGCTGGGTGCTCAGTGCTCAGGGTGCTGGGTGCTCAGTGCTCGGGGTGCTCGGTGCTCAGTACTCAGGGTGCTGGGTGCTCAGTGCTCAGGGTGCTGGGTGCTCAGTTCTCAGGGTGCTGGGTGCTCAGTACTCGGGGTGCTCGGTGCTCAGTACTCAGGGTGCTGGGTGCTCAGTACTCAGGGTGCTCGGTGCTCAGTACTCAGGGTGCTGGGTGCTCAGTGCTCATTTGCTGGGTGCTAAGTTCTCAGGGTGCTGGGTGCTCAGTACTCAGGGTGCTGGGTGCTCAGTGCTAGGGGTGCTCGGTGCTCAGTACTCAGGGTGCTGGGTGCTCAGTGCTCAGGTTGCAGGGTGCTCAGTACTCAGGGTGCTGGGTGCTCAGTACTCAGGTTGCTGGGTGCTCAGTGCTCAGGGTGCTGTGTGCTCAGTACTCATGGTGCTTGTTGCTCAGTACTCAGGGTGCTGGGTGCTCAGTGCTCGGGGTGCTCGGTGCTCAGTACTCGGGGTGCTGGGTGCTCAGTACTCGGGGTGCTGGGTGCTCAGTGCTCAGGGTGCTGGGTGCTCAGTGCTCAGGGTGCTGGGTGCTCAGTGCTCGGGTGCTGGGTGCTCAGTGCTCAGGGTGCTTGTTGCTCAGTACTCAGTGTGCTCAGTGCTCAGGGTGCTGGGTGCTCAGTACTCAGGGTGCTGGGTGCTCAGTGCTCGGGGTGCTGGGTCCTCAGTGCTCAGGGTGCTCAGTGCTCAGTACTCAGGGTGCTGGGTGCTCAGTACTCATGGTGCTGGGTGCTCATTCTCGGGGTGCTGGGTGCTCAGTACTCAGGGTGCTCGGTGCTCAGTTCTCAGGGTGCTGGGTGCTCAGTGCTCAGGGTGCTCGGTGCTCAGTACTCTGGGTGCTCGGGGCTCAGTACTCATGGTGCTGGGTGCTCATTCTCGGGGTGATGGGTGCTCAGTACTCAGGGTGCTTGGTGCTCAGTACTCAGGGTGCTGGGTGCTCAGTGCTCAGGGTGCTCGGTGCTCAGTACTCTGGGTGCTCGGGGCTCAGTACTCATGGTGCTGGGTGCTCAGTACTCAGGGTGCTCGGTGCTCAGTTCTCAGGGTGCACGCTGCTCAGTGTTTGGGGTGCTGGGTGCTCAATACTCAGGGTGCTGGGTGATCAGTGCTCAGGGTGCTGGCTGCTCAGTGCTCAGGGTGCTGGGTGCTCAGTACTCAGTGCTCAGGATGCTGGTTGCTCAGTGCTCAGGGTGCTGGGTGCTCAGTGCTCAGGGTGCTCAGTGCTCAGTACTCAGGGTGCTGGGTGCTCAGTACTCAGGTTGCTGGGTGCTCAGTGCTCGGGGTACCCGGTGCTCAGTGCTCGGGGTGCTCGGTGCTCAGGACTCAGGGTGCTGGGGGCTCAGTACTCTGGGTGCTGGGTGCTCAGTACTCAGGGTGCTCGGTTCTCAGTACTCAGGGTGCTGGGTGCTCATTCTCGGGGTGCTGGGTGCTCAGTGCTCGGGGTGCTGGGTGCTCAGTGCTAGGGGTCCTGGGTGCTCAGTACTCAGGGTGCTGGGTGCTCAGTACTCAGGGTGCTGGGTGCTCAGTATTCGGGGTGCTGGGTGCTCAGTGCTCAGCGTGCTGGGTGCTCAGTACTCAGGGTGCTCGGTGCTCAGTGCTTGGGGTGCTGGGTGCTCAGTACTCAGGGTGCTGGGTGCTCAGTGCTCAGGGTGCTGGGTGCTCAGTGCTCAGGGTGCTGGGTGCTCAGTACTCAGTGCTCAGGATGCTGGGTGCTCAGTGCTCGGGCTGCTGGGTGCTCAGTGCTCAGGGTGCTGGGTGCTCAGTACTCAGGGTGCTGGGTTCTCAGTACTCAGGGTGCTGGGTGCACAGTGCTAGGGGTGCTGGGTGCTCAGTGCTCGTGGTCTGGGTGCTCAGTACTCAGGGTGCTGGGTGCTCAGTACTCAGGGTGCTGGGTGCTCAGTGCTCAGAGTGCTGGGTGCTCAGTGCTCTGGGTGCTGGGTGCTCAGTGCTCAGGGTGCTGGGTGCTCAGTGCTCGGGGTGCTCGGTGCTCAGTGCTCAGGGTCATGGGTGCTCAGTACTCAATGGGCTGGGTGCTCATTCTCGGGGTGCTGGGTGCTCAGTGCTCAGGATGCTCGGTGCTCAGTACTTTTGGTGCTGGGTGCTCAGTACTCGTGGTGCTGGGTGCTCATTACTCAATGTGCTGGGTGCTCAGTGCTCGGGGTGCTCGCTGCTCAGTACTCTTGGTGCTGGGTGCTCAGTACTCAGGGTGCTGGTTGCTCAGTGCTCGGGGTTCTCGGTGCTCAGTGCTCAGGATGCTCGGTGCTCAGTACATTTGGTGCTGGGTGCTCAGTACTCAGGGTGCTGGGTGCTCAATGCCTAGGGTGCTCGGTGCTCAGTACTCAGGGTGCTGGGTGCTCAGTGCTCTGGATGCTGGGTGCTCAGTACTCAGGGTGCTCAGTACTCAGGACTCAGTGTGCTGGGTGCTCAGTGCTCAGGGTGCTGGGTGCTCAGTCCTCGGGGTGCTGGGTGCTCAGTACTCGGGGTGCTCGGTGCTCAGTACTCAGGGTGCTGGGTGCTCAGTACTCAGGGTGCTGGGTGCTCAGTACTCAGGGTGCTGGGTGCTCAGTACTCAGGGTGGTGGGTGCTCAGTACTCAGGGTGCTGGGTGCTCAGTGCTCAGGGTGCTGTGTGCTCAGTACTCAGGGTGCTGGATGCTCTGTACTCAGGGTGCTGGGTGCTCAGTGCTCAGGGTGCTGGGTGCTCAGTGCTCGGGGTGCTCGGTGCTCAGTACTCAGGGTGCTGGGTGCTCAGTACTCAGGGTGCTGGGTGCTCAGTACTCAGGGTGCTCGGTGCTCAGTACTCAGGGTGCTGGGTGCTCAGTGCTCATTTGCTGGGTGCTAAGTTCTCAGGGTGCTGGGTGCTCAGTACTCAGGGTGCTGGGTGCTCAGTGCTCAGGGTGCTGGCTGCTCAGTACTCAGGGTGCTGGGTGCTCAGCACTCAGGGTGCTCAGTACTCAGGGTGCTGGGTGCTCAGTGCTAGGGGTGCTGGGTGCTCAGTACTCAGGGTGCTCAGTACTCAGGGTGCTGGGTGCTCAGTGCTCGGGGTGCTGGATGCTGAGTGCTCAGGGTGATCGGTGCTCAGTACTCAGGATGCTGGGTGCTCAGTACTCAGGTTGCTGGGTGCTCAGTCCTCAGGGTGCTCAGTGCTCAGGGTGCTGGATGCTCAGTGCTCAGGTTGATCGGTGCTCAGTACTCAGGATGCTGGGTGCTCAGTACTCAGGGTGCTGGGTACTCAGTACTCAGGGTGCTGGGTGCTCAGTCCTCAGGGTGCTCAGTACTCAGGATGCTGGGTGCTCAGTACTCAGGGTGCTGGGTGCTCAGTACTCAGGGTGCTGGGTGCTCAGTGCTCGGGGTGTTTGGTGCTCAGTGCTCAGGGTGCTCAGTGCTCAGTACTCAGTGTGCTGTGTGCTCAGTACTCAGGGTGCTGGGTGCTCAGTGCTCGGGGTGCTGGGTGCTCAGTACTCAGGGTGCTTGGTGCTCATTGCTCGGGGTGCTCGGTGCTCAGTACTCAAGGTGCTGGGTGCTCAGTTCTCACGGTGCTGGGTGCTCAGTCCTCGGGGTGCTCCGTGCTCAGTGCTCAGGGTGCTGGGTGCTCAGTACTCAGGGTGCTCGGTGCTCAGTACTAAGGGTGCTCAGTGCTCAGTACTCAGGGTGCTCAGTGCTCAGTGCTCGGGGTGCTGGGTGCTCAGTACTCAGGGTGCTGGGTGCTCAGTACTCAGGGTGCTGGGTGCTCAGTGCTCAGTACTCAGCGTGCTGGGTGCTCAGTGCTCGGGGTGCTGGGTGCTCAGTGCTCAGGGTGCTGGTTGCTCAGTACTCAGTGTGCTCAGTGCTCAGGGTGCTGGGTGCTCAGTACTCAGGGTGCTGGGTGCTTAGTGCTCGGGGTGCTGGGTCCTCAGTGCTCAGGGTGCTCAGTGCTCAGTGCTCGGGGTGCTGGGTGCTCAGTGCTCGGGGTGCTGGGTGCTCAGTGCTCAGGGTGCTGGTTGCTCAGTACTCAGTTTGCTCAGTGCTCAGGGAGCTGGGTGCTCAGAACTCAGGGTGCTGGGTGCTCAGTACTCAGGGTGCTGGGTGCTCAGTACTCAGGGTGCTTGGTGCTCAGTACTCAGGGTGCTGGGTGCTCAGTGCTCAGGGTGCTCGGTGCTCAGAACTCATGGTGCTGGGTGCTCATTCTCTGGGTGCTGGGTGCTCAGTACTCAGGGTGCTCGGTGCTCAGTTCTCAGGGTGCTGGGTGCTCAGTGCTCAGGGTTCTCGGTGCTCAGTACTCTGGGTGCTCGGGGCTCAGTACTCATGGTGCTGGGTGCTCATTCTCGGGGTGCTGGGTGCTCAGTGCTCGGGCTGCTGGGTGCTCAGTGCTCAGGGTGCTGGGTGCTCAGTACTCAGTGTGCTAGGTTCTCAGTACTCAGGGTGCTGGGTGCTCAGTGCTCTGGGTGCTGGGTGCTCAGTGCTCAGGGTGCTGGGTGGTCAGTGCTCAGGGTGCTGGGTGCTCAGTGATTGGGGTGATGGGTGGTGAGTGCTCAGGGTGCTGGGTGCTCAGTGCTCGGGGTGCTCGGTGCTCAGTGCTCAGGGTCATGGGTGCTCAGTACTCAGGGTGCTGGGTGCTTAGTACTCAGGGTGCTCAGTGCTCAGTACACAGGGTGCTGGGTGCTCAGTGCTCGGGGCGCTGGGTGCTCAGTGCTCAGTACTCAGGGTGCTGGATGCTCAGTGCTCGGGGTGCTGGGTGCTCAGTACTCAGCGTGCTGGGTGCTCAGGACTCAGGGTGCTGGGTGCTCAGTGCTCAGGGTGCTGGGTGCTCAGTGCTCAGGGTGCTGGGTGCTCAGTGCTCGGGGAGCTCGGTGCTCAGTACTCAGGGTGCTGAGTGCTCAGTACTCAGTGCTCGGGGTCCTGGGTGCTCCGTGCTCGGGGTGCTGGGTGCTCAGTACTCAGGGTGCTGGGTGCTCATTCTCGGGGTGCTGGGTACTCAGTGCTCGGGGTGCTGGGTGCTCAGTACTCAGGGTGCTGGGGGCTCAGTACTCAGGGTGCTGGGTGCTCAGTACTCAGGATGCTCGGTTCTCAGTACTCAGGGTGCTGGGTGCTCATTCTCGGGGTGCTGGGTGCTCAGTGCTCGGGGTGCTGGGTGCTCAGTACTCAGGGTGCTGGGGGCTCAGTACTCAGGGTGCTGGGTGCTCAGTACTCAGGGTGATCTGTTCTCAGTACTCAGGGTGCTGGGTGCTCAGTGATCGGGGTGCTGGGTTCTCAGTACTCGGGGTGCTCAGTACTCAGGGTGCTGGGTGCTCAGTACTCAGGGTGCTGTGTGCTCAGTTCTCGGGGTGCTCGGCGCTCAGTACTCGGGGTGCTGGGTGCTCAGTACTCGGGGTGCTGGGTGCTCAGTGCTCAGGGTGCCGGGTGCTCAGTGCTCAGGGTGCTGGGTGCTCAGTGCTCGGGGTGCTGGGTGCTCAGTGCTCAGGGTGCTTGGTGCTCAGTATTCAGGGTGCTGGGTGCTCAGTGCTCAGGGTGCTCGGTGCTCAATACTCATGGTGCTGGGTGCTCATTCTCGGGGTGCTGGGTGCTCAGTACTCAGGGTGCTCGGTGCTCAGTTCTCAGGGTGCTGGGTGCTCAGTACTCAGGGTGCTTGGTGCTCAGTACTCAGGGTGCTGGGTGCTCAGTGCTCAGGGTGCTCGGTGCTCAGTACTCTGGGTGCTCGGGGCTCAGTACTCATGGTGCTGGGTGCTCAGTACTCAGGGTGCTCGGTGCTCAGTTCTCAGGGTGCTCGCTGCTCAGTGTTTGGGGTGCTGGGTGCTCAATACTCAGGGTGCTGGGTGCTCAGTGCTCAGGGTGCTGGCTGCTCAGTGCTCAGGGTGCTGGGTGCTCAGTACTCAGTGCTCAGGATGCTGGGTGCTCAGTGCTCGGGGTGCTCGCTGCTCAGTGTTTGGGGTGCTGGGTGCTCAATACTCAGGGTGCTGGGTGCTCAGTGCTCAGGGTGCTCAGTGCTCAGTGCTCAGTACTCAGGGTGCTGGGTGCTCAGTACTCAGGTTGCTGGGTGCTCAGTGCTCGGGGTACCCGGTGCTCAGTGCTCGGGGTGCTCGGTGCTCAGGACTCAGGGTGCTGGGTGCTCAGTGCTCAGGGTGCTAGGTGCTCAGTGCTCAGGGTGCTGGGTGCTCAGTGCTCAGCGTGCTTGATGCTCAGTACTCAGGGTGCTGGGTGCTCAGTGCTCAGGGTGCTGGGTGCTCAGTGCTAGGGGTGCTGGGTGCTCAGTACTCAGGGTGCTGGGTGCTCAGTGCTCAGGGTGCTGGGTGCTCAGTGCTCAGGGTGCTGGGTGCTCAGTACTCAGTGCTCAGGATGCTGGGTGCTCAGTGCTCGGGCTGCTGGGTGCTCAGTGCTCAGGGTGCTGGGTGCTCAGTATTCGGGGTGCTGGGTGCTATGTGCTCAGCGTGCTGGGTGCTCAGTACTCAGGGTGCTCGGTGCTCAGTGCTTGGGGTGCTGGGTGCTCAGTAATCAGGGTGCTGGGTGCTCAGTGCTCAGGGTGCTGGGTGCTCAGTGCTCAGGGTGCTGGGTGCTCAGTACTCAGTGCTCAGGATGCTGGGTGCTCAGTGCTCGGGCTGCTGGGTGCTCAGTGCTCAGGGTGCTGGGTGCTCAGTACTCAGGGTGCTGGGTTCTCAGTACTCAGGGTGCTCGGTTCTCAGTACTCAGGGTGCTGGGTGCTCATTCTCGGGTTGCTGGGTGCTCAGTGCTCGGTGTGCTGGGTGCTCAGTACTCAGGGTGCTGGGGGCTCAGTATTCAGGGTGCTGGGTGCTCAGTACTCAGGGTGATCTGTTCTCAGTACTCAGGGTGCTGGGTGCTCAGTGATCGGGGTGCTGGGTTCTCAGTACTCGGGGTGCTCAGTACTCAGGGTGCTGGGTGCTCAGTACTCAGGGTGCTGGGTGCTCAGTGCTCGGGGTGCTCGGTGCTCAGTACTCGGGGTGCTGGGTGCTCAGTACTCGGGGTGCTGGGTGCTCAGTGCTCAGGGTGCTGGGTGCTCAGTGCTCAGGGTGCTGGGTGCTCAGTGCTCGGGGTGCTGGGTGCTCAGTGCTCGGGGTGCTGGGTGCTCAGTGCTCAGTGTGCTGGGTGCTCAGTGCTCGGGTTGCTCGGTGCTCAGAACTCAGGGTGCTGAGTGCTCAGTACTCAGGGTGCTGGGTGCTCAGTACTCATGGTGCTGGGTGCTCAGTACTCAGGGGGCTGGGTGCTCATTCTCGGGGTGCTGGGTGCTCAGTGCTCAGGGTGCTGGGTGGTCAGTGCTCGGGGTGCTGGGTGCTCAGTGCTCGGGGTGCTGGGTGGTCAGTTCTCAGTGCTCAGGGTGCTGGGTGCTCAGTGCTCAGTGCTCAGGGTGCTGGGTGCTCAGTACTCAGGGTGCTGGGTGCTCAGTACTCAGGGTGCAGGGTGCTCAGTTCTCAGGGTGCTGGGTGCTCAGTACTCTGGGTGTTGGGTGCTCAGTACTCAGGGTGCTGGGTGCTCAGTGCTCGGGGTGCTGGGTGCTCAGTGCTCAGGGTGTGGGTGCTCAGTGCTCAGGGTGCTGGGTGCTCAGTACTCAGGGTGCTGGGTGCTCAGTGCTCGGGGTGCTCGGTGCTCAGTACTCAATGTGCTGGGTGCTCAGTGCTCAGGGTGCTGGGTGCTCAGTCCTCGGGGTGCTCCGTGCTCAGTGCTCAGGGTGCTGGGTGATCAGTACTCAGGGTGCTCAGTGCTCAGTACTCGGGGTGCTAGGTGCTCAGTGCTCAGTGTGCTCAGTGCTCAGTGTTCAGGGTGCTGGATGCTCAGTACTCACGGTGCTCAGTGCTCAGTACTCGGGGTGCTGGGTGCTCAGTACTCAGGGTGCTCAGTGCTCAGTACTCGGGGTGCTGGGTGCTCAGTGCTCAGTGTGCTCAGTGCTCAGTGCTCGGGGTGCTGGGTGCTCAGTGCTCGGGGCACTGGGTGCTCAGTGCTCGGGGTGCTGGGTGCTCAGTACTCAGGGTGCTGTGTGCTCAGTGCTCAGTACTCAGCGTGCTGGGTGCTCAGTGCTTAGAGTGTTGGGTGCTCAGTACTCAGGGTGCTGGGTGCTCAGTGCTCAGTGCTCAGTGTGCTCAGTGCTCAGGGTGCTCAGTGTTCACGGTGCTGGGTGCTCAGGGTGCTGGGTGCTCAGTGCTCGGGGTGCTGGGTGCTCAGTGCTCAGTGCTCAGGGTGCTGGGTGCTCAGTGCTCAGTGCTCAGGGTGCTGGGTGTTCAGTACTCAGGGTGCTCGGTGCTCAGTGCTCTGGGTGCTGGGTGCTCAGTACTCAGGGTGCTGGGTGCTCAGTCCTCAGGGTGCTCAGTACTCAGGGTGCTCGGTGCTCAGTGCTCAGTACTCAGGGTGCTCAGTGCTCAGTACTCAGAGTGCTTTGTGCTCAGTGCTCAGGGTGTTCAGTGCTCAGTACTCAGCGTGCTTTGTGCTCAGTGCTCAGGGTGCTGGGTGCTCAGTGCTCAGGGTGCTGGGTGCTGAGTACTCGGGGTGCTGGGTGCTCAGTGCTCGGGGTGCTGGGTGCTCAGTGCTCGGGGTGCTGGGTGCTCAGTGCTCGGGGTGCTGGGTCCTCAGTGCTCGGGGTGCTGGGTGCTCAGTGCTCGGGGTGCTGGGTGCTCAGTGCTCGGGGTGCTGGGTGCTCAGTGCTCGGGGTGCTCGGTGCTCAGTGCTCGGGGTGCTGGGTGCTCAGTACTCGGGGTGCTCGGTGCTCAGTACTCAGGGTGTTGGGTGTTCAGTGCTCAGGGTGCTGGGTGCTCAGTGCTCGGGGTGCTGGGTGCTCGGTGCTCAGGTTGCTGGGTGCTCAGTACTCGGGGTGCTGGGTGCTCAGTGCTCAGGGTGCTGGGTGCTCACTGCTCGGGGTGCTGGGTCCTCAGTGCTACGGGTGCTGGGTGCTCAGTGCTCGGGGTGCTGGGTGCTCAGTGCTCGGGGCGCTGGGTTGATGGAGGAAGGTCATTGGCTAATAAAGGCACTGCCCTGGCCCATTTTATTGGTTAGAGGATAGGTGGGAGGAGAAAACAGGACAGAACACTGGGAGGAAGAGGAAGTGAGGTCAGAGACTCCACAGCTCTCTCCTGAGCAGATGCCTCAGCAGAGACGCCATGCCCTGCTCCCGGGCAGACACACGCCATGAAGCTCCGACCCAGGATGGACTAGGCTAGAATCTCCCCGGTAAGCGCACCTTGGGGTGCTACACACAGATGATTAGAAATGGGCTGAATTAATATGTGAGAATTAGCCTAGAAGAGAATGGCCAAGCAGTGATTAAAAGAATACAGTGTCTGTGTTGTTATTTCGGAGCATAAGCTAGCCATGTGGGCGGCCGGGTGTGGGGGACGCAGCCCTGCCGCCCCGTATTATTTTGGGGCAGGTGGCTGGGGTGCTGAGAATGCAGCCCCGCCGCCCCTATTACCACATATGGCGCCCACGTGGACAACTGCTTCCACATAAAGCCTGAGACAGCTTGGGAAATAATTCTAGAACAAAATGAAAGCATTGTGCCTGGTTTCTTGGTAGCAGCAATTTCTCGGTTCTACTCTGCTTGCTAGAGGCAAGCAAGCGCCTCATCTAAGAGAGGCTTCCTGACTCAGCTTTAGCTGCAAAGGCTGCAGCTCATTAAGAGGTCCTGCCACGAAACACTTAAATGGTGTTGAAGAAAAGCTGAACACATGCTTTTCGGTTTTCAGCCATAACAGGAAAAAAGCTGCGCCGTTTAAAAATGCCGGGTTTCTGGGCCGTCCTGCCAGGGCAAACTCTGACTATTTGAGGCAGGAGGGCCGGCTACCGAGAGAGGACTTGAGTGTTGTCTGTTGTAGCTCGCTTGCTGGCTACAGCCAGTACCTCAGCCATGAGGCTGGAAAGCTAAGGAATGGACTGGATCTAGCTGGCAAAGCCACGCCTTTAGTCCTACTGAGATTGCTTGGTAAATTAAAGATTCATGTGGTCAGAAAAAGAGAGATATACAGTAAAGAGAGATTCAAAGACAGAAAATTTCTGAATGGTTTAAAGTGTGTTAAAAATATATGCAGACTAAAAGTTGAAGTTCTTAAAGTAAAAAACAAAAAAAGGAAGAGAGTTGTGTGTGGTAGCACACGCCTTTAATCCCAGTGCCTAGAAGGCAGAGACAAACAGATCTCTGTGAGTTCAAGGTGTAGTAGTGTACACCTTTAATCCTGAATGCCTGGGAGGCAGAGACGGGCGGATCTCTGAGAGTTCAAAGCCTAGTTTACAGAGTTACTTCAGGTCAAAGATACAGAGAACCTGTCTCAAAAAGCAAAAAGTTAAAAGTAAAAATAAACGAAATAGAGGTTAAAACAAAGCTGTACAAAGATGGAAAATACACAGAGAATCTTGATACTGTATGCTATGATGCTCTCTTTGAATTATTTAAATGCTGAGGAAGGAGCAACAGATGCTAAAAGATATTTGTTTATAAATGCTGCTGAACTAATCCAACATAGATATCTTGAATTTGGATCTAAGGATATGATACTTTGGAAAGGAGTTTCTTATTTTGTTTTCACAGAGGATGAGACGCTGTTCATTTCTTCTATTCCGATTTGGTATGATGGACCACGCCCTCCTGAAGGGTTGGTGTGAACGCCTTCAGAAAATTGCTTCGCTCAACTGCCAACTGAGATGAAACTAGCACACAGGTTATACCATGAAAGACCAAATTAACGACGCCCCCATTCAGCAGGAAGCAGTTTGGAGAGAAATACCTGCGCCCAAATTCCCAAAAAATGTTTATAAATGTTCTTTTACATTTAAAGGGGGATATGATATAGATATGAATAATTTGCATTAGTATAGATTTTGCTTTATTGATAGAGATTTACGGTCAATTTTGTTATATGTATAAGTGTTTCTGATTTTGATTAAGGTATTGTGATTGTGTAGTTCATTTAAATATGTACTGTATAATTAAGAAATATAGGTTGTTAATGGATAATCATCGATAATAGTAAAGCTTGTAGTCATGTTAGTTAGATTTTCTAGATATATAGAGATATATTTTAGATAGACATTCTTCATATCTTTCAAAGATTACAGAATAGGACATTTAATGTTTTAATAACTGAGGACTTTTCATGACAATGAGATACTCTGCTCCTGGCAGCACCAATGTACTTCAAGAGGAAGATGGGCATCGAAGAGGCACCTTATGGAGTTTGATAGCCATTTGGGCAAGAAACTGCTCTTGCCTGGACTATTGCATAAACTGGACACAGAGAACCCGCAGAGAGAGGACTACTGAACTTGCCTAAGGTGAGATGATCTTTCGGGGTTCCTGATTCATTTTGAAAGAGTCTGCGAGACATTCTGCAGGACACAACAGATAGTGACTGAACTGACTTTGAATTTTCCTGCTTTATGGAAATGTCTGCTGGATACCATGGGCCTGAAGGCTGAAGATGGATGCCCCAACGGTACAAAAGAACTTTGGGTGACTGTCCAGGCAGCGAGATGTCTTTGTCATTTCTAGAGTTTGAAGTTTCTTAGTTCTTGTTTACTTAGGTAATATATCTTTCTGGAGTCTTTGATGGAGTTAAGAATAGTTAGTTATAGTTATAATTTTCCTTAGTTATGATAAAGATTATTGTAACTTTTACTTGATAACTGTTTTGTTATATGTAATTTTGTTATGTTAAAGTTAAAGCCTTTTTTTTTTTTTTTTTGTTTAAACCGAAAAAGGGGAAATGATGGAGGAAGGTCATTGGCTAATAAAGGCACTGCCCTGGCCCATTTTATTGGTTAGAGGATAGGTGGGAGGAGAAAACAGGACAGAACACTGGGAGGAAGAGGAAGTGAGGTCAGAGACTCCACAGCTCTCTCCTGAGCAGATGCCTCAGCAGAGACGCCATGCCCTGCTCCCGGGCAGACACACGCCATGAAGCTCCGACCCAGGATGGACTAGGCTAGAATCTCCCCGGTAAGCGCACCTTGGGGTGCTACACACAGATGATTAGAAATGGGCTGAATTAATATGTGAGAATTAGCCTAGAAGAGAATGGCCAAGCAGTGATTAAAAGAATACAGTGTCTGTGTTGTTATTTCGGAGCATAAGCTAGCCATGTGGGCGGCCGGGTGTGGGGGACGCAGCCCTGCCGCCCCGTATTACTACACTGGGTGCTCAGTGCTCGGGGTGCTCGGTGCTCAGTACTCAGGGTGCTTGGTGCTCAGTACTCAGGGTGCTGGGTGCTCAGTGCTCGGTGTGCTCGGTGCTCAGTACATTGGGTGCTCAGTACTCAGGGTGCTGGGTGGTCAGTGCTCAGGGTGATCGGTGCTCAGTACTCAGGGTGCTCAGTACTCAGGGTGCTGGGTTCTCAGGGCTCGGGGTGCTGGGAGCTCAGTACTCAGGGTGCTGGGTGCTCAGTGCTCGGGGTGCTGGGTGCTGAGTGCTCAGGGTGCTGGGTGCTCAGTACTCGGGGTGCTCGGTGCTCAGTACTCAGGGTGCTGGGTGCTCAGTACTCAGGGTGCTGGGTGCTCAGTACTCAGGGTGCTCGCTGCTCAGTACTCAGGGTGCTGGGTGCTCAGTGCTCTGGTTGCTCAGTACTCAGGGTGCTCGGTGCTCAGTACTCAGGGTGCTGGGTGCTCAGTGCTCGGGGTGCTGGGTGCTCAGTACTCAGGGTGCTGGGTGCTCAGTGCTCAGGGTGCTGGGTGCTCAGTTCTCAGGGTGCTGGGTGCTCAGTACTCAGGGTGCTCAGTGCTCGTGGAGCTCGGTGATCAGTACTCAGGGTGCTGGGTGCTCAGTACTCAGTGCTCGGGGTCCTGGGATCTCAGCCCTCTGGGTGCTTAGTGCACAGTACTCAGGGTGCTGGGTGCTCAGTATTCAGGGTGCTCAGTGCTCGGGGTGCTGGGTGCTCAGTACTCAGGGTGCTTTGTGCTCAGTACTCAGGGTGCTGGGTGCTCATTCTCGGGGTGCTGGGTGCTCAGTGCTCTGGGTGCTGGGTGCTCAGTACTCGTGGTGCTGGTTGCTCAGTGCTCAGCGTGCTGGGTGCTCAGTACTCAGGGGGCTCGGTTCTCAGTACTCAGGGTGCTGGGTGCTCATTCTCGGGGTGCTGGGTGCTCAGTGCTCAGGGTGCTGGGTGCTCAGTGTTCAGGGTCCTCGGTGCTCAGTACTCAGTGTGCTCAGTACTCAGCGTGCTTTGTGCTCAGTGCTCAGGGTGCTGGGTGCTCAGTACTCAGGGTGCTGGGTGCTCAGTACTCAGGGTGCTGGGTGCTCAGTGCTCAGGGTGCTGGGTGCTCAGTGCTCGGGGTGCTCGGTGCTCAGTACTCAGGGTGTTGGGTGCTCAGTGCTCGGGGTGCTGGGTGCTCAGTGCTCAGGGTGCTGTGTGCTCAGTACTCGGGGTGCTCGGTGCTCAGTACTCAGTGTGCTGGGTGCTCAGTACTCAGAGTGCTGGGTGCTCAGTGCTCAGGGTGCTGGGTACTCAGTGCTCGGGGTGCTCGGTGCTCAGTACTCAGGGTGCTGGGTGCTCAGTGCTCGGGGTGCTGGGTGCTCAGTGCTCAGGGTGCTGGGTGCTCAGTACTCGTGGTGCTCGGTGCTCAGTACTCAGGGTGCTGGGTGCTCAGTACTCAGGGTGCTGGGTGCTCAGTACTCGGGGTGCTCGGTGCTCAGTACTCAGGGTGCTGGGTGCTCAGTACTCAGGGTGCTGGGTGCTCAGTACTCGGGGTGCTCGGTGCTCAGTACTCAGGGTGCTCGGTGCTCAGTACTCAGGGTGCTGGGTGCTCAGTACTCAGGTTGCTGGGTGCTCAGTACGCAGGGTGCTGGGTGCTCAGCACTCAGGGTGCTCAGTACTCAGGGTGCTGGGTGCTCAGTGCTCGGGGTGCTGGATGCTCAGTGCTCAGGGTTATCGGTGCTCAGTACTCAGGATGCTGGGTGCTCAGTACTCAGGGTGCTGAATGCTCAGTACTCAGGGTGCTGGGTGCTCAGTCCTCAGGGTGCTGGGTGCTCAGTACTCAGGGTGCTGGGTGCTCTGTGCTCGGTTTGGTGGGTGCTCATTACTCAGGGTGCTGGGTGCTCAGTGCTCGGGGTGCTCGGTGCTCAGTACTCAAGGTGCTGGGTTCTCAGTGCTCACGGTGCTGGGTGCTCAGTCCTCGGGGTGCTCCGTGCTCAGTGCTCAGGGTGCTGGGTGCTCAGTACTCAGGGTGCTCGGTGCTCAGTACTAAGGGTGCTCAGTGCTCAGTACTCAGGTTGCTCAGTGCTCAGTGCTCGGGGTGCTGGGTGCTCAGTACTTAGGGTGCTGGGTGCTCAGTACTCAGGGTGCTGGGTGCTCAGTGCTCAGTACTCAGCGTGCTGGGTGCTCAGTGCTTAGAGTGTTGGGAGCTCAGTACTCAGGGTGCTGGGTGCTCAGTGCTCAGTGCTCAGGGTGCTCAGTGCTCAGGGTGCTCAGTGTTCACGGTGCTGGGTGCTCAGGGTGCTGGGTGCTCAGTGCTCGGGGTGCTGGGTGCTCAGTGCTCAGTGCTCAGGGTGCTGGGTGCTCAGTGCTCAGTGCTCAGGGTGCTGGGTGTTCAGTACTCAGGGTGCTCGGTGCTCAGTGCTCTGGGTGCTGGGTGCTCAGTACTCAGGGTGCTGGGTGCTCAGTCCTCAGGGTGCTCAGTACTCAGGGTGCTCGGTGCTCAGTGCTCAGTACTCAGGGTGCTCAGTGCTCAGTACTCAGAGTGCTTTGTGCTCAGTGCTCAGGGTGTTCAGTGCTCATTACTCAGCGTGCTTTGTGCTCAGTGCTCAGGGTGCTGGGTGCTCAGTGCTCAGGGTGCTGGGTGCTGAGTACTCGGGGTGCTGGGTGTATAGTGCTCGGGGTGCTGGGTGCTCAGTGCTCGGGGTGCTGGGTGCTCAGTGCTCGGGGTGCTAGGTGCTCAGTGCTCGGGGTGCTGGGTGCTCATTGCTCAGTGTGCTGGGTGCTCAGTGCTCGGGGTGCTCGGTGTTCAGTGCTCGGGGTGCTGGGTGCTCAGTACTCGGGGTGCTCGGTGCTCAGTACTCAGGGTGCTGGGTGTTCAGTGCTCAGGGTGCTGGGTGCTCAGTGCTCGGGGTGCTGGGTGCTCGGTGCTCAGGTTGCTGGGTGCTCAGTACTCGGGGTGCTGGGTGCTCAGTACTCAGGGTGCTGGGTGCTCATTGCTCGGGGTGCTGGGTGCTCAGTGCTACGGGTGCTGGGTGCTCAGTGCTCGGGGTGCTGGGTGCTCAGTGCTCGGGGCGCTGGGTGCTCAGGGCTCGGGGTGCTGGGAGCTCAGTACTCAGGGTGCTGGGTGCTCAGTGCTCGGTGTGCTGGGTGCTGAGTGCTCAGGGTGCTGGGTGCTCAGTACTCGGGGTGCTCGGTGCTCAGTACTCAGGGTGCTGGGTGCTCATTACACAGGGTGCTGGATGCTCAGTGCTCGGGGTGCTCGCTGCTCAGTACTCTTGGTGCTGGGTGCTCAGTACTCAGGGTGCTGGGTGCTCAGTGCTCGGGGTGCTCGGTGCTCAGTGCTCAGGATGCTCGGTGCTCAGTACTTTTGGTACTGGGTGCTCAGTACTCAGGGTGCTGGGTGCTCAGTGCTCGGGGTGCTCGGTGCTCAGTACTCAGGGTGCTGGGTGCTCAGTGCTCAGGGTGCTGGGTGCTCAGTACTCAGGTTGCTGGGTGCTCAGTGCTCAGGGTGCTGTGTGCTCAGTACTCATGGTGCTGGGTGCTCAGTACTCAGGGTGCTGGGTGCTCAGTGCTCAGGGTGCTGGGTGCTCAGTGCTCAGGGTGCTCGGTGCTCAGTACTCAGGATGCTGGGTGCTCAGTGCTCGGGGTGCTGGGTGCTCAGTGCTCAGGGTGCTGGGTACTCAGTACTCGGGGTGCTCGGTGCTCAGTACTCAGGGTGCTGGGTGCTCAGTACTCAGGGTGCTGGGTGCTCAGTACTCAGGGTGCTCGGTGCTCAGAACTCAGGGTGCTGGGTGCTCAGTGCTCAGGTGCTGGGTGCTAAGTACTCAGGGTGCTGGGTGCTCAGTACTCGGGTGCTGGGTGCTCAGTGCTCAGGGTGCTGGGTGCTCAGTACTCAGGGTGCTGGGTGCTCAGCACTCAGGGTGCTCAGTACTCAGGGTGTTGGGTGCTCAGTGCTCGGGGTGCTGGGTGCTCAGTACTCAGGGTGCTCAGTACTCAGGGTGCTGGGTGCTCAGTGATCGGGGTGCTGGATGCTCAGTGCTCAGGGTGATCGGTGCTCAGTACTCAGGATGCTGGGTGCTCAGTACTCAGGGTGCTGGGTGCTCAGTACTCAGGGTGCTGGGTGCTCAGTCCTCAGGGTGCTCAGTGCTCAGGGTGCTGGGTGCTCAGTGCTCGGGGTGCTCGGTGCTCAGTACTCAGGTTGCTGAGTGCTCAGTACTCAGGTTGCTGGGTGCTCAGTACTCAGGGTGCTGGGTGCTCAGTGCTCAGGGTGCTCAGTGCTCAGTACTCAGGGTGCTGGGTGCTCAGTACTCAGGGTGCTGGGTGCTCAGTGCTCGGGGTGCCGGGTGCTCAGTGCTCGGGGTGCTGGGTGCTCAGTACTCGGGGTGCTCGGTGCTCAGTACTCAGGGTGCTGGGTGCTCAGTACTCAGGGTGCTGGGTGCTCAGTACTCAGGGTGCTCGGTGCTCAGAACTCAGGGTGCTGGGTGCTCAGTGCTCAGGTGCTGGGTGCTAAGTACTCAGGGTGCTGGGTGCTCAGGACTCAGGGTGCTGGGTGCTCAGTGCTCAGGGTGCTGGGTGCTCAGTACTCAGGGTGCTGGGTGCTCAGCACTCAGGGTTCTCAGTACTCAGGGTGCTGGGTGCTCAGTGCTCGGGGTGCTGGGTGCTCAGTACTCAAGGTGCTCAGTACTCAGGGTGCTGGGTGCTCAGTGCTCAGGGTGCTGGATGCTCAGTGCTCAGGGTGATCGGTGCTCAGTACTCAGGATGCTGGGTGCTCAGTACTCAGGGTGCTGGGTGCTCAGTACTCAGGGTGCTGGGTGCTCAGTCCTCAGGGTGCTCAGTGCTCAGGGTGCTGGGTGCTCAGTGCTCGGGGTGCTCGGTGCTCAGTACTCAGGTTGCTGAGTGCTCAGTACTCAGGTTGCTGGGTGCTCAGTACTCAGGGTGCTGGGTGCTCAGTGCTCAGGGTGCTCAGTGCTCAGTACTCAGGGTGCTGGGTGCTCAGTACTCAGGGTGCTGGGTGCTCAGTCCTCAGGGTGCTCAGTGCTCAGGGTGCTGGGTGCTCAGTACTCAGGTTGCTGAGTGCTCAGTACTCAGGTTGCTGGGTGCTCAGTACTCAGGGTGCTGGGTGCTCAGTGCTCAGGGTGCTCAGTGCTCAGTACTCAGGGTGCTGGGTGCTCAGTACTCAGTGTGCTGGGTGCTCTGTGCTCGGGTTGGTGGGTGCTCATTACTCAGGGTGCTGGGTGCTCAGTGCTCGGGGTGCTCGGTGCTCAGTACTCAAGGTGCTGGGTTCTCAGTGCTCACGGTGCTGGGTGCTCAGTCCTCGGGGTGCTCCGTGCTCAGTGCTCAGGGTGCTGGGTGCTCAGTACTCAGGGTGCTCGGTGCTCAGTACTAAGGGTGCTCAGTGCTCAGTACTCAGGTTGCTCAGTGCTCAGTGCTCGGGGTGCTGGGTGCTCAGTACTCAGGGTGCTGGGTGCTCAGTACTCAGGGTGCTGGGTGCTCAGTGCTCAGTACTCAGCGTGCTGGGTGCTCAGTGCTTAGAGTGTTGGGAGCTCAGTACTCAGGGTGCTGGGTGCTCAGTGCTCAGTGCTCAGGGTGCTCAGTGCTCAGGGTGCTCAGTGTTCACGGTGCTGGGTGCTCAGGGTGCTGGGTGCTCAGTGCTCGGGGTGCTGGGTGCTCAGTGCTCAGTGCTCAGGGTGCTGAGTGCTCAGTGCTCAGTGCTCAGGGTGCTGGGTGTTCAGTACTCAGGGTGCTCGGTGCTCAGTGCTCTGGGTGCTGGGTGCTCAGTACTCAGGGTGCTGGGTGCTCAGTCCTCAGGGTGCTCAGTACTCAGGGTGCTCGGTGCTCAGTGCTCAGTACTCAGGGTGCTCAGTGCTCAGTACTCAGAGTGCTTTGTGCTCAGTGCTCAGGGTGTTCAGTGCTCAGTACTCAGCGTGCTTTGTGCTCAGTGCTCAGGGTGCTGGGTGCTCAGTGCTCAGGGTGCTGGGTGCTGAGTACTCGGGGTGCTGGGTGCTCAGTGCTCAGTGCTCAGGGTGCTCAGTGCTCAGGGTGCTCAGTGTTCACGGTGCTGGGTGCTCAGGGTGCTGGGTGCTCAGTGCTCGGGGTGCTGGGTGCTCAGTGCTCAGTGCTCAGGGTGCTGAGTGCTCAGTGCTCAGTGCTCAGGGTGCTGGGTGTTCAGTACTCAGGGTGCTCGGTGCTCAGTGCTCTGGGTGCTGGGTGCTCAGTACTCAGGGTGCTGGGTGCTCAGTCCTCAGGGTGCTCAGTACTCAGGGTGCTCGGTGCTCAGTGCTCAGTACTCAGGGTGCTCAGTGCTCAGTAGTCAGAGTGCTTTGTGCTCAGTGCTCAGGGTGTTCAGTGCTCAGTACTCAGCGTGCTTTGTGCTCAGTGCTCAGGGTGCTGGGTGCTCAGTGCTCAGGGTGCTGGGTGCTGAGTACTCGGGGTGCTGGGTGCATAGTGCTCGGGGTGCTGGGTGCTCAGTGCTCGGGGTGCTGGGTGCTCAGTGCTCGGGGTGCTGGGTGCTCAGTGCTCGGGGTGCTGGGTGCTCATTGCTCAGGGTGCTGGGTGCTCAGTGCTCGGGGTGCTCGGTGCTCAGTGCTCGGGGTGCTGGGTGCTCAGTACTCGGGGTGCTCGGTGCTCAGTACTCAGGGTGCTGGGTGTTCAGTGCTCAGGGTGCTGGGTGCTCAGTGCTCGGGGTGCTGGGTGCTCGGTGCTCAGGTTGCTGGGTGCTCAGTACTCGGGGTGCTGTGTGCTCAGTTCTCAGGGTGCTGGGTGCTCAGTGCTCGGGGTGCTGGGTGCTCAGTGCTCGGGGCGCTGGGTGCTCAGGGCTTGGGGTGCTGGGAGCTCAGTACTCAGGGTGCTGGGTGCTCAGTGCTCGGTGTGCTGGGTGCTGAGTGCTCAGGGTGCTGGGTGCTCAGTACTCGGGGTGCTCGGTGCTCAGTACTCAGGGTGCTGGGTGCTCATTACACAGGGTGCTGGGTGCTCAGTGCTCGGGGTGCTCGCTGCTCAGTACTCTTGGTGCTGGGTGCTCAGTACTCAGGGTGCTGGGTGCTCAGTGCTCGGGGTGCTCGGTGCTCAGTGCTCAGGATGCTCGGTGCTCAGTATTTTGGTGCTGGGTGCTCAGTACTCAGGGTGCTGGGTGCTCAGTGCTCGGGGTGCTCGGTGCTCAGTACTCAGGGTGCTGGGTGCTCAGTGCTCAGGGTGCTGGGTGCTCAGTACTCAGGTTGCTGGGTGCTCAGTGCTCAGGGTGCTGTGTGCTCAGTACCTATGGTGCTGGGTGCTCAGTACTCAGGGTGCTGGGTGCTCAGTGCTCAGGGTGCTGGGTGCTCAGTGCTCAGGGTGCTCGGTGCTCAGTACTCAGGGTGCTGGGTGCTCAGTGCTCGGGGTGCTGGGTGCTCAGTGCTCAGGGTGCTGGGTACTCAGTACTCGGGGTGCTCGGTGCTCAGTACTCAGGGTGCTGGGTGCTCAGTACTCAGGGTGCTGCGTGCTCAGTACTCAGGGTGCTCGGTGCTCAGAACTCAGGGTGCTGGGTGCTCAGTGCTCAGGGTGCTCAGTGCTCAGTACTCAGGGTGCTGGGTGCTCAGTACTCAGGGTGCTGGGTGCTCAGTGCTCGGGGTGCCGGGTGCTCAGTGCTCAGGGTGCTGGGTGCTCAGTACTCGGGGTGCTCGGTGCTCAGTACTCAGGGTGCTGGGTGCTCAGTACTCAGGGTGCTGGGTGCTCAGTACTCAGGGTGCTCGGTGCTCAGAACTCAGGGTGCTGGGTGCTCAGTGCTCAGGTGCTGGGTGCTAAGTACTCAGGGTGCTGGGTGCTCAGTACTCAGGGTGCTGGGCGCTCAGTGCTCAGGGTGCTGGGTGCTCAGCACTCAGGGTGCTCAGTACTCAGGGTGCTGGGTGCTCAGTGCTCGGGGTGCTGGGTGCTCTGTACTCAGGGTGCTCAGTACTCAGGGTGCTGGGTGCTCAGTGCTCGGGGTGCTGGATGCTCAGTGCTCAGGGTGATCGGTGCTCAGTACTCAGGATGCTGGGTGCTCAGTACTCAGGGTGCTGGGTGCTCAGTGCTCGGGGTGCTGGATGCTCAGTGCTCGGGGCGCTGGGTGTTCAGGGCTCGGGGTGCTGGGAGCTCAGTACTCAGGGTGCTGGGTGCTCAGTGCTCGGTGTGCTGGGTGCTGAGTGCTCAGGGTGCTGGGTGCTCAGTACTCGGGGTGCTCGGTGCTCAGTACTCAGGGTGCTGGGTGCTCATTACACAGGGTGCTGGGTGCTCAGTGCTCGGGGTGCTCGCTGCTCAGTACTCTTGGTGCTGGGTGCTCAGTACACAGGGTGCTGGGTGCTCAGTGCTCGGGGTGCTCGGTGCTCAGTGCTCAGGATGCTCGGTGCTCAGTACTTTTGGTGCTGGGTGCTCAGTACTCAGGGTGCTGGGTGCTCAGTGCTCGGGGTGCTCGGTGCTCAGTACTCAGGGTGCTGGGTGCTCAGTGCTCAGGGTGCTGGGTGCTCAGTACTCAGGTTGCTGGGTGCTCAGTGCTCAGGGTGCTGTGTGCTCAGTACTCATGGTGCTGGGTGCTCAGTACTCAGGGTGCTGGGTGCTCAGTGCTCAGGGTGCTGGGTGCTCAGTGCTCAGGGTGCTCGGTGCTCAGTACTCAGGGTGCTGGGTGCTCAGTGCTCGGGGTGCTGGGTGCTCAGTGCTCAGGGTGCTGGGTACTCAGTACTCGGGGTGCTCGGTGCTCAGTACTCAGGGTGCTGGGTGCTCAGTACTCAGGGTGCTCGGTGCTCAGAACTCAGGGTGCTGGGTGCTCAGTGCTCAGGTGCTGGGTGCTAAGTACTCAGGGTGCTGGGTGCTCAGTACTCGGGTGCTGGGTGCTCAGTGCTCAGGGTGCTGGGTGCTCAGTACTCAGGGTGCTGGGTGCTCAGCACTCAGGGTGCTCAGTACTCAGGGTGTTGGGTGCTCAGTGCTCGGGGTGCTGGGTGCTCAGTACTCAGGGTGCTCAGTACTCAGGGTGCTGGGTGCTCAGTGCTCGGGGTGCTGGATGCTCAGTGCTCAGGGTGATCGGTGCTCAGTACTCAGGATGCTGGGTGCTCAGTACTCAGGGTGCTGGGTGCTCAGTACTCAGGGTGCTGGGTGCTCAGTTCTCAGGGTGCTCAGTGCTCAGGGTGCTGGGTGCTCAGTGCTCGGGGTGCTCGGTGCTCAGTACTCAGGTTGCTGAGTGCTCAGTACTCAGGTTGCTGGGTGCTCAGTACTCAGGGTGCTGGGTGCTCAGTGCTCAGGGTGCTCAGTGCTCAGTACTCAGGGTGCTGGGTGCTCAGTACTCAGGGTGCTGGGTGCTCAGTGCTCGGGGTGCCGGGTGCTCAGTGCTCAGGGTGCTGGGTGCTCAGTACTCGGGGTGCTCGGTGCTCAGTTCTCAGGGTGCTGGGTGCTCAGTACTCAGGGTGCTGGGTGCTCAGTACTCAGGGTGCTCGGTGCTCAGAACTCAGGGTGCTGGGTGCTCAGTGCTCAGGTGCTGGGTGCTAAGTACTCAGGGTGCTGGGTGCTCAGTACTCAGGTTGCTGGGTGCTCAGTGCTCAGGGTGCTGGGTGCTCAGTACTCAGGGTGCTGGGTGCTCAGCACTCAGGGTGCTCAGTACTCAGGGTGCTGGGTGCTCAGTGCTCGGGGTGCTGGGTGCTCAGTACTCAGGGTGCTCAGTACTCAGGGTGCTGGGTGCTCAGTGCTCGGGGTGCTGGATGCTCAGTGCTCAGGGTGATCGGTGCTCAGTACTCAGGATGCTGGGTGCTCAGTACTCAGGGTGCTAGGTGCTCAGTACTCAGGGTGCTGGGTGCTCAGTCCTCAGGGTGCTCAGTGCTCAGGGTGCTGGGTGCTCAGTGCTCGGGGTGCTCGGTGCTCAGTACTCAGGTTGCTGAGTGCTCAGTACTCAGGTTGCTGGGTGCTCAGTACTCAGTGTGCTGGGTGCTCAGTGCTCAGGGTGCTCAGTGCTCAGTACTCAGGGTGCTGGGTGCTCAGTACTCAGGGTGCTGGGTGCTCAGTCCTCAGGGTACTCAGTGCTCAGGGTGCTGGGTGCTCAGTACTCAGGTTGCTGAGTGCTCAGTACTCAGGTTGCTGGGTGCTCAGTACTCAGGGTGCTGGGTGCTCAGTGCTCAGGGTGCTCAGTGCTCAGTACTCAGGGTGCTGGTTGTTCAGTACTCAGGGTGCTGGGTGCTCTGTGCTCGGGTTGGTGGGTGCTCATTACTCAGGGTGCTGGGTGCTCAGTGCTCGGGGTGCTCGGTGCTCAGTACTCAAGGTGCTGGGTTCTCAGTGCTCACGGTGCTGGGTGCTCAGTCCTCGGGGTGCTCCGTGCTCAGTGCTCAGGGTGCTGGGTGCTCAGTACTCAGGGTGCTCGGTGCTCAGTACTAAGGGTGCTCAGTGCTCAGTACTCAGGTTGCTCAGTGCTCAGTGCTCGGGGTGCTGGGTGCTCAGTACTCAGGGTGCTGGGTGCTCAGTACTCAGGGTGCTGGGTGCTCAGTGCTCAGTACTCAGCGTCCTGGGTGCTCAGTGCTTAGAGTGTTGGGAGCTCAGTACTCAGGGTGCTGGGTGCTCAGTGCTCGGGGTGCTGGGTGCTCAGTGCTCAGTGCTCAGGGTGCTGAGTGCTCAGTGCTCAGGTTGCTGGGTGTTCAGTACTCAGGGTGCTCGGTGCTCAGTGCTCTGGGTGCTGGGTGCTCAGTACTCAGGGTGCTGGGTGCTCAGTCCTCAGGGTGCTCAGTCCTCAGGGTGCTCGGTGCTCAGTGCTCAGTACTCAGGGTGCTCAGTGCTCAGTACTCAGAGTGCTTTGTGCTCAGTGCTCAGGGTGTTCAGTGCTCAGTACTCAGCGTGCTTTGTGCTCAGTGCTCAGGGTGCTGGGTGCTCAGTGGTCAGGGTGCTGGGTGCATAGTGCTCGGGGTGCTGGGTGCTCAGTGCTACCGGTGCTGGGTGCTCAGTGCTCGGGGTGCTGGGTGCTCAGTGCTCGGGGTGCTGGGTGCTCAGGGCTCGGGGTGCTGGGAGCTCAGTACTCAGGGTGCTGGGTGCTCAGTGCTCGGTGTGCTGGGTGCTGAGTGCTCAGGTTGCTGGGTGCTCAGTACTCGGGGTGCTGGGTGCTCAGTACTCGGGGTGCTCGGTGCTCAGTACTCAGGGTGCTGGGTGCTCAGTACTCAGGGTGCTGGGTGCTCAGTACTCAGGGTGCTCGGTGCTCAGAACTCAGGGTGCTGGGTGCTCAGTGCTCAGGTGCTGGGTGCTAAGTACTCAGGGTGCTGGGTGCTCAGTACTCAGGGTGCTGGGTGCTCAGTGCTCAGGGTGCTGGGTGCTCAGTACTCAGGGTGCTGTGTGCTCAGCACTCAGGGTGCTCAGTACTCAGGGTGCTGGGTGCTCAGTGCTCGGGGTGCTGGGTGCTCAGTACTCAGGGTGCTCAGTACTCAGGGTGCTGGGTGCTCAGTGCTCGGGGTGCTGGATGCTCAGTGCTCAGGGTGATCGGTGCTCAGTACTCAGGATGCTGGGTGCTCAGTACTCAGGGTGCTGGGTGCTCAGTGCTCGGGGTGCTGGATGCTCAGTGCTCGGGGCGCTGGGTGTTCAGGGCTCGGGGTGCTGGGAGCTCAGTACTCAGGGTGCTGGGTGCTCAGTGCTCGGTGTGCTGGGTGCTGAGTGCTCAGGGTGCTGGGTGCTCAGTACTCGGGGTGCTCGGTGCTCAGTACTCAGGGTGCTGGGTGCTCATTACACAGGGTGCTGGGTGCTCAGTGCTCGGGGTGCTCGCTGCTCAGTACTCTTGGTGCTGGGTGCTCAGTACTCAGGGTGCTGGGTGCTCAGTGCTCGGGGTGCTCGGTGCTCATTGCTCAGGATGCTCGGTGCTCAGTACTTTTGGTGCTGGGTGCTCAGTACTCAGGGTGCTGGGTGCTCAGTGCTCGGGGTGCTCGGTGCTCAGTACTCAGGGTGCTGGGTGCTCAGTGCTCAGGGTGCTGGGTGCTCAGTACTCAGGTTGCTGGGTGCTCAGTGCTCAGGGTGCTGTGTGCTCAGTACTCATGGTGCTGGGTGCTCAGTACTCAGGGTGCTGGGTGCTCAGTGCTCAGGGTGCTGGGTGCTCAGTGCTCAGGGTGCTCGGTGCTCAGTACTCAGGGTGCTGGGTGCTCAGTGCTCGGGGTGCTGGGTGCTCAGTGCTCAGGGTGCTGGGTACTCAGTACTCGGGGTGCTCGGTGCTCAGTACTCAGGGTGCTGGGTGCTCAGTACTCAGGGTGCTCGGTGCTCAGAACTCAGGGTGCTGGGTGCTCAGTGCTCAGGTGCTGGGTGCTAAGTACTCAGGGTGCTGGGTGCTCAGTACTCGGGTGCTGGGTGCTCAGTGCTCAGGGTGCTGGGTGCTCAGTACTCAGGGTGCTGGGTGCTCAGCACTCAGGGTGCTCAGTACTCAGGGTGTTGGGTGCTCAGTGCTCGGGGTGCTGGGTGCTCAGTACTCAGGGTGCTCAGTACTCAGGGTGCTGGGTGCTCAGTGCTCGGGGTGCTGGATGCTCAGTGCTCAGGGTGATCGGTGCTCAGTACTCAGGATGCTGGGTGCTCAGTACTCAGGGTGCTGGGTGCTCAGTACTCAGGGTGCTGGGTGCTCAGTCCTCAGGGTGCTCAGTGCTCAGGGTGCTGGGTGCTCAGTGCTCGGGGTGCTCGGTGCTCAGTACTCAGGTTGCTGAGTGCTCAGTACTCAGGTTGCTGGGTGCTCAGTACTCAGGGTGCTGGGTGCTCAGTGCTCAGTGCTCAGGGTGCTCAGTGCTCAGTACTCAGGGTGCTGGGTGCTCAGTACTCAGGGTGCTGGGTGCTCAGTGCTCGGGGTGCCGGGTGCTCAGTGCTCAGGGTGCTGGGTGCTCAGTACTCGGGGTGCTCGGTGCTCAGTTCTCAGGGTGCTGGGTGCTCAGTACTCAGGGTGCTGGGTGCTCAGTACTCAGGGTGCTCGGTGCTCAGAACTCAGGGTGCTGGGTGCTCAGTGCTCAGGTGCTGGGTGCTAAGTACTCAGGGTGCTGGGTGCTCAGTACTCAGGGTGCTGGGTGCTCAGTGCTCAGGGTGCTGGGTGCTCAGTACTCAGGGTGCTGGGTGCTCAGCACTCAGGGTGCTCAGTACTCAGGGTGCTGGGTGCTCAGTGCTCGGGGTGCTGGGTGCTCAGTACTCAGGGTGCTCAGTACTCAGGGTGCTGGGTGCTCAGTGCTCGGGGTGCTGGATGCTCAGTGCTCAGGGTGATCGGTGCTCAGTACTCAGGATGCTGGGTGCTCAGTACTCAGGGTGCTAGGTGCTCAGTACTCAGGGTGCTGGGTGCTCAGTCCTCAGGGTGCTCAGTGCTCAGGGTGCTGGGTGCTCAGTGCTCGGGGTGCTCGGTGCTCAGTACTCAGGTTGCTGAGTGCTCAGTACTCAGGTTGCTGGGTGCTCAGTACTCAGTGTGCTGGGTGCTCAGTGCTCAGGGTGCTCAGTGCTCAGTACTCAGGGTGCTGGGTGCTCAGTACTCAGGGTGCTGGGTGCTCAGTCCTCAGGGTAATCAGTGCTCAGGGTGCTGGGTGCTCAGTACTCAGGTTGCTGAGTGCTCAGTACTCAGGTTGCTGGGTGCTCAGTACTCAGGGTGCTGGGTGCTCAGTGCTCAGGGTGCTCAGTGCTCAGTACTCAGGGTGCTGGTTGTTCAGTACTCAGGGTGCTGGGTGCTCTGTGCTCGGGTTGGTGGGTGCTCATTACTCAGGGTGCTGGGTGCTCAGTGCTCGGGGTGCTCGGTGCTCAGTACTCAAGGTGCTGGGTTCTCAGTGCTCACGGTGCTGGGTGCTCAGTCCTCGGGGTGCTCCGTGCTCAGTGCTCAGGGTGCTGGGTGCTCAGTACTCAGGGTGCTCGGTGCTCAGTACTAAGGGTGCTCAGTGCTCAGTACTCAGGTTGCTCAGTGCTCAGTGCTCGGGGTGCTGGGTGCTCAGTACTCAGGGTGCTGGGTGCTCAGTACTCAGGGTGCTGGGTGCTCAGTGCTCAGTACTCAGCGTCCTGGGTGCTCAGTGCTTAGAGTGTTGGGAGCTCAGTACTCAGGGTGCTGGGTGCTCAGTGCTCGGGGTGCTGGGTGCTCAGTGCTCAGTGCTCAGGGTGCTGAGTGCTCAGTGCTCAGGTTGCTGGGTGTTCAGTACTCAGGGTGCTCGGTGCTCAGTGCTCTGGGTGCTGGGTGCTCAGTACTCAGGGTGCTGGGTGCTCAGTCCTCAGGGTGCTCAGTACTCAGGGTGCTCGGTGCTCAGTGCTCAGTACTCAGGGTGCTCAGTGCTCAGTACTCAGAGTGCTTTGTGCTCAGTGCTCAGGGTGTTCAGTGCTCAGTACTCAGCGTGCTTTGTACTCAGTGCTCAGGGTGCTGGGTGCTCAGTGGTCAGGGTGCTGGGTGCATAGTGCTCGGGGTGCTGGGTGCATAGTGCTCGGGGTGCTGGGTGCTCAGTGCTCGGGGTGCTGGGTGCTCAGTATTCGGGGTGCTGGGTGCTCAGTGCTCGGGGTGCTGGGTGCTCATTGCTCAGGGTGCTGGGTGCTCAGTGCTCGGGGTGCTCGGTGCTCAGTGCTCGGGGTGGTGGGTGCTCAGTACTCGGGGTGCTCGGTGCTCAGTACTCAGGGTGCTGGGTGTTCAGTGCTCAGGATGCTGGGTGCTCAGTGCTCGGGGTGCTGGGTGCTCGGTGCTCAGGTTGCTGGGTGCTCAGTACTCGGGGTGCTGGGTGCTCAGTACTCAGGGTGCTGGGTGCTCATTGCTCGGGGTGCTGGGTGCTCAGTGCTACCGGTGCTGGGTGCTCAGTGCTCGGGGTGCTGGGTGCTCAGTGCTCGGGGTGCTGGGTGCTCAGGGCTCGGGGTGCTGGGAGCTCAGTACTCAGGGTGCTGGGTGCTCAGTGCTCGGTGTGCTGGGTGCTGAGTGCTCAGGGTGCTGGGTGCTCAGTACTCGGGGTGCTGGGTGCTCAGTACTCGGGGTGCTCGGTGCTCAGTACTCAGGGTGCTGGGTGCTCAGTACTCAGGGTGCTGGGTGCTCAGTACTCAGGGTGCTCGGTGCTCAGAACTCAGGGTGCTGGGTGCTCAGTGCTCAGGTGCTGGGTGCTAAGTACTCAGGGTGCTGGGTGCTCAGTACTCAGGGTGCTGGGTGCTCAGTGCTCAGTGTGCTGGGTGCTCAGTACTCAGGGTGCTGGGTGCTCAGCACTCAGGGTGCTCAGTACTCAGGGTGCTGGGTGCTCAGTGCTCGGGGTGCTGGGTGCTCAGTACTCAGGGTGCTCAGTACTCAGGGTGCTGGGTGCTCAGTGCTCGGGGTGCTGGATGCTCAGTGCTCAGGGTGATCGGTGCTCAGTACTCAGGATGCTGGGTGCTCAGTACTCAGGGTGCTGGGTGCTCAGTACTCAGGGTGCTGGGTGCTCAGTCCTCAGGGTGCTCAGTGCTCAGGGTGCTGGGTGCTCAGTGCTCGGGGTGCTCGGTGCTCAGTACTCAGGTTGCTGAGTGCTCAGTACTCAGGTTGCTGGGTGCTCAGTACTCAGGGTGCTGGGTGCTCAGTGCTCAGGGTGCTCAGTGCTCAGTACTCAGGGTGCTGGGTGCTCAGTACTCAGGGTGCTGGGTGCTCAGTCCTCAGGGTGCTCAGTGCTCAGGGTGCTGGGTGCTCTGTGCTCAGGTTGCTGAGTGCTCAGTACTCAGGTTGCTGGGTGCTCAGTACTCAGGGTGCTGGGTGCTCAGTGCTCAGGGTGCTCAGTGCTCAGTACTCAGGGTGCTGGGTGCTCAGTACTCAGGGTGCTGGGTGCTCTGTGCTCGGGTTGGTGGGTGCTCATTACTCAGGGTGCTGGGTGCTCAGTGCTCGGGGTGCTCGGTGCTCAGTACTCAAGGTGCTGGGTTCTCAGTGCTCACGGTGCTGGGTGCTCAGTCCTCGGGGTGCTCCGTGCTCAGTGCTCAGGGTGCTGGGTGCTCAGTACCCAGGGTGCTCGGTGCTCAGTACTAAGGGTGCTCAGTGCTCAGTACTCAGGTTGCTCAGTGCTCAGTGCTCGGGGTGCTGGGTGTTCAGTACTCAGGGTGCTGGGTGCTCAGTCCTCAGGGTGCTGGGTGCTCAGTGCTCGGGGTGCTCGGTGCTCAGTACTCAGGTTGCTGAGTGCTCAGTACTCAGGTTGCTGGGTGCTCAGTACTCAGGGTGCTGGGTGCTCAGTGCTCAGGGTGCTCAGTGCTCAGTACTCAGGGTGCTGGGTGCTCAGTACTCAGGGTGCTGGGTGCTCAGTGCTCGGGGTGCCGGGTGCTCAGTGCTCAGGGTGCTGGGTGCTCAGTACTCGGGGTGCTCGGTGCTCAGTTCTCAGGGTGCTGGGTGCTCAGTACTCAGGGTGCTGGGTGCTCAGTACTCAGGGTGCTCGGTGCTCAGAACTCAGGGTGCTGGGTGCTCAGTGCTCAGGTGCTGGGTGCTAAGTACTCAGGGTGCTGGGTGCTCAGTACTCAGGGTGCTGGGTGCTCAGTGCTCAGGGTGCTGGGTGCTCAGTACTCAGGGTGCTGGGTGCTCAGCACTCAGGGTGCTCAGTACTCAGGGTGCTGGGTGCTCAGTGCTCGGGGTGCTGGGTGCTCAGTACTCAGGGTGCTCAGTACTCAGGGTGCTGGGTGCTCAGTGCTCGGGGTGCTGGATGCTCAGTGCTCAGGGTGATCGGTGCTCAGTACTCAGGATGCTGGGTGCTCAGTACTCAGGGTGCTAGGTGCTCAGTACTCAGGGTGCTGGGTGCTCAGTCCTCAGGGTGCTCAGTGCTCAGGGTGCTGGGTGCTCAGTGCTCGGGGTGCTCGGTGCTCAGTACTCAGGTTGCTGAGTGCTCAGTACTCAGGTTGCTGGGTGCTCAGTACTCAGGGTGCTTGGTGCTCAGTGCTCAGGGTGCTCAGTGCTCAGTACTCAGGGTGCTGGGTGCTCAGTACTCAGGGTGCTGGGTGCTCAGTCCTCAGGCTACTCAGTGCTCAGGGTGCTGGGTGCTCAGTACTCAGGTTGCTGAGTGCTCAGTACTCAGGTTGCTGGGTGCTCAGTACTCAGGGTGCTGGGTGCTCAGTGCTCAGGGTGCTCAGTGCTCAGTACTCAGGGTGCTGGTTGTTCAGTACTCAGGGTGCTGGGTGCTCTGTGCTCGGGTTGGTGGGTGCTCATTACTCAGGGTGCTGGGTGCTCAGTGCTCGGGGTGCTCGGTGCTCAGTACCCAAGGTGCTGGGTTCTCAGTGCTCACGGTGCTGGGTGCTCAGTCCTCGGGGTGCTCCGTGCTCAGTGCTCAGGGTGCTGGGTGCTCAGTACTCAGGGTGCTCGGTGCTCAGTACTAAGGGTGCTCAGTGCTCAGTACTCAGGTTGCTCAGTGCTCAGTGCTCGGGGTGCTGGGTGCTCAGTACTCAGGGTGCTGGGTGCTCAGTACTCAGGGTGCTGGGTGCTCAGTGCTCAGTAATCAGCGTCCTGGGTGCTCAGTGCTTAGAGTGTTGGGAGCTCAGTACTCAGGGTGCTGGGTGCTCAGTGCTCGGGGTGCTGGGTGCTCAGTGCTCAGTGCTCAGAGTGCTGAGTGCTCAGTGCTCAGGTTGCTGGGTGTTCAGTACTCAGGGTGCTCGGTGCTCAGTGCTCTGGGTGCTGGGTGCTCAGTACTCAGGGTGCTGGGTGCTCAGTCCTCAGGGTGCTCAGTACTCAGGGTGCTCGGTGCTCAGTGCTCAGTACTCAGGGTGCTCAGTGCTCAGTACTCAGAGTGCTTTGTGCTCAGTGCTCAGGGTGTTCAGTGCTCAGTACTCAGCGTGCTTTGTGCTCAGTGCTCAGGGTGCTGGGTGCTCAGTGGTCAGGGTGCTGGGTGCTGAGTACTCGGGGTGCTGGGTGCATAGTGCTCGGGGTGCTGGGTGCTCAGTGCTCGGGGTGCTGGGTGCTCAGTGCTCGGGGTGCTGGGTGCTCAGTGCTCGGGGTGCTGGGTGCTCATTGCTCAGGGTGCTGGGTGCTCAGTGCTCGGGGTGCTCGGTGCTCAGTGCTCGGGGTGCTGGGTGCTCAGTACTCGGGGTGCTCGGTGCTCAGTACTCAGGGTGCTGGGTGTTCAGTGCTCAGGATGCTGGGTGCTCAGTGCTCGGGGTGCTGGGTGCTCCGTGCTCAGGTTGCTGGGTGCTCAGTACTCGGGGTGCTGGGTGCTCAGTACTCAGGGTGCTGGGTGCTCATTGCTCGGGGTGCTGGGTGCTCAGTGCTACCGGTGCTGGGTGCTCAGTGCTCGGGGTGCTGGGTGCTCAGTGCTCGGGGCGCTGGGTGCTCAGGGCTCGGGGTGCTGGGAGCTCAGTACTCAGGGTGCTGGGTGCTCAGTGCTCGGTGTGCTGGGTGCTGAGTGCTCAGGGTGCTGGGTGCTCAGTACTCGGGCTGCTCCGTGCTCAGTACTCGGGGTGCTCGGTGCTCAGTACTCAGGGTGCTGGGTGCTCAGTACTCAGGGTGCTGGGTGCTCAGTACTCAGGGTGCTCGGTGCTCAGAACTCAGGGTGCTGGGTGCTCAGTGCTCAGGTGCTGGGTGCTAAGTACTCAGGTTGCTGGGTGCTCAGTACTCAGGGTGCTGGGTGCTCAGTGCTCAGGGTGCTGGGTGCTCAGTACTCAGGGTGCTGGGTGCTCAGCACTCAGGGTGCTCAGTACTCAGGGTGCTGGGTGCTCAGTGCTCGGGGTGCTGGGTGCTCAGTACTCAGGGTGCTCAGTACTCAGGGTGCTGGGTGCTCAGTGCTCGGGGTGCTGGATGCTCAGTGCTCAGGGTGATCGGTGCTCAGTACTCAGGATGCTGGGTGCTCAGTACTCAGGGTGCTGGGTGCTCAGTACTCAGGGTGCTGGGTGCTCAGTCCTCAGGGTGCTCAGTGCTCAGGGTGCTGGGTGCTCAGTGCTCGGGGTGCTCGGTGCTCAGTACTCAGGTTGCTGAGTGCTCAGTACTCAGGTTGCTGGGTGCTCAGTACTCAGGGTGCTGGGTGCTCAGTGCTCAGGGTGCTCAGTGCTCAGTACTCAGGGTGCTGGGTGCTCAGTACTCAGGGTGCTGGGTGCTCAGTCCTCAGGGTGCTCAGTGCTCAGGGTGCTGGGTGCTCAGTACTCAGGTTGCTGAGTGCTCAGTACTCAGGTTGCTGGGTGCTCAGTACTCAGGGTGCTGGGTGCTCAGTGCTCAGGGTGCTCAGTGCTCAGTACTCAGGGTGCTGGGTGCTCAGTACTCAGGGTGCTGGGTGCTCTGTGCTCGGGTTGGTGGGTGCTCATTACTCAGGGTGCTGGGTGCTCAGTGCTCGGGGTGCTCGGTGCTCAGTACTCAAGGTGCTGGGTTCTCAGTGCTCACGGTGCTGGGTGCTCAGTCCTCGGTGTGCTCCGTGCTCAGTGCTCAGGGTGCTGGGTGCTCAGTACTCAGGGTGCTCGGTGCTCAGTACTAAGGGTGCTCAGTGCTCAGTACTCAGGTTGCTCAGTGCTCAGTGCTCGGGGTGCTGGGTGTTCAGTACTCAGGGTGCTGGGTGCTCAGTACTCAGGGTGCTGGGTGCTCAGTGCTCAGTACTCAGCGTCCTGGGTGCTCAGTGCTTAGAGTGTTGGGAGCTCAGTACTCAGGGTGCTGGGTGCTCAGTGCTCAGTGCTCAGGGTGCTCAGTGCTCAGGGTGCTCAGTGTTCACGGTGCTGGGTGCTCAGGGTGCTGGGTGCTCAGTGCTCGGGGTGCTGGGTGCTCAGTGCTCAGTGCTCAGGGTGCTGAGTGCTCAGTGCTCAGGGTGCTGGGTGTTCAGTACTCAGGGTGCTCGGTGCTCAGTGCTCTGGTTGCTGGGTGCTCAGTACTCAGGGTGCTGGGTGCTCAGTCCTCAGGGTGCTCAGTACTCAGGGTGCTCGGTGCTCAGTGCTCAGTACTCAGGGTGCTCAGTGCTCAGTACTCAGAGTGCTTTGTGCTCAGTGCTCAGGGTGTTCAGTGCTCAGTACTCAGCGTGCTTTGTGCTCAGTGCTCAGGGTGCTGGGTGCTCAGTGCTCAGGGTGCTGGGTGCTGAGTACTCGGGGAGCTGGGTGCATAGTGCTCGGGGTGCTGGGTGCTCAGTGCTCGGGGTGCTGGGTGCTCAGTGCTCGGGGTGCTGGGTGCTCAGTGCTCGGGGTGCTGGGTGCTCATTGCTCAGGGTGCTGGGTGCTCAGTGCTCGGGGTGCTCGGTGCTCAGTGCTCGGGGTGCTGGGTGCTCAGTACTCGGGGTGCTCGGTGCTCAGTACTCAGGGTGCTGGGTGTTCAGTGCTCAGGATGCTGGGTGCTCAGTGCTCGGGGTGCTGGGTGCTCGGTGCTCAGGTTGCTGGGTGCTCAGTACTCGGGGTGCTGGGTGCTCAGTACTCAGGGTGCTGGGTGCTCATTGCTCGGGGTGCTGGGTGCTCAGTGCTACCGGTGCTGGGTGCTCAGTGCTCGGGGTGCTGGGTGCTCAGTGCTCGGGGCGCTGGGTGCTCAGGGCTCGGGGTGCTGGGAGCTCAGTACTCAGGGTGCTGGGTGCTCAGTGCTCGGTGTGCTGGGTGCTGAGTGCTCAGGGTGCTGGGTGCTCAGTACTCGGGGTGCTCGGTGCTCAGTACTCAGGGTGCTGGGTGCTCATTACACAGGGTTCTGGGTGCTCAGTGCTCGGGGTGCTCGCTGCTCAGTACTCTTGGTGCTGGGTGCTCAGTACTCAGGGTGCTGGGTGCTCAGTGCTCGGGGTGCTCGGTGCTCAGTGCTCAGGATGCTCGGTGCTCAGTACTTTTGGTGCTGGGTGCTCAGTACTCAGGGTGCTGGGTGCTCAGTGCTCGGGGTGCTCGGTGCTCAGTACTCAGGGTGCTGGGTGCTCAGTGCTCAGGGTGCTGGGTGCTCAGTACTCAGGTTGCTGGGTGCTCAGTGCTCAGGGTGCTGTGTGCTCAGTACTCATGGTGCTGGGTGCTCAGTACTCAGGGTGCTGGGTGCTCAGTGCTCAGGGTGCTGGGTGCTCAGTGCTCAGGGTGCTCGGTGCTCAGTACTCAGGGTGCTGGGTGCTCAGTGCTCAGGGTGCTGGGTACTCAGTACTCGGGGTGCTCGGTGCTCAGTACACAGGGTGCTGGGTGCTCAGTACTCAGGGTGCTGGGTGCTCAGTACTCATGGTGCTCGGTGCTCAGAACTCAGGGTGCTGGGTGCTCAGTGCTCAGGTGCTGGGTGCTAAGTACTCAGGGTGCTGTGTGCTCAGTACTCAGGGTGCTGGGTGCTCAGTGCTCAGGGTGCTGGGTGCTCAGTACTCAGGGTGCTGGGTGCTCAGCACTCAGGGTGCTCAGTACTCAGGGTGTTGGGTGCTCAGTGCTCGGGGTGCTGGGTGCTCAGTACTCAGGGTGCTCAGTACTCAGGGTGCTGGGTGCTCAGTGCTCGGGGTGCTGGATGCTCAGTGCTCAGGGTGATCGGTGCTCAGTACTCAGGATGCTGGGTGCTCAGTACTCAGGGTGCTGGGTGCTCAGTACTCAGGGTGCTGGGTGCTCAGTCCTCAGGGTGCTCAGTGCTCAGGGTGCTGGGTGCTCAGTGCTCGGGGTGCTCGGTGCTCAGTACTCAGGTTGCTGAGTGCTCAGTACTCAGGTTGCTGGGTGCTCAGTACTCAGGGTGCTGGGTGCTCAGTGCTCAGGGTGCTCAGTGCTCAGTACTCAGGGTGCTGGGTGCTCAGTACTCAGGGTGCTGGGTGCTCAGTGCTCGGGGTGCCGGGTGCTCAGTGCTCAGGGTGCTGGGTGCTCAGTACTCGGGGTGCTCGGTGCTCAGTACTCAGGGTGATGGGTGCTCAGTACTCAGGGTGCTGGGTGCTCAGTACTCAGGGTGCTCGGTGCTCAGAACTCAGGGTGCTGGGTGCTCAGTGCTCAGGTGCTGGGTGCTAAGTACTCAGGGTGCTGGGTGCTCAGTACTCAGGGTGCTGGGTGCTCAGTGCTCAGGGTGCTGGGTGCTCAGTACTCAGGGTGCTGGGTGCTCAGCACTCAGGGTGCTCAGTGCTCAGGGTGCTGGGTGCTCAGTGCTCGGGGTGCTGGGTGCTCAGTACTCAGGGTGCTCAGTACTCAGGGTGCTGGGTGCTCAGTGCTCGGGGTGCTGGATGCTCAGTGCTCAGGGTGATCGGTGCTCAGTACTCAGGATGCTGGGTGCTCAGTACTCAGGGTGCTGGGTGCTCAGTACTCAGGGTGCTGGGTGCTCAGTCCTCAGGGTGCTCAGTGCTCAGTGTGCTGGGTGCTCAGTGCTCGGGGTGCTCGGTGCTCAGTACTCAGGTTGCTGAGTGCTCAGTACTCAGGTTGCTGGGTGCTCAGTACTCAGGGTGCTGGGTGCTCAGTGCTCAGGGTGCTCAGTGCTCAGTACTCAGGGTGCTGGGTGCTCAGTACTCAGGGTGCTGGGTGCTCAGTCCTCAGGGTGCTCAGTGCTCAGGGTGCTGGGTGCTCAGTACTCAGGTTGCTGAGTGCTCAGTACTCAGGTTGCTGGGTGCTCAGTACTCAGGGTGCTGGGTGCTCAGTGCTCAGGGTGCTCAGTGCTCAGTACTCAGGGTGCTGGGTGCTCAGTACTCAGGGTGCTGGGTGCTCTGTGCTCGGGTTGGTGGGTGCTCATTACTCAGGGTGCTGGGTGCTCAGTGCTCGGGGTGCTCGGTGCTCAGTACTCAAGGTGCTTTGTTCTCAGTGCTCACGGTGCTGGGTGCTCAGTCCTCGGGGTGTTCCGTGCTCAGTGCTCAGGGTGCTGGGTGCTCAGTACTCAGGTTGCTCGGTGCTCAGTACTAAGGGTGCTCAGTGCTCAGTACTCAGGTTACTCAGTGCTCAGTGCTCGGGGTGCTGGGTGCTCAGTACTCAGGGTGCTGGGTGCTCAGTACTCAGGGTGCGGGGTGCTCAGTGCTTAGAGTGTTGGGAGCTCAGTACTCAGGGTGCTGGGTGCTCAGTGCTCAGGGTGCTCAGTGCTCAGGGTGCTCAGTGTTCACGGTGCTGGGTGCTCAGGGTGCTGGGTGCTCAGTGCTCGGGGTGCTGGGTGCTCAGTACTCAGGGTGCTGGGTGCTCAGTGCTCAGGGTGCTGGGTGCTCAGTACTCAGGGTGCTGGGTGCTCAGCACTCAGGGTGCTCAGTACTCAGGGTGTTGGGTGCTCAGTGCTCGGGGTGCTGGGTGCTCAGTACTCAGGGTGCTCAGTACTCAGGGTGCTGGGTGCTCAGTGCTCGGGGTGCTGGATGCTCAGTGCTCAGGGTGATCGGTGCTCAGTACTCAGGATGCTGGGTGCTCAGTACTCAGGGTGCTGGGTGCTCAGTACTCAGGGTGCTGGGTGCTCAGTCCTCAGGGTGCTCAGTGCTCAGGGTGCTGGGTGCTCAGTGCTCGGGGTGCTCGGTGCTCAGTACTCAGGTTGCTGAGTGCTCAGTACTCAGGTTGCTGGGTGCTCAGTACTCAGGGTGCTGGGTGCTCAGTGCTCAGGGTGCTCAGTGCTCAGTACTCAGAGTGCTGGGTGCTCAGTACTCAGGGTGCTGGGTGCTCAGTGCTCGGGGTGCCGGGTGCTCAGTGCTCAGGGTGCTGGGTGCTCAGTACTCGGGGTGCTCGGTGCTCAGTACTCAGGGTGATGGGTTCTCAGTACTCAGGGTGCTGGGTGCTCAGTACTCAGGGTGCTCGGTGCTCAGAACTCAGGGTGCTGGGTGCTCAGTGCTCAGGTGCTGGGTGCTAAGTACTCAGGGTGCTGGGTGCTCAGTACTCAGGGTGCTGGGTGCTCAGTGCTCAGGGTGCTGGGTGCTCAGTACTCAGGGTGCTGGGTGCTCAGCACTCAGGGTGCTCAGTGCTCAGGGTGCTGGGTGCTCAGTGCTCGGGGTGCTGGGTGCTCAGTACTCAGGGTGCTCAGTACTCAGGGTGCTGGGTGCTCAGTGCTCGGGGTGCTGGATGCTCAGTGCTCAGGGTGATCGGTGCTCAGTACTCAGGATGCTGGGTGCTCAGTACTCAGGGTGCTGGGTGCTCAGTACTCAGGGTGCTGGGTGCTCAGTCCTCAGGGTGATCAGTGCTCAGTGTGCTGGGTGCTCAGTGCTCGGGTTGCTCGGTGCTCAGTACTCAGGTTGCTGAGTGCTCAGTACTCAGGTTGCTGGGTGCTCAGTACTCAGGGTGCTGGGTGCTCAGTGCTCAGGGTGCTCAGTGCTCAGTACTCAGGGTGCTGGGTGCTCAGTACTCAGGGTGCTGGGTGCTCAGTCCTCAGGGTGCTCAGTGCTCAGGGTGCTGGGTGCTCAGTACTCAGGTTGCTGAGTGCTCAGTACTCAGGTTGCTGGGTGCTCAGTACTCAGGGTGCTGGGTGCTCAGTGCTCAGGGTGCTCAGTGCTCAGTACTCAGGGTGCTGGGTGCTCAGTACTCAGGGTGCTGGGTGCTCTGTGCTCGGGTTGGTGGGTGCTCATTACTCAGGGTGCTGGGTGCTCAGTGCTCGGGGTGCTCGGTGCTCAGTACTCAAGGTGCTTTGTTCTCAGTGCTCACGGTGCTGGGTGCTCAGTCCTCGGGGTGCTCCGTGCTCAGTGCTCAGGGTGCTGGGTGCTCAGTACTCAGGTTGCTCGGTGCTCAGTACTAAGGGTGCTCAGTGCTCAGTACTCAGGTTACTCAGTGCTCAGTGCTCGGGGTGCTGGGTGCTCAGTACTCAGGGTGCTGGGTGCTCAGTACTCAGGGTGCTGGGTGCTCAGTGCTTAGAGTGTTGGGAGCTCAGTACTCAGGGTGCTGGGTGCTCAGTGCTCAGGGTGCTCAGTGCTCAGGGTGCTCAGTGTTCACGGTGCTGGGTGCTCAGGGTGCTGGGTGCTCAGTGCTCGGGGTGCTGGGTGCTCAGTGCTCAGTGCTCAGGGTGCTGAGTGCTCAGTGCTCAGTGTTCAGGGTGCTGGGTGTTCAGTACTCAGGGTGCTCGGTGCTCAGTGCTCTGGGTGCTGGGTGCTCAGTACTCAGGGTGCTGGGTGCTCAGTCCTCAGGGTGCTCAGTACTCAGGGTGCTCGGTGCTCAGTGCTCAATACTCAGGGTGCTCAGTGCTCAGTACTCAGAGTGCTTTGTGCTCAGTGCTCAGGGTGTTCAGTGCTCAGTACTCAGCGTGCTTTGTGCTCAGTGCTCAGGGTGCTGGGTGCTCAGTGCTCAGGGTGCTGGGTGCTGAGTACTCGGGGTGCTGGGTGCATAGTGCTCGGGGTGCTGGGTGCTCAGTGATCGGGGTGCTGGGTGCTCAGTGCTCGGGGTGCTGGGTGCTCATTGCTCAGGGTGCTGGGTGCTCAGTGCTCGGGGTGCTCGGTGCTCAGTGCTCAGGGTGCTGGGTGCTCAGTACTCTGGGTGCTCGGTGCTCAGTACTCAGGATGCTGGGTGTTCAGTGCTCAGGGTGCTGGGTGCTCAGTGCTCGGGGTGCTGGGTGCTCGGTGCTCAGGTTGCTGGGTGCTCAGTACTCGGGGTGCTGGGTGCTCAGTACTCAGGGTGCTGGGTGCTCATTGCTCGGGGTGCTGGGTGCTCAGTGCTACGGGTGCTGGGTGCTCAGTGCTCGGGGTGCTGGGTGCTCAGTGCTCGGGGCGCTGGGTGCTCAGGGCTCGGGGTGCTGGGAGCTCAGTACTCAGGGTGCTGGGTGCTCATTGCTCGGGGTGCTGGGTGCTCAGTGCTACGGGTGCTGGGTGCTCAGTGCTCGGGGTGCTGGGTGCTCAGTGCTCGGGGTGCTGGGTGCTCAGGGCTCGGGGTGCTGGGAGCTCAGTACTCAGGGTGCTGGGTGCTCAGTGCTCGGTGTGCTGGGTGCTGAGTGCTCAGGGTGCTGGGTGCTCAGTACTCGGGGTGCTCGGTGCTCAGTACTCAGGGTGCTGGGTGCTCATTACACAGGGTGCTGGGTGCTCAGTGCTCGGGGTGCTCGCTGCTCAGTACTCTTGGTGCTGGGTGCTCAGTACTCAGGGTGCTGGGTGCTCAGTGCTCGGGGTGCTCGGTGCACAGTGCTCAGGATGCTCGGTGCTCAGTACTTTTGGTGCTGGGTGCTCAGTACTCAGGGTGCTGGGTGCTCAGTGCTCGGGGTGCTCGGTGCTCAGTACTCAGGGTGCTGGGTGCTCAGTGCTCAGGGTGCTGGGTGCTCAGTACTCAGGTTGCTGGATGCTCAGTGCTCAGTGTGCTGTGTGCTCAGTACTCATGGTGCTGGGTGCTCAGTACTCAGGGTGCTGGGTGCTCAGTGCTCAGGGTGCTGGGTGCTCAGTGCTCGGGGTGCTCGGTGCTCAGTACTCAGGGTGCTGGGTGCTCAGTGCTCGGGGTGCTGGGTGCTCAGTGCTCAGGGTGCTGGATACTCAGTACTCGGGGTGCTCGGTGCTCAGTACTCAGGGTGCTGGGTGCTCAGTACTCAGGGTGCTGGGTGCTCAGTACTCAGGGTGCTCGGTGCTCAGAACTCAGGGTGCTGGGTGCTCAGTGCTCAGGTGCTGGGTGCTAAGTACTCAGGGTGCTGGGTGCTCAGTACTCGGGTGCTGGGTGCTCAGTGCTCAGGGTGCTGGGTGCTCAGTACTCAGGGTGCTGGGTTCTCAGCACTCAGGGTGCTCAGTACTCAGGGTGTTGGGTGCTCAGTGCTCGGGGTGCTGGGTGCTCAGTACTCAGGGTGCTCAGTACTCAGGGTGCTGGGTGCTCAGTGCTCGGGGTGCTGGATGCTCAGTGCTCAGGGTGATCGGTGCTCAGTACTCATAATGCTGGGTGCTCAGTACTCAGGGTGCTGGGTGCTCAGTACTCAGGGTGCTAGGTGCTCAGTCCTCAGGGTGCTCAGTGCTCAGGGTGCTGGGTGCTCAGTGTTCGGGGTGCTCGGTGCTCAGTATTCAGGTTTCTGAGTGCTCAGTACTCAGGTTGCTGGGTGCTCAGTACTCAGGGTGCTGGGTGCTCAGTGCTCAGGGTGCTCAGTGCTCAGTACTCAGGGTGCTGGGTGCTCAGTACTCAGGGTGCTGGGTGCTCAGTGCTCGGGGTGCCAGGTGCTCAGTGCTCAGGGTGCTGGGTGCTCAGTACTCGGGGTGCTCGGTGCTCAGTACTCAGGGTGCTGGGTGCTCAGTACTCAGGGTGCTGGGTGCTCAGTACTCAGGGTGCTCGGTGCTCAGAACTCAGGGTGCTGGGTGCTCAGTGCTCAGGTGCTGGGTGCTAAGTACTCAGGGTGCTGGGTGCTCAGTACTCAGGGTGCTGGGTGCTCAGTGCTCAGGGTGCTGGGTGCTCAGTACTCAGGGTGCTGGGTGCTCAGCACTCAGGGTGCTCAGTACTCAGGGTGCTGGGTGCTCAGTGCTCGGGGTGCTGGGTGCTCAGTACTCAGGGTGCTCAGTACTCAGGGTGCTGGGTGCTCAGTGCTCGGGGTGCTGGATGCTCAGTGCTCAGGGTGATCGGTGCTCAGTACTCAGGATGCTGGGTGCTCAGTAATCAGGGTGCTGGGTGCTCAGTACTCAGGGTGCTGGGTGCTCAGTCCTCAGGGTGCTCAGTGCTCAGGGTGCTGGGTGCTCAGTGCTCGGGGTGCTCGGTGCTCAGTACTCAGGTTGCTGAGTGCTCAGTACTCAGGTTGCTGGGTGCTCAGTACTCAGGGTGCTGGGTGCTCAGTGCTCAGGGTGCTCAGTGCTCAGTACTCAGGGTGCTGGGTGCTCAGTACTCAGGGTGCTGGGTGCTCAGTCCTCAGGGTGCTCAGTGCTCAGGGTGCTGGGTGCTCAGTGCTCGTTGTGCTGGGTGCTGAGTGCTCAGGGTGCTGGGTGCTCAGTACTCGGGGTGCTCGGTGCTCAGTACTCAGGGTGCTGGGTGCTCATTACACAGGGTGCTGGGTGCTCAGTGCTCGGGGTGCTCGCTGCTCAGTACTCTTGGTGCTGGGTGCTCACTACTCAGGGTGCTGGGTGCTCAGTGCTCGGGGTGCTCGGTGCTCAGTGCTCAGGATGCTCGGTGCTCAGTACTTTTGGTGCTGGGTGCTCAGTACTCAGGGTGCTGGGTGCTCAGTGCTCAGGGTGCTCGGTGCTCAGTACTCAGGGTGCTGGGTGCTCAGTGCTCAGGGTGCTGGGTGCTCAGTACTCAGGTTGCTGGGTGCTCAGTGCTCAGGGTGCTGTGTGCTCAGTACTCATGGTGCTGGGTGCTCAGTACTCAGGGTGCTGGGTGCTCAGTGCTCAGGGTGCTGGGTGCTCAGTGCTCGGGGTGCTCGATGCTCAGTACTCAGGGTGCTGGGTGCTCAGTGCTCGGGGTGCTGGGTGCTCAGTGCTCAGGGTGCTGGGTGCTCAGTACTCGGGGTGCTCGGTGCTCAGTACTCAGGGTGCTGCGTGCTCAGTACTCAGGGTGCTGGGTGCTCAGTACTCAGGGTGCTCGGTGCTCAGAACTCAGGGTGCTGGGTGCTCAGTGCTCAGGTGCTGGGTGCTAAGTACTCAGGGTGCTGGGTGCTCAGTACTCAGGGTGCTGGGTGCTCAGTGCTCAGGGTGCTGGGTGCTCAGTACTCAGGGTGCTGGGTGCTCAGCACTCAGGGTGCTCAGTACTCAGTGTGCTGGGTGCTCAGTGCTCGGGGTGCTGGATGCTCAGTGCTCAGGGTGATCGGTGCTCAGTACTCAGGATGCTGGGTGCTCAGTACTCAGGGTGCTGGGTGCTCAGTACTCAGGGTGCTGGGTGCTCAGTCCTCAGGGTGCTCAGTGCTCAGGGTGCTGGGTGCTCAGTGCTCGGGGTGCTCGGTGCTCAGTACTCAGGTTGCTGAGTGCTCAGTACTCAGGTTGCTGGGTGCTCAGTACTCAGGGTGCTGGGTGCTCAGTGCTCAGGGTGCTCAGTGCTCAGTACTCAGGGTGCTGGGTGCTCAGTACTCAGGGTGCTGGGTGCTCAGTGCTCGGGTTGGTGGGTGCTCATTACTCAGGGTGCTGGGTGCTCAGTGCTCGGGGTGCTCGGTGCTCAGTACTCAAGGTGCCTGGTGCTCAGTGCTCACGGTGCTGGGTGCTCAGTCCTCGGGGTGCTCCGTGCTCAGTGCTCAGGGTGCTGTTTGCTCAGTACTCAGGGTGCTCGGTGCTCAGTACTAAGTGTGCTCAGTGCTCAGTACTCAGGTTGCTCAGTGCTCAGTGCTCGGGGTGCTGGGTGCTCAGTACTCAGGGTGCTGGGTGCTCAGTACTCAGGGTGCTGGGTGCTCAGTGCTCAGTACTCAGCGTGCTGGGTGCTCAGTGCTTAGAGTGTTGGGTGCTCAGTACTCAGGGTGCTGGGTGCTCAGTGCTCAGTGCTCAGGGTGCTGGGTGCTCAGTGCTCGGGGTGCTGGGTGCTCAGTGCTCAGTGCTCAGGGTGCTGGGTGCTCAGTGCTCAGTGCTCAGGGTGCTGGGTGTTCAGTACTCAGGGTGCTCGGTGCTCAGTGCTCTGGGTGCTGGGTGCTCAGTACTCAGGGTGCTGGGTGCTCAGTCCTCAGGGTGCTCAGTACTCAGGGTGCTCGGTGCTCAGTGCTCAGTACTCAGGGTGCTCAGTGCTCAGTACTCAGAGTGCTTTGTGCTCAGTGCTCAGGGTGTTCAGTGCTCAGTACTCAGCGTGCTTTGTGCTCAGTGCTCAGTGTGCTGGGTGCTCAGTGCTCAGGGTGCTGGGTGCTGAGTACTCGGGGTGCTGGGTGCATAGTGCTCGGGGTGCTGGGTGCTCAGTGCTCGGGGTGCTGGGTGCTCAGTGCTCAGGGTGCTGGCTGCTCAGTGCTCGGGGTGCTGGGTGCTGAGTGCTCAGGGTGCTGGGTGCTCAGTACTCGGGGTGCTCGGTGCTCAGTACTCAGGGTGCTGGGTGCTCAGTACTCAGGGTGCTGGGTGCTCAGTACTCAGGGTGCTCGCTGCTCAGTACTCAGGGTGCTGGGTGCTCAGTGCTCAGGGTGCTGGGTGCTCAGTACTCAGGGTGCTCGGTGCTTAGTACTCAGGGTGATCGGTGCTCAGTCCTCAGGGTGCTCAGTACTCAGGGTGCTGGGTGCTCAGTGCTCTGGTTGCTCAGTACTCAGGATGCTGGGTGCTCAGTACTCAGGGTGCTGGGTGCTCAGTGCTCGGGGTGCTGGGTGCTCAGTGCTCGGGGTGCTGGGTGCTCAGTGCTCGGGGTGCTCGGTGCTCAGTGCTCGGGGTGCTGGGTGCTCAGTCCTCGGGGTGCTCGGTGCTCAGTACTCAGGGTGCTGGGTGTTCAGCGCTCAGGGTGCTGGGTGCTCAATGCTCGGGGTGCTGGGTGCTCGGTGCTCAGGTTGCTGGGTGCTCAGTACTCGGGGTGCTGGGTGCTCAGTACTCAGGGTGCTGGGTGCTCATTGCTTGGGGTGCAGGGTGCTCAGTGCTACAGGTGCTGGGTGCTCAGTGCTCGGGGTGCTGGGTGCTCAGTGCTCGGGGCGCTGGGTTCTCAGTGCTCGGGGTGCTCGGTGCTCAGTACTCAGGGTGCTGGGTGCTCAGTGCTCAGGGTGCTCGGTGCTCAGTACTCAGGGTGCTGGGTGCTCAGTGCTCGGTGTGCTCGGTGCTCAGTACATTGGGTGCTCTGTACACAGGGTGCTGGGTGCTCAGTGCTCAGGGTGATCGGTGCTCAGTACTCAGGGTGCTCAGTACTCCGGGTGCTGGGTGCTCAGGGCTCGGGGTGCTCGGAGCTCAGTACTCAGGGTGCTGGGTGCTCAGTGCTCGGTGTGCTGGGTGCTGAGTGCTCAGGGTGCTGGGTGCTCAGTACTCGGGGTGCTCGGTGCTCAGTACTCAGGGTGCTGGGTGCTCAGTACTCAGGGTGCTGGGTGCTCAGTACTCACGGTGCTCGCTGCTCAGTACTCAGGGTGCTGGGTGCTCAGTGCTCAGGGTGCTGGGTGCTCAGTACTCAGGGTGCTCGGTGCTCAGTGCTCAGGGTGATCGGTGCTCAGTCCTCAGGGTGCTCAGTACTCAGGGTGCTGGGTGCTCAGTGCTCTGGTTGCTCAGTACTCAGGGTGCTGGGTGCTCAGTACTCAGGGTGCTGGGTGCTCAGTGCTCGGGGTGCTGGGTGCTCAGTACTCAGGGTGCTGGGTGCTCAGTGCTCAGGGTGCTGGGTGCTCAGTACTCAGGGTGCTGGGTGCTCAGTACTCAGGGTGCTCAGTGCTCGTGGAGCTCGGTGCTCAGTACTCAGGGTGCTGGGTGCTCAGTACTCAGTGCTCGGGGTCCTGGGTTCTCAGCCCTCAATGTGCTTAGTGCACAGTACTCAGGGTGCTGGGTGCTCAGTATTCAGGGTGCTCAGTGCTCGGGGTGCTGGGTGCTCAGTACTCAGGGTGCTGGGTGCTCAGTACTCAGGGTGCTGGGTGCTCATTCTCGGGGTGCTGGGTGCTCAGTGCTCTGGGTGCTGGGTGCTCAGTAGTCGGGGTGCTGGTTGCTCAGTGCTCAGCGTGCTGGGTGATCAGTACTCAGGGTGCTCGGTTCTCAGTACTCAGGGTGCTGGGTTCTCATTCTCGGGGTGCTGGGTGCTCAGTGCTCAGGGTGCTGGGTGCTCAGTGCTCAGGGTCCTCGGTGCTCAGTACTCAGTGTGCTCAGTACTCAGCGTGCTTTGTGCTCAGTGCTCAGGGTGCTGGGTGCTCAGTACTCAGGGTGCTGGGTGCTCAGTACTCACGGTGCTGGGTGCTCAGTACTCGGGGTGCTGGGTGCTCATTACACAGGGTGCTGGGTGCTCAGTGCTCGGGGTGCTCGCTGCTCAGTACTCTTGGTGCTGGGTGCTCAGTACTCAGGGTGCTGGGTGCTCAGTGCTCGGGGTGCTCGGTGCTCAGTGCTCAGGATGCTCGGTGCTCAGTACTTTTGGTGCTGGGTGCTCAGTACTCAGGGTGCTGGGTGCTCAGTGCTCGGGGTGCTCGGTGCTCAGTACTCAGGGTGCTGGGTGCTGAGTGCTCAGGGTGCTGGGTGCTCAGTACTCAGGTTGCTGGGTGCTCAGTGCTCAGGGTGCTGTGTGCTCAGTAATCATGGTGCTGGGTGCTCAGTACTCAGGGTGCTGGGTGCTCAGTGCTCAGGGTGCTGGGTGCTCAGTGCTCGGGGTGCTCGGTGCTCAGTACTCAGGGTGCTGGGTGCTCAGTGCTCGGGGTGCTGGGTGCTCAGTGCTCAGGGTGCTGGGTGCTCAGTACTCGGGGTGCTCGGTGCTCAGTACTCAGGGTGCTGGGTGCTCAGTACTCAGGGTGCTGGGTGCTCAGTACTCAGGGTGCTCGGTGCTCAGAACTCAGGGTGCTGGGTGCTCAGTGCTCAGGTGCTGGGTGCTAAGTACTCAGGGTGCTGGGTGCTCAGTACTCAGGGTGCTGGGTGCTCAGTGCTCAGGGTGCTGGGTGCTCAGTACTCAGGGTGCTGGGTGCTCAGCACTCAGGGTGCTCAGTACTCAGGGTGCTGGGTGCTCAGTGCTCGGGGTGCTGGGTGCTCAGTACTCAGGGTGCTCAGTACTCAGGGTGCTGGGTGCTCAGTGCTCGGGGTGCTGGATGCTCAGTGCTCAGGGTGATCGGTGCTCAGTACTCAGGATGCTGGGTGCTCAGTACTCAGGGTGCTGGGTGCTCAGTACTCAGGGTGCTGGGTGCTCAGTCCTCAGGGTGCTCAGTGCTCAGGGTGCTGGGTGCTCAGTGCTCGGGGTGCTCGGTGCTCAGTACTCAGGTTGCTGAGTGCTCAGTACTCAGGTTGCTGGGTGCTCAGTACTCAGGGTGCTGGGTGCTCAGTGCTCAGGGTGCTCAGTGCTCAGTACTCAGGGTGCTGGGTGCTCAGTACTCAGGGTGCTGGGTGCTCAGTGCTCGGGTTGGTGGGTGCTCATTACTCAGGGTGCTGGGTGCTCAGTGCTCGGGGTGCTCGGTGCTCAGTACTCAAGGTGCCTGGTGCTCAGTGCTCACGGTGCTGGGTGCTCAGTCCTCGGGGTGCTCCGTGCTCAGTGCTCAGGGTGCTGGGTGCTCAGTGCTCAGGGTGCTGGGTGATCAGTGCTCGGCGTGCTGGGTGCTCAGTGCTCAGTACTCAGGTTGCTGGGTGCTCAGTGCTCAGGGTGCTGGGTGCTCAGTGCTCAGTACTCAGGGTGCTGGGTGCTCAGTGCTCAGGGTGCTGGGTGCTCAGTACTCAGGGTGCTCGGTGCTCAGTACTCAGGGTGATCGGTGCTCAGTCCTCAGGGTGCTCAGTACTCAGGGTGCTGGGTGCTCAGTGCTCTGGTTGCTCAGTACTCAGGGTGCTGGGTGCTCAGTACTCAGGGTGCTGGGTGCTCAGTGCTGGGGGTGCTGGGTGCTCAGTGCTCGGGGTGCTGGGTGCTCAGTGCTCGGGGTGCTAGGTGCTCAGTGCTCGGGGTGCTGGGTGCTCAGTCCTCGGGGTGCTCGGTGCTCAGTACTCAGGGTGCTGGGTGTTCAGTGCTCAGGGTGCTGGGTGCTCAATGCTCGGGGTGCTGGGTGCTCGGTGCTCAGGTTGCTGGGTGCTGAGTACTCGGGGTGCTGGGTGCTCAGTACTCAGGGTGCTTGGTGCTCATTGCTCGGGGTGCTGGGTGCTCAGTGCTACGGGTGCTGGGTGCTCAGTGCTCGGTGTGCTCGGTGCTCAGTACATTGGGTGCTCAGTACTCAGGGTGCTGGGTGCTCAGGGCTCGGGGTGCTGGGAGCTCAGTACTCAGGGTGCTGGGTGCTCAGTGCTCGGTGTGCTGGGTGCTGAGTGCTCAGGGTGCTGGGTGCTCAGTACTCGGGGTGCTCGGTGCTCAGTACTCAGGGTGCTGGGTGCTCAGTACTCAGGGTGCTGGGTGCTCAGTACTCAGGGTGCTCGCTGCTCAGTACTCAGGGTGCTGGGTGCTCAGTGCTCAGGGTGCTGGGTGCTCAGTACTCAGGGTGCTCGGTGCTCAGTGCTCAGGGTGATCGGTGCTCAGTCCTCAGGGTGCTCAGTACTCAGGGTGCTGGGTGCTCAGTGCTCTGGTTGCTCGGTGCTCAGTACTCAGGGTGCTGGGTGCTCAGTACTCAGGGTGCTGGGTGCTCAGTACTCAGGGTGCTCGGTGCTCAGAACTCAGGGTGCTCGGTGCTCAGTGCTCAGGTGCTGGGTGCTAAGTACTCAGGGTGCTGGGTGCTCAGTACTCAGGGTGCTGGGTGCTCAGTTCTCAGGGTGCTGGGTGCTCAGTACTCAGGGTGCTGGGTGCTCAGCACTCAGGGTGCTCAGTACTCAGGGTGCTGGGTGCTCAGTGCTCGGGGTGCTGGGTGCTCAGTACTCAGGGTGCTCAGTACTCAGGGTGCTGGGTGCTCAGTGCTCGGGGTCCTGGATGCTCAGTGCTCAGGGTGATCGGTGCTCAGTACTCAGGATGCTGGGTGCTCAGTACCCAGGGTGCTGGGTGCTCAGTACTCAGGGTGCTGGGTGCTCAGTCCTCAGGGTGCTCAGTGCTCAGGGTGCTGGGTGCTCAGTGCTCGGGGTGCTCGGTGCTCAGTACTCAGGTTGCTGAGTGCTCAGTACTCAGGTTGCTGGGTGCTCAGTACTCAGGGTGCTGGGTGCTCAGTGCTCAGGGTGCTCAGTGCTCAGTACTCAGGGTGCTGGGTGCTCAGTACTCAGGGTGCTGGGTGCTCAGTGCTCGGGTTGGTGGGTGCTCATTACTCAGGGTGCTGTGTGCTCAGTGCTCGGGGTGCTCGGTGCTCAGTACTCAAGGTGCCTGGTGCTCAGTGCTCACGGTGCTGGGTGCTCAGTGCTCTGGTTGCTCAGTACTCAGGGTGCTGGGTGCTCAGTACTCAGGGTGCTGGGTGCTCAGTGCTCGGGGTGCTGGGTGCTCAGTACTCAGGGTGCTGGGTGCTCAGTGCTCAGGGTGCTGGGTGCTCAGTACTCAGGGTGCTGGGTGCTCAGTACTCAGGGTGCTCAGTGCTCGGGGAGCTCGGTGCTCAGTACTCAGGGTGCTGGGTGCTCAGTACTCAGTGCTCGGGGTCCTGGGTTCTCAGCCCTCTGGGTGCTTAGTGCACAGTACTCAGGGTGCTGGGTGCTCAGTATTCAGGGTGCTCAGTGCTCGGGGTGCTGGGTGCTCAGTACTCAGGGTGCTGGGTGCTCAGTACTCAGGGTGCTGGGTGCTCATTCTCGGGGTGCTGGGTGCTCAGTGCTCTGGGTGCTGGGTGCTCAGTACTCGGGGTGCTGGTTGATCAGTGCTCAGCGTGCTGGGTGCTCAGTACTCAGATTGCTCGGTTCTCAGTACTCAGGGTGCTCTGTGCTCATTCTCGGGGTGCTGGGTGCTCAGTGCTCAGGGTGCTGGGTGCTCAGTGCTCAGGGTCCTTGGTGCTCAGTACTCAGTGTGCTCAGTACTCAGCGTGCTTTGTGCTCAGTGCTCAGGGTGCTGGGTGCTCAGTACTCACGGTGCTGGGTGCTCAGTACTCGGGGTGCTGGGTGCTCATTACACAGGGTGCTGGGTGCTCAGTGCTCGGGGTGCTCGGTGCTCAGTACTCTTGGTGCTGGGTGCTCAGTACTCAGGGTGCTGGGTGCTCAGTGCTCGGGGTGCTCGGTGCTCAGTGCTCAGGATGCTCGGTGCTCAGTACTTTTGGTGCGGGGTGCTCAGTACTCAGGGTGCTGGGTGCTCAGTGCTCGGGGTGCTCGGTGCTCAGTACTCAGGGTGCTGGGTGCTCAGTACTCAGGGTGCTGGGTGCTCAGTGCTCAGGGTGCTGGGTGCTCAGTGCTCGGGGTGCTCGGTGCTCAGTACTCAGGGTGCTGGGTGCTCAGTGCTCGGGGTGCTGGGTGCTCAGTGCTCAGGGTGCTGGGTGCTCAGTACTCGGGGTGCTCGGTGCTCAGTACTCAGGGTGCTGGGTGCTCAGTACTCAGGGTGCTGGGTGCTCAGTACTCAGGGTGCTCGGTGCTCAGAACTCAGGGTGCTGGGTGCTCAGTGCTCAGGTGCTGGGTGCTAAGTACTCAGGGTGCTGGGTGCTCAGTACTCAGGGTGCTGGGTGCTCAGTGCTCAGGGTGCTGGGTGCTCAGTACTCAGGGTGCTGGGTGCTCAGCACTCAGGGTGCTCAGTACTCAGGGTGCTGGGTGCTCAGTGCTCGGGGTGCTGGGTGCTCAGTACTCAGGGTGCTCAGTACTCAGTACTCAGGATGCTGGGTGCTCAGTACTCAGGGTGCTGGGTGCTCAGTACTCAGGGTGCTGGGTGCTCAGTCCTCAGGGTGCTCAGTGCTCAGGGTGCTGGGTGCTCAGTGCTCGGGTTGCTCGGTGCTCAGTACTCAGGTTGCTGAGTGCTCAGTACTCAGGTTGCTGGGTGCTCAGTACTCAGGGTGCTGGGTTCTCAGTGCTCAGGGTGCTCAGTGCTCAGTACTCAGGGTGCTGGGTGCTCAGTACTCAGGGTGCTGGGTGCTCAGTTCTCGGGTTGGTGGGTATCTCATTACTCAGGGTGCTGGGTGCTCAGTGCTCGTGGTGCTCGGTGCTCAGTACTCAAGGTGCCTGGTGCTCAGTGCTCACGGTGCTGGGTGCTCAGTCCTCGGGGTGCTCCGTGCTCAGTGCTCAGGGTGCTGGGTGCTCAGTACTCAGGGTGCTCGGTGCTCAGTACTAAGGGTGCTCAGTGCTCAGTACTCAGGTTGCTCAGTGCTCAGTGCTCGGGGTGCTGGGTGCTCAGTACTCAGGGTGCTGGGTGCTCAGTACTCAGGGTGCTGGGTGCTCAGTGCTCAGTACTCAGGGTGCTCAGTGCTCAGGGTGCTCAGTGTTCACGGTGCTGGGTGCTCAGGGTGCTGGGTGCTCAGTGCTCGGGGTGCTGGGTGCTCAGTGCTCAGTGCTCAGGGTGCTGGGTGCTCAGTGCTCAGTGCTCAGGGTGCTGGGTGTTCAGTACTCAGGGTGCTCGGTGCTCAGTGCTCTGGGTGCTGGGTGCTCAGTACTCAGGGTGCTGGGTGCTCAGTCCTCAGGGTGCTCAGTCCTCGGGGTGCTCGGTGCTCAGTATTCAGGGTGCTGGGTGTTCAGTGCTCAGGGTGCTGGGTGCTCAATGCTCCGGGTGCTGGGTGCTCGGTGCTCAGGTTGCTGGGTGCTCAGTACTCGGGGTGCTGGGTGCTCAGTACTCAGGGTGCTGGGTGCTCATTGCTCGGGGTGCTGGGTGCTCAGTGCTACGGGTGCTGGGTGCTCAGTGCTCGGGGCGCTGGGTGCTCAGTGCTCGGGGTGCTCGGTGCTCAGTACTCAGGGTGCTGGGTGCTCAGTGCTCAGGGTGCTCGGTGCTCAGTACTCAGGGTGCTGGGTGCTCAGTGCTTGGGGCGCTGGGTGCTCAGTGCTCGGGGTGCTCGGTGCTCAGTACTCAGGGTGCTGGGTGCTCAGTGCTCAGGGTGCTGGGTGCTCAGTACTCAGGGTGCTCGGTGCTCAGTGCTCGGTGTGCTCGGTGCTCAGTACATTGGGTGCTCAGTACTCAGGGTGCTGGGTGCTCAGTGCTCTGGTTGCTCAGTACTCAGGGTGCTGGTTGCTCAGTAATCAGGGTGCTGGGTGCTCAGGGCTCGGGGTGCTGGGTGCTCAGTACTCAGGGTGCTGGGTGCTCAGTACTCAGGGTGCTCAGTGTTCGTGGAGCTCGGTGCTCAGTACTCAGGGTGCTGGGTACTCAGTACTCAGTGCTCGGGGTCCTGGGTTCTCAGCCCTCTGGGTGCTTAGTGCACAGTACTCAGGGTGCTGGGTGCTCAGTATTCAGGGTGCTCAGTGCTCGGGGTGCTGGGTGCTCAGTACTCAGGGTGCTGGGTGCTCAGTACTCAGGGTGCTGGGTGCTCATTCTCGGGGTGCTGGGTGCTCAGTGCTCTGGGTGCTGGGTGCGCAGTACTCGGGGTGCTGGTTGCTCAGTGCTCAGCGTGCTGGGTGCTCAATACTCAGGGTGCTCGGTTCTCAGTACTCAGGGTGCTTGGTGCTCATTCTCGGGGTGCTGGGTGCTCAGTGCTCAGGGTGCTGGGTGCTCAGTGCTCAGGGTCCTCGGTGCTCAGTACTCAGTGTGCTCAGTACTCAGCGTGCTTTGTGCTCAGTGCTCAGGGTGCTGGGTGCTCAGTACTCAGGGTGCTGGGTGCTCAGTACTCACGGTGCTGGGTGCTCAGTACTCGGGGTGCTGGGTGCTCATTACACAGGGTGCTGGGTGCTCAGTGCTCGGGGTGCTCGCTGCTCAGTACTCTTGGTGCTGGGTGCTCAGTACTCAGGGTGCTGGGTGCTCAGTGCTCGGGGTGCTGGATGCTCAGTGCTCAGGGTGATCGGTGCTCAGTACTCAGGATGCTGGGTGCTCAGTACTCAGGGTGCTGGGTGCTCAGTACTCAGGGTGCTGGGTGCTCAGTCCTCAGGGTGCTCAGTGCTCACGGTGCTGGGTGCTCAGTGCTCGGGGTGCTCGGTGCACAGTACTCAGGTTGCTGAGTGCTCAGTACTCAGGTTGCTGGGTGCTCAGTACTCAGGGTGCTGGGTGCTCAGTGCTCAGGGTGCTCAGTGCTCAGTACTCAGGGTGCTGGGTGCTCAGTACTCAGGGTGCTGGGTGCTCAGTGCTCGGGTTGGTGGGTGCTCATTACTCAGGGTGCTGGGTGCTCAGTGCTCGGGGTGCTCGGTGCTCAGTACTCAAGGTGCCTGGTGCTCAGTGCTCAGGGTGCTGGGTGCTCCGTGCTCTGGTTGCTCAGTACTCAGGGTGCTGGGTGCTCAGTACTCAGGGTGCTGGGTGCTCAGTGCTCGGGGTGCTGGGTGCTCAGTACTCAGGGTGCTGGGTGCTCAGTGCTCAGGGTGATGGGTGCTCAGTACTCAGGGTGCTGGGTGCTCAGTACTCAGGGTGCTCAGTGCTCGGGGAGCTCGGTGCTCAGTACTCAGGGTGCTGGGTGCTCAGTACTCAGTGCTCGGGGTCCTGGGTTCTCAGCCCTCTGTGTGCTTAGTGCACAGTACTCAGGGTGCTGGGTGCTCAGTATTCAGGGTGCTCAGTGCTCGGGGTGCTGGGTGCTCAGTACTCAGGGTGCTGGGTGCTCAGTACTCAGGGTGCTGGGTGCTCATTCTCGGGGTGCTGGGTGCTCAGTGCTCTGGGTGCTGGGTGCTCAGTACTCGGGGTGCTGGTTGCTCAGTGCTCAGCGTGCTGGGTGCTCAGTACTCAGGGTGCTCGGTTCTCAGTACTCAGGGTGCTCTGTGCTCATTCTCGGGGTGCTGGGTGCTCAGTGCTCAGGGTGCTGGGTGCTCAGTGCTCAGGGTCCTTGGTGCTCAGTACTCAGTGTGCTCAGTACTCAGCGTGCTTTGTGCTCAGTGCTCAGGGTGCTGGGTGCTCAGTACTCACGGTGCTGGGTGCTCAGTACTCGGGGTGCTGGGTGCTCATTACACAGGGTGCTGGGTGCTCAGTGCTCGGGGTGCTCGGTGCTCAGTACTCTTGGTGCTGGGTGCTCAGTACTCAGGGTGCTGGGTGCTCAGTGCTCGGGGTGCTCGGTGCTCAGTGCTCAGGATGCTCGGTGCTCAGTACTTTTGGTGCGGGGTGCTCAGTACTCAGGGTGCTGGGTGCTCAGTGCTCGGGGTGCTCGGTGCTCAGTACTCAGGGTGCTGGGTGCTCAGTACTCAGGGTGCTGGGTGCTCAGTGCTCAGGGTGCTGGGTGCTCAGTGCTCGGGGTGCTCGGTGCTCAGTACTCAGGGTGCTGGGTGCTCAGTGCTCGGGGTGCTGGGTGCTCAGTGCTCAGGGTGCTGGGTGCTCAGTACTCGGGGTGCTCGGTGCTCAGTACTCAGGGTGCTGGGTGCTCAGTACTCAGGGTGCTGGGTGCTCAGTACTCAGGGTGCTCGGTGCTCAGAACTCAGGGTGCTCAGTGCTCAGGGTGCTGGGTGCTCAGTGCTCGGGGTGCTCGGTGCTCAGTACTCAGGTTGCTGAGTGCTCAGTACTCAGGTTGCTGGGTGCTCAGTACTCAGGGTGCTGGGTGCTCAGTGCTCAGGGTGCTCAGTGCTCAGTACTCAGGGTGCTGGGTGCTCAGTACTCAGGGTGCTGGGTGCTCAGTTCTCGGGTTGGTGGGTATCTCATTACTCAGGGTGCTGGGTGCTCAGTGCTCGTGGTGCTCGGTGCTCAGTACTCAAGGTGCCTGGTGCTCAGTGCTCACGGTGCTGGGTGCTCAGTCCTCGGGGTGCTCCGTGCTCAGTGCTCAGGGTGCTGGGTGCTCAGTACTCAGGGTGCTCGGTGCTCAGTACTAAGGGTGCTCAGTGCTCAGTACTCAGGTTGCTCAGTGCTCAGTGCTCGGGGTGCTGGGTGCTCAGTACTCAGGGTGCTGGGTGCTCAGTACTCAGGGTGCTGGGTGCTCAGTGCTCAGTACTCAGGGTGCTCAGTGCTCAGGGTGCTCAGTGTTCACGGTGCTGGGTGCTCAGGGTGCTGGGTGCTCAGTGCTCGGGGTGCTGGGTGCTCAGTGCTCAGTGCTCAGGGTGCTGGGTGCTCAGTGCTCAGTGCTCAGGGTGCTGGGTGTTCAGTACTCAGGGTGCTCGGTGCTCAGTGCTCTGGGTGCTGGGTGCTCAGTACTCAGGGTGCTGGGTGCTCAGTCCTCAGGGTGCTCAGTCCTCGGGGTGCTCGGTGCTCAGTATTCAGGGTGCTGGGTGTTCAGTGCTCAGGGTGCTGGGTGCTCAATGCTCGGGGTGCTGGGTGCTCGGTGCTCAGGTTGCTGGGTGCTCAGTACTCGGGGTGCTGGGTGCTCAGTACTCAGGGTGCTGGGTGCTCATTGCTCGGGGTGCTGGGTGCTCAGTGCTACGGGTGCTGGGTGCTCAGTGCTCGGGGCGCTGGGTGCTCAGTGCTCGGGGTGCTCGGTGCTCAGTACTCAGGGTGCTGGGTGCTCAGTGCTCAGGGTGCTCGGTGCTCAGTACTCAGGGTGCTGGGTGCTCAGTGCTCGGGGCGCTGGGTGCTCAGTGCTCGGGGTGCTCGGTGCTCAGTACTCAGGGTGCTGGGTGCTCAGTGCTCAGGGTGCTGGGTGCTCAGTACTCAGGGTGCTCGGTGCTCAGTGCTCGGTGTGCTCGGTGCTCAGTACATTGGGTGCTCAGTACTCAGGGTGCTGGGTGCTCAGTGCTCTGGTTGCTCAGTACTCAGGGTGCTGGTTGCTCAGTAATCAGGGTGCTGGGTGCTCAGGGCTCGGGGTGCTGGGTGCTCAGTACTCAGTGTGCTGGGTGCTCAGTACTCAGGGTGCTCAGTGTTCGTGGAGCTCGGTGCTCAGTACTCAGGGTGCTGGGTACTCAGTACTCAGTGCTCGGGGTCCTGGGTTCTCAGCCCTCTGGGTGCTTAGTGCACAGTACTCAGGGTGCTGGGTGCTCAGTATTCAGGGTGCTCAGTGCTCGGGGTGCTGGGTGCTCAGTACTCAGGGTGCTGGGTGCTCAGTACTCAGGGTGCTGGGTGCTCATTCTCGGGGTGCTGGGTGCTCAGTGCTCTGGGTGCTGGGTGCGCAGTACTCGGGGTGCTGGTTGCTCAGTGCTCAGCGTGCTGGGTGCTCAATACTCAGGGTGCTCGGTTCTCAGTACTCAGGGTGCTCAGTGCTCGGGGTGCTGGGTGCTCAGTACTCAGGGTGCTGGGTGCTCAGTCTCGGGGTGCTGGGTGCTCAGTACTCAGGGTGCTGGGTGCTCAGTACTCAGGGTGCTGGGTGCTCATTCTCGGGGTGCTGGGTGCTCAGTGCTCTGGGTGCTGGGTGCGCAGTACTCGGGGTGCTGGTTGCTCAGTGCTCAGCGTGCTGGGTGCTCAATACTCAGGGTGCTCGGTTCTCAGTACTCAGGGTGCTCTGTGCTCATTCTCGGGGTGCTGGGTGCTCAGTGCTCAGGGTGCTGGGTGCTCAGTGCTCAGGGTCCTTGGTGCTCAGTACTCAGTGTGCTCAGTACTCAGCGTGCTTTGTGCTCAGTGCTCAGGGTGCTGGGTGCTCAGTACTCACGGTGCTGGGTGCTCAGTACTCGGGGTGCTGGGTGCTCATTACACAGGGTGCTGGGTGCTCAGTGCTCGGGGTGCTCGGTGCTCAGTACTCTTGGTGCTGGGTGCTCAGTACTCAGGGTGCTGGGTGCTCAGTGCTCGGGGTGCTCGGTGCTCAGTGCTCAGGATGCTCGGTGCTCAGTACTTTTGGTGCGGGGTGCTCAGTACTCAGGGTGCTGGGTGCTCAGTGCTCGGGGTGCTCGGTGCTCAGTACTCAGGGTGCTGGGTGCTCAGTACTCAGGGTGCTGGGTGCTCAGTGCTCAGGGTGCTGGGTGCTCAGTGCTCGGGGTGCTCGGTGCTCAGTACTCAGGGTGCTGGGTGCTCAGTGCTCGGGGTGCTGGGTGCTCAGTGCTCAGGGTGCTGGGTGCTCAGTACTCGGGGTGCTCGGTGCTCAGTACTCAGGGTGCTGGGTGCTCAGTACTCAGGGTGCTGGGTGCTCAGTACTCAGGGTGCTCGGTGCTCAGAACTCAGGGTGCTCAGTGCTCAGGGTGCTGGGTGCTCAGTGCTCGGGGTGCTCGGTGCTCAGTACTCAGGTTGCTGAGTGCTCAGTACTCAGGTTGCTGGGTGCTCAGTACTCAGGGTGCTGGGTGCTCAGTGCTCAGGGTGCTCAGTGCTCAGTACTCAGGGTGCTGGGTGCTCAGTACTCAGGGTGCTGGGTGCTCAGTTCTCGGGTTGGTGGGTATCTCATTACTCAGGGTGCTGGGTGCTCAGTGCTCGTGGTGCTCGGTGCTCAGTACTCAAGGTGCCTGGTGCTCAGTGCTCACGGTGCTGGGTGCTCAGTCCTCGGGGTGCTCCGTGCTCAGTGCTCAGGGTGCTGGGTGCTCAGTACTCAGGGTGCTCGGTGCTCAGTACTAAGGGTGCTCAGTGCTCAGTACTCAGGTTGCTCAGTGCTCAGTGCTCGGGGTGCTGGGTGCTCAGTACTCAGGGTGCTGGGTGCTCAGTACTCAGGGTGCTGGGTGCTCAGTGCTCAGTACTCAGGGTGCTCAGTGCTCAGGGTGCTCAGTGTTCACGGTGCTGGGTGCTCAGGGTGCTGGGTGCTCAGTGCTCGGGGTGCTGGGTGCTCAGTGCTCAGTGCTCAGGGTGCTGGGTGCTCAGTGCTCAGTGCTCAGGGTGCTGGGTGTTCAGTACTCAGGGTGCTCGGTGCTCAGTGCTCTGGGTGCTGGGTGCTCAGTACTCAGGGTGCTGGGTGCTCAGTCCTCAGGGTGCTCAGTCCTCGGGGTGCTCGGTGCTCAGTATTCAGGGTGCTGGGTGTTCAGTGCTCAGGGTGCTGGGTGCTCAATGCTCGGGGTGCTGGGTGCTCGGTGCTCAGGTTGCTGGGTGCTCAGTACTCGGGGTGCTGGGTGCTCAGTACTCAGGGTGCTGGGTGCTCATTGCTCGGGGTGCTGGGTGCTCAGTGCTACGGGTGCTGGGTGCTCAGTGCTCGGGGCGCTGGGTGCTCAGTGCTCGGGGTGCTCGGTGCTCAGTACTCAGGGTGCTGGGTGCTCAGTGCTCAGGGTGCTCGGTGCTCAGTACTCAGGGTGCTGGGTGCTCAGTGCTCGGGGCGCTGGGTGCTCAGTGCTCGGGGTGCTCGGTGCTCAGTACTCAGGGTGCTGGGTGCTCAGTGCTCAGGGTGCTGGGTGCTCAGTACTCAGGGTGCTCGGTGCTCAGTGCTCGGTGTGCTCGGTGCTCAGTACATTGGGTGCTCAGTACTCAGGGTGCTGGGTGCTCAGTGCTCTGGTTGCTCAGTACTCAGGGTGCTGGTTGCTCAGTAATCAGGGTGCTGGGTGCTCAGGGCTCGGGGTGCTGGGTGCTCAGTACTCAGGGTGCTGGGTGCTCAGTACTCAGGGTGCTCAGTGTTCGTGGAGCTCGGTGCTCAGTACTCAGGGTGCTGGGTACTCAGTACTCAGTGCTCGGGGTCCTGGGTTCTCAGCCCTCTGGGTGCTTAGTGCACAGTACTCAGGGTGCTGGGTGCTCAGTATTCAGGGTGCTCAGTGCTCGGGGTGCTGGGTGCTCAGTACTCAGGGTGCTGGGTGCTCAGTACTCAGGGTGCTGGGTGCTCATTCTCGGGGTGCTGGGTGCTCAGTGCTCTGGGTGCTGGGTGCGCAGTACTCGGGGTGCTGGTTGCTCAGTGCTCAGCGTGCTGGGTGCTCAATACTCAGGGTGCTCGGTTCTCAGTACTCAGGGTGCTTGGTGCTCATTCTCGGGGTGCTGGGTGCTCAGTGCTCAGGGTGCTGGGTGCTCAGTGCTCAGGGTCCTCGGTGCTCAGTACTCAGTGTGCTCAGTACTCAGCGTGCTTTGTGCTCAGTGCTCAGGGTGCTGGGTGCTCAGTACTCAGGGTGCTGGGTGCTCAGTACTCACGGTGCTGGGTGCTCAGTACTCGGGGTGCTGGGTGCTCATTACACAGGGTGCTGGGTGCTCAGTGCTCGGGGTGCTCGCTGCTCAGTACTCTTGGTGCTGGGTGCTCAGTACTCAGGGTGCTGGGTGCTCAGTGCTCGGGGTGCTGGATGCTCAGTGCTCAGGGTGATCGGTGCTCAGTACTCAGGATGCTGGGTGCTCAGTACTCAGGGTGCTGGGTGCTCAGTACTCAGGGTGCTGGGTGCTCAGTCCTCAGGGTGCTCAGTGCTCACGGTGCTGGGTGCTCAGTGCTCGGGGTGCTCGGTGCACAGTACTCAGGTTGCTGAGTGCTCAGTACTCAGGTTGCTGGGTGCTCAGTACTCAGGGTGCTGGGTGCTCAGTGCTCAGGGTGCTCAGTGCTCAGTACTCAGGGTGCTGGGTGCTCAGTACTCAGGGTGCTGGGTGCTCAGTGCTCGGGTTGGTGGGTGCTCATTACTCAGGGTGCTGGGTGCTCAGTGCTCGGGGTGCTCGGTGCTCAGTACTCAAGGTGCCTGGTGCTCAGTGCTCACGGTGCTGGGTGCTCAGTGCTCTGGTTGCTCAGTACTCAGGGTGCTGGGTGCTCAGTACTCAGGGTGCTGGGTGCTCAGTGCTCGGGGTGCTGGGTGCTCAGTACTCAGGGTGCTGGGTGCTCAGTGCTCAGGGTGCTGGGTGCTCAGTATTCAGGGTGCTCAGTGCTCGGGGTGCTGGGTGCTCAGTACTCAGGGTGCTGGGTGCTCAGTACTCAGGGTGCTGGGTGCTCATTCTCGGGGTGCTGGGTGCTCAGTGCTCTGGGTGCTGGGTGCTCAGTACTCGGGGTGCTGGTTGCTCAGTGCTCAGCGTGCTGGGTGCTCAGTACTCAGGGTGCTCGGTTCTCAGTACTCAGGGTGCTCTGTGCTCATTCTCGGGGTGCTGGGTGCTCAGTGCTCAGGGTGCTGGGTGCTCAGTGCTCAGGGTCCTTGGTGCTCAGTACTCAGTGTGCTCAGTACTCAGCGTGCTTTGTGCTCAGTGCTCAGGGTGCTGGGTGCTCAGTACTCACGGTGCTGGGTGCTCAGTACTCGGGGTGCTGGGTGCTCATTACACAGGGTGCTGGGTGCTCAGTGCTCGGGGTGCTCGGTGCTCAGTACTCTTGGTGCTGGGTGCTCAGTACTCAGGGTGCTGGGTGCTCAGTGCTCGGGGTGCTCGGTGCTCAGTGCTCAGGATGCTCGGTGCTCAGTACTTTTGGTGCGGGGTGCTCAGTACTCAGGGTGCTGGGTGCTCAGTGCTCGGGGTGCTCGGTGCTCAGTACTCAGGGTGCTGGGTGCTCAGTACTCAGGGTGCTGGGTGCTCAGTGCTCAGGGTGCTGGGTGCTCAGTGCTCGGGGTGCTCGGTGCTCAGTACTCAGGGTGCTGGGTGCTCAGTGCTCGGGGTGCTGGGTGCTCAGTGCTCAGGGTGCTGGGTGCTCAGTACTCGGGGTGCTCGGTGCTCAGTACTCAGGGTGCTGGGTGCTCAGTACTCAGGGTGCTGGGTGCTCAGTACTCAGGGTGCTCGGTGCTCAAAACTCAGGGTGCTCAGTGCTCAGGGTGCTGGGTGCTCAGTGCTCGGGGTGCTCGGTGCTCAGTACTCAGGTTGCTGAGTGCTCAGTACTCAGGTTGCTGGGTGCTCAGTACTCAGGGTGCTGGGTGCTCAGTGCTCAGGGTGCTCAGTGCTCAGTACTCAGGGTGCTGGGTGCTCAGTACTCAGGGTGCTGGGTGCTCAGTTCTCGGGTTGGTGGGTATCTCATTACTCAGGGTGCTGGGTGCTCAGTGCTCGTGGTGCTCGGTGCTCAGTACTCAAGGTGCCTGGTGCTCAGTGCTCACGGTGCTGGGTGCTCAGTCCTCGGGGTGCTCCGTGCTCAGTGCTCAGGGTGCTGGGTGCTCAGTACTCAGGGTGCTCGGTGCTCAGTACTAAGGGTGCTCAGTGCTCAGTACTCAGGTTGCTCAGTGCTCAGTGCTCGGGGTGCTGGGTGCTCAGTACTCAGGGTGCTGGGTGCTCAGTACTCAGGGTGCTGGGTGCTCAGTGCTCAGTACTCAGGGTGCTCAGTGCTCAGGGTGCTCAGTGTTCACGGTGCTGGGTGCTCAGGGTGCTGGGTGCTCAGTGCTCGGGGTGCTGGGTGCTCAGTGCTCAGTGCTCAGGGTGCTGGGTGCTCAGTGCTCAGTGCTCAGGGTGCTGGGTGTTCAGTACTCAGGGTGCTCGGTGCTCAGTGCTCTGGGTGCTGGGTGCTCAGTACTCAGGGTGCTGGGTGCTCAGTCCTCAGGGTGCTCAGTCCTCGGGGTGCTCGGTGCTCAGTATTCAGGGTGCTGGGTGTTCAGTGCTCAGGGTGCTGGGTGCTCAATGCTCGGGGTGCTGGGTGCTCGGTGCTCAGGTTGCTGGGTGCTCAGTACTCGGGGTGCTGGGTGCTCAGTACTCAGGGTGCTGGGTGCTCATTGCTCGGGGTGCTGGGTGCTCAGTGCTACGGGTGCTGGGTGCTCAGTGCTCGGGGCGCTGGGTGCTCAGTGCTCGGGGTGCTCGGTGCTCAGTACTCAGGGTGCTGGGTGCTCAGTGCTCAGGGTGCTCGGTGCTCAGTACTCAGGGTGCTGGGTGCTCAGTGCTCGGGGCGCTGGGTGCTCAGTGCTCGGGGTGCTCGGTGCTCAGTACTCAGGGTGCTGGGTGCTCAGTGCTCAGGGTGCTGGGTGCTCAGTACTCAGGGTGCTCGGTGCTCAGTGCTCGGTGTGCTCGGTGCTCAGTACATTGGGTGCTCAGTACTCAGGGTGCTGGGTGCTCAGTGCTCTGGTTGCTCAGTACTCAGGGTGCTGGTTGCTCAGTAATCAGGGTGCTGGGTGCTCAGGGCTCGGGGTGCTGGGTGCTCAGTACTCAGGGTGCTGGGTGCTCAGTACTCAGGGTGCTCAGTGTTCGTGGAGCTCGGTGCTCAGTACTCAGGGTGCTGGGTTCTCAGTACTCAGTGCTCGGGGTCCTGGGTTCTCAGCCCTCTGGGTGCTTAGTGCACAGTACTCAGGGTGCTGGGTGCTCAGTATTCAGGGTGCTCAGTGCTCGGGGTGCTGGGTGCTCAGTACTCAGGGTGCTGGGTGCTCAGTACTCAGGGTGCTGGGTGCTCATTCTCGGGGTGCTGGGTGCTCAGTGCTCTGGGTGCTGGGTGCGCAGTACTCGGGGTGCTGGTTGCTCAGTGCTCAGCGTGCTGGGTGCTCAATACTCAGGGTGCTCGGTTCTCAGTACTCAGGGTGCTTGGTGCTCATTCTCGGGGTGCTGGGTGCTCAGTGCTCAGGGTGCTGGGTGCTCAGTGCTCAGGGTCCTCGGTGCTCAGTACTCAGTGTGCTCAGTACTCAGCGTGCTTTGTGCTCAGTGCTCAGGGTGCTGGGTGCTCAGTACTCAGGGTGCTGGGTGCTCAGTACTCACGGTGCTGGGTGCTCAGTACTCGGGGTGCTGGGTGCTCATTACACAGGGTGCTGGGTGCTCAGTGCTCGGGGTGCTCGCTGCTCAGTACTCTTGGTGCTGGGTGCTCAGTACTCAGGGTGCTGGGTGCTCAGTGCTCGGGGTGCTGGATGCTCAGTGCTCAGGGTGATCGGTGCTCAGTACTCAGGATGCTGGGTGCTCAGTACTCAGGGTGCTGGGTGCTCAGTACTCAGGGTGCTGGGTGCTCAGTCCTCAGGGTGCTCAGTGCTCACGGTGCTGGGTGCTCAGTGCTCGGGGTGCTCGGTGCACAGTACTCAGGTTGCTGAGTGCTCAGTACTCAGGTTGCTGGGTGCTCAGTACTCAGGGTGCTGGGTGCTCAGTGCTCAGGGTGCTCAGTGCTCAGTACTCAGGGTGCTGGGTGCTCAGTACTCAGGGTGCTGGGTGCTCAGTGCTCGGGTTGGTGGGTGCTCATTACTCAGGGTGCTGGGTGCTCAGTGCTCGGGGTGCTCGGTGCTCAGTACTCAAGGTGCCTGGTGCTCAGTGCTCACGGTGCTGGGTGCTCAGTGCTCTGGTTGCTCAGTACTCAGGGTGCTGGGTGCTCAGTACTCAGGGTGCTGGGTGCTCAGTGCTCGGGGTGCTGGGTGCTCAGTACTCAGGGTGCTGGGTGCTCAGTGCTCAGGGTGCTGGGTGCTCAGTATTCAGGGTGCTCAGTGCTCGGGGTGCTGGGTGCTCAGTACTCAGGGTGCTGGGTGCTCAGTACTCAGGGTGCTGGGTGCTCATTCTCGGGGTGCTGGGTGCTCAGTGCTCTGGGTGCTGGGTGCTCAGTACTCGGGGTGCTGGTTGCTCAGTGCTCAGCGTGCTGGGTGCTCAGTACTCAGGGTGCTGGGTGCTCAGTACTCGGGGAGCTGGGTGCTCATTACACAGGGTGCTGGGTGCTCAGTGCTCGGGGTGCTCGGTGCTCAGTACTCTTGGTGCTGGGTGCTCAGTACTCAGGGTGCTGGGTGCTCAGTGCTCGGGGTGCTCGGTGCTCAGTGCTCAGGATGCTCGGTGCTCAGTACTTTTGGTGCGGGGTGCTCAGTACTCAGGGTGCTGGGTGCTCAGTGCTCGGGGTGCTCGGTGCTCAGTACTCAGGGTGCTGGGTGCTCAGTACTCAGGGTGCTGGGTGCTCAGTGCTCAGGGTGCTGGGTGCTCAGTGCTCGGGGTGCTCGGTGCTCAGTACTCAGGGTGCTGGGTGCTCAGTGCTCGGGGTGCTGGGTGCTCAGTGCTCAGGGTGCTGGGTGCTCAGTACTCGGGGTGCTCGGTGCTCAGTACTCAGGGTGCTGGGTGCTCAGTACTCAGGGTGCTGGGTGCTCAGTACTCAGGGTGCTCGGTGCTCAGAACTCAGGGTGCTGGGTGCTCAGTGCTCAGGTGCTGGGTGCTAAGTACTCAGGGTGCTGGGTGCTCAGTACTCAGGGTGCTGGGTGCTCAGTGCGCAGGGTGCTGGGTGCTCAGTACTCAGGGTGCTGGGTGCTCAGCACTCAGGGTGCTCAGTACTCAGGGTGCTGGGTGCTCAGTGCTCGGGGTGCTGGGTGCTCAGTACTCAGGGTGCTCAGTACTCAGGGTGCTGGGTGCTCAGTGCTCGGGGTGCTGGATGCTCAGTGCTCAGGGTGATCGGTGCTCAGTACTCAGGATGCTGGGTGCTCAGTACTCAGGGTGCTGGGTGCTCAGTACTCAGGGTGCTGGGTGCTCAGTCCTCAGGGTGCTCAGTGCTCAGGGTGCTGGGTGCTCAGTGCTCGGGGTGCTCGGTGCTCAGTACTCAGATTGCTGAGTGCTCAGTACTCAGGTTGCTGGGTGCTCAGTACTCAGGGTGCTGGGTGCTCAGTGCTCAGGGTGCTCAGTGCTCAGTACTCAGGGTGCTGGGTGCTCAGTACTCAGGGTGCTGGGTGCTCAGTGCTCGGGTTGGTGGGTGCTCATTACTCAGGGTGCTGGGTGCTCAGTGCTCGGGGTGCTCGGTGCTCAGTACTCAAGGTGCCTGGTGCTCAGTGCTCACGGTGCTGGGTGCTCAGTCCTCGGGGTGCTCCGTGCTCAGTGCTCAGGGTGCTGGGTGCTCAGTACTCAGGGTGCTCGGTGCTCAGTACTAAGGGTGCTCAGTGCTCAGTACTCAGGTTGCTCAGTGCTCAGTGCTCGGGGTGCTGGGTGCTCAGTACTCAGGGTGCTGGGTGCTCAGTGCTCGGGGTGCTGGATGCTCAGTGCTCAGGGTGATCGGTGCTCAGTACTCAGGATGCTGGGTGCTCAGTACTCAGGGTGCTGGGTGCTCAGTACTCAGGGTGCTGGGTGCTCAGTCCTCAGGGTGCTCAGTGCTCACGGTGCTGGGTGCTCAGTGCTCGGGGTGCTCGGTGCACAGTACTCAGGTTGCTGGGTGCTCATTCTCGGGGTGCTGGGTGCTCAGTGCTCTGGGTGCTGGGTGCTCAGTACTCGGGGTGCTGGTTGCTCAGTGCTCAGCGTGCTGGGTGCTCAGTACTCAGGGTGCTCGGTTCTCAGTACTCAGGGTGCTCAGTGCTCGGGGAGCTCGGTGCTCAGTACTCAGGGTGCTGGGTGCTCAGTACTCAGTGCTCGGGGTCCTGGGTTCTCAGCCCTCTGGGTGCTTAGTGCACAGTACTCAGGGTGCTGGGTGCTCAGTATTCAGGGTGCTCAGTGCTCGGGGTGCTGGGTGCTCAGTACTCAGGGTGCTGGGTGCTCAGTACTCAGGGTGCTGGGTGCTCATTCTCGGGGTGCTGGGTGCTCAGTGCTCTGGGTGCTGGGTGCTCAGTACTCGGGGTGCTGGTTGCTCAGTGCTCAGCGTGCTGGGTGCTCAGTACTCAGGGTGCTCGGTTCTCAGTACTCAGGGTGCTCTGTGCTCATTCTCGGGGTGCTGGGTGCTCAGTGCTCAGGGTGCTGGGTGCTCAGTGCTCAGGGTCCTTGGTGCTCAGTACTCAGTGTGCTCAGTACTCAGCGTGCTTTGTGCTCAGTGCTCAGGGTGCTGGGTGCTCAGTACTCACGGTGCTGGGTGCTCAGTACTCGGGGTGCTGGGTGCTCATTACACAGGGTGCTGGGTGCTCAGTGCTCGGGGTGCTCGGTGCTCAGTACTCTTGGTGCTGGGTGCTAAGTACTCAGGGTGCTGGGTGCTCAGTGCTCGGGGTGCTCGGTGCTCAGTGCTCAGGATGCTCGGTGCTCAGTACTTTTGGTGTGGGGTGCTCAGTACTCAGGGTGCTGGGTGCTCAGTGCTCGGGGTGCTCGGTGCTCAGTACTCAGGGTGCTGGGTGATCAGTACTCAGGGTGCTGGGTGCTCAGTGCTCAGGGTGCTGGGTGCTCAGTGCTCGGGGTGCTCGGTGCTCAGTACTCAGGGTGCTGGGTGCTCAGTGCTCGGGGTGCTGGGTGCTCAGTGCTCAGGGTGCTGGGTGCTCAGTACTCGGGGTGCTCGGTGCTCAGTACTCAGGGTGCTGGGTGCTCAGTACTCAGGGTGCTGGGTGCTCAGTACTCAGGGTGCTCGGTGCTCAGAACTCAGGGTGCTGGGTGCTCAGTGCTCAGGTGCTGGGTGCTTAGTACTCAGGGTGCTGGGTGCTCAGTACTCAGGGTGCTGGGTGCTCAGTGCGCAGGGTGCTGGGTGCTCAGTACTCAGGGTGCTGGGTGCTCAGCACTCAGGGTGCTCAGTACTCAGGGTGCTGGGTGCTCAGTGCTCGGGGTGCTGGGTGCTCAGTACTCAGGGTGCTCAGTACTCAGGGTGCTGGGTGCTCAGTGCTCGGGGTGCTGGATGCTCAGTGCTCAGGGTGATCGGTGCTCAGTACTCAGGATGCTGGGTGCTCAGTACTCAGGGTGCTGGGTGCTCAGTACTCAGGGTGCTGGGTGCTCAGTCCTCAGGGTGCTCAGTGCTCAGGGTGCTGGGTGCTCAGTGCTCGGGGTGCTCGGTGCTCAGTACTCAGGTTGCTGAGTGCTCAGTACTCAGGTTGCTGGGTGCTCAGTACTCAGGGTGCTGGGTGCTCAGTGCTCAGGGTGCTCAGTGCTCAGTACTCAGGGTGCTGGGTGCTCAGTACTCAGGGTGCTGGGTGCTCAGTGCTCGGGTTGGTGGGTGCTCATTACTCAGGGTGCTGGGTGCTCAGTGCTCGGGGTGCTCGGTGCTCAGTACTCAAGGTGCCTGGTGCTCAGTGCTCACGGTGCTGGGTGCTCAGTCCTCGGGGTGCTCCGTGCTCAGTGCTCAGGGTGCTGGGTGCTCAGTACTCAGGGTGCTCGGTGCTCAGTACTAAGGGTGCTCAGTGCTCAGTACTCAGGTTGCTCAGTGCTCAGTGCTCGGGGTGCTGGGTGCTCAGTACTCAGGGTGCTGGGTGCTCAGTACTCAGGGTGCTGGGTGCTCAGTGCTCAGTACTCAGGGTGCTCAGTGCTCAGGGTGCTCAGTGTTCACGGTGCTGGGTGCTCAGGGTGCTGGGTGCTCAGTGCTCTGGGTGCTGGGTGCTCAGTGCTCAGTGCTCAGGGTGCTGGGTGCTCAGTGCTCAGTGCTCAGGGTGCTGGGTGTTCAGTACTCAGGGTGCTCGGTGCTCAGTGCTCTGGGTGCTGGGTGCTCAGTACTCAGGGTGCTGGGTGCTCAGTCCTCAGGGTGCTCAGTCCTCGGGGTGCTCGGTGCTCAGTATTCAGGGTGCTGGGTGTTCAGTGCTCAGGGTGCTGGGTGCTCAATGCTCGGGGTGCTGGGTGCTCGGTGCTCAGGTTGCTGGGTGCTCAGTACTCGGGGTGCTGGGTGCTCAGTACTCAGGGTGCTGGGTGCTCATTGCTCGGGGTGCTGGGTGCTCAGTGCTACGGGTGCTGGGTGCTCAGTGCTCGGGGCGCTGGGTGCTCAGTGCTCGGGGTGCTCGGTGCTCAGTACTCAGGGTGCTGGGTGCTCAGTGCTCAGGGTGCTCGGTGCTCAGTACTCAGGGTGCTGGGTGCTCAGTGCTCGGGGTGCTGGGTGCTCAGTGCTCGGGGTGCTCGGTGCTCAGTACTCAGGGTGCTGGGTGCTCAGTGCTCAGGGTGCTGGGTGCTCAGTACTCAGGGTGCTCGGTGCTCAGTGCTCGGTGTGCTCGGTGCTCAGTACATTGGGTGCTCAGTACTCAGGGTGCTGGGTGCTCAGTGCTCTGGTTGCTCAGTACTCAGGGTGCTGGTTGCTCAGTAATCAGGGTGCTGGGTGCTCAGGGCTCGGGGTGCTGGGTGCTCAGTACTCAGGGTGCTGGGTGCTCAGTACTCAGGGTGCTCAGTGCTCGTGGAGCTCGGTGCTCAGTACTCAGGGTGCTGGGTACTCAGTACTCAGTGCTCGGGGTCCTGGGTTCTCAGCCCTCTGGGTGCTTAGTGCACAGTACTCAGGGTGCTGGGTGCTCAGTATTCAGGGTGCTCAGTGCTCAGGGTGTTGGGTGCTCAGTACTCAGGGTGCTGGGTGCTCAGTACTCAGGGTGCTGGGTGCTCATTCTCGGGGTGCTGGGTGCTCAGTGCTCTGGGTGCTGGGTGCGCAGTACTCGGGGTGCTGGTTGCTCAGTGCTCAGCGTGCTGGGTGCTCAATACTCAGGGTGCTCGGTTCTCAGTACTCAGGGTGCTGGGTGCTCATTCTCGGGGTGCTGGGTGCTCAGTGCTCAGGGTGCTGGGTGCTCAGTGCTCAGGGTCCTCGGTGCTCAGTACTCAGTGTGCTCAGTACTCAGCGTGCTTTGTGCTCAGTGCTCAGGGTGCTGGGTGCTCAGTACTCAGGGTGCTGGGTGCTCAGTACTCACGGTGCTGGGTGCTCAGTACTCGGGGTGCTGGGTGCTCATTACACAGGGTGCTGGGTGCTCAGTGCTCGTGGTGCTCGCTGCTCAGTACTCTTGGTGCTGGGTGCTCAGTACTCAGGGTGCTGGGTGCTCAGTGCTCGGGGTGCTCGGTGCTCAGTGCTCAGGATGCTCGGTGCTCAGTACTTTTGGTGCTGGGTGCTCAGTACTCAGGGTGCTGGGTGCTCAGTGCTCGGGGTGCTCGGTGCTCAGTACTCAGGGTGCTGGGTGCTCAGTGCTCAGGGTGCTGGGTGCTCAGTACTCAGGTTGCTGAGTGCTCAGTACTCAGGTTGCTGGGTGCTCAGTACTCAGGGTGCTGGGTTCTCAGTGCTCAGGGTGCTCAGTGCTCAGTACTCAGGGTGCTGGGTGCTCAGTACTCAGGGTGCTGGGTGCTCAGTGCTCGGGTTGGTGGGTGCTCATTACTCACGGTGCTGGGTGCTCAGTCCTCGGGGTTCTCCGTGCTCAGTGCTCAGGGTGCTGGGTGCTCAGTACTCAGGGTGCTCGGTGCTCAGTACTAAGGGTGCTCAGTGCTCAGTACTCAGGTTGCTCAGTGCTCAGTGCTCGGGGTGCTGGGTGCTCAGTACTCAGGTTGCTGGGTGCTCAGTACTCAGGGTGCTGGGTGCTCAGTGCTCAGGGTGCTGGGTGCTCAGCACTCAGGGTGCTCAGTACTCAGGGTGCTGGGTGCTCAGTGCTCGGGGTGCTGGGTGCTCAGTACTCAGGGTGCTCAGTACTCAGGGTGCTGGGTGCTCAGTGCTCGGGGTGCTGGATGCTCAGTGCTCAGGGTGATCGGTGCTCAGTACTCAGGATGCTGGGTGCTCAGTACTCAGGGTGCTGGGTGCTCAGTACTCAGGGTGCTGGGTGCTCAGTCCTCAGGGTGCTCAGTGCTCAGGGTGCTGGGTGCTCAGTTCTCGGCGTGCTCGGTGCTCAGTACTCAGGTTGCTGAGTGCTCAGTACTCAGGTTGCTGGGTGCTCAGTACTCAGGGTGCTGGGTGCTCAGTGCTCAGGGTGCTCAGTGCTCAGTACTCAGGGTGCTGGGTGCTCAGTACTCAGGGTGCTGGGTGCTCAGTGCTCGGGTTGGTGGGTGCTCATTACTCAGGGTGCTGGGTGCTCAGTGCTCGGGGTGCTCGGTGCTCAGTACTCAAGGTGCCTGGTGCTCAGTGCTCACGGTGCTGGGTGCTCAGTCCTCGGGGTGCTCCGTGCTCAGTGCTCAGGGTGCTGGGTGCTCAGTACTCAGGGTGCTCGGTGCTCAGTACTAAGGGTGCTCAGTGCTCAGTACTCAGGTTGCTCAGTGCTCAGTGCTCGGGGTGCTGGGTGCTCAGTACTCAGGGTGCTGGGTGCTCAGTACTCAGGGTGCTGGGTGCTCAGTGCTCAGTACTCAGGGTGCTCAGTGCTCAGGGTGCTCAGTGTTCACGGTGCTGGGTGCTCAGGGTGCTGGGTGCTCAGTGCTCGGGGTGCTGGGTGCTAAGTGCTCAGTGCTCAGGGTGCTGGGTGCTCAGTGCTCAGTGCTCAGGGTGCTGGGTGTTCAGTACTCAGGGTGCTCGGTGCTCAGTGCTCTGGGTGCTGGGTGCTCAGTACTCGGGGTGCTGGGTGCTCAGTACTCAGGGTGCTGGGTGCTCATTGCTCGGGGTGCTGGGTGCTCAGTACTCAGGGTGCTGGGTGCTCAGTACTCAGGGTGCTGGGTGCTCAGTGCTCGGGTTGGTGGGTGCTCATTACTCAGGGTGCTGGGTGCTCAGTGCTCGGGGTGCTCGGTGCTCAGTACTCAAGGTGCCTGGTGCTCAGTGCTCACGGTGCTGGGTGCTCAGTCCTCGGGGTGCTCCGTGCTCAGTGCTCAGGGTGCTGGGTGCTCAGTACTCAGGGTGCTCGGTGCTCAGTACTAAGGGTGCTCAGTGCTCAGTACTCAGGTTGCTCAGTGCTCAGTGCTCGGGGTGCTGGGTGCTCAGTACTCAGGGTGCTGGGTGCTCAGTACTCAGGGTGCTGGGTGCTCAGTGCTCAGGGTGCTGGGTGCTCAGCACTCAGGGTGCTCAGTACTCAGGGTGCTGGGTGCTCAGTGCTCGGGGTGCTGGGTGCTCAGTACTCAGGGTGCTCAGTACTCAGGGTGCTGGGTGCTCACTGCTCGGGGTGCTGGATGCTCAGTGCTCAGGGTGATCGGTGCTCAGTACTCAGGATGCTGGGTGCTCAGTACTCAGGGTGCTGGGTGCTCAGTACTCAGGGTGCTGGGTGCTCAGTCCTCAGGGTGCTCAGTGCTCAGGGTGCTGGGTGCTCAGTTCTCGGGGTGCTCGGTGCTCAGTACTCAGGTTGCTGAGTGCTCAGTACTCAGGTTGCTGGGTGCTCAGTACTCAGGGTGCTGGGTGCTCAGTGCTCAGGGTGCTCAGTGCTCAGTACTCAGGGTGCTGGGTGCTCAGTACTCAGGGTGCTGGGTGCTCAGTGCTCGGGTTGGAGGGTGCTCATTACTCAGGGTGCTGGGTGCTCAGTGCTCGGGGTGCTCGGTGCTCAGTACTCAAGGTGCCTGGTGCTCAGTGCTCACGGTGCTGGGTGCTCAGTCCTCGGGGTGCACCGTGCTCAGTGCTCAGGGTGCTGGGTGCTCAGTACTCAGGGTGCTCGGTGCTCAGTACTAAGGGTGCTCAGTGCTCAGTACTCAGGTTGCTCAGTGCTCAGTGCTCGGGGTGCTGGGTGCTCAGTACTCAGGGTGCTGGGTGCTCAGTACTCAGGGTGCTGGGTGCTCAGTGCTCAGTACTCAGGGTGCTCAGTGCTCAGGGTGCTCAGTGTTCACGGTGCTGGGTGCTCAGGGTGCTGGGTGCTCAGTGCTCGGGGTGCTGGGTGCTCAGTGCTCAGTGCTCAGGGTGCTGGGTGCTCAGTGCTCAGTGCTCAGGGTGCTGGGTGTTCAGTACTCAGGGTGCTCGGTGCTCAGTGCTCTGGGTGCTGGGTGCTCAGTACTCAGGGTGCTGGGTGCTCAGTCCTCAGGGTGCTCAGTCCTCGGGGTGCTCGGTGCTCAGTATTCAGGGTGCTGGGTGTTCAGTGCTCAGGGTGCTCGGTGCTCAATGCTCGGGGTGCTGGGTGCTCGGTGCTCAGGTTGCTGGGTGCTCAGTACTCGGGGTGCTGGGTGCTCAGTACTCAGGGTGCTGGGTGCTCATTGCTCGGGGTGCTGGGTGCTCAGTGCTACGGGTGCTGGGTGCTCAGTGCTCGGGGCGCTGGGTGCTCAGTGCTCGGGGTGCTCGGTGCTCAGTACTCAGGGTGCTGGGTGCTCAGTGCTCAGGGTGCTCGGTGCTCAGTACTCAGGGTGCTGGGTGCTCAGTGCTCAGGGCGCTGGGTGCTCAGTGCTCGGGGTGCTCGGTGCTCAGTACTCAGGGTGCTGGGTGCTCAGTGCTCAGGGTGCTGGGTGCTCAGTACTCAGGGTGCTCGGTGCTCAGTGCTCGGTGTGCTTGGTGCTCAGTACATTGGGTGCTCAGTACTCAGGGTGCTGGGTGCTCAGTGCTCTGGTTGCTCAGTACTCAGGGTGCTGGTTGCTCAGTAATCAGGGTGCTGGGTGCTCAGGGCTCGGGGTGCTGGGTGCTCAGTACTCAGGGTGCTGGGTGCTCAGTACTCATTGTGCTCAGTGCTCGTGGAGCTCGGTGCTCAGTACTCAGGGTGCTGGGTACTCAGTACTCAGTGCTCGGGGTCCTGGGTTCTCAGCCCTCTGGGTGCTTAGTGCACAGTACTCAGGGTGCTGGGTGCTCAGTATTCAGGGTGCTCAGTGCTCGGGGTGCTGGGTGCTCAGTACTCAGGGTGCTGGGTGCTCAGTACTCAGGGTGCTGGGTGCTCATTCTCGGGGTGCTGGGTGCTCAGTGCTCTGGGTGCTGGGTGCGCAGTACTCGGGGTGCTGGTTGCTCAGTGCTCAGCGTGCTGGGTGCTCAATACTCAGGGTGCTCGGTTCTCAGTACTCAGGGTGCTGGGTGCTCATTCTCGGGGTGCTGGGTGCTCAGTGCTCAGGGTGCTGGGTGCTCAGTGCTCAGGGTCCTCGGTGCTCAGTACTCAGTGTGCTCAGTACTCAGCGTGCTTTGTGCTCAGTGCTCAGGGTGCTGGGTGCTCAGTACTCAGGGTGCTGGGTGCTCAGTACTCACGGTGCTGGGTGCTCAGTACTCGGGGTGCTGGGTGCTCATTACACAGGATGCTGGGTGCTCAGTGCTCGGGGTGCTCGCTGCTCAGTACTCTTGGTGCTGGGTGCTCAGTACTCAGGGTGCTGGGTGCTCAGTGCTCGGGGTGCTCGGTGCTCAGTGCTCAGGATGCTCGGTGCTCAGTACTTTTGGTGCTGGGTGCTCAGTACTCAGGGTGCTGGGTGCACAGTGCTCGGGGTGCTCGGTGCTCAGTACTCAGGGTGCTGGGTGCTCAGTGCTCAGGGTGCTGGGTGCTCAGTACTCAGGTTGCTGAGTGCTCAGTACTCAGGTTGCTGGGTGCTCAGTACTCAGGGTGCTGGGTGCTCAGTGCTCAGGGTGCTCAGTGCTCAGTACTCAGGGTGCTGGGTGCTCAGTACTCAGGGTGCTGGGTGCTCAGTGCTCGGGTTGGTGGGTGCTCATTACTCAGGGTGCTGGGTGCTCAGTGCTCGGGGTGCTCGGTGCTCAGTACTCAAGGTGCCTGGTGCTTAGTGCTCACGGTGCTGGGTGCTCAGTCCTCGGGGTGCTCCGTGCTCAGTGTTCAGGGTGCTGGGTGCTCAGTACTCAGGGTGCTCGGTGCTCAGTACTAAGGGTGCTCAGTGCTCAGTACTCAGGTTGCTCAGTGCTCAGTGCTCGGGGTGCTGGGTGCTCAGTACTCAGGGTGCTGGGTGCTCAGTACTCAGGGTGCTGGGTGCTCAGTGCTCAGTGCTCAGGGTGCTCAGTGCTCAGTGTGCTCAGTGTTCACGGTGCTGGGTGCTCAGGGTGCTGGGTGCTCAGTGCTCGGGGTGCTGGGTGCTCAGTGCTCAGTGCTCAGGGTGCTGGGTGCTCAGTGCTCAGTGCTCAGGGTGCTGGGTGTTCAGTACTCAGGGTGCTCGGTGCTCAGTGCTCTGGGTGCTGGGTGCTCAGTACTCAGGGTGCTGGGTGCTCAGTCCTCAGGGTGCTCAGTCCTCGTTGTGCTCGGTGCTCAGTACTCAGGGTGCTGGGTGTTCAGTGCTCAGGGTGCTGGGTGCTCAATGCTCGGGGTGCTGGCTGCTCGGTGCTCAGGTTGCTGGGTGCTCAGTACTCGGGGTGCTGGTTGCTCAGTACTCAGGGTGCTGGGTGCTCATTGCTCGGGGTGCTGGGTGCTCAGTGCTACGGGTGCTGGGTGCTCAGTGCTCGGGGTGCTGGGTGCTCAGTGCTCGGGGCGCTGGGTGCTCAGTGCTCGGGGTGCTCGGTGCTCAGTACTCAGGGTGCTGGGTGCTCAGTGCTCAGGGTGCTCGGTGCTCAGTTCTCAGGGTGCTGGGTGCTCAGTGCTCGGTGTGCTCGGTGCTCAGTACATTGGGTGCTCAGTACTCAGGGTGCTGGGTGCTCAGTGCTCAGGGTGATCGGTGCTCAGTACTCAGGGTGCTCAGTACTCAGGGTGCTGGGTGCTCAGGGCTCGGGGTGCTGGGAGCTCAGTACTCAGGGTGCTGGGTGCTCAGTGCTCGGGGTTCTGGGTGCTGAGTGCTCAGGGTGCTGGGTGCTCAGTACTCGGGGTGCTCGGTGCTCAGTACTCAGGGTGCTGGGTGCTCAGTACTCAGGGTGCTGGGTGCTCAGTACTCAGGGTGCTCGCTGCTCAGTACTCAGGGTGCTGGGTGCTCAGTGCTCAGCGTGCTGGGTGCTCAGTACTCAGGGTGCTCGGTGCTCAGTGCTCAGGGTGATCGGTGCTCAGTCCTCAGGGTGCTCAGTACTCAGGGTGTTGGGTGCTCAGTGCTCTGGTTGCTCAGTACTCAGGGTGCTGGGTGCTCAGTACTCAGGGTGCTGGGTGCTCAGGGCTCGGGGTGCTGGGTGCTCAGTACTCAGGGTGCTGGGTGCTCAGTGCTCAGGGTGCTGGGTGCTCAGTACTCAGGGTGCTGGGTGCTCAGTACTCAGGGTGCTCAGTGCTCGTGGAGCTCGGTGCTCAGTACTCAGGGTGCTGGGTGCTCAGTACTCAGTGCTCGGGGTCCTGGGTTCTCAGCCCTCTGGGTGCTTAGTGCACAGTACTCAGGGTGCTGGGTGCTCAGTATTCAGGGTGCTCAGTGCTCGGGGTGCTGGGTGCTCAGTACTCAGGGTGCTGGGTGCTCAGTACTCAGGGTGCTGGGTTCTCATTCTCGGGGTGCTGGGTGCTCAGTGCTCTGGGTGCTGGGTGCTCAGTACTCGGGGTGCTGGTTGCTCAGTGCTCAGCGTGCTGGGTGCTCAGTACTCAGGGTGCTCGGTTCTTAGTACTCAGGGTGCTGGGTGCTCATTCTCGGGGTGCTGGGTGCTCAGTGCTCAGGGTGCTGGGTGCTCAGTGCTCAGGGTCCTCGGTGCTCAGTACTCAGTGTGCTCAGTACTCAGCGTGCTTTGTGCTCAGTGCTCAGGGTGCTGGGTGCTCAGTACTCAGGGTGCTGGGTGCTCAGTACTCACGGTGCTCAGTGCTCAGTACTCGGGGTGCTGGGTGCTCATTACACAGGGTGCTGGGTGCTCAGTGATCGGGGTGCTCATTGCTCAGTACTCTTGGTGCTGGGTGCTCAGTACTCAGGGTGCTGGGTGCTCAGTGCTCGGGGTGTTCGGTGCTCAGTGCTCAGGATGCTCGGTGCTCAGTACTTTTGGTGCTGGGTGCTCAGTACTCAGGGTGCTGGGTGCTCAGTGCTCGGGGTGCTCGGTGCTCAGTACTCAGGGTGCTGGGTGCTCAGTGCTCAGGGTGCTGGGTGCTCAGTACTCAGGTTGCTGGGTGCTCAGTGCTCAGGGTGCTGTGTGCTCAGTACTCATGGTGCTGGGTGCTCAGTACTCAGGGTGCTGGGTGCTCAGTGCTCAGGGTGCTGGGTGCTGAGTGCTCGGGGTGCTCAGTGCTCAGTACTCAGGGTGCTGGGTACTCAGGGTGCTGGGTGCTCAGTGCTCGGGGTGCTGGGTGCTCATTACTCAGGGGGCTGGGTGCTCAGTACTCAGGGTGCTCAGTGCTTGGGGTGCTCGGTGCTCAGTACTCAGGGTGCTGGGTGCTCAGTGCTCAGGGTGCTGGGTGCTCAGTACTCAGGCTGCTGGGTGCTCAGTACTCGGGGTGCTCGGTGCTCAGTACTCAGGGTGCTGGGTGCTCAGTGCTCAGGGTGCTGGGTGCTCAGTACTCAGGGTGCTGGGTGCTCGGTGCTCAGTACGCTGGGTGCTCAGTACTCAGGGTGCTGGCTGCTCAGTAATCAGGGTGCTCGGTGCTCAGTACTCAGGGTGCTGGGTGCTCAGTACTCAGGGTGCTCGGTGCTCAGTACTCAGGGTGCTGGGTGCTCAGTGCTCGGGGTGCTGGGTGCTCATTACTCAGGGGGCTGGGTGCTCAGTACTCAGGGTGCTCAGTGCTTGGGGTGCTCGGTGCTCAGTACTCAGGGTGCTGGGTGCTCAGTGCTCAGGGTGCTGGGTGCTCAGTACTCAGGGTGCTGGGTGCTCAGTACTCGGGGTGCTCGGTGCTCAGTACTCAGGGTGCTGGGTGCTCAGTGCTCAGGGTGCTGGGTGCTCAGTACACAGGGTGCTGGGTGCTCGTTGCTCAGTACGCTGGGTGCTCAGTACTCAGGGTGCTGGCTGCTCAGTACTCAGGGTGCTCGGTGCTCAGTACTCAGGGTGCTGGGTGTTCAGTGCTCGGGGTGCTGGGTGCTCATTACTCAGGGGGCTGGGTGCTCAGTACTCAGGGTGCTCAGTGCTTGGGGTGCTGGGTGCTCAGTATTCAGGGTGCTCAGTGCTTGGGGTGTTGGGTGCTCAGTACTCAGGGTGCTGGGTGCTCAGTGCTCGGGGTGCTTCGTGCTCAGTGCTCGGGGTGCTGGGTGCTCAGTGCTCGGGGTGCTGGGTGCTCAGTGCTCGGGGTGCTGGGTGCTCAGAGCTCAGGGTGCTGGGTGCTCAGTGCTCAGGGTGCTGGGTACTCAGTGCTCGGGGTGCTGGGTACTCAGTGCTCGGGGTGCTGGGTGCTCAGTACTCAGGGTGCTGGGTGCTCAGTACTCAGGGTGCTCAGTGCTCAGTACTCAGGGTGCTCAGTGCTCAGGGTGCTGTGTGCTCAGTGCTCGGGGTGCTGGGTGCTCAGTCCTCAGGGTGCTGGGTGCTCAGTGCTCAGGGTGCTCGGTGCTCAGTGCTCAGGGTGCTGGGTGCTCAGTGCTCGGGGTGCCGGGTGCTCATTACTCAGGGTGCTGGGTGCTCAGTATTCAGGGTGCTCAGTGCATGTGGTGCTGGATGCTCAGTACTCAGGGTGCTCAATGCTTGGGGTGTTGGGTACTTAGTACTCAGGGTGCTGGGTGCTCAGTGCTCAGGGTGCTGGGTGCTCAGTACTCAGGGTGCTGGGTGCTCAGTACTCAGGGTGCTGGGTGCTCAGTGCTCAGGGTGCTGGGTGCTCAGTGCTCGGGGTGCTGGGTGCTCAGTGCTCAGGGTGCTGGGTGCTCAGTGCTCACGTGCTGTGTGATCAGTGCTCGGGGTGCTGGGTGCTCAGTGCTCGGGGCGCTGGGTGCTCAGTGCTCGGGGTGCTCGGTGCTCAGTGCTCGGGGTGCTGGGTGCTCAGTACTCAGGGTGCTCAGTGCTCAATACTCAGGGTGCTGGGTGCTCAGTGCTCAGTGTGCTGGGTGATCAGTGCTCGGGGTGCTGGCTGCTCGGTTCTCAGGTTGCTGGGTGCTCAGTACTCGGGGTGCTGGGTGCTCAGTACTCAGGGTTCTGGGTGCTCATTGCTCGGGGTGCTGGGTGCTCAGTGCTCGGGGTGCTGGGTGCTCAGTGCTTGGGGTGCTCGGTGCTCAGTACTCGGGGTGCTGGGTGCTCAGTTCTCAGGGTGCTGGGTCTCAGTGCTCGGGGTACTGGGTACTCAGTGCTCAGTACACAGGGTGCTGGGTGCTCAGTGCTCGGGGTGCTGGGTGCTCAGTGCTCAGTACTCAGGGTGCTGGGTGCTCAGTGCTCGGGGTGCTGGGTGCTCAGTACTCAGGGTACTTGGTGCTCAGTACTCAGGGTGCTGGGTGATCAGTGCTCAGGGTGCTGGGTGCTCAGTACTCAGTGTGCTGGGTGCTCAGTACTCAGGGTGCTGGGTGCTCAGTACTCAGAGTGGTCGGTGCTCAGTACTCAGGGTGCTGGGTGCTCAGTGCTCAGGGTGCTGGGTCCTCAGTGCTCGGGGTGCTGGGTGCTTAGTGCTCCGGGTGCTGGGTGCTCAGTACTCAGGGTGCTGGGTGCTCAGTACTCGGGGTGCTGGGTGCACAGTACTCAGGGTGCTGGGTGCTCAGTGCTCGGGGTGCTGGGTGCTCAGTGCTCGGGGTGCTGAGTGCTCAGTGCTCGGGGTGCTGGGTGCTCAGTGCTCGGGGTGCTGGGTGCTCAGTGCTCAGGGTGCTGGGTGCTCAGTGCTCAGGGTGCTGGGTGCACAGTGCTCGGGGTGCTGGGTGCTCAGTGCTTGGGGTGCTCGTTGCTCAGTGCTCGGGGTGCTGGGTGCTCAGTGCTCAGTACTCAGGGTGCTGGGTGCTCAGTGCTCGGGGTGCTGGGTGCTCAGTGCTCAGTACTCAGGGTGCTGGGTGCTCAGTGCTCAGGGTGCTGGGTGCTCATTGCTCAATGTGCTGGGTGCTCAGTGCTCAGGGTGCTGGGTACTCAGTGCTCAGGGTGCTGGGTACTCAGTGCTCGGGGTGCTGGGTGCTCAGTACTCGGGGTGCTGGGTGCTCAGTACTCAGGGTGCTCAGTGCTCAGTACTCAGGGTGCTCAGTGCTCAGGGTGCTGTGTGCTCAGTGCTCAGGGTGCTGGGTGCTCAGTCCTCAGGGTGCTGGGTGCTCAGTGCTCAGGGTGCTCGGTGCTCAGTGCTCAGGGTGCTGGGTGCTCAGTGCTCGGGGTGCTGGGCGCTCATTACTCAGGGTGCTGGGTGCTCAGTATTCAGGGTGCTCAGTGCTTGTGGTGCTGGGTGCTCAGTACTCAGGGTGCTCAGTGCTTGGGGTGTTGGGTGCTTAGTACTCAGGGTGCTGGGTGCTCAGTGCTCAGGGTGCTGGGTGCTCAGTTCTCAGGGTGCTGGGTGCTCAGTACTCAGGGTGCTGGGTGCTCAGTGCTCGAGGTGTTGGGTACTCAGTGCTTGGGGTGCTGGGTGCTCAGTGCTCAGGGTGCTGGGTGCTCAGTGCTCAGGGTGCTGGGTGATCAGTGCTCGGGGTGCTGGGTGCTCAGTGCTCGGGGCGCTGGGTGCTCAGTGCTCGGGGTGCTCGGTGCTCAGTGCTCGGGGTGCTGGGTGCTCAGTGCTCAGTACTCAGGGTGCTGGGTGCTCAGTGCTCGGGGTGCTGGATGCTCAGTGCTCAGGTTGCTGGGTGCTCAGTGCTCGGGGTGCTGGGTGCTCAGTGCTCAGTACTCAGGGTGCTGGGTGCTCAGTGCTCAGGGTGCTGGGTGCTCAGTACTCAGGGTACTCGGTGCTCAGTACTCAGGGTGCTGGGTGATCAGTGCTCGGGGTGCTGGGTGCTCAGTGCTCAGGGTGCTGGGTGCTCAGTACTCAGGGTACTCGGTGCTCAGTACTCAGGGTGCTGGGTGCTCAGTGCTCGGGGTGCTCGGTGCTCAGTGCTCGGGGTGCTGGGTGCTCAGTACTCGGGGTGCTCAGTGCTCAGTACTCAGGGTGCTGGGTGCTCAGTGCTCACGGTGCTGGGTGCTCAGTGCTCGGGGTGCTGGCTGCTCGGTGCTCAGGTTGCTGGGTGCTCAGTACTCGGGGTGCTGGGTGCTCAGTACTCAGGGTGCGGGGTGCTCATTGCTCGGGGTGCTGGGTGCTCAGTGCTCAGGGTGCTGGGTGCTCAGTGCTCGGGGTGCTGGGTGCTCAGTACTCGGGGTGCTGGGTGCTCAGTGCTCAGGGTGCTGGGTCTCAGTGCTTGGGGTACTGGGTACACAGTGCTCAGTACACAGGGTGCTGGGTGCTCAGTGCTCGGGGTGCTGGGTGCTCAGTGCTCAGTACTCAGGGTACTCGGTGCTCAGTACTCAGGGTGCTGGGTGATCAGTGCTCAGGGAGCTTTGTGCTCAGTACTCAGTGTGCTGGGTGCTCAGTACTCAGGGTGCTGGGTGCTCAGTACTCAGGGTGCTCGGTGCTCAGTACTCAGGGTGCTGGGTGCTCAGTGCTCAGGGTGCTGGGTCCTCAGTGCTCAGGGTGCTGGGTGCTTAGTGCTCGGGGTGCTGGGTGCTCAGTACTCAGGGTGCTGGGTGCTCAGTACTCGGGGTGCTGGGTGCTCAGTACTCAGGGAGCTGGGTGCTCAGTACTCAGGGTGCTGGGTGCTCAGTACTCGGGTGCTGGGTGCTCAGTACTCAGGGTGCTGGGTGCTCAGTGCTCGGGGTGCTGGGTGCTCAGTGCTCAGTACTCAGGGTGCTGGGTGCTCAGTGCTCGGGGTGCTGGGTGCTCAGTGCTCAGTACTCAGGGTGCTGGGTGCTCAGTGCTCAGGGTGCTGGGTGCTCAGTGCTCAGGGTGCTGGGTACTCAGTGCTCGGGGTGCTGGGTGCTCAGTACTCAGGGGACTGGGTGCTCAGGACTCAGGGTGCTCAGTGCTCAGTACTCAGGGTGCTCAGTGATCAGTACTCAGGGTGCTCAGTGCTCAGGGTGCTCTGTGCTCAGTGCTCGGGGCGCTGGGTGCTCAGTCCTCAGGGTGCTGTGTGCTCAGTGCTCAGGGTGCTCGGTGCTCAGTGCTCAGGGTGCTGGGTGCTCAGTACTCAGGGTGCTGGGTGCTCAGTGCTCGGGGTGCTGGGTGCTCAGTACTCAGGGTGCTGGGTGCTCAGTGCTCAGGGTGCTGTGTGCTCAGCGCTCAGGGTGCTCGGTGCTTAGTACTCAGGGTGCTCGGTGCTCGAGGTGCTGGGTGCTCAGTGCTCAGGGTGCTGGGTGCTCAGTGCTCGGGGTGCTGGGTGCTCAGTGCTCGGGGTGCTCGGTGCTCAGTGCTCGGGGTGCTGGGTGCTCAGTACTCGGGGTGCTCAGTGCTCAGTACTCAGGGTGCTGGGTGCTCAGTGCTCACGGTGCTGGGTGCTCAGTGCTCGGGGTGCTGGCTGCTCGGTGCTCAGGTTGCTGCGTGCTCAGTACTCGGGGTGCTGGGTGCTCAGTACTCAGGGTGCTGGGTGCTCATTGCTCGGGGTGCTGGGTGCTCAGTGCTCGGGGTGCTGGGTGCTCAGTGCTCGGGGTGCTGGGTGCTCAGTACTCGGGGTGCTGGGTGCTCAGTGCTCAGGGTGCTGGGTCTCAGTGCTTGGGGTACTGGGTACTCAGTGCTCAGTACACAGGGTGCTGGGTGCTCAGTGCTCGGGGTGCTGGGTGCTCAGTGCTCAGTACTCAGGGTGCTGGGTGCTCAGTGCTCAGGGTGCTGGGTGCTCAGTACTCAGGGTACTCGGTGCTCAGTACTCAGGGTGCTGGGTGATCAGTGCTCAGGGAGCTTTGTGCTCAGTACTCAGTGTGCTGGGTGCTCAGTACTCAGGGTGCTGTGTGCTCAGTACTCAGGGTGCTCGGTGCTCAGTACTCAGGTTGCTGGGTGCTCAGTTCTCAGGGTGCTGGGTCCTCAGTGCTCAGGGTGCTGGGTGCTTAGTGCTCGGGGTGCTGGGTGCTCAGTACTCAGGGTGCTGGGTGCTCAGTACTCGGGGTGCTGGGTGCTCAGTACTCAGGGAGCTGGGTGCTCAGTACTCAGGGTGCTGGGTGCTCAGTACTCGGGTGCTGGGTGCTCAGTACTCAGGGTGCTGGGTGCTCAGTGCTCGGGGTGCTGGGTGCTCAGTGCTCAGTACTCAGGGTGCTGGGTGCTCAGTGCTCGGGGTGCTGGGTGCTCAGTGCTCAGTACTCAGGGTGCTGGGTGCTCAGTGCTCAGGGTGCTGGGTGCTCAGTGCTCAGGGTGCTGGGTACTCAGTGCTCGGGGTGCTGGGTGCTCAGTACTCAGGGTGCTGGGTGCTCAGGACTCAGGGTGCTCAGTGCTCAGTACTCAGGGTGCTCAGTGATCAGTACTCAGGGTGCTCAGTGCTCAGGGTGCTCTGTGCTCAGTGCTCGGGGCGCTGGGTGCTCAGTCCTCAGGGTGCTGTGTGCTCAGTGCTCAGGGTGCTCGGTGCTCAGTGCTCAGGGTGCTGGGTGCTCAGTACTCAGGGTGCTGGGTGCTCAGTGCTCGGGGTCCTGGGTGCTCAGTACTCAGGGTGCTGGGTGCTCAGTGCTCAGGGTGCTGGGTGCTCAGTGCTCAGGGTGCTCGGTGCTTAGTACTCAGGGTGCTCGGTGCTCGAGGTGCTGGGTGCTCAGTGCTCAGGGTGCTTAGTGCTCAGTGCTCGGGGTGCTGGGTGCTCAGTGCTCGGGGTGCTGGGTGCTCAGTGCTCAGGGTGCTGGGTGCTCAGTGCTCGGGGTGCTGGGTGCTCAGTACTCGGGGTGCTCGGTGCTCAGTACTCAGGGTGCTGGGTGCTCAGTGCTCAGGGTGCTGGGTGCTCAGTACTTAGGGTGCTGGGTGCTCGGTGCTCAGTACGCTGGGTGCTCAGTACTCAGGGTGCTGGCTGCTCAGTACTCAGGGTGCTCGGTGCTCAGTACTCAGGGTGCTCGGTGCTCAGTACTCAGGGTGCTGGGTGCTCAGTGCTCGGGGTGCTGGGTGCTCATTACTCAGGGGGCTGGGTGCTCAGTACTCAGGGTGCTAAGTGCTTGGGGTGCTCGGTGCTCAGTACTCAGGGTGCTGGGTGCTCAGTGCTCAGGGTGCTGGGTGCTCAGTACTCAGGGTGCTGGGTGCTCAGTACTCGGGGTGCTCGGTGCTCAGTACTCAGGGTGCTGGGTGCTCAGTGCTCAGGGTGCTGGGTGCTCAGTACTCAGGGTGCTGGGTGCTCGGTGCTCAGTACGCTGGGTGCTCAGTACTCAGGGTGCTGGCTGCTCAGTAATCAGGGTGCTCGGTGCTCAGTACTCAGGGTGCTGGGTGCTCAGTACTCAGGGTGCTCGGTGCTCAGTACTCAGGGTGCTGGGTGCTCAGTGCTCGGGGTGCTGGGTGCTCATTACTCAGGGGGCTGGGTGCTCAGTACTCAGGGTGCTCAGTGCTTGGGGTGCTCGGTGCTCAGTACTCAGGGTGCTGGGTGCTCAGTGCTCAGGGTGCTGGGTGCTCAGTACTCAGGGTGCTGGGTGCTCAGTACTCGGGGTGCTCGGTGCTCAGTACTCAGGGTGCTGGGTGCTCAGTGCTCAGGGTGCTGGGTGCTCAGTACACAGGGTGCTGGGTGCTCGTTGCTCAGTACGCTGGGTGCTCAGTACTCAGGGTGCTGGCTGCTCAGTACTCAGGGTGCTCGGTGCTCAGTACTCAGGGTGCTGGGTGTTCAGTGCTCGGGGTGCTGGGTGCTCATTACTCAGGGGGCTGGGTGCTCAGTACTCAGGGTGCTCAGTGCTTGGGGTGCTGGGTGCTCAGTATTCAGGGTGCTCAGTGCTTGGGGTGTTGGGTGCTCAGTACTCAGGGTGCTGGGTGCTCAGTGCTCGGGGTGCTTCGTGCTCAGTGCTCGGGGTGCTGGGTGCTCAGTGCTCGGGGTGCTGGGTGCTCAGTGCTCGGGGTGCTGGGTGCTCAGAGCTCAGGGTGCTGGGTGCTCAGTGCTCAGGGTGCTGGGTACTCAGTGCTCGGGGTGCTGGGTACTCAGTGCTCGGGGTGCTGGGTGCTCAGTACTCAGGGTGCTGGGTGCTCAGTACTCAGGGTGCTCAGTGCTCAGTACTCAGGGTGCTCAGTGCTCAGGGTGCTGTGTGCTCAGTGCTCGGGGTGCTGGGTGCTCAGTCCTCAGGGTGCTGGGTGCTCAGTGCTCAGGGTGCTCGGTGCTCAGTGCTCAGGGTGCTGGGTGCTCAGTGCTCGGGGTGCTGGGTGCTCATTACTCAGGGTGCTGGGTGCTCAGTATTCAGGGTGCTCAGTGCATGTGGTGCTGGATGCTCAGTACTCAGGGTGCTCAATGCTTGGGGTGTTGGGTACTTAGTACTCAGGGTGCTGGGTGCTCAGTGCTCAGGGTGCTGGGTGCTCAGTACTCAGGGTGCTGGGTGCTCAGTACTCAGGGTGCTGGGTGCTCAGTGCTCAGGGTGCTGGGTGCTCAGTGCTCGGGGTGCTGGGTGCTCAGTGCTCAGGGTGCTGGGTGCTCAGTGCTCACGTGCTGTGTGATCAGTGCTCGGGGTGCTGGGTGCTCAGTGCTCGGGGCGCTGGGTGCTCAGTGCTCGGGGTGCTCGGTGCTCAGTGCTCGGGGTGCTGGGTGCTCAGTACTCAGGGTGCTCAGTGCTCAATACTCAGGGTGCTGGGTGCTCAGTGCTCAGTGTGCTGGGTGATCAGTGCTCGGGGTGCTGGCTGCTCGGTTCTCAGGTTGCTGGGTGCTCAGTACTCGGGGTGCTGGGTGCTCAGTACTCAGGGTTCTGGGTGCTCATTGCTCGGGGTGCTGGGTGCTCAGTGCTCGGGGTGCTGGGTGCTCAGTGCTTGGGGTGCTCGGTGCTCAGTACTCGGGGTGCTGGGTGCTCAGTTCTCAGGGTGCTGGGTCTCAGTGCTCGGGGTACTGGGTACTCAGTGCTCAGTACACAGGGTGCTGGGTGCTCAGTGCTCGGGGTGCTGGGTGCTCAGTGCTCAGTACTCAGGGTGCTGGGTGCTCAGTGCTCGGGGTGCTGGGTGCTCAGTACTCAGGGTACTTGGTGCTCAGTACTCAGGGTGCTGGGTGATCAGTGCTCAGGGTGCTGGGTGCTCAGTACTCAGGGTGCTGGGTGCTCAGTACTCAGAGTGGTCGGTGCTCAGTACTCAGGGTGCTGGGTGCTCAGTGCTCAGGGTGCTGGGTCCTCAGTGCTCGGGGTGCTGGGTGCTTAGTGCTCCGGGTGCTGGGTGCTCAGTACTCAGGGTGCTGGGTGCTCAGTACTCGGGGTGCTGGGTGCACAGTACTCAGGGTGCTGGGTGCTCAGTGCTCGGGGTGCTGGGTGCTCAGTGCTCGGGGTGCTGAGTGCTCAGTGCTCGGGGTGCTGGGTGCTCAGTGCTCGGGGTGCTGGGTGCTCAGTGCTCAGGGTGCTGGGTGCTCAGTGCTCAGGGTGCTGGGTGCACAGTGCTCGGGGTGCTGGGTGCTCAGTGCTTGGGGTGCTCGTTGCTCAGTGCTCGGGGTGCTGGGTGCTCAGTGCTCAGTACTCAGGGTGCTGGGTGCTCAGTGCTCGGGGTGCTGGGTGCTCAGTGCTCAGTACTCAGGGTGCTGGGTGCTCAGTGCTCAGGGTGCTGGGTGCTCATTGCTCAATGTGCTGGGTGCTCAGTGCTCAGGGTGCTGGGTACTCAGTGCTCAGGGTGCTGGGTACTCAGTGCTCGGGGTGCTGGGTGCTCAGTACTCGGGGTGCTGGGTGCTCAGTACTCAGGGTGCTCAGTGCTCAGTACTCAGGGTGCTCAGTGCTCAGGGTGCTGTGTGCTCAGTGCTCAGGGTGCTGGGTGCTCAGTCCTCAGGGTGCTGGGTGCTCAGTGCTCAGGGTGCTCGGTGCTCAGTGCTCAGGGTGCTGGGTGCTCAGTGCTCGGGGTGCTGGGCGCTCATTACTCAGGGTGCTGGGTGCTCAGTATTCAGGGTGCTCAGTGCTTGTGGTGCTGGGTGCTCAGTACTCAGGGTGCTCAGTGCTTGGGGTGTTGGGTGCTTAGTACTCAGGGTGCTGGGTGCTCAGTGCTCAGGGTGCTGGGTGCTCAGTTCTCAGGGTGCTGGGTGCTCAGTACTCAGGGTGCTGGGTGCTCAGTGCTCGAGGTGTTGGGTGCTCAGTGCTTGGGGTGCTGGGTGCTCAGTGCTCAGGGTGCTGGGTGCTCAGTGCTCAGGGTGCTGGGTGATCAGTGCTCGGGGTGCTGGGTGCTCAGTGCTCGGGGCGCTGGGTGCTCAGTGCTCGGGGTGCTCGGTGCTCAGTGCTCGGGGTGCTGGGTGCTCAGTACTCAGGGTGCTCAGTGCTCAGTACTCAGGGTGCTGGGTGCTCAGTGCTCAGTGTGCTGGGTGCTCAGTGCTCGGGGTGCTGGCTGCTCAGTTCTCAGGTTGCTGGGTGCTCAGTACTCGGGGTGCTGGGTGCTCAGTACTCAGGGTGCTGGGTGCTCATTGCTCGGGGTGCTGGGTGCTCAGTGCTCGGGGTGCTGGGTGCTCAGTGCTCGGGGTGCTGGGTGCTCAGTACTCGGGGTGCTGGGTGCTCAGTGCTTAGGGTGCTGGGTCTCAGTGCTCGGGGTACTGGGTACTCAGTGCTCAGTACACAGGGTGCTGGGTGCTCATTGCTCGGGGTGCTGTGTTCTCAGTGCTCAGTACTCAGGGTGCTGTTTGCTCAGTGCTCGGGGTGCTGGGTGCTCAGTACTCAGGGTACTTGGTGCTCAGTACTCAGGGTGCTGGGTGATCAGTGCTCAGGGTGCTGGGTGCTCAGTACTCAGGGTGCTCGGTGCTCAGTACTCAGGGTGCTGGGTGCTCAGTGCTCAGGGTGCTGGGTCCTCAGTGCTCTGGGTGCTGTGTGCTTAGTGCTCGGGGTGCTGGGTGCTCAGTGCTCGGGGTGCTGGGTGCTCAGTGCTCAGTACTCAGGGTGCTGGGTGCTCAGTGCTCGGGGTGCTGGGTGCTCAGTGCTCAGGGTGCTTGGTGCTCAGTGCTCAGTGTGCTGGGTGCTCAGTGCTCAGGGTGCTGGGTACTCAGTGCTCGGGGTGCTGGGTGCTCAGTACTCAGGGTGCTCGTGCTCAGTACTCAGGGTGCTGGGTGCTCAGTGCTCGGGGTGCTGGGTGCTCAGTGCTCAGTGTGCTCGGTGCTCAGTACTCAGGGTGCTGGGTTCTCAGTGCTAGGGGTTTTCTGTACTCAGGGTGCTGTGTGTTCAGTGCTCAGGGTGCTGGGTGCTCAGTTCTCAGGGTGCTCGGTGCTCGGGGTTGTGGGTGCTCAGTGCTCGGGGTGCTCGGTGCTCAGTACTCGGGGTGCTCAGTGCTCAGTACTCAGGGTGCTCGGTGCTTAGTACTCAGGGTGCTGGGTGCTCAGTGCTTGGGGTGCTGGTTGCTCAGTGCTCAGTGTGCTCGGTGCTCAGTGCTCAAGGTGCTGGGTGCTCAGTACTCAGGGTGATCATTGCTCAGGGAGCTGGGTGCTCAGTACACAGGGTGCTGGGTGCTCAGTACTCAGGGTGCTCAGTGCTCAGTACTCAGGGTGCTCAGTGCTCAGTACTAAGGTTGCTCAGTGCTCAGGGTGCTGGGTGCTCAGTGCTCGGGGTGCTCGGTGCTCAGTACTCAGGGTGCTGGGTGCTCAGTGCTCAGGGTGCAGGGTGCTCAGTGCTCAGGGTGCTGGGTGCTCAGTACACAGGGTGCTCGGTGCTCAGGGTGCTGGGTGCTCAGTGCTCGGTGTGCTCGGTGCTCATTACTCGGGGTGCTCAGTGCTCAGTACTCAGGGTGCTGGGTGCTCAGTGCTCAGGGTGCTGGGTGCTCAGTACTCAGGGTGCTGGGTGCTCGGTGCTCAGTACGCTGGGTGCTCAGTACTCAGGGTGCTGGGTGCTCAGTACTCAGGGTGCTGGGTGCTCAGTACTCAGGGTGCTCGGTGCTCAGTACTCAGGGTGCTGGGTGCTCAGTGCTCAGGGTGCTGGGTGCTCAGTACTCAGGGTGCTGGGTGCTCAGTGCTCGGGGTGCTCGGTGCTCAGTACGCTGGGTGCTCAGTACTCAGGGTGCTGGGTGCTCAGTACTCAGGGTGCTGGGTGCTTAGTACTCAGGGTGCTGGGTGCTCAGTGCTCAGGGTGCTCGGTGCTCAGTGCTCGGGGTGCTGGGTGCTCAGTACTCAGGGTGCTCAGTGCTCAGTACTCAGGGTGCTCAGTGCTCAGTACTCAGGGTGCTCAGGCTCAGTGCTCAGGGTGCAGGGTGCTCAGTGCTCGGGGTGCTGGGTGCTCAGTGCTCGGGGTGCTGGGTGTCTCAGTGCTCAGGGTGCTGGGTGCTCAGTGCTCAGAGTGCTGGGTGCTCAGTACTCATGGTGCTCAGTGCTCAGTACTCAGGGTGCAGGGTGCTCAGTGCTCAGGGTGCTCAGTGCTCAGTACTCAGGGTGCTCGGTGCTCAGTGCTCAGGGTGCTCAGTGCTCAGTACTCAGGGTGCTCAGTGCTCAGTGCTCTGAGTGCTGGGTGCTCAGTGCTCGGGGTGCTGGGTGCTCAGTGCTCAGGGTGCTGGGTGCTCAGTACTCAGGGTGCTCAGTGCTCAGGGTGCTGGGTGCTCAGTGCTCGGGGTGCTGTGTACTCAGTGCTCAGTACACAGGGTGCTGGGTGCTCAGTGCTCGGGGTGCTGGGTGCTCAGTGCTCGGGGTGATGGGTGCTCAGTGCTCGGGGTGCTGGGTGCTCAGTGCTCGGGGTGCTCGGTGCTCAGTGCTCGGGGTGCTGGGCGCTCAGTGCTCAGTACTCAGGGTGCTGGGTGCTCAGTGCTCGGGGTGCTGGGTGCTCAGTGCTCGGGGTGCTGGGTGCTCAGTGCTCGGGGTGCTGAGTGCTCAGTGCTCGGGGTGCTGGGTGCTCAGGCTCGGGGTGCTGGGTGCTCAGTGCTCAGGGTGCTGGGTGCTCAGTGCTCAGGGTGCTGGGTGCACAGTGCTCGGGGTGCTGGGTGCTCAGTGCTTGGGGTGCTCGTTGCTCAGTGCTCGGGGTGCTGGGTGCTCATTGCTCAGTACTCAGGGTGCTGTGTGCTCAGTGCTCGGGGTGCTGGGTGCTCAGTGCTCAGTACTCAGGGTGCTGGGTGCTCAGTGCTCAGGGTGCTGGGTGCTCATTGCTCAATGTGCTGGGTGCTCAGTGCTCAGGGTGCTGGGTACTCAGTGCTCAGGGTGCTGGGTACTCAGTGCTCGGGGTGCTGTGTGCTCAGTACTCAGGGTGCTGGGTGCTCAGTACTCAGGGTGCTCAGTGCTCAGTACTCAGGGTGCTCAGTGCTCAGGGTGCTGTGTGCTCAGTGCTCGGGGTGCTGGGTGCTCTGTCCTCAGGGTGCTGGGTGCTCAGTGCTCAGGGTGCTCGGTGCTCAGTGCTCAGGGTGCTGGGTGCTCAGTGCTCGAGGTGCTGGGTGCTCATTACTCAGGGTGCTGGGTGCTCAGTATTCAGGGTGCTCAGTGCTTGTGGTGCTGGGTGCTCAGTACTCAGGGTGCTCAGTGCTTGGGGTGTTGGGTGCTTAGTACTCAGGGTGCTGGGTGCTCAGTGCTCAGGGTGCTGGGTGCTCAGTACTCAGGGTGCTGGGTGCTCAGTACTAAGGGTGCTGGGTGCTCAGTGCTCGGGGTGCTGGGTGCTCAGTGCTCGGGGTGCTGGGTGCTCAGTGCTCAGGGTGCTGGGTGCTCAGTGCTCAGGGTGCTGGGTGATCAGTGTTCAGGGTGCTGGGTGCTCAGTACACAGGGTGCTCGGTGCTCGGGGTGCTGGGTGCTCAGTGCTCGGTGTGCTCGGTGCTCAGTACTCGGGGTGCTCAGTGCTCAGTACTCAGGGTGCTGGGTGCTCAGTGCTCAGGGTGCTGGGTGCTCAGTACTCAGGGTGCTGGGTGCTCGGTGCTCAGTACGCTGGGTGCTCAGTACTCAGGGTGCTGGGTGCTCAGTACTCAGGGTGCTGGGTGCTCAGTACTCAGGGTGCTCGGTGCTCAGTACTCAGGGTGCTGCGTGCTCAGTGCTCAGGGTGCTGGGTGCTCAGTACTCAGGGTGCTGGGTGCTCAGTGCTCGGGGTGCTCGGTGCTCAGTACGCTGGGTGCTCAGTACTCAGGGTGCTGGGTGCTCAGTACTCAGGGTGCTGGCTGCTTAGTACTCAGGGTGCTGGGTGCTCAGTGCTCAGGGTGCTCGGTGCTCAGTGCTCGGGGTGCTGGGTGCTCAGTACTCAGGGTGCTCAGTGCTCAGTACTCAGGGTGCTCAGTGCTCAGTACTCAGGGTGCTCAGGCTCAGTGCTCAGGGTGCAGGGTGCTCAGTGCTCGGGGTGCTGGGTGCTCAGTGCTCGGGGTGCTGGGTGTCTCAGTGCTCAGGGTGCTGGGTGCTCAGTGCTCAGAGTGCTGGGTGCTCAGTACTCATGGTGCTCAGTGCTCAGTACTCAGGGTGCAGGGTGCTCAGTGCTCAGGGTGCTCAGTGCTCAGTACTCAGGGTGCTCGGTGCTCAGTGCTCAGGGTGCTCAGTGCTCAGTACTCAGGGTGCTCAGTGCTCAGTGCTCTGGGTGCTGGGTGCTCAGTGCTCGGGGTGCTGGGTGCTCAGTGCTCAGGGTGCTGGGTGCTCAGTACTCAGGGTGCTCAGTGCTCAGGGTGCTGGGTGCTCAGTGCTCGGGGTGCTGTGTACTCAGTGCTCAGTACACAGGGTGCTGGGTGCTCAGTGCTCGGGGTGCTGGGTGCTCAGTGCTCGGGGTGATGGGTGCTCAGTGCTCGGGGTGCTGGGTGCTCAGTGCTCGGGGTGCTCGGTGCTCAGTGCTCGGGGTGCTGGGCGCTCAGTGCTCAGTACTCAGGGTGCTGGGTGCTCAGTGCTCGGGGTGCTGGGTGCTCAGTGCTCGGGGTGCTGGGTGCTCAGTGCTCGGGGTGCTGAGTGCTCAGTGCTCGGGGTGCTGGGTGCTCAGGCTCGGGGTGCTGGGTGCTCAGTGCTCAGGGTGCTGGGTGCTCAGTGCTCAGGGTGCTGGGTGCACAGTGCTCGGGGTGCTGGGTGCTCAGTGCTTGGGGTGCTCGTTGCTCAGTGCTCGGGGTGCTGGGTGCTCATTGCTCAGTACTCAGGGTGCTGTGTGCTCAGTGCTCGGGGTGCTGGGTGCTCAGTGCTCAGTACTCAGGGTGCTGGGTGCTCAGTGCTCAGGGTGCTGGGTGCTCATTGCTCAATGTGCTGGGTGCTCAGTGCTCAGGGTGCTGGGTACTCAGTGCTCAGGGTGCTGGGTACTCAGTGCTCGGGGTGCTGGGTGCTCAGTACTCAGGGTGCTGGGTGCTCAGGACTCAGGGTGCTCAGTACTCAGGGTGCTCAGTGATCAGTACTCAGGGTGCTCAGTGCTCAGTGTGCTCTGTGCTCAGTGCTCGGGGCGCTGGGTGCTCAGTCCTCAGGGTGCTGTGTGCTCAGTGCTCAGGGTGCTCGGTGCTCAGTGCTCAGGGTGCTGGGTGCTCAGTACTCAGGGTGCTGGGTGCTCAGTGCTCGGGGTCCTGGGTGCTCAGTACTCAGGGTGCTGGGTGCTCAGTGCTCAGGGTGCTGGGTGCTCAGTGCTCAGGGTGCTCGGTGCTTAGTACTCAGGGTGCTCGGTGCTCGAGGTGCTGGGTGCTCAGTGCTCAGGGTGCTTAGTGCTCAGTGCTCGGGGTGCTGGGTGCTCAGTGCTCGGGGTGCTGGGTGCTCAGTGCTCAGGGTGCTGGGTGCTCAGTGCTCGGGGTGCTGGGTGCTCAGTACTCGGGGTGCTCGGTGCTCAGTACTCAGGGTGCTGGGTGCTCAGTGCTCAGGGTGCTGGGTGCTCAGTACTTAGGGTGCTGGGTGCTCGGTGCTCAGTACGCTGGGTGCTCAGTACTCAGGGTGCTGGCTGCTCAGTACTCAGGGTGCTCGGTGCTCAGTACTCAGGGTGCTCGGTGCTCAGTACTCAGGGTGCTGGGTGCTCAGTGCTCGGGGTGCTGGGTGCTCATTACTCAGGGGGCTGGGTGCTCAGTACTCAGGGTGCTCAGTGCTTGGGGTGCTCGGTGCTCAGTACTCAGGGTGCTGGGTGCTCAGTGCTCAGGGTGCTGGGTGCTCAGTACTCAGGGTGCTGGGTGCTCAGTACTCGGGGTGCTCGGTGCTCAGTACTCAGGGTGCTGGGTGCTCAGTGCTCAGGGTGCTGGGTGCTCAGTACTCAGGGTGCTGGGTGCTCGGTGCTCAGTACGCTGGGTGCTCAGTACTCAGGGTGCTGGCTGCTCAGTAATCAGGGTGCTCGGTGCTCAGTACTCAGGGTGCTGGGTGCTCAGTACTCAGGGTGCTCGGTGCTCAGTACTCAGGGTGCTGGGTGCTCAGTGCTCGGGGTGCTGGGTGCTCATTACTCAGGGGGCTGGGTGCTCAGTACTCAGGGTGCTCAGTGCTAGGGGTGCTCGGTGCTCAGTACTCAGGGTGCTGGGTGCTCAGTGCTCAGGGTGCTGGGAGCTCAGTACTCAGGGTGCTGGGTGCTCAGTACTCGGGGTGCTCGGTGCTCAGTACTCAGGGTGCTGGGTGCTCAGTGCTCAGGGTGCTGGGTGCTCAGTACACAGGGTGCTGGGTGCTCGGTGCTCAGTACGCTGGGTGCTCAGTACTCAGGGTGCTGGCTGCTCAGTACTCAGGGTGCTCGGTGCTCAGTACTCAGGGTGCTGGGTGTTCAGTGCTCGGGGTGCTGGGTGCTCATTACTCAGGGGGCTGGGTGCTCAGTACTCAGGGTGCTCAGTGCTTGGGGTGCTGGGTGCTCAGTATTCAGGGTGCTCAGTGCTTGGGGTGTTGGGTGCTCAGTACTCAGGGTGCTGGGTGCTCAGTGCTCAGGGTGCTGGGTGCTCAGTACTCAGGGTGCTGGGTGCTCAGTACTCGGGGTGCTGGGTGCTCAGTGCTCGGGGTGCTGGGTGCTCAGTGCTCGGGGTGCTGGGTGCTCAGTGCTCGGGGTGCTGGGTGCTCAGTGCTCGGGGTGCTGGGTGCTCAGTGCTCGGGGTGTTCGGTGCTCAGTGCTCGGGGTGCTGGGCGCTCAGTGCTCAGTACTCAGGGTGCTGGGTGCTCAGTGCTCGGGGTGCTGGGTGCTCAGTGCTCGGGGTGCTGGGTGCTCAGTGCTCGGGGTGCTGGGTGCTCAGTGCTCGAGGTGCTGGGTGCTCAGTGCTCGGGGTGCTGGGTGCTCAGAGCTCAGGGTGCTGGGTGCTCAGTGCTCAGGGTGCTGGGTACTCAGTGCTCGGGGTCATGGGTACTCAGTGCTCGGGGTGCTGGGTGCTCAGTACTCAGGGTGCTGGGTGCTCGGTACTCAGGGTGCTCAGTGCTCAGTACTCAGGGTGCTCAGTGCTCAGGGTGCTGTGTGCTCAGTGCTCGGGGTGCTGGGTGCTCAGTCCTCAGGGTGCTGGGTGCTCAGTGCTCAGGGTGCTCGGTGCTCAGTGCTCAGGGTGCTGGGTGCTCAGTGCTCGGGGTGCTGGGTGCTCATTACTCAGGGTGCTGGGTGCTCAGTATTCAGGGTGCTCAGTGCATGTGGTGCTGGGTGCTCAGTACTCAGGGTGCTCAGTGCTTGGGGTGTTGGGTACTTAGTACTCAGGGTGCTGGGTGCTCAGTGCTCAGGGTGCTGGGTGCTCAGTACTCAGGTTGCTGGGTGCTCAGTACTCAGGGTGCTGGGTGCTCAGTGCTCAGGGTGCTGGGTGCTCAGTGCTCGGGGTGCTGGGTGCTCAGTGCTCAGGGTGCTGGGTGCTCAGTGCTCACGTGCTGTGTGATCAGTGCTCGGGGTGCTGGGTGCTCAGTGCTCGGGGCGCTGGGTGCTCAGTGCTCGGGGTGCTCGGTGCTCAGTGCTCGGGGTGCTGGGTGCTCAGTACTCAGGGTGCTCAGTGCTCAATACTCAGGGTGCTGGGTGCTCAGTGCTCAGTGTGCTGGGTGCTCAGTGCTCGGGGTGCTGGCTGCTCGGTTCTCAGGTTGCTGGGTGCTCAGTACTCGGGGTGCTGGGTGCTCAGTACTCAGGGTTCTGGGTGCTCATTGCTCGGGGTGCTGGGTGCTCAGTGCTCGGGGTGCTGGGTGCTCAGTGCTTGGGGTGCTCGGTGCTCAGTACTCGGCGTGCTGGGTGCTCAGTTCTCAGGGTGCTGGGTCTCAGTGCTCGGGGTACTGGGTACTCAGTGCTCAGTACACAGGGTGCTGGGTGCTCAGTGCTCGGTGTGCTGGGTGCTCAGTGCTCAGTACTCAGGGTGCTGGGTGCTCAGTGCTCGGGGTGCTGGGTGCTCAGTACTCAGGGTACTTGGTGCTCAGTACTCAGGGTGCTGGGTGATCAGTGCTCAGGGTGCTGGGTGCTCAGTACTCAGTGTGCTGGGTGCTCAGTACTCAGGGTGCTGGGTGCTCAGTACTCAGAGTGGTCGGTGCTCAGTACTCAGGGTGCTGGGTGCTCAGGGCTCAGGGTGCTGGGTCCTCAGTGCTCGGGGTGCTGGGTGCTTAGTGCTCCGGGTGCTGGGTGCTCAGTACTCAGGGTGCTGGGTGCTCAGTACTCGGGGTGCTGGGTGCACAGTACTCAGGGTGCTGGGTGCTCAGTGCTCGGGGTGCTGGGTGCTCAGTGCTCGGGGTGCTGAGTGCTCAGTGCTCGGGGTGCTGGGTGCTCAGTGCTCGGGGTGCTGGGTGCTCAGTGCTCAGGGTGCTGGGTGCTCAGTGCTCAGGGTGCTGGGTGCACAGTGCTCGGGGTGCTGGGTGCTCAGTGCTTGGCGTGCTCGTTGCTCAGTGCTCGGGGTGCTGGGTGCTCAGTGCTCAGTACTCAGGGTGCTGGGTGCTCAGTGCTCGGGGTGCTGGGTGCTCAGTGCTCAGTACTCAGGGTGCTGGGTGCTCAGTGCTCAGGGTGCTGGGTGCTCATTGCTCAATGTGCTGGGTGCTCATTGCTCAGGGTGCTGGGTACTCAGTGCTCAGGGTGCTGGGTACTCAGTGCTCAGGGTGCTGGGTACTCAGTGCTCGGGGTGCTGGGTGCTCAGTACTCGGGGTGCTGGGTGCTCAGTACTCAGGGTGCTCAGTGCTCAGTACTCAGGGTGCTCAGTGCTCAGGGTGCTGTGTGCTCAGTGCTCAGGGTGCTGGGTGCTCAGTCCTCAGGGTGCTGGGTGCTCAGTGCTCAGGGTGCTCGGTGCTCAGTGCTCAGGGTGCTGGGTGCTCAGTGCTCGGGGTGCTGGGCGCTCATTACTCAGGGTGCTGGGTGCTCAGTATTCAGGGTGCTCAGTGCTTGTGGTGCTGGGTGCTCAGTACTCAGGGTGCTCAGTGCTTGGGGTGTTGGGTGCTTAGTACTCAGGGTGCTGGGTGCTCAGTGCTCAGGGTGCTGGGTGCTCAGTTCTCAGGGTGCTGGGTGCTCAGTACTCAGGGTGCTGGGTGCTCAGTGCTCGAGGTGTTGGGTGCTCAGTGCTTGGGGTGCTGGGTGCTCAGTGCTCAGGGTGCTGGGTGCTCAGTGCTCAGGGTGCTGGGTGATCAGTGCTCGGGGTGCTGGGTGCTTAGTGCTCGGGGCGCTGGGTGCTCAGTGCTCGGGGTGCTCGGTGCTCAGTGCTCGGGGTGCTGGGTGCTCAGTACTCAGGGTGCTCAGTGCTCAGTACTCAGGGTGCTGGGTGCTCAGTGCTCAGTGTGCTGGGTGCTCAGTGCTCGGGGTGCTGGCTGCTCAGTTCTCAGGTTGCTGGGTGCTCAGTACTCGGGGTGCTGGGTGCTCAGTACTCAGGGTGCTGGGTGCTCATTGCTCGGGGTGCTGGGTGCTCAGTGCTCGGGGTGCTGGGTGCTCAGTGCTCGGGGTGCTGGGTGCTCAGTACTCGGGGTGCTGGGTGCTCAGTGCTTAGGGTGCTGGGTCTCAGTGCTCGGGGTACTGGGTACTCAGTGCTCAGTACACAGGGTGCTGGGTGCTCATTGCTCGGGGTGCTGTGTTCTCAGTGCTCAGTACTCAGGGTGCTGTTTGCTCAGTGCTCGGGGTGCTGGGTGCTCAGTACTCAGGGTACTTGGTGCTCAGTACTCAGGGTGCTGGGTGATCAGTGCTCAGGGTGCTGGGTGCTCAGTACTCAGGGTGCTCGGTGCTCAGTACTCAGGGTGCTGGGTGCTCAGTGCTCAGGGTGCTGGGTCCTCAGTGCTCTGGGTGCTGTGTGCTTAGTGCTCGGGGTGCTGGGTGCTCAGTGCTCGGGGTGCTGGGTGCTCAGTGCTCAGTACTCAGGGTGCTGGGTGCTCAGTGCTCGGGGTGCTGGGTGCTCAGTGCTCAGGGTGCTTGGTGCTCAGTGCTCAGTGTGCTGGGTGCTCAGTGCTCAGGGTGCTGGGTACTCAGTGCTCGGGGTGCTGGGTGCTCAGTATTCAGGGTGCTCGTGCTCAGTACTCAGGGTGCTGGGTGCTCAGTGCTCGGGGTGCTGGGTGCTCAGTGCTCAGTGTGCTCGGTGCTCAGTACTCAGGGTGCTGGGTTCTCAGTGCTAGGGGTTTTCTGTACTCAGGGTGCTGTGTGTTCAGTGCTCAGGGTGCTGGGTGCTCAGTACTCAGGGTGCTCGGTGCTCGGGGTTGTGGGTGCTCAGTGCTCGGGGTGCTCGCTGCTCAGTACTCGGGGTGCTCAGTGCTCAGTACTCAGGGTGCTCGGTGCTTAGTACTCAGGGTGCTGGGTGCTCAGTGCTTGGGGTGCTGGTTGCTCAGTGCTCAGTGTGCTCGGTGCTCAGTGCTCAAGGTGCTGGGTGCTCAGTACTCAGGGTGATCATTGCTCAGGGAGCTGGGTGCTCAGTACACAGGGTGCTGGGTGCTCAGTACTCAGGGTGCTCAGTGCTCAGTACTCAGGGTGCTCAGTGCTCAGTACTAAGGTTGCTCAGTGCTCAGGGTGCTGGGTGCTCAGTGCTCGGGGTGCTCGGTGCTCAGTACTCAGGGTGCTGGGTGCTCAGTGCTCAGGGTGCAGGGTGCTCAGTGCTCAGGGTGCTGGGTGCTCAGTACACAGGGTGCTCGGTGCTCAGGGTGCTGGGTGCTCAGTGCTCGGTGTGCTCGGTGCTCAGTACTCGGGGTGCTCAGTGCTCAGTACTCAGGGTGCTGGGTGCTCAGTGCTCAGGGTGCTGGGTGCTCAGTACTCAGGGTGCTGGGTGCTCGGTGCGCAGTACGCTGGGTGCTCAGTACTCAGGGTGCTGGGTGCTCAGTACTCAGGGTGCTGGGTGCTCAGTACTCAGGGTGCTCGGTGCTCAGTACTCAGGGTGCTGGGTGCTCAGTGCTCAGGGTGCTGGGTGCTCAGTACTCAGGGTGCTGGGTGCTCAGTGCTCGGGGTGCTCGGTGCTCAGTACGCTGGGTGCTCAGTACTCAGGGTGCTGGGTGCTCAGTACTCAGGGTGCTGGGTGCTTAGTACTCAGGGTGCTGGGTGCTCAGTGCTCAGGGTGCTCGGTGCTCAGTGCTCGGGGTGCTGGGTGCTCAGTACTCAGGGTGCTCAGTGCTCAGTACTCTGGGTGCTCAGTGCTCAGTACTCAGGGTGCTCAGGCTCAGTGCTCAGGGTGCAGGGTGCTCAGTGCTCGGGGTGCTGGGTGCTCAGTGCTCGGGGTGCTGGGTGTCTCAGTGCTCAGGGTGCTGGGTGCTCAGTGCTCAGAGTGCTGGGTGCTCAGTACTCATGGTGCTCAGTGCTCAGTACTCAGGGTGCAGGGTGCTCAGTGCTCAGGGTGCTCAGTGCTCAGTACTCAGGGTGCTCGGTGCTCAGTGCTCAGGGTGCTCAGTGCTCAGTACTCAGGGTGCTCAGTGCTCAGTGCTCTGGGTGCTGGGTGCTCAGTGCTCGGGGTGCTGGGTGCTCAGTGCTCAGGGTGCTGGGTGCTCAGTACTCAGGGTGCTCAGTGCTCAGGGTGCTGGGTGCTCAGTGCTCGGGGTGCTGTGTACTCAGTGCTCAGTACACAGGGTGCTGGGTGCTCAGTGCTCGGGGTGCTGGGTGCTCAGTGCTCGGGGTGATGGGTGCTCAGTGCTCGGGGTGCTGGGTGCTCAGTGCTCGGGGTGCTCGGTGCTCAGTGCTCGGGGTGCTGGGCGCTCAGTGCTCAGTACTCAGGGTGCTGGGTGCTCAGTGCTCGGGGTGCTGGGTGCTCAGTGCTCGGGGTGCTGGGTGCTCAGTGCTCGGGGTGCTGAGTGCTCAGTGCTCGGGGTGCTGGGTGCTCAGGCTCGGGGTGCTGGGTGCTCAGTGCTCAGGGTGCTGGGTGCTCAGTGCTCAGGGTGCTGGGTGCACAGTGCTCGGGGTGCTGGGTGCTCAGTGCTTGGGGTGCTCGTTGCTCAGTGCTCGGGGTGCTGGGTGCTCATTGCTCAGTACTCAGGGTGCTGTGTGCTCAGTGCTCGGGGTGCTGGGTGCTCAGTGCTCAGTACTCAGGGTGCTGGGTGCTCAGTGCTCAGGGTGCTGGGTGCTCATTGCTCAATGTGCTGGGTGCTCAGTGCTCAGGGTGCTGGGTACTCAGTGCTCAGGGTGCTGGGTACTCAGTGCTCGGGGTGCTGTGTGCTCAGTACTCAGGGTGCTGGGTGCTCAGTACTCAGGGTGCTCAGTGCTCAGTACTCAGGGTGCTCAGTGCTCAGGGTGCTGTGTGCTCAGTGCTCGGGGTGCTGGGTGCTCTGTCCTCAGGGTGCTGGGTGCTCAGTGCTCAGGGTGCTCGGTGCTCAGTGCTCAGGGTGCTGTGTGCTCAGTGCTCGAGGTGCTGGGTGCTCATTACTCAGGGTGCTGGGTGCTCAGTATTCAGGGTGCTCAGTGCTTGTGGTGCTGGGTGCTCAGTACTCAGGGTGCTCAGTGCTTGGGGTGTTGGGTGCTTAGTACTCAGGGTGCTGGGTGCTCAGTGCTCAGGGTGCTGGGTGCTCAGTACTCAGGGTGCTGGGTGCTCAGTACTCAGGGTGCTGGGTGCTCAGTGCTCGGGGTGCTGGGTGCTCAGTGCTCGGGGTGCTGGGTGCTCAGTGCTCAGGGTGCTGGGTGCTCAGTGCTCAGGGTGCTGGGTGATCAGTGCTCAGGGTGCTGGGTGCTCAGTACACAGGGTGCTCGGTGCTCGGGGTGCTGGGTGCTCAGTGCTCGGTGTGCTCGGTGCTCAGTACTCGGGGTGCTCAGTGCTCAGTACTCAGGGTGCTGGGTGCTCAGTGCTCAGGGTGCTGGGTGCTCAGTACTCAGGGTGCTGGGTGCTCGGTGCTCAGTACGCTGGGTGCTCAGTACTCAGGGTGCTGGGTGCTCAGTACTCAGGGTGCTGGGTGCTCAGTACTCAGGGTGCTCGGTGCTCAGTACTCAGGGTGCTGCGTGCTCAGTGCTCAGGGTGCTGGGTGCTCAGTACTCAGGGTGCTGGGTGCTCAGTGCTCGGGGTGCTCGGTGCTCAGTACGCTGGGTGCTCAGTACTCAGGGTGCTGGGTGCTCAGTACTCATGGTGCTGGCTGCTTAGTACTCAGGGTGCTGGGTGCTCAGTGCTCAGGGTGCTCGGTGCTCAGTGCTCGGGGTGCTGGGTGCTCAGTACTCAGGGTGCTCAGTGCTCAGTACTCAGGGTGCTCAGTGCTCAGTACTCAGGGTGCTCAGGCTCAGTGCTCAGGGTGCAGGGTGCTCAGTGCTCGGGGTGCTGGGTGCTCAGTGCTCGGGGTGCTGGGTGTCTCAGTGCTCAGGGTGCTGGGTGCTCAGTGCTCAGAGTGCTGGGTGCTCAGTACTCATGGTGCTCAGTGCTCAGTACTCAGGGTGCAGGGTGCTCAGTGCTCAGGGTGCTCAGTGCTCAGTACTCAGGGTGCTCGGTGCTCAGTGCTCAGGGTGCTCAGTGCTCAGTACTCAGGGTGCTCAGTGCTCAGTGCTCTGGGTGCTGGGTGCTCAGTGCTCGGGGTGCTGGGTGCTCAGTGCTCAGGGTGCTGGGTGCTCAGTACTCAAGGTGCTCAGTGCTCAGGGTGCTGGGTGCTCAGTGCTCGGGGTGCTGTGTACTCAGTGCTCAGTACACAGGGTGCTGGGTGCTCAGTGCTCGGGGTGCTGGGTGCTCAGTGCTCGGGGTGATGGGTGCTCAGTGCTCGGGGTGCTGGGTGCTCAGTGCTCGGGGTGCTCGGTGCTCAGTGCTCGGGGTGCTGGGCGCTCAGTGCTCAGTACTCAGGGTGCTGGGTGCTCAGTGCTCGGGGTGCTGGGTGCTCAGTGCTCGGGGTGCTGGGTGCTCAGTGCTCGGGGTGCTGAGTGCTCAGTGCTCGGGGTGCTGGGTGCTCATGCTCGGGTTGCTGGGTGCTCAGTGCTCAGGGTGCTGGGTGCTCAGTGCTCAGGGTGCTGGGTGCACAGTGCTCGGGGTGCTGGGTGCTCAGTGCTTGGGGTGCTCGTTGCTCAGTGCTCGGGGTGCTGGGTGCTCATTGCTCAGTACTCAGGGTGCTGTGTGCTCAGTGCTCGGGGTGCTGGGTGCTCAGTGCTCAGTACTCAGGGTGCTGGGTGCTCAGTGCTCAGGGTGCTGGGTGCTCATTGCTCAATGTGCTGGGTGCTCAGTGCTCAGGGTGCTGGGTACTCAGTGCTCAGGGTGCTGGGTACTCAGTGCTCGGGGTGCTGGGTGCTCAGTACTCAGGGTGCTGGGTGCTCAGGACTCAGGGTGCTCAGTGCTCAGTACTCAGGGTGCTCAGTGATCAGTACTCAGGGTGCTCAGTGCTCAGGGTGCTCTGTGCTCAGTGCTCGGGGCGCTGGGTGCTCAGTCCTCAGGGTGCTGTGTGCTCAGTGCTCAGGGTGCTCGGTGCTCAGTGCTCAGGGTGCTGGGTGCTCAGTACTCAGGGTGCTGGGTGCTCAGTGCTCGGGGTCCTGGGTGCTCAGTACTCAGGGTGCTGGGTGCTCAGTGCTCAGGGTGCTGGGTGCTCAGTGCTCAGGGTGCTCGGTGCTTAGTACTCAGGGTGCTCGGTGCTCGAGGTGCTGGGTGCTCAGTGCTCAGGGTGCTTAGTGCTCAGTGCTCGGGGTGCTGGGTGCTCAGTGCTCGGGGTGCTGGGTGCTCAGTGCTCAGGGTGCTGGGTGCTCAGTGCTCGGGGTGCTGGGTGCTCAGTACTCGGGGTGCTCGGTGCTCAGTACTCAGGGTGCTGGGTGCTCAGTGCTCAGGGTGCTGGGTGCTCAGTACTTAGGGTGCAGGGTGCTCGGTGCTCAGTACGCTGGGTGCTCAGTACTCAGGGTGCTGGCTGCTCAGTACTCAGGGTGCTCGGTGCTCAGTACTCAGGGTGCTCGGTGCTCAGTACTCAGGGTGCTGGGTGCTCAGTGCTCGGGGTGCTGGGTGCTCATTACTCAGGGGGCTGGGTGCTCAGTACTCAGGGTGCTCAGTGCTTGGGGTGCTCGGTGCTCAGTACTCAGGGTGCTGGGTGCTCAGTGCTCAGGGTGCTGGGTGCTCAGTACTCAGGGTGCTGGGTGCTCAGTACTCGGGGTGCTCGGTGCTCAGTACTCAGGGTGCTGGGTGCTCAGTGCTCAGGGTGCTGGGTGCTCAGTACTCAGGGTGCTGGGTGCTCGGTGCTCAGTACGCTGGGTGCTCAGTACTCAGGGTGCTGGCTGCTCAGTAATCAGGGTGCTCGGTGCTCAGTACTCAGGGTGCTGGGTGCTCAGTACTCAGGGTGCTCGGTGCTCAGTACTCAGGGTGCTGGGTGCTCAGTGCTCGGGGTGCTGGGTGCTCATTACTCAGGGGGCTGGGTGCTCAGTACTCAGGGTGCTCAGTGCTAGGGGTGCTCGGTGCTCAGTACTCAGGGTGCTGGGTGCTCAGTGCTCAGGGTGCTGGGAGCTCAGTACTCAGGGTGCTGGGTGCTCAGTACTCGGGGTGCTCGGTGCTCAGTACTCAGGGTGCTGGGTGCTCAGTGCTCAGGGTGCTGGGTGCTCAGTACACAGGGTGCTGGGTGCTCGGTGCTCAGTACGCTGGGTGCTCAGTACTCAGGGTGCTGGCTGCTCAGTACTCAGGGTGCTCGGTGCTCAGTACTCAGGGTGCTGGGTGTTCAGTGCTCGGGGTGCTGGGTGCTCATTACTCAGGGGGCTGGGTGCTCAGTACTCAGGGTGCTCAGTGCTTGGGGTGCTGGGTGCTCAGTATTCAGGGTGCTCAGTGCTTGGGGTGTTGGGTGCTCAGTACTCAGGGTGCTGGGTGCTCAGTGCTCAGGGTGCTGGGTGCTCAGTACTCAGGGTGCTGGGTGCTCAGTACTCGGGGTGCTGGGTGCTCAGTGCTCGGGGTGCTGGGTGCTCAGTGCTCGGGGTGCTGGGTGCTCAGTGCTCGGGGTGCTGGGTGCTCAGTGCTCGGGGTGCTGGGTGCTCAGTGCTCGGGGTGTTCGGTGCTCAGTGCTCAGGGTGCTGGGCGCTCAGTGCTCAGTACTCAGGGTGCTGGGTGCTCAGTGCTCGGGGTGCTGGGTGCTCAGTGCTCGGGGTGCTGGGTGCTCAGTGCTCGGGGTGCTGGGTGCTCAGTGCTCGAGGTGCTGGGTGCTCAGTGCTCGGGGTGCTGGGTGCTCAGAGCTCAGGGTGCTGGGTGCTCAGTGCTCAGGGTGCTGGGTACTCAGTGCTCGGGGTGCTGGGTACTCAGTGCTCGGGGTGCTGGGTGCTCAGTACTCAGGGTGCTGGGTGCTCGGTACTCAGGGTGCTCAGTGCTCAGTACTCAGGGTGCTCAGTGCTCAGGGTGCTGTGTGCTCAGTGCTCGGGGTGCTGGGTGCTCAGTCCTCAGGGTGCTGGGTGCTCAGTGCTCAGGGTGCTCGGTGCTCAGTGCTCAGGGTGCTGGGTGCTCAGTGCTCGGGGTGCTGGGTGCTCATTACTCAGGGTGCTGGGTGCTCAGTATTCAGGGTGCTCAGTGCATGTGGTGCTGGGTGCTCAGTACTCAGGGTGCTCAGTGCTTGGGGTGTTGGGTACTTAGTACTCAGGGTGCTGGGTGCTCAGTGCTCAGGGTGCTGGGTGCTCAGTACTCAGGTTGCTGGGTGCTCAGTACTCAGGGTGCTGGGTGCTCAGTGCTCAGGGTGCTGGGTGCTCAGTGCTCGGGGTGCTGGGTGCTCAGTGCTCAGGGTGCTGGGTGCTCAGTGCTCACGTGCTGTGTGATCAGTGCTCGGGGTGCTGGGTGCTCAGTGCTCGGGGCGGTGGGTGCTCAGTGCTCGGGGTGCTCGGTGCTCAGTGCTCGGGGTGCTGGGTGCTCAGTACTCAGGGTGCTCAGTGCTCAATACTCAGGGTGCTGGGTGCTCAGTGCTCAGTGTGCTGGGTGCTCAGTGCTCGGGGTGCTGGCTGCTCGGTTCTCAGGTTGCTGGGTGCTCAGTACTCGGGGTGCTGGGTGCTCAGTACTCAGGGTTCTGGGTGCTCATTGCTCGGGGTGCTGGGTGCTCAGTGCTCGGGGTGCTGGGTGCTCAGTGCTTGGGGTGCTCGGTGCTCAGTACTCGGCGTGCTGGGTGCTCAGTTCTCAGGGTGCTGGGTCTCAGTGCTCGGGGTACTGGGTACTCAGTGCTCAGTACACAGGGTGCTGGGTGCTCAGTGCTCGGGGTGCTGGGTGCTCAGTGCTCAGTACTCAGGGTGCTGGGTGCTCAGTGCTCGGGGTGCTGGGTGCTCAGTACTCAGGGTACTTGGTGCTCAGTACTCAGGGTGCTGGGTGATCAGTGCTCAGGGTGCTGGGTGCTCAGTACTCAGTGTGCTGGGTGCTCAGTACTCAGGGTGCTGGGTGCTCAGTACTCAGAGTGGTCGGTGCTCAGTACTCAGGGTGCTGGGTGCTCAGTGCTCAGGGTGCTGGGTCCTCAGTGCTCGGGGTGCTGGGTGCTTAGTGCTCCGGGTGCTGGGTGCTCAGTACTCAGGGTGCTGGGTGCTCAGTACTCGGGGTGCTGGGTGCACAGTACTCAGGGTGCTGGGTGCTCAGTGCTCGGGGTGCTGGGTGCTCAGTGCTCGGGGTGCTGAGTGCTCAGTGCTCGGGGTGCTGGGTGCTCAGTGCTCGGGGTGCTGGGTGCTCAGTGCTCAGGGTGCTGGGTGCTCAGTGCTCAGGGTGCTGGGTGCACAGTGCTCGGGGTGCTGGGTGCTCAGTGCTTGGGGTGCTCGTTGCTCAGTGCTCGGGGTGCTGGGTGCTCAGTGCTCAGTACTCAGGGTGCTGGGTGCTCAGTGCTCGGGGTGCTGGGTGCTCAGTGCTCAGTACTCAGGGTGCTGGGTGCTCAGTACTCGGGGTGCTCGGTGCTCAGTACTCAGGGTGCTGGGTGCTCAGTGCTCAGGGTGCTGGGTGCTCAGTACACAGGGTGCTGGGTGCTCGGTGCTCAGTACGCTGGGTGCTCAGTACTCAGGGTGCTGGCTGCTCAGTACTCAGGGTGCTCGGTGCTCAGTACTCAGGGTGCTGGGTGTTCAGTGCTCGGGGTGCTGGGTGCTCATTACTCAGGGGGCTGGGTGCTCAGTACTCAGGGTGCTCAGTGCTTGGGGTGCTGGGTGCTCAGTATTCAGGGTGCTCAGTGCTTGGGGTGTTGGGTGCTCAGTACTCAGGGTGCTGGGTGCTCAGTGCTCAGGGTGCTGGGTGCTCAGTACTCAGGGTGCTGGGTGCTCAGTACTCGGGGTGCTGGGTGCTCAGTGCTCGGGGTGCTGGGTGCTCAGTGCTCGGGGTGCTGGGTGCTCAGTGCTCGGGGTGCTGGGTGCTCAGTGCTCGGGGTGCTGGGTGCTCAGTGCTCGGGGTGTTCGGTGCTCAGTGCTCAGGGTGCTGGGCGCTCAGTGCTCAGTACTCAGGGTGCTGGGTGCTCAGTGCTCGGGGTGCTGGGTGCTCAGTGCTCGGGGTGCTGGGTGCTCAGTGCTCGGGGTGCTGGGTGCTCAGTGCTCGAGGTGCTGGGTGCTCAGTGCTCGGGGTGCTGGGTGCTCAGAGCTCAGGGTGCTGGGTGCTCAGTGCTCAGGGTGCTGGGTACTCAGTGCTCGGGGTGCTGGGTACTCAGTGCTCGGGGTGCTGGGTGCTCAGTACTCAGGGTGCTGGGTGCTCGGTACTCAGGGTGCTCAGTGCTCAGTACTCAGGGTGCTCAGTGCTCAGGGTGCTGTGTGCTCAGTGCTCGGGGTGCTGGGTGCTCAGTCCTCAGGGTGCTGGGTGCTCAGTGCTCAGGGTGCTCGGTGCTCAGTGCTCAGGGTGCTGGGTGCTCAGTGCTCGGGGTGCTGGGTGCTCATTACTCAGGGTGCTGGGTGCTCAGTATTCAGGGTGCTCAGTGCATGTGGTGCTGGGTGCTCAGTACTCAGGGTGCTCAGTGCTTGGGGTGTTGGGTACTTAGTACTCAGGGTGCTGGGTGCTCAGTGCTCAGGGTGCTGGGTGCTCAGTACTCAGGTTGCTGGGTGCTCAGTACTCAGGGTGCTGGGTGCTCAGTGCTCAGGGTGCTGGGTGCTCAGTGCTCGGGGTGCTGGGTGCTCAGTGCTCAGGGTGCTGGGTGCTCAGTGCTCACGTGCTGTGTGATCAGTGCTCGGGGTGCTGGGTGCTCAGTGCTCGGGGCGGTGGGTGCTCAGTGCTCGGGGTGCTCGGTGCTCAGTGCTCGGGGTGCTGGGTGCTCAGTACTCAGGGTGCTCAGTGCTCAATACTCAGGGTGCTGGGTGCTCAGTGCTCAGTGTGCTGGGTGCTCAGTGCTCGGGGTGCTGGCTGCTCGGTTCTCAGGTTGCTGGGTGCTCAGTACTCGGGGTGCTGGGTGCTCAGTACTCAGGGTTCTGGGTGCTCATTGCTCGGGGTGCTGGGTGCTCAGTGCTCGGGGTGCTGGGTGCTCAGTGCTTGGGGTGCTCGGTGCTCAGTACTCGGCGTGCTGGGTGCTCAGTTCTCAGGGTGCTGGGTCTCAGTGCTCGGGGTACTGGGTACTCAGTGCTCAGTACACAGGGTGCTGGGTGCTCAGTGCTCGGGGTGCTGGGTGCTCAGTGCTCAGTACTCAGGGTGCTGGGTGCTCAGTGCTCGGGGTGCTGGGTGCTCAGTACTCAGGGTACTTGGTGCTCAGTACTCAGGGTGCTGGGTGATCAGTGCTCAGGGTGCTGGGTGCTCAGTACTCAGTGTGCTGGGTGCTCAGTACTCAGGGTGCTGGGTGCTCAGTACTCAGAGTGGTCGGTGCTCAGTACTCAGGGTGCTGGGTGCTCAGTGCTCAGGGTGCTGGGTCCTCAGTGCTCGGGGTGCTGGGTGCTTAGTGCTCCGGGTGCTGGGTGCTCAGTACTCAGGGTGCTGGGTGCTCAGTACTCGGGGTGCTGGGTGCACAGTACTCAGGGTGCTGGGTGCTCAGTGCTCGGGGTGCTGGGTGCTCAGTGCTCGGGGTGCTGAGTGCTCAGTGCTCGGGGTGCTGGGTGCTCAGTGCTCGGGGTGCTGGGTGCTCAGTGCTCAGGGTGCTGGGTGCTCAGTGCTCAGGGTGCTGGGTGCACAGTGCTCGGGGTGCTGGGTGCTCAGTGCTTGGGGTGCTCGTTGCTCAGTGCTCGGGGTGCTGGGTGCTCAGTGCTCAGTACTCAGGGTGCTGGGTGCTCAGTGCTCGGGGTGCTGGGTGCTCAGTGCTCAGTACTCAGGGTGCTGGGTGCTCAGTGCTCAGGGTGCTGGGTGCTCATTGCTCAATGTGCTGGGTGCTCATTGCTCAGGGTGCTGGGTACTCAGTGCTCAGGGTGCTGGGTACTCAGTGCTCGGGGTGCTGGGTGCTCAGTACTCGGGGTGCTGGGTGCTCAGTACTCAGGGTGCTCAGTATTCAGGGTGCTGGGTGCTCAGTGCTCAGGGTGCTGTGTGCTCAGTGCTCAGGGTGCTGGGTGCTCAGTCCTCAGGGTGCTGGGTGCTCAGTGCTCAGGGTGCTCGGTGCTCAGTGCTCAGGGTGCTGGGTGCTCAGTGCTCGGGGTGCTGGGTGCTCATTACTCAGGGTGCTGGGTGCTCAGTATTCAGGGTGCTCAGTGCTTGTGGTGCTGGGTGCTCAGTACTCAGGGTGCTCAGTGCTTGGGGTGTTGGGTGCTTAGTACTCAGGGTGCTGGGTGCTCAGTGCTCAGGGTGCTGGGTGCTCAGTACTCAGGGTGCTGGGTGCTCAGTACTCAGGGTGCTGGGTGCTCAGTGCTCGGGGTGCTGGGTGCTCAGTGCTTGGGGTGCTGGGTGCTCAGTGCTCAGGGTGCTGGGTGCTCAGTGCTCAGGGTGCTGGGTGATCAGTGCTCGGGGTGCTGGGTGCTCAGTGCTCGGGGCGCTGGGTGCTCAGTGCTCGGGGTGCTCGGTGCTCAGTGCTCGGGGTGCTGGGTGCTCAGTACTCAGGGTGCTCAGTGCTCAGTACTCAGGGTGCTGGGTGCTCAGTGCTCAGTGTGCTGGGTGCTCAGTGCTCGGGGTGCTGGCTGCTCAGTTCTCAGGTTGCTGGGTGCTCAGTACTCGGGGTGCTGGGTGCTCAGTACTCAGGGTGCTGGGTGCTCATTGCTCGGGGTGCTGGGTGCTCAGTGCTCGGGGTGCTGGGTGCTCAGTGCTCGGGGTGCTGGGTGCTCAGTACTCGGGGTGCTGGGTGCTCAGTTTTCAGGGTGCTGGGTCTCAGTGCTCAGGGTACTGGGTACTCAGTGCTCAGTACACAGGGTGCTGGGTGCTCATTGCTCGGGGTGCTGTGTTCTCAGTGCTCAGTACTCAGGGTGCTGTTTGCTCAGTGCTCGGGGTGCTGGGTGCTCAGTACTCAGGGTACTTGGTGCTCAGTACTCAGGGTGCTGGTTGATCAGTGCTCAGGGTGCTGGGTGCTCAGTACTCAGGGTGCTCGGTGCTCAGTACTCAGGGTGCTGGGTGCTCAGTGCTCAGGGTGCTGGGTCCTCAGTGCTCTGGGTGCTGTGTGCTTAGTGCTCGGGGTGCTGGGTGCTCAGTGCTCGGGGTGCTGGGTGCTCAGTGCTCAGTACTCAGGGTGCTGGGTGCTCAGTGCTCGGGGTGCTGGGTGCTCAGTGCTCAGGGTGCTTGGTGCTCAGTGCTCAGTGTGCTGGGTGCTCAGTGCTCAGGGTGCTGGGTACTCAGTGCTCGGGGTGCTGGGTGCTCAGTACTCAGGGTGCTCGTGCTCAGTACTCAGGGTGCTGGGTGCTCAGTGCTCGGGGTGCTGGGTGCTCAGTGCTCAGTGTGCTCGGTGCTCAGTACTCAGGGTGCTGGGTTCTCAGTGCTAGGGGTTTTCTGTATTCAGGGTGCTGTGTGTTCAGTGCTCAGGGTGCTGGGTGCTCAGTACTCAGGGTGCTCGGTGCTCGGGGTTGTGGGTGCTCAGTGCTCGGGGTGCTCGGTGCTCAGTACTCGGGGTGCTCAGTGCTCAGTACTCAGGGTGCTCGGTGCTTAGTACTCAGGGTGCTGGGTGCTCAGTACTCCGGGTGCTGGTTGCTCAGTGCTCAGTGTGCTCGGTGCTCAGTGCTCAAGGTGCTGGGTGCTCAGTACTCAGGGTGATCATTGCTCAGGGAGCTGGGTGCTCAGTACACAGGGTGCTGGGTGCTCAGTACTCAGGGTGCTCAGTGCTCAGTACTCAGGGTGCTCAGTGCTCAGTACTAAGGTTGCTCAGTGCTCAGGGTGCTGGGTGCTCAGTGCTCGGGGTGCTCGGTGCTCAGTACTCAGGGTGCTGGGTGCTCAGTGCTCAGGGTGCAGGGTGCTCAGTGCTCAGGGTGCTGGGTGCTCAGTACACAGGGTGCTCGGTGCTCGGGGTGCTGGATGCTCAGTGCTCGGTGTGCTCGGTGCTCAGTACTCGGGGTGCTCAGTGCTCAGTACTCAGGGTGCTGGGTGCTCAGTGCTCAGGGTGCTGGGTGCTCAGTACTCAGGGTGCTGGGTGCTCGGTGCTCAGTACGCTGGGTGCTCAGTACTCAGGGTGCTGGGTGCTCAGTACTCAGGGTGCTGGGTGCTCAGTACTCAGGGTGCTCGGTGCTCAGTACTCAGGGTGCTGGGTGCTCAGTGCTCAGGGTGCTGGGTGCTCAGTACTCAGGGTGCTGGGTGCTCAGTGCTCGGGGTGCTCGGTGCTCAGTACGCTGGGTGCTCAGTACTCAGGGTGCTGGGTGCTTAGTACTCAGGGTGCTGGGTGCTCAGTGCTCAGGGTGCTCGGTGCTCAGTGCTCGGGGTGCTGGGTGCTCAGTACTCAGGGTGCTCAGTGCTCAGTACTCAGGGTGCTCAGTGCTCAGTACTCAGGGTGCTCAGGCTCAGTGCTCAGGGTGCAGGGTGCTCAGTGCTCGGGGTGCTGGGTGCTCAGTGCTCGGGGTGCTGGGTGTCTCAGTGCTCAGGGTGCTGGGTGCTCAGTGCTCAGAGTGCTGGGTGCTCAGTACTCATGGTGCTCAGTGCTCAGTACTCAGGGTGCAGGGTGCTCAGTGCTCAGGGTGCTCAGTGCTCAGTACTCAGAGTGCTCGGTGCTCAGTGCTCAGGGTGCTCAGTGCTCAGTACTCAGGGTGCTCAGTGCTCAGTGCTCTGGGTGCTGGGTGCTCAGTGCTCGGGGTGCTGGGTGCTCAGTGCTCAGGGTGCTGGGTGCTCAGTACTCAGGGTGCTCAGTGCTCAGGGTGCTGGGTGCTCAGTGCTCGGGGTGCTGTGTACTCAGTGCTCAGTACACAGGGTGCTCGGTGCTCAGTGCTCGGGGTGCTGGGTGCTCAGTGCTCGGGGTGATGGGTGCTCTGTGCTCGGGGTGCTGGGTGCTCAGTGCTCGGGGTGCTCGGTGCTCAGTGCTCGGGGTGCTGGGCGCTCAGTGCTCAGTACTCAGGGTGCTGGGTGCTCAGTGCTCGGGGTGCTGGGTGCTCAGTGCTCGAGGTGCTGGGTGCTCAGTGCTCGGGGTGCTGAGTGCTCAGTGCTCCTGGTGCTGGGTGCTCAGGCTCGGGGTGCTGGGTGCTCAGTGCTCAGGGTGCTGGGTGCTCAGTGCTCAGGGTGCTGGGTGCTCAGTGCTCGGGGTGCTGGGTGCTCAGTGCTTGGGGTGCTCGTTGCTCAGTGCTCGGGGTGCTGGGTGCTCAGTGCTCAGTACTCAGGGTGCTGGGTGCTCAGTGCTCGGGGTGCTGGGTGCTCAGTGCTCAGTACTCAGGGTGCTGGGTGCTCAGTGCTCAGGGTGCTGGGTGCTCAGTGCTCAGTGTGCTGGGTGCTCAGTGCTCAGGGTGCTGGGTACTCAGTGCTCAGGGTGCTGGGTACTCAGTGCTCGGGGTGCTGTGTGCTCAGTACTCAGGGTGCTGGGTGCTCAGTACTCAGGGTGCTCAGTGCTCAGTACTCAGGGTGCTCAGTGCTCAGGGTGCTGTGTGCTCAGTGCTCGGGGTGCTGGGTGCTCTGTCCTCAGGGTGCTGGGTGCTCAGTGCTCAGGGTGCTCGGTGCTCAGTGCTCAGGGTGCTGGGTGCTCAGTGCTCGAGGTGCTGGGTGCTCATTACTCAGGGTGCTGGGTGCTCAGTATTCAGGGTGCTCAGTGCTTGTGGTGCTGGGTGCTCAGTACTCAGGGTGCTCAGTGCTTGGGGTGTTGGGTGCTTAGTACTCAGGGTGCTGGGTGCTCAGTGCTCAGGGTGCTGGGTGCTCAGTACTCAGGGTGCTGGGTGCTCAGTACTCAGGGTGCTGGGTGCTCAGTGCTCGGGGTGCTGGGTGCTCAGTGCTCGGGGTGCTGGGTGCTCAGTGCTCAGGGTGCTGGGTGCTCAGTGCTCAGGGTGCTGGGTGATCAGTGCTCAGGGTGCTGGGTGCTCAGTACACAGGGTGCTCGGTGCTCGGGGTGCTGGGTGCTCAGTGCTCGGTGTGCTCGGTGCTCAGTACTCGGGGTGCTCAGTGCTCAGTACTCAGGGTGCTGGGTGCTCAGTGCTCAGGGTGCTGGGTGCTCAGTACTCAGGGTGCTGGGTGCTCGGTGCTCAGTACGCTGGGTGCTCAGTACTCAGGGTGCTTGGTGCTCAGTACTCAGGGTGCTGGGTGCTCAGTACTCAGGGTGCTCGGTGCTCAGTACTCAGGGTGCTGGGTGCTCAGTGCTCAGGGTGCTGGGTGCTCAGTACTCAGGGTGCTGGGTGCTCAGTGCTCGGGGTGCTCGGTGCTCAGTACGCTGGGTGCTCAGTACTCAGGGTGCTGGGTGCTCAGTACTCAGGGTGCTGGCTGCTTAGTACTCAGGGTGCTGGGTGCTCAGTGCTCAGGGTGCTCGGTGCTCAGTGCTCGGGGTGCTGGGTGCTCAGTACTCAGGGTGCTCAGTGCTCAGTACTCAGGGTGCTCAGTGCTCAGTACTCAGGGTGCTCAGGCTCAGTGCTCAGGGTGCAGGGTGCTCAGTGCTCGGGGTGCTGGGTGCTCAGTGCTCGGGGTGCTGGGTGTCTCAGTGCTCAGGGTGCTGGGTGCTCAGTGCTCAGAGTGCTGGGTGCTCAGTACTCATGGTGCTCAGTGCTCAGTACTCAGGGTGCAGGGTGCTCAGTGCTCAGGGTGCTCAGTGCTCAGTACTCAGGGTGCTCGGTGCTCAGTGCTCAGGGTGCTCAGTGCTCAGTACTCAGGGTGCTCAGTGCTCAGTGCTCTGGGTGCTGGGTGCTCAGTGCTCGGGGTGCTGGGTGCTCAGTGCTCAGGGTGCTGGGTGCTCAGTACTCAGGGTGCTCAGTGCTCAGGGTGCTGGGTGCTCAGTGCTCGGGGTGCTGTGTACTCAGTGCTCAGTACACAGGGTGCTGGGTGCTCAGTGCTCGGGGTGCTGGGTGCTCAGTGCTCGGGGTGATGGGTGCTCAGTGCTCGGGGTGCTGGGTGCTCAGTGCTCGGGGTGCTCGGTGCTCAGTGCTCGGGGTGCTGGGCGCTCAGTGCTCAGTACTCAGGGTGCTGGGTGCTCAGTGCTCGGGGTGCTGGGTGCTCAGTGCTCGGGGTGCTGGGTGCTCAGTGCTCGGGGTGCTGAGTGCTCAGTGCTCGGGGTGCTGGGTGCTCAGGCTCGGGGTGCTGGGTGCTCAGTGCTCAGGGTGCTGGGTGCTCAGTGCTCAGGGTGCTGGGTGCACAGTGCTCGGGGTGCTGGGTGCTCAGTGCTTGGGGTGCTCGTTGCTCAGTGCTCGGGGTGCTGGGTGCTCATTGCTCAGTACTCAGGGTGCTGTGTGCTCAGTGCTCGGGGTGCTGGGTGCTCAGTGCTCAGTACTCAGGGTGCAGGGTGCTCAGTGCTCAGGGTGCTGGGTGCTCATTCCTCAATGTGCTGGGTGCTCAGTGCTCAGGGTGCTGGGTACTCAGTGCTCAGGGTGCTGGGTACTCAGTGCTCGGGGTGCTGTGTGCTCAGTACTCAGGGTGCTGGGTGCTCAGTACTCAGGGTGCTCAGTGCTCAGTACTCAGGGTGCTCAGTGCTCAGGGTGCTGTGTGCTCAGTGCTCGGGGTGCTGGGTGCTCTGTCCTCAGGGTGCTGGGTGCTCAGTGCTCAGGGTGCTCGGTGCTCAGTGCTCAGGGTGCTGGGTGCTCAGTGCTCGAGGTGCTGGGTGCTCATTACTCAGGGTGCTGGGTGCTCAGTATTCAGGGTGCTCAGTGCTTGTGGTGCTGGGTGCTCAGTACTCAGGGTGCTCAGTGCTTGGGGTGTTGGGTGCTTAGTACTCAGGGTGCTGGGTGCTCAGTGCTCAGGGTGCTGGGTGCTCAGTACTGAGGGTGCTGGGTGCTCAGTACTCAGGGTGCTGGGTGCTCAGTGCTCGGGGTGCTGGGTGCTCAGTGCTCGGGGTGCTGGGTGCTCAGTGCTCAGGGTGCTGGGTGCTCAGTGCTCAGGGTGCTGGGTGATCAGTGCTCGGGGTGCTGGGTGCTCAGTGCTCGGGGCGCTGGGTGCTCAGTGCTCGGGGTGCTCGGTGCTCAGTGCTCGGGGTGCTGGGTGCTCAGTACTCAGGGTGCTCAGTGCTCAGTACTCAGGGTGCTGGGTGCTCAGTGCTCAGTGTGCTGGGTGCTCAGTGCTCGGGGTGCTGGCTGCTCGGTTCTCAGGTTGCTGGGTGCTCAGTACTCGGGGTGCTGGGTGCTCAGTACTCAGGGTGCTGGGTGCTCATTGCTCGGGGTGCTGGGTGCTCAGTGCTCGGGGTGCTGGGTGCTCAGTGCTCGGGGTGCTGGGTGCTCAGTACTCGGGGTGCTGGGTGCTCAGTGCTCAGGGTGCTGGGTCTCAGTGCTCGGGGTACTGGGTACTCAGTGCTCAGTACACAGGGTGCTGGGTGCTCATTGCTCGGGGTGCTGTGTTCTCAGTGCTCAGTACTCAGGGTGCTGGGTGCTCAGTGCTCGGGGTGCTGGGTGCTCAGTACTCAGGGTACTTGGTGCTCAGTACTCAGGGTGCTGGGTGATCAGTGCTCAGGGTGCTGGGTGCTCAGTACTCAGGGTGCTCGGTGCTCAGTACTCAGGGTGCTGGGTGCTCAGTGCTCAGGGTGCTGGGTCCTCAGTGCTCTGGGTGCTGTGTGCTTAGTGCTCGGGGTGCTGGGTGCTCAGTGCTCGGGGTGCTGGGTGCTCAGTGCTCAGTACTCAGGGTGCTGGGTGCTCAGTGCTCGGGGTGCTGGGTGCTCAGTGCTCAGGGTGCTTGGTGCTCAGTGCTCAGTGTGCTGGGTGCTCAGTGCTCAGGGTGCTGGGTACTCAGTGCTCGGGGTGCTGGGTGCTCAGTACTCAGGGTGCTGGGTGCTCAGTACTCAGGGTGCTGGGTGCTCAGTGCTCGGGGTGCTGGGTGCTCAGTGCTCAGTGTGCTCAGTGCTCAGTACTCAGGGTGCTGGGTTCTCAGTGCTAGGGGTTTTCTGTACTCAGGGTGCTGTGTGTTCAGTGCTCAGGGTGCTGGGTGCTCAGTACTCAGGGTGCTCGGTGCTCGGGGTTGTGGGTGCTCAGTGCTCAGGGTGCTCGGAGCTCAGTACTCGGGGTGCTCAGTGCTCAGTACTCAGGGTGCTCGGTGCTTAGTACTCAGGGTGCTGGGTGCTCAGTACTCCGGGTGCTGGTTGCTCAGTGCTCAGTGTGCTCGGTGCTCAGTGCTCAAGGTGCTGGGTGCTCAGTACTCAGGGTGATCATTGCTCAGGGAGCTGGGTGCTCAGTAATCAGGGTGCTGGGTGCTCAGTACTCAGGGTGCTCAGTGCTCAGTACTCAGGGTGCTCAGTGCTCAGTACTAAGGTTGCTCAGTGCTCAGGGTGCTGGGTGCTCAGTGCTCGGGGTGCTCGGTGCTCAGTACTCAGGGTGCTGGGTGCTCAGTGCTCAGGGTGCAGGGTGCTCAGTGCTCAGGGTGCTGGGTGCTCAGTACACAGGGTGCTCGGTGCTCGGGGTGCTGGGTGCTCAGTGCTCGGGGTGCTGGGTGCTCAGTCCTCAGGGTGCTGGGTGCTCAGTGCTCAGGGTGCTCGGTGCTCAGTGCTCAGGGTGCTGGGTGCTCAGTGCTCGGGGTGCTGGGTGCTCATTACTCAGGGTGCTGGGTGCTCAGTATTCAGGGTGCTCAGTGCATGTGGTGCTGGGTGCTCAGTACTCAGGGTGCTCAGTGCTTGGGGTGTTGGGTACTTAGTACTCAGGGTGCTGGGTGCTCAGTGCTCAGGGTGCTGGGTGCTCAGTACTCAGGTTGCTGGGTGCTCAGTACTCAGGGTGCTGGGTGCTCAGTGCTCAGGGTGCTGGGTGCTCAGTGCTCGGGGTGCTGGGTGCTCAGTGCTCAGGGTGCTGGGTGCTCAGTGCTCACGTGCTGTGTGATCAGTGCTCGGGGTGCTGGGTGCTCAGTGCTCGGGGCGCTGGGTGCTCAGTGCTCGGGGTGCTCGGTGCTCAGTGCTCGGGGTGCTGGGTGCTCAGTACTCAGGGTGCTCAGTGCTCAATACTCAGGGTGCTGGGTGCTCAGTGCTCAGTGTGCTGGGTGCTCAGTGCTCGGGGTGCTGGCTGCTCGGTTCTCAGGTTGCTGGGTGCTCAGTACTCGGGGTGCTGGGTGCTCAGTACTCAGGGTTCTGGGTGCTCATTGCTCGGGGTGCTGGGTGCTCAGTGCTCGGGGTGCTGGGTGCTCAGTGCTTGGGGTGCTCGGTGCTCAGTACTCGGCGTGCTGGGTGCTCAGTTCTCAGGGTGCTGGGTCTCAGTGCTCGGGGTACTGGGTACTCAGTGCTCAGTACACAGGGTGCTGGGTGCTCAGTGCTCGGGGTGCTGGGTGCTCAGTGCTCAGTACTCAGGGTGCTGGGTGCTCAGTGCTCGGGGTGCTGGGTGCTCAGTACTCAGGGTACTTGGTGCTCAGTACTCAGGGTGCTGGGTGATCAGTGCTCAGGGTGCTGGGTGCTCAGTACTCAGTGTGCTGGGTGCTCAGTACTCAGGGTGCTGGGTGCTCAGTACTCAGAGTGGTCGGTGCTCAGTACTCAGGGTGCTGGGTGCTCAGTGCTCAGGGTGCTGGGTCCTCAGTGCTCGGGGTGCTGGGTGCTTAGTGCTCCGGGTGCTGGGTGCTCAGTACTCAGGGTGCTGGGTGCTCAGTACTCGGGGTGCTGGGTGCACAGTACTCAGGGTGCTGGGTGCTCAGTGCTCGGGGTGCTGGGTGCTCAGTGCTCGGGGTGCTGAGTGCTCAGTGCTCGGGGTGCTGGGTGCTCAGTGCTCGGGGTGCTGGGTGCTCAGTGCTCAGGGTGCTGGGTGCTCAGTGCTCAGGGTGCTGGGTGCACAGTGCTCGGGGTGCTGGGTGCTCAGTGCTTGGGGTGCTCGTTGCTCAGTGCTCGGGGTGCTGGGTGCTCAGTGCTCAGTACTCAGGGTGCTGGGTGCTCAGTGCTCGGGGTGCTGGGTGCTCAGTGCTCAGTACTCAGGGTGCTGGGTGCTCAGTGCTCAGGGTGCTGGGTGCTCATTGCTCAATGTGCTGGGTGCTCATTGCTCAGGGTGCTGGGTACTCAGTGCTCAGGGTGCTGGGTACTCAGTGCTCGGGGTGCTGGGTGCTCAGTACTCGGGGTGCTGGGTGCTCAGTACTCAGGGTGCTCAGTGCTCAGTACTCAGGGTGCTCAGTGCTCAGGGTGCTGTGTGCTCAGTGCTCAGGGTGCTGGGTGCTCAGTCCTCAGGGTGCTGGGTGCTCAGTGCTCAGGGTGCTCGGTGCTCAGTGCTCAGGGTGCTGGGTGCTCAGTGCTCGGGGTGCTGGGTGCTCATTACTCAGGGTGCTGGGTGCTCAGTATTCAGGGTGCTCAGTGCTTGTGGTGCTGGGTGCTCAGTACTCAGGGTGCTCAGTGCTTGGGGTGTTGGGTGCTTAGTACTCAGGGTGCTGGGTGCTCAGTGCTCAGGGTGCTGGGTGCTCAGTACTCAGGGTGCTGGGTGCTCAGTACTCAGGGTGCTGGGTGCTCAGTGCTCGGGGTGCTGGGTGCTCAGTGCTTGGGGTGCTGGGTGCTCAGTGCTCAGGGTGCTGGGTGCTCAGTGCTCAGGGTGCTGGGTGATCAGTGCTCGGGGTGCTGGGTGCTCAGTGCTCGGGGCGCTGGGTGCTCAGTGCTCGGGGTGCTCGGTGCTCAGTGCTCGGGGTGCTGGGTGCTCAGTACTCAGGGTGCTCAGTGCTCAGTACTCAGGGTGCTGGGTGCTCAGTGCTCAGTGTGCTGGGTGCTCAGTGCTCGGGGTGCTGGCTGCTCAGTTCTCAGGTTGCTGGGTGCTCAGTACTCGGGGTGCTGGGTGCTCAGTACTCAGGGTGCTGGGTGCTCATTGCTCGGGGTGCTGGGTGCTCAGTGCTCGGGGTGCTGGGTGCTCAGTGCTCGGGGTGCTGGGTGCTCAGTACTCGGGGTGCTGGGTGCTCAGTTTTCAGGGTGCTGGGTCTCAGTGCTCAGGGTACTGGGTACTCAGTGCTCAGTACACAGGGTGCTGGGTGCTCATTGCTCGGGGTGCTGTGTTCTCAGTGCTCAGTACTCAGGGTGCTGTTTGCTCAGTGCTCGGGGTGCTGGGTGCTCAGTACTCAGGGTACTTGGTGCTCAGTACTCAGGGTGCTGGTTGATCAGTGCTCAGGGTGCTGGGTGCTCAGTACTCAGGGTGCTCGGTGCTCAGTACTCAGGGTGCTGGGTGCTCAGTGCTCAGGGTGCTGGGTCCTCAGTGCTCTGGGTGCTGTGTGCTTAGTGCTCGGGGTGCTGGGTGCTCAGTGCTCGGGGTGCTGGGTGCTCAGTGCTCAGTACTCAGGGTGCTGGGTGCTCAGTGCTCGGGGTGCTGGGTGCTCAGTGCTCAGGGTGCTTGGTGCTCAGTGCTCAGTGTGCTGGGTGCTCAGTGCTCAGGGTGCTGGGTACTCAGTGCTCGGGGTGCTGGGTGCTCAGTACTCAGGGTGCTCGTGCTCAGTACTCAGGGTGCTGGGTGCTCAGTGCTCGGGGTGCTGGGTGCTCAGTGCTCAGTGTGCTCGGTGCTCAGTACTCAGGGTGCTGGGTTCTCAGTGCTAGGGGTTTTCTGTATTCAGGGTGCTGTGTGTTCAGTGCTCAGGGTGCTGGGTGCTCAGTACTCAGGGTGCTCGGTGCTCGGGGTTGTGGGTGCTCAGTGCTCGGGGTGCTCGGTGCTCAGTACTCGGGGTGCTCAGTGCTCAGTACTCAGGGTGCTCGGTGCTTAGTACTCAGGGTGCTGGGTGCTCAGTACTCCGGGTGCTGGTTGCTCAGTGCTCAGTGTGCTCGGTGCTCAGTGCTCAAGGTGCTGGGTGCTCAGTACTCAGGGTGATCATTGCTCAGGGAGCTGGGTGCTCAGTACACAGGGTGCTGGGTGCTCAGTACTCAGGGTGCTCAGTGCTCAGTACTCAGGGTGCTCAGTGCTCAGTACTAAGGTTGCTCAGTGCTCAGGGTGCTGGGTGCTCAGTGCTCGGGGTGCTCGGTGCTCAGTACTCAGGGTGCTGGGTGCTCAGTGCTCAGGGTGCAGGGTGCTCAGTGCTCAGGGTGCTGGGTGCTCAGTACACAGGGTGCTCGGTGCTCGGGGTGCTGGGTGCTCAGTGCTCGGTGTGCTCGGTGCTCAGTACTCGGGGTGCTCAGTGCTCAGTACTCAGGGTGCTGGGTGCTCAGTGCTCAGGGTGCTGGGTGCTCAGTACTCAGGGTGCTGGGTGCTCGGTGCTCAGTACGCTGGGTGCTCAGTACTCAGGGTGCTGGGTGCTCAGTACTCAGGGTGCTGGGTGCTCAGTACTCAGGGTGCTCGGTGCTCAGTACTCAGGGTGCTGGGTGCTCAGTGCTCAGGGTGCTGGGTGCTCAGTACTCAGGGTGCTGGGTGCTCAGTGCTCGGGGTGCTCGGTGCTCAGTACGCTGGGTGCTCAGTACTCAGGGTGCTGGGTGCTCAGTACTCAGGGTGCTGGGTGCTTAGTACTCAGGGTGCTGGGTGCTCAGTGCTCAGGGTGCTCGGTGCTCAGTGCTCGGGGTGCTGGGTGCTCAGTACTCAGGGTGCTCAGTGCTCAGTACTCAGGGTGCTCAGTGCTCAGTACTCAGGGTGCTCAGGCTCAGTGCTCAGGGTGCAGGGTGCTCAGTGCTCGGGGTGCTGGGTGCTCAGTGCTCGGGGTGCTGGGTGTCTCAGTGCTCAGGGTGCTGGGTGCTCAGTGCTCAGAGTGCTGGGTGCTCAGTACTCATGGTGCTCAGTGCTCAGTACTCAGGGTGCAGGGTGCTCAGTGCTCAGGGTGCTCAGTGCTCAGTACTCAGGGTGCTCGGTGCTCAGTGCTCAGGGTGCTCAGTGCTCAGTACTCAGGGTGCTCAGTGCTCAGTGCTCTGGGTGCTGGGTGCTCAGTGCTCGGGGTGCTGGGTGCTCAGTGCTCAGGGTGCTGGGTGCTCAGTACTCAGGGTGCTCAGTGCTCAGGGTGCTGGGTGCTCAGTGCTCGGGGTGCTGTGTACTCAGTGCTCAGTACACAGGGTGCTCGGTGCTCAGTGCTCGGGGTGCTGGGTGCTCAGTGCTCGGGGTGATGGGTGCTCTGTGCTCGGGGTGCTGGGTGCTCAGTGCTCGGGGTGCTCGGTGCTCAGTGCTCGGGGTGCTGGGCGCTCAGTGCTCAGTACTCAGGGTGCTGGGTGCTCAGTGCTCGGGGTGCTGGGTGCTCAGTGCTCGAGGTGCTGGGTTCTCAGTGCTCGGGGTGCTGAGTGCTCAGTGCTCCTGGTGCTGGGTGCTCAGGCTCGGGGTGCTGGGTGCTCAGTGCTCAGGGTGCTGGGTGCTCAGTGCTCAGGGTGCTGGGTGCTCAGTGCTCGGGGTGCTGGGTGCTCAGTGCTTGGGGTGCTCGTTGCTCAGTGCTCGGGGTGCTGGGTGCTCAGTGCTCAGTACTCAGGGTGCTGGGTGCTCAGTGCTCGGGGTGCTGGGTGCTCAGTGCTCAGTACTCAGGGTGCTGGGTGCTCAGTGCTCAGGGTGCTGGGTGCTCAGTGCTCAGTGTGCTGGGTGCTCAGTGCTCAGGGTGCTGGGTACTCAGTGCTCAGGGTGCTGGGTACTCAGTGCTCGGGGTGCTGTGTGCTCAGTACTCAGGGTGCTGGGTGCTCAGTACTCAGGGTGCTCAGTGCTCAGTACTCAGGGTGCTCAGTGCTCAGGGTGCTGTGTGCTCAGTGCTCGGGGTGCTGGGTGCTCTGTCCTCAGGGTGCTGGGTGCTCAGTGCTCAGGGTGCTCGGTGCTCAGTGCTCAGGGTGCTGGGTGCTCAGTGCTCGAGGTGCTGGGTGCTCATTACTCAGGGTGCTGGGTGCTCAGTATTCAGGGTGCTCAGTGCTTGTGGTGCTGGGTGCTCAGTACTCAGGGTGCTCAGTGCTTGGGGTGTTGGGTGCTTAGTACTCAGGGTGCTGGGTGCTCAGTGCTCAGGGTGCTGGGTGCTCAGTACTCAGGGTGCTGGGTGCTCAGTACTCAGGGTGCTGGGTGCTCAGTGCTCGGGGTGCTGGGTGCTCAGTGCTCGGGGTGCTGGGTGCTCAGTGCTCAGGGTGCTGGGTGCTCAGTGCTCAGGGTGCTGGGTGATCAGTGCTCAGGGTGCTGGGTGCTCAGTACACAGGGTGCTCGGTGCTCGGGGTGCTGGGTGCTCAGTGCTCGGTGTGCTCGGTGCTCAGTACTCGGGGTGCTCAGTGCTCAGTACTCAGGGTGCTGGGTGCTCAGTGCTCAGGGTGCTGGGTGCTCAGTACTCAGGGTGCTGGGTGCTCGGTGCTCAGTACGCTGGGTGCTCAGTACTCAGGGTGCTTGGTGCTCAGTACTCAGGGTGCTGGGTGCTCAGTACTCAGGGTGCTCGGTGCTCAGTACTCAGGGTGCTGGGTGCTCAGTGCTCAGGGTGCTGGGTGCTCAGTACTCAGGGTGCTGGGTGCTCAGTGCTCGGGGTGCTCGGTGCTCAGTACGCTGGGTGCTCAGTACTCAGGGTGCTGGGTGCTCAGTACTCAGGGTGCTGGCTGCTTAGTACTCAGGGTGCTGGGTGCTCAGTGCTCAGGGTGCTCGGTGCTCAGTGCTCGGGGTGCTGGGTGCTCAGTACTCAGGGTGCTCAGTGCTCAGTACTCAGGGTGCTCAGTGCTCAGTACTCAGGGTGCTCAGGCTCAGTGCTCAGGGTGCAGGGTGCTCAGTGCTCGGGGTGCTGGGTGCTCAGTGCTCGGGGTGCTGGGTGTCTCAGTGCTCAGGGTGCTGGGTGCTCAGTGCTCAGAGTGCTGGGTGCTCAGTACTCATGGTGCTCAGTGCTCAGTACTCAGGGTGCAGGGTGCTCAGTGCTCAGGGTGCTCAGTGCTCAGTACTCAGGGTGCTCGGTGCTCAGTGCTCAGGGTGCTCAGTGCTCAGTACTCAGGGTGCTCAGTGCTCAGTGCTCTGGGTGCTGGGTGCTCAGTGCTCGGGGTGCTGGGTGCTCAGTGCTCAGGGTGCTGGGTGCTCAGTACTCAGGGTGCTCAGTGCTCAGGGTGCTGGGTGCTCAGTGCTCGGGGTGCTGTGTACTCAGTGCTCAGTACACAGGGTGCTGGGTGCTCAGTGCTCGGGGTGCTGGGTGCTCAGTGCTCGGGGTGATGGGTGCTCAGTGCTCGGGGTGCTGGGTGCTCAGTGCTCGGGGTGCTCGGTGCTCAGTGCTCGGGGTGCTGGGCGCTCAGTGCTCAGTACTCAGGGTGCTGGGTGCTCAGTGCTCGGGGTGCTGGGTGCTCAGTGCTCGGGGTGCTGGGTGCTCAGTGCTCGGGGTGCTGAGTGCTCAGTGCTCGGGGTGCTGGGTGCTCAGGCTCGGGGTGCTGGGTGCTCAGTGCTCAGGGTGCTGGGTGCTCAGTGCTCAGGGTGCTGGGTGCACAGTGCTCGGGGTGCTGGGTGCTCAGTGCTTGGGGTGCTCGTTGCTCAGTGCTCGGGGTGCTGGGTGCTCATTGCTCAGTACTCAGGGTGCTGTGTGCTCAGTGCTCGGGGTGCTGGGTGCTCAGTGCTCAGTACTCAGGGTGCAGGGTGCTCAGTGCTCAGGGTGCTGGGTGCTCATTCCTCAATGTGCTGGGTGCTCAGTGCTCAGGGTGCTGGGTACTCAGTGCTCAGGGTGCTGGGTACTCAGTGCTCGGGGTGCTGTGTGCTCAGTACTCAGGGTGCTGGGTGCTCAGTACTCAGGGTGCTCAGTGCTCAGTACTCAGGGTGCTCAGTGCTCAGGGTGCTGTGTGCTCAGTGCTCGGGGTGCTGGGTGCTCTGTCCTCAGGGTGCTGGGTGCTCAGTGCTCAGGGTGCTCGGTGCTCAGTGCTCAGGGTGCTGGGTGCTCAGTGCTCGAGGTGCTGGGTGCTCATTACTCAGGGTGCTGGGTGCTCAGTATTCAGGGTGCTCAGTGCTTGTGGTGCTGGGTGCTCAGTACTCAGGGTGCTCAGTGCTTGGGGTGTTGGGTGCTTAGTACTCAGGGTGCTGGGTGCTCAGTGCTCAGGGTGCTGGGTGCTCAGTACTGAGGGTGCTGGGTGCTCAGTACTCAGGGTGCTGGGTGCTCAGTGCTCGGGGTGCTGGGTGCTCAGTGCTCGGGGTGCTGGGTGCTCAGTGCTCAGGGTGCTGGGTGCTCAGTGCTCAGGGTGCTGGGTGATCAGTGCTCGGGGTGCTGGGTGCTCAGTGCTCGGGGCGCTGGGTGCTCAGTGCTCGGGGTGCTCGGTGCTCAGTGCTCGGGGTGCTGGGTGCTCAGTACTCAGGGTGCTCAGTGCTCAGTACTCAGGGTGCTGGGTGCTCAGTGCTCAGTGTGCTGGGTGCTCAGTGCTCGGGGTGCTGGCTGCTCGGTTCTCAGGTTGCTGGGTGCTCAGTACTCGGGGTGCTGGGTGCTCAGTACTCAGGGTGCTGGGTGCTCATTGCTCGGGGTGCTGGGTGCTCAGTGCTCGGGGTGCTGGGTGCTCAGTGCTCGGGGTGCTGGGTGCTCAGTACTCGGGGTGCTGGGTGCTCAGTGCTCAGGGTGCTGGGTCTCAGTGCTCGGGGTACTGGGTACTCAGTGCTCAGTACACAGGGTGCTGGGTGCTCATTGCTCGGGGTGCTGTGTTCTCAGTGCTCAGTACTCAGGGTGCTGGGTGCTCAGTGCTCGGGGTGCTGGGTGCTCAGTACTCAGGGTACTTGGTGCTCAGTACTCAGGGTGCTGGGTGATCAGTGCTCAGGGTGCTGGGTGCTCAGTACTCAGGGTGCTCGGTGCTCAGTACTCAGGGTGCTGGGTGCTCAGTGCTCAGGGTGCTGGGTCCTCAGTGCTCTGGGTGCTGTGTGCTTAGTGCTCGGGGTGCTGGGTGCTCAGTGCTCGGGGTGCTGGGTGCTCAGTGCTCAGTACTCAGGGTGCTGGGTGCTCAGTGCTCGGGGTGCTGGGTGCTCAGTGCTCAGGGTGCTTGGTGCTCAGTGCTCAGTGTGCTGGGTGCTCAGTGCTCAGGGTGCTGGGTACTCAGTGCTCGGGGTGCTGGGTGCTCAGTACTCAGGGTGCTGGGTGCTCAGTACTCAGGGTGCTGGGTGCTCAGTGCTCGGGGTGCTGGGTGCTCAGTGCTCAGTGTGCTCAGTGCTCAGTACTCAGGGTGCTGGGTTCTCAGTGCTAGGGGTTTTCTGTACTCAGGGTGCTGTGTGTTCAGTGCTCAGGGTGCTGGGTGCTCAGTACTCAGGGTGCTCGGTGCTCGGGGTTGTGGGTGCTCAGTGCTCAGGGTGCTCGGAGCTCAGTACTCGGGGTGCTCAGTGCTCAGTACTCAGGGTGCTCGGTGCTTAGTACTCAGGGTGCTGGGTGCTCAGTACTCCGGGTGCTGGTTGCTCAGTGCTCAGTGTGCTCGGTGCTCAGTGCTCAAGGTGCTGGGTGCTCAGTACTCAGGGTGATCATTGCTCAGGGAGCTGGGTGCTCAGTAATCAGGGTGCTGGGTGCTCAGTACTCAGGGTGCTCAGTGCTCAGTACTCAGGGTGCTCAGTGCTCAGTACTAAGGTTGCTCAGTGCTCAGGGTGCTGGGTGCTCAGTGCTCGGGGTGCTCGGTGCTCAGTACTCAGGGTGCTGGGTGCTCAGTGCTCAGGGTGCAGGGTGCTCAGTGCTCAGGGTGCTGGGTGCTCAGTACACAGGGTGCTCGGTGCTCGGGGTGCTGGGTGCTCAGTGCTCGGTGTGCTCGGTGCTCAGTACTCGGGGAGCTCAGTGCTCAGTACTCAGGGTGCTGGGTGCTCAGTGCTCAGGGTGCTGGGTGCTCAGTACTCAGGGTGCTGGGTGCTCGGTGCTCAGTACGCTGGGTGCTCAGTACTCAGGGTGCTGGGTGCTCAGTACTCAGGGTGCTGGGTGCTCAGTACTCAGGGTGCTCGGTGCTCAGTACTCAGGGTGCTGGGTGCTCAGTGCTCAGGGTGCTGGGTGCTCATTGCTCAATGTGCTGGGTGCTCAGTGCTCAGGGTGCTGGGTACTCAGTGCTCAGGGTGCTGGGTACTCAGTGCTCGGGGTGCTGTGTGCTCAGTACTCAGGGTGCTGGGTGCTCAGTACTCAGGGTGCTCAGTGCTCAGTACTCAGGGTGCTCAGTGCTCAGGGTGCTGTGTGCTCAGTGCTCGGGGTGCTGGGTGCTCTGTCCTCAGGGTGCTGGGTGCTCAGTGCTCAGGGTGCTCGGTGCTCAGTGCTCAGGGTGCTGGGTGCTCAGTGCTCGAGGTGCTGGGTGCTCATTACTCAGGGTGCTGGGTGCTCAGTATTCAGGGTGCTCAGTGCTTGTGGTGCTGGGTGCTCAGTACTCAGGGTGCTCAGTGCTTGGGGTGTTGGGTGCTTAGTACTCAGGGTGCTGGGTGCTCAGTGCTCAGGGTGCTGGGTGCTCAGTACTCAGGGTGCTGGGTGCTCAGTACTCAGGGTGCTGGGTGCTCAGTGCTCGGGGTGCTGGGTGCTCAGTGCTCGGGGTGCTGGGTGCTCAGTGCTCAGGGTGCTGGGTGCTCAGTGCTCAGGGTGCTGGGTGATCAGTGCTCGGGGTGCTGGGTGCTCAGTGCTCGGGGCGCTGGGTGCTCAGTGCTCATGGTGCTCGGTGCTCAGTGCTCAGGGTGCTGGGTGCTCAGTACTCAGGGTGCTCAGTGCTCAGTACTCAGGGTGCTGGGTGCTCAGTGCTCAGTGTGCTGGGTGCTCAGTGCTCGGGGTGCTGGCTGCTCGGTTCTCAGGTTGCTGGGTGGTCAGTACTCGGGGTGCTGGGTGCTCAGTACTCAGGGTGCTGGGTGCTCATTGCTCGGGGTGCTGGGTGCTCAGTGCTCGGGGTGCTGGGTGCTCAGTGCTCGGGGTGCTGGGTGCTCAGTTCTCGGGGTGCTGGGTGCTCAGTGCTCAGGGTGCTGGGTCTCAGTGCTCGGGGTACTGGGTACTCAGTGCTCAGTACACAGGGTGCTGGGTGCTCATTGCTCGGGGTGCTGTGTTCTCAGTGCTCAGTACTCAGGGTGCTGGGTGCTCAGTGCTCGGGGTGCTGGGTGCTCAGTACTCAGGGTACTTGGTGCTCAGTACTCAGGGTGCTGGGTGATCAGTGCTCAGGGTGCTGGGTGCTCAGTACTCAGGGTGCTCGGTGCTCAGTACTCAGGGTGCTGGGTGCTCAGTGCTCAGGGTGCTGGGTCCTCAGTGCTCTGGGTGCTGTGTGCTTAGTGCTCGGGGTGCTGGGTGCTCAGTACTCAGGGTGCTGGGTGCTAAGTACTCGGGGTGCTGGGTGCTCAGTACTCAGGGAGCTGGGTGCTCAGTACTCACGGTGCTGGGTGCTCAGTAATCGGGTGTTGGGTGCTCAGTGCTCAGGGTGCTGGGTGCTCAGTGCTCGGGGTGCTGGGTGCTCAGTGCTCAGTACTCAGTGTGCTGGGTGCTCAGTGCTCGGGGTGCTGGGTGCTCAGTGCTCAGAACTCAGGGTGCTGGGTGCTCAGTGCTCAGGGTGCTTGGTGCTCAGTGCTCAGTGTGCTGGGTGCTCAGTGCTCAGGGTGCTGGGTACTCAGTGCTCGGGGTGCTGGGTGCTCAGTACTCAGGGTGCTGGGTGCTCAGTACTCAGGGTGCTGGGTGCTCAGTGCTCGGGGTGCTGGGTGCTCAGTGCTCAGTGTGCTCGGTGCTCAGTACTCAGGGTGCTGGATTCTCAGTGCTAGGGGTTTTCTGTACTCAGGGTGCTGTGTGTTCAGTGCTCAGGGTGCTGGGTGCTCAGTACTCAGGGTGCTCGGTGCTCGGGGTTCTGGGTGCTCAGTGCTCGGGGTGCTCGGTGCTCAGTACTCGGGGTGCTCAGTGCTCAGTACTCAGGGTGCTTGGTGCTTAGTTCTCAGGGTGCTGGGTGCTCAGTACTCCGGGTGCTGGTTGCTCAGTGCTCAGTGTGCTCGGTGCTCAGTGCTCAAGGTGCTGGGTGCTCAGTACTCAGTGTGATCATTGCTCAGGGAGCTGGGTCCTCAGTACTCAGGGTGCTGGGTGCTCAGTACTCAGGGTGCTCAGTGCTCAGTACTCAGGGTGCTCAGTGCTCAGTACTAAGGTTGCTCAGTGCTCAGGGTGCTGGGTGCTCAGTGCTCGGGGTGCTCGGTGCTCAGTATTCAGGGTGCTGGGTGCTCAGTGCTCAGGGTGCTGGGTGCTCAGTGCTCAGGGTGCTGGGTGCTCAGTACACAGGGTGCTCGGTGCTCTGGGTGCTGGGTGCTCAGTGCTCGGTGTGCTCGGTGCTCAGTACTCGGGGTGCTCAGTGCTCAGTACTCAGGGTGCTGGGTGCTCAGTGCTCAGGGTGCTGGGTGCTCAGTACTCAGGGTGCTGGGTGCTCGGTGCTCAGTACGCTGGGTGCTCAGTACTCAGGGTGCTGGGTGCTCAGTACTCAGGGTGCTGGGTGCTCAGTACTCAGGGTGCTCGGTGCTAAGTACTCAGGGTGCTGGGTGCTCAGTGCTCAGGGTGCTGGGTGCTCAGTACTCAGGGTGCTGGGTGCTCAGTGCTCAGGGTGCTGGGTGCTCAGTACGCTGGGTGCTCAGTACTCAGGGTGCTGGGTGCTCAGTACTCAGGGTGCTGGGTGCTTAGTACTCAGGGTGCTGGGTGCTCAGTGCTCAGGGTGCTCGGTGCTCAGTGCTCGGGGTGCTGGGTGCTCAGTACTCAGGGTGCTCAGTGCTCAGTACTCAGGGTGCTCAGTGCTCAGTATTCAGGGTGCTCAGGCTCAGTGCTCAGGGTGCAGGGTGCTCAGTGCTCGGGGTGCTGGGTGCTCAGTGCTCGGGGTGCTGGGTGTCTCAGTGCTCAGGGTGCTGGGTGCTCAGTGCTCAGAGTGCTGGGTGCTCAGTACTCATGGTGCTCGGTGCTCAGTACTCAGGGTGCAGGGTGCTCAGTGCTCAGGGTGCTCAGTGCTCAGTACTCAGGGTGCTCGGTGCTCCGTGCTCAGGGTGCTGGGTCGCAGTGCTCGGGGTACTGGTTACTCAGTGCTCAGTACACAGGGTGCTGGGTGCTCAGTGCTCGGGGTGCTGTGTGCTCAGTGCTCAGTACTCAGGGTGCTGGGTGCTCAGTGCTCGGGGTGCAGGGTGCTCAGTACTCAGGGAGCTGGGTGCTCAGTACTCAGGGTGCTGGGTGCTCATTACTCAGGGTGCTGGGTGCTCAGTACTCAGGGTGCTCAGTGCTTGGGGTGCTGGGTGCTCAGTGCTCAGGGTGCTCAGTGCTTGGGGTGTTGGGTGCTCAGTGCTCAGTACTCAGGGTGCTCGGTGCTCAGTGCTCAGGGTGCTCAGTGCTCAGTACTCAGGGTGCTCAGTGCTCAGTGCTCTGGGTGCTGGGTGCTCAGTGCTCGGGGTGCTGGGTGCTCAGTGCTCAGGGTGCTGGGTGCTCAGTTCTCAGGGTGCTCGGTGCTCAGGGTGCTGGGTGCTCAGTGCTCGGGGTGCTGGGTACTCAGTGCTCAGTACACAGGGTGCTGGGTGCTCAGTGCTCGGGGTGCTGGGTGCTCAGTGCTCAGTACTCAGGGTGCTGGGTGCTCAGTGCTCGGGGTGCTGGATGCTCAGTACTCAGGGTGCTGGGTGCTCAGTGCTCAGGGTGCTGGGTGCTCAGTACTCAGGGTGCTGGGTGCTCAGTACGCAGTATGCTGGGTGCTCAGTGCTCAGGGTGCTGGGTGCTCAGTGCTCGGGGTGCTGGGTGCTCAGTACTCAGGGTGCTCGGTGCTCAGTACTCAGGGTGCTGGGTGCTCAGTGCTCAGGGTGCTGTGTGCTCAGTACTCAGGGTGCTGGGTGCTCGGTGCTCAGTATGCTGGGTGCTCAGTACTCAGGGTGCTGGCAGCTCAGTACTCAGGGTGCTCGGTGCTCAGTACTCAGGGTGCTGGCTGCTCAGTGCTCGGGGTGCTCAGTGCTTGGGGTGCTGGGTGCTCAGTACTCAGGGTGCTCAGTGCTTGGGGTGTTGGGTGCTTAGTACTCAGGGTGCTGGGTGCTCAGTGCTCAGGGTGCTGGGTGCTCAGTACTCAGGGTGCTGGGTGCTCAGTACTCAGGGTGCTGGGTGCTCAGTGCTCGGGGTGCTGGGTGCTCAGTACTCGGGGTGCTCAGTGCTCAGTACTCAGGTTGCTGGGTGCTCAGTACTCGGGGTGCTGGGTGCTCAGTGCTCGGGGTGCTGGGTGTCTCAGTGCTCAGGGTGCTGGGTGCTCAGTGCTCAGAGTGCTGGGTGCTCAGTACTCAGGGTGCTCGGTGCTCAGTACTCAGGGTGCTGGGTGCTCAGCGCTCAGGGTGCTCAGTGCTCAGTTCTCAGCGTGCTGGGTGCTCAGTGCTCAGGGTGCTCGGTGCTCAGTACTCAGGGTGCTCAGTGCTCAGTACTCAGCGTTCTGGGTGCTCAGTGCTCAGGGTGCTGTTTTCTCAGTACTCAGGGTGCTGGGTGCTTAGTACTCAGGGTGCTCGGTCCTCAGTGCTCAGGGTGCTGGGTGCTCAGTACTCAGGGTGCATGGTGCTCAGTGCTCAGGGTGCTCAGTGCTCAGTACTCAGGGAGCTCAGTGCTCAGTGCTCTGGGTGCTGGGAGCTCAGTACTCAGGGTGCTGGGTGCTCAGTGTGCTGGGTGCTCAGTGCTCGGGGTGCTCAGTACTCAGGGTGCTGTGTGTTCAGTGCTCAGGGTATTGGGTGCTCAGTACTCAGGGTGCTTGCTGCTTAGTACTCAGGGTGCTGGGTGCTCAGTACTCCGGGTGCTGGGTGCTCAGTGCTCTAGGTGCTCTGTGCTCAGTGCTCAGGGCTCAGGGTGCTTGGTGCTCAGTACTCTGGGTGCTCATTGCTCAGGGTGCTGGGTGCTCAGTACTCAGGGTGCTCAGTGCTCAGTTCTCAGGGTGCTCAGTGCTCAGGACTCAGGTTGCTCAGGGCTCAGGGTGCTGGGTTCTCACTGCTCGGGGAGCTGGGTGCTCAGTGCTCAGGGTGCTGTGTGCTCAGTGCTCGGGGTGCTGGGTGCTCAGTACTCAGGGTGCTGGGTGCTCAGTGCTAAGGGTGCTGGGTGCTCAGTGCTCAGGGTGCTCGGTGCTTAGTACTCAGGGTGCTCGGTGCTCGGGGTGCTGTGTGCGCAGTGCTCGGGGTGCTGGGTGCTCAGTGCTCGGGGTGCTGGGTGTTCAGTGCTCGGGGTGCTGAGTGCTCAGTGCTCGGGGTGCTGGGTGCTCAGTACTCGGGGTGCTCGGTGCTCAGTACTCAGGGTGCTGCGTGCTCAGTGCTCAGGGTGCTGGGTGCTCAGTACTCAGGGTGCTGGGTGCTCGGTTCTCAGTACGCTGGGTGCTCAGTACTCAGGGTGCTGGCTGCTCAGTACTCAGGTTGCTCGGTGCTTAGTACTCAGGGTGCTGGGTGCTCAGAGCTCGGGGTGCTGGGTGCTCATTACTCAGGGTGCTGGGTGCTCAGTACTCAGGGTGCTCAGTGCTTGGGGTGCTGGGTGCTCAGTGCTCAGGGTACTCAGTGCTTGGGGTGTTGGGTGCTCAGTGCTCAGTACTCAGGGTGCTCGGTGCTCAGTGCTCAGGGTGCTCAGTGCTCAGTACTCAGGGTGCTCAGTGCTCAGTCCTCTGTGTGCTGGGTGCTCAGTGCTCGGGGTGCTGGGTGCTCAGTGCTCAGGGTGCTGGGTGCTCAGTACTCAGGGTGCTCAGTGCTCAGGGTGCTGGGTGCTCAGTGCTCGGGGTGCTGGGTACTCAGTGCTCAGTACACAGGGTGCTGGGTGCTCAGTGCTCGGGGTGCTCTGTGCTCAGTGCTCAGTACTCAGGGTGCTGGGTGCTCAGTGCTCGGGGTGCTGGATGCTCAGTACTCAGGGTGCTGGGTGCTCAGTGCTCAGGGTGCTGGGTGCTCAGTGCTCAGGGTGCTGGGTGCTCAGTACTCAGTATGCTGGGTGCTCAGTGCTCAGGGAGCTGGGTGCTCAGTGCTCAGGGTGCTGGGTGCTCAGTACTCAGGGTGCTCGGTGCTCAGTACTCAGGGTGCTGGGTGCTCAGTGCTCAGGGTGCTGTGTGCTCAGTACTCAGGGTGCTGGGTGCTCGGTGCTCAGTACGCTGGGTGCTCAGTTCTCAGGGTGCTGGCTGCTCAGTACTCAGGGTGCTCGGTGCGCAGTACTCAGGGTACTGGCTGCTCAGTGCTCGGGGTGCTCAGTGCTTGGGGTGTTGGGTGCTTAGTACTCAGGGTGCTGGGTGCTCAGTGCTCAGGGTGCTGGGTGCTCAGTACTCAGGGTGCTGGGTGCTCAGTACTCAGGGTGCTGGGTGCTCAGTGCTCGGGGTGCTGGGTGCTCAGTACTCGGGGTGCTCAGTGCTCAGTACTCAGGGTGCTGGGTGCTCAGTACGCAGTATGCTGGGTGCTCAGTGCTCAGGGTGCTGGGTGCTCAGTGCTCGGGGTGCTGGGTGCTCAGTACTCAGGGTGCTCGGTGCTCAGTACTCAGGGTGCTGGGTGCTCAGTGCTCAGGGTGCTGTGTGCTCAGTACTCAGGGTGCTGGGTGCTCGGTGCTCAGTATGCTGGGTGCTCAGTACTCAGGGTGCTGGCAGCTCAGTACTCAGGGTGCTCGGTGCTCAGTACTCAGGGTGCTGGCTGCTCAGTGCTCGGGGTGCTCAGTGCTTGGGGTGCTGGGTGCTCAGTACTCAGGGTGCTCAGTGCTTGGGGTGTTGGGTGCTTAGTACTCAGGGTGCTGGGTGCTCAGTGCTCAGGGTGCTGGGTGCTCAGTACTCAGGGTGCTGGGTGCTCAGTACTCAGGGTGCTGGGTGCTCAGTGCTCGGGGTGCTGGGTGCTCAGTACTCGGGGTGCTCAGTGCTCAGTACTCAGGTTGCTGGGTGCTCAGTACTCGGGGTGCTGGGTGCTCAGTGCTCGGGGTGCTGGGTGTCTCAGTGCTCAGGGTGCTGGGTGCTCAGTGCTCAGAGTGCTGGGTGCTCAGTACTCAGGGTGCTCGGTGCTCAGTACTCAGGGTGCTGGGTGCTCAGTACTCAGGGTGCTGGGTGCTCAGCGCTCAGGGTGCTCAGTGCTCAGTACTCAGCGTTCTGGGTGCTCAGTGCTCAGGGTGCTGTTTTCTCAGTACTCAGGGTGCTGGGTGCTTAGTACTCAGGGTGCTCGGTCCTCAGTGCTCAGGGTGCTGGGTGCTCAGTACTCAGGGTGCATGGTGCTCAGTGCTCAGGGTGCTCAGTGCTCAGTACTCAGGGAGCTCAGTGCTCAGTGCTCTGGGTGCTGGGAGCTCAGTACTCAGGGTGCTGGGTGCTCAGTGTGCTGGGTGCTCAGTGCTCGGGGTGCTCAGTACTCAGGGTGCTGTGTGTTCAGTGCTCAGGGTATTGGGTGCTCAGTACTCAGGGTGCTTGCTGCTTAGTACTCAGGGTGCTGGGTGCTCAGTACTCCGGGTGCTGGGTGCTCAGTGCTCTAGGTGCTCTGTGCTCAGTGCTCAGGGCTCAGGGTGCTTGGTGCTCAGTACTCTGGGTGCTCATTGCTCAGGGTGCTGGGTGCTCAGTACTCAGGGTGCTCAGTGCTCAGTTCTCAGGGTGCTCAGTGCTCAGGACTCAGGTTGCTCAGGGCTCAGGGTGCTGGGTTCTCACTGCTCGGGGAGCTGGGTGCTCAGTGCTCAGGGTGCTGTGTGCTCAGTGCTCGGGGTGCTGGGTGCTCAGTACTCAGGGTGCTGGGTGCTCAGTGCTAAGGGTGCTGGGTGCTCAGTGCTCAGGGTGCTCGGTGCTTAGTACTCAGGGTGCTCGGTGCTCGGGGTGCTGTGTGCGCAGTGCTCGGGGTGCTGGGTGCTCAGTGCTCGGGGTGCTGGGTGTTCAGTGCTCGGGGTGCTGAGTGCTCAGTGCTCGGGGTGCTGGGTGCTCAGTACTCGGGGTGCTCGGTGCTCAGTACTCAGGGTGCTGCGTGCTCAGTGCTCAGGGTGCTGGGTGCTCAGTACTCAGGGTGCTGGGTGCTCGGTTCTCAGTACGCTGGGTGCTCAGTACTCAGGGTGCTGGCTGCTCAGTACTCAGGTTGCTCGGTGCTTAGTACTCAGGGTGCTGGGTGCTCAGAGCTCGGGGTGCTGGGTGCTCATTACTCAGGGTGCTGGGTGCTCAGTACTCAGGGTGCTCAGTGCTTGGGGTGCTGGGTGCTCAGTGCTCAGGGTACTCAGTGCTTGGGGTGTTGGGTGCTCAGTGCTCAGTACTCAGGGTGCTCGGTGCTCAGTGCTCAGGGTGCTCAGTGCTCAGTACTCAGGGTGCTCAGTGCTCAGTCCTCTGTGTGCTGGGTGCTCAGTGCTCGGGGTGCTGGGTGCTCAGTGCTCAGGGTGCTGGGTGCTCAGTACTCAGGGTGCTCAGTGCTCAGGGTGCTGGGTGCTCAGTGCTCGGGGTGCTGGGTACTCAGTGCTCAGTACACAGGGTGCTGGGTGCTCAGTGCTCGGGGTGCTCTGTGCTCAGTGCTCAGTACTCAGGGTGCTGGGTGCTCAGTGCTCGGGGTGCTGGATGCTCAGTACTCAGGGTGCTGGGTGCTCAGTGCTCAGGGTGCTGGGTGCTCAGTGCTCAGGGTGCTGGGTGCTCAGTACTCAGTATGCTGGGTGCTCAGTGCTCAGGGAGCTGGGTGCTCAGTGCTCAGGGAGCTGGGTGCTCAGTACTCAGGGTGCTCGGTGCTCAGTACTCAGGGTGCTGGGTGCTCAGTGCTCAGGGTGCTGTGTGCTCAGTACTCAGGGTGCTGGGTGCTCGGTGCTCAGTACGCTGGGTGCTCAGTTCTCAGGGTGCTGGCTGCTCAGTACTCAGGGTGCTCGGTGCGCAGTACTCAGGGTACTGGCTGCTCAGTGCTCGGGGTGCTCAGTGCTTGGGGTGTTGGGTGCTTAGTACTCAGGGTGCTGGGTGCTCAGTGCTCAGGGTGCTGGGTGCTCAGTACTCAGGGTGCTGGGTGCTCAGTACTCAGGGTGCTGGGTGCTCAGTGGTCGGGGTGCTGGGTGCTCAGTACTCGGGGTGCTCAGTGCTCAGTACTCAGGGTGCTGGGTGCTCAGTGCTCAGGGTGCTGGGTGCTCAGCTCTCTGGGTGCTGGCTGCTCGGTTCTCAGGTTGCTGGGTGCTCAGTACTCGGGGTGCTGGGTGCTCAGTACTCAGGGTGCTGGGTGCTCATTGCTGGGGGTGCTGGGTGCTCAGTACTCAGGGTGCTGGGTGCTCATTGCTGGGGGTGCTGGCTGCTCGGTTCTCAGGTTGCTGGGTGCTCAGTACTCGGGGTGCTGGGTGCTCAGTACTCAGGGTGCTGGGTCCTCATTGCTGGGGGTGCTGGGTGCTCAGTGTTCAGGTTGCTGGGTGCTCAGTACTCGGGGTGCTCGGTGCTCAGTACTCAGGGTGCTGGGTGCTCATTGCTCGGGGTGCTGGGTGCTCAGTGCTCAGGGTGCTGGGTGCCCCATGCTCGGGGTGCTGGGTGCTCAGTACTCGGGGTGCTGGGTGCTCAGTGCTCAGGGTGCTGGGTCGCAGTGCTTGGGGTACTGGGTACTCAGTGCTCAGTACACTGGGTGCTGGGTGCTCAGTGCTCGGGGTGCTGTGTGCTCAGTGATCAGTACTCAGGGTGCTGGGTGCTCAGTGCTCGGGCTGCTGGGTGCTCAGTACTCAGGGAGCTGGGTGCTCAGTACTCAGGGTGCTGGGTGCTCATTACTCAGGGTGCTGGGTGCTCAGTACTCAGGGTGCTCAGTGCTTGGGGTGCTGGGTGCTCAGTGCTCAGGGTGCTCAGTGCTTTGGGTGTTGGGTGCTCAGTGCTCAGTACTCAGGGTGCTCGGTGCTCAGTGCTCTGGGTGCTCAGTGCTCAGTACTCAGGGTGCTCAGTGCTCAGTGCTCTGGGTGCTGGGTGCTCAGTGCTCGGGGTGCTGGGTGTTCAGTGCTCAGGGTGCTGGGTGCTCAGTACTCAGGGTGCTCAGTGCTCAGGGTGCTGGGTGCTCAGTGCTCGGGGTGCTGGGTACTCAGTGCTCAGTACACACGGTGCTGGGTGCTCAGTGCTCGGGGTGCTGGGTGCTCAGTGCTCAGTACTCAGGGTGCTGGGTACTCAGTGCTCGGGGTGCTGGATGCTCAGTACTCAGGGTGCTGGGTGCTCAGTGCTCAGGGTGCTGGGTGCTCAGTGCGCAGGGTGCTGGGTGCTCAGTACTCAGTATGCTGGGTGCTCAGTGCTCAGGGTGCTGGGTGCTCAGTGCTCGGGGTGCTGGGTGCTCAGTAATCAGGGTGCTCGGTGCTCAGTACTCAGGGTGCTGGGTGCTCAGTGCTCAGGGTGCTGTGTACTCAGTACTCAGGGTGCTGGGTGCTCGGTGCTCAGTATGCTGGGTGCTCAGTTCTCAGGGTGCTGGCTGCTCAGTACTCAGGGTGCTCGGTGCTCAGTACTCAGGGTACTGGCTGCTCAGTGCTCGGGGTGCTCAGTGCTTGGGGTGCTGAGTGCTCAGTTCTCAGGGTGCTCAGTGCTTGGGGTGTTGGGTGCTTAGTACTCAGGGTGCTGGGTGCTCAGTGCTCAGGGTGCTGGGTGCTCAGTACTCAGGGTGCTGGGTGCTCAGTACTCAGGGTGCTGGGTGCTCAGTGCTCGGGATGCTGGGTGCTCAGTACTCGGGGTGCTCAGTGCTCAGTACTCAGGGTGCTGGGTGCTCAGTGCTCAGGGTGCTGGGTGCTCAGCGCTCGGGGTGCTGGCTGCTCGGTTCTCAGGTTGTTGGGTGCTCAGTACTCGGGGTGCTGGGTTCTCAGTACTAAGCGTGCTGGGTGCTCATTGCTGGGGGTGCTGGGTGCTCAGTACTCAGGGTGCTGGGTGCTCATTGCTGGGGGTGCTGGCTGCTCGGTTCTCAGGTTGCTGGGTGCTCAGTACTCGGGGTGCTGGGTGCTCAGTGCTCAGGTTGCTGGGTGCTCAGTACTCGGGGTGCTCGGTGCTCAGTACTCAGGGTGCTGGGTGCTCATTGCTCGGGGTGCTGTGTGCTCAGTACTCAGGGTGCTGGGTGCCCCATGCTCAGGGTGCTGGTTGCTCAGTACTCGGGGTGCTGGGTGCCCAATGCTCAGGGTGCTGGGTCGCAGTGCTCGGGGTACTGGGTACTCAGTGCTCAGTACACAGGGTGCTGGGTGCTCAGTGCTCGGGGTGCTGTGTGCTCAGTGCTCAGTACTCAGGGTGCTGGGTGCTCAGTACTCGGGGTGCTGGGTGCTCAGTACTCAGGGTGCTGGGTGCTCAGTGCTCGGGGTGCTGGGTGCTCAGTACTCAGGGAGCTGGGTGCTCAGTACTCAGGGTGCTGGGTGCTCATTACTCAGGGTGCTGGGTGCTCAGTACTCAGGGTGCTCAGTGCTTGGGGTGCTGGGTGCTCAGTGCTCAGGGTGCTCAGTGCTTGGGGTGTTGGGTGCTCAGTGCTCAGTACTCAGGGTGCTCGGTGCTCAGTGCTCAGGGTGCTCAGTGCTCAGTACTCAGGGTGCTCAGTGCTCAGTGCTCTGGGTGCTGGGTGCTCAGTGCTTGGGATGCTGGGTGCTCAGTGCTCAGGGTGCTGGGTGCTCAGTACTCAGGGTGCTCAGTGCTCAGGGTGCTGGGTGCTCAGTGCTCGGGGTGCTGGGTACTCAGTGCTCAGTACACAGGGTGCTGGGTGCTCAGTGCTCGGGGTGCTGGGTGCTCAGTGCTCAGTACTCAGGGTGCTGGGTGCTCAGTGCTCGGGGTGCTGGATGCTCAGTACTCAGGGTGCAGGGTGCTCAGTGCTCAGGGTGCTGGGTGCTCAGTACTCAGGGTGCTGGGTGCTCAGTACGCAGTATGCTGGGTGCTCAGTGCTCAGGGTGCTGGGTGCTCAGTGCACGGGGTGCTGGGTGCTCAGTACTCAGGGTGCTCGGTGCTCAGTACACAGGGTGCTGGGTGCTCAGTGCTCAGGGTGCTGTGTGCTCAGTACTCAGGGTGCTGGGTGCTCGGTGCTCAGTATGCTGTGTGCTCAGTACTCAGGGTGCTGGCTGCTCAGTACTCAGGGTGCTCGGTGCTCAGTACTCAGGGTGCTGGCTGCTCAGTGCTCGGGGTGCTCAGTGCTTGGGGTGCTCGGTGCTCAGTACTCAGGGTGCTCAGTGCTTGGGGTGTTGGGTGCTTAGTACTCAGGGTGCTGGGTGCTCAGTGCTCAGGGTGCTGGGTGCTCAGTACTCAGGGTGCTGGGTGCTCAGTACTCAGGGTGCTGGGTGCTCAGTGCTCGGGGTGCTGGGTGCTCTGTACTCGGGGTGCTCAGTGCTCAGTACTCAGGGTGCTGGGTGCTTAGTGCTCAGGGTGCTGGGTGCTCAGCGCTCGGGGTGCTGGCTGCTCGGTTCTCAGGTTGCTGGGTGCTCAGTACTCGGGATGCTGGGTGCTCAGTACTCAGGGTGCTGGGTGCTCATTGCTGGGGGTGCTGGGTGCTCAGTACTCAGGGTGCTGGGTGCTCATTGCTGGGGGTGCTGGCTGCTCGGTTCTCAGGTTGCTGGGTGCTCAGTACTCGGGGTGCTGGGTGCTCAGTACTCAGTGTGCTGGGTGCTCATTGCTGGGGGTGCTGGGTGCTCAGTGCTCAGGTTGCTGGATGCTCAGTACTCGGGGTGCTCGGTGCTCAGTAGTCAGGGTGCTGGGTGCTCATTGCTCGGGGTGCTGGGTGCTCAGTGCTCAGGGTGCTGGGTGCCCCATGCTCGGGGTGCTGGGTGCTCAGTACTCGGGGTGCTGGGTGCTCAGTGCTCAGGGTGCTGGGTCGCAGTGCTCGGGGTACTGGGTACTCAGTGCTCAGTACACTGGGTGCTGGGTGCTCAGTGCTCGCGGTGCTGTGTGCTCAGTGCTCAGTACTCAGGGTGCTGGGTGCTCAGTGCTCGGGGTGCTGGGTGCTCAGTACTCAGGGAGCTGGGTGCTCAGTACTCATTGTGCTGGGTGCTCATTACTCAGGGTGCTGGGTGCTCAGTACTCAGGGTGCTCAGTGCTTGGGGTGCTGGGTGCTCAGTGCTCAGTACTCAGGGTGCTCAGTGCTCAGTGCTCTGGGTGCTGGGTGCTCAGTGCTCGGGGTGCTGTGTGCTCCGTGCTCAAGGTGCTGGGTGCTCAGTACTCAGGGTGCTCAGTGCTCAGGGTGCTGGGTGCTCAGTACTCAGGGTGCTGGGTCCTCATTGCTGGGGGTGCTGGGTGCTCAGTGTTCAGGTTGCTGGGTGCTCAGTACTCGGGGTGCTCGGTGCTCAGTACTCAGGGTGCTGGGTGCTCATTGCTCGGGGTGCTGGGTGCTCAGTGCTCAGGGTGCTGGGTGCCCCATGCTCGGGGTGCTGGGTGCTCAGTACTCGGGGTGCTGGGTGCTCAGTGCTCAGGGTGCTGGGTCGCAGTGCTTGGGGTACTGGGTACTCAGTGCTCAGTACACTGGGTGCTGGGTGCTCAGTGCTCGGGGTGCTGTGTGCTCAGTGATCAGTACTCAGGGTGCTGGGTGCTCAGTGCTCGGGGTGCTGGGTGCTCAGTACTCAGGGAGCTGGGTGCTCAGTACTCAGGGTGCTGGGTGCTCATTACTCAGGGTGCTGGGTGCTCAGTACTCAGGGTGCTCAGTGCTTGGGGTGCTGGGTGCTCAGTGCTCAGGGTGCTCAGTGCTTTGGGTGTTGGGTGCTCAGTGCTCAGTACTCAGGGTGCTCGGTGCTCAGTGCTCTGGGTGCTCAGTGCTCAGTACTCAGGGTGCTCAGTGCTCAGTGCTCTGGGTGCTGGGTGCTCAGTGCTCGGGGTGCTGGGTGTTCAGTGCTCAGGGTGCTGGGTGCTCAGTACTCAGGGTGCTCAGTGCTCAGGGTGCTGGGTGCTCAGTGCTCGGGGTGCTGGGTACTCAGTGCTCAGTACACACGGTGCTGGGTGCTCAGTGCTCGGGGTGCTGGGTGCTCAGTGCTCAGTACTCAGGGTGCTGGGTACTCAGTGCTCGGGGTGCTGGATGCTCAGTACTCAGGGTGCTGGGTGCTCAGTGCTCAGGGTGCTGGGTGCTCAGTGCGCAGGGTGCTGGGTGCTCAGTACTCAGTATGCTGGGTGCTCAGTGCTCAGGGTGCTGGGTGCTCAGTGCTCGGGGTGCTGGGTGCTCAGTAATCAGGGTGCTCGGTGCTCAGTACTCAGGGTGCTGGGTGCTCAGTGCTCAGGGTGCTGTGTACTCAGTACTCAGGGTGCTGGGTGCTCGGTGCTCAGTATGCTGGGTGCTCAGTTCTCAGGGTGCTGGCTGCTCAGTACTCAGGGTGCTCGGTGCTCAGTACTCAGGGTACTGGCTGCTCAGTGCTCGGAGTGCTCAGTGCTTGGGGTGCTGGGTGCTCAGTTCTCAGGGTGCTCAGTGCTTGGGGTGTTGGGTGCTTAGTACTCAGGGTGCTGGGTGCTCAGTGCTCAGGGTGCTGGGTGCTCAGTACTCAGGGTGCTGGGTGCTCAGTACTCAGGGTGCTGGGTGCTCAGTGCTCGGGATGCTGGGTGCTCAGTACTCGGGGTGCTCAGTGCTCAGTACTCAGGGTGCTGGGTGCTCAGTGCTCAGGGTGCTGGGTGCTCAGCGCTCGGGGTGCTGGCTGCTCGGTTCTCAGGTTGTTGGGTGCTCAGTACTCGGGGTGCTGGGTTCTCAGTACTCAGGGTGCTGGGTGCTCATTGCTGGGGGTGCTGGGTGCTCAGTACTCAGGGTGCTGGGTGCTCATTGCTGGGGGTGCTGGCTGCTCGGTTCTCAGGTTGCTGGGTGCTCAGTACTCGGGGTGCTGGGTGCTCAGTACTCAGGGTGCTGGGTGCTCATTGCTGGGGGTGCTGGGTGCTCAGTGCTCAGGTTGCTGGGTGCTCAGTACTCGGGGTGCTCGGTGCTCAGTACTCAGGGTGCTGGGTGCTCATTGCTCGGGGTGCTGGGTGCTCAGTACTCAGGGTGCTGGGTGCCCCATGCTCAGGGTGCTGGGTGCTCAGTACTCGGGGTGCTGGGTGCCCAATGCTCAGGGTGCTGGGTCGCAGTGCTCGGGGTACTGGGTACTCAGTGCTCAGTACACAGGGTGCTGGGTGCTCAGTGCTCGGGGTGCTGTGTGCTCAGTGCTCAGTACTCAGGGTGCTGGGTGCTCAGTACTCAGGGTGCTGGGTGCTCAGTACTCAGGGTGCTGGGTGCTCAGTGCTCGGGGTGCTGGGTGCTCAGTACTCAGGGAGCTGGGTGCTCAGTACTCAGGGTGCTGGGTGCTCATTACTCAGGGTGCTGGTTGCTCAGTACTCAGGGTGCTCAGTGCTTGGGGTGCTGGGTGCTCAGTGCTCAGGGTGCTCAGTGCTTGGGGTGTTGGGTGCTCAGTGCTCAGTACTCAGGGTGCTCGGTGCTCAGTGCTCAGGGTGCTCAGTGCTCAGTACTCAGGGTGCTCAGTGCTCAGTGCTCTGGGTGCTGGGTGCTCAGTGCTTGGGTTGCTGGGTGCTCAGTGCTCAGGGTGCTGGGTGCTCAGTACTCAGGGTGCTCAGTGCTCAGGGTGCTGGGTGCTCAGTGCTCGGGGTGCTGGGTACTCAGTGCTCAGTACACAGGGTGCTGGGTGCTCAGTGCTCGGGGTGCTGGGTGCTCAGTGCTCAGTACTCAGGGTGCTGGGTGCTCAGTGCTCGGGGTGCTGGATGCTCAGTACTCAGGGTGCAGGGTGCTCAGTGCTCAGGGTGCTGGGTGCTCAGTACTCAGGGTGCTGGGTGCTCAGTACGCAGTATGCTGGGTGCTCAGTGCTCAGGGTGCTGGGTGCTCAGTGCACGGGGTGCTGGGTGCTCAGTACTCAGGGTGCTCGGTGCTCAGTACTCAGGGTGCTGGGTGCTCAGTGCTCAGGGTGCTGTGTGCTCAGTACTCAGGGTGCTGGGTGCTCGGTGCTCAGTATGCTGTGTGCTCAGTACTCAGGGTGCTGGCTGCTCAGTACTCAGGGTGCTCGGTGCTCAGTACTCAGGGTGCTGGCTGCTCAGTGCTCGGGGTGCTCAGTGCTTGGGGTGCTCGGTGCTCAGTACTCAGGGTGCTCAGTGCTTGGGGTGTTGGGTGCTTAGTACTCAGGGTGCTGGGTGCTCAGTGCTCAGGGTGCTGGGTGCTCAGTACTCAGGGTGCTGGGTGCTCAGTACTCAGGGTGCTGGGTGCTCAGTGCTCGGGGTGCTGGGTGCTCTGTACTCGGGGTGCTCAGTGCTCAGTACTCAGGGTGCTGGGTGCTTAGTGCTCAGGGTGCTGGGTGCTCAGCGCTCGGGGTGCTGGCTGCTCGGTTCTCAGGTTGCTGGGTGCTCAGTACTCGGGATGCTGGGTGCTCAGTACTCAGGGTGCTGGGTGCTCATTGCTGGGGGTGCTGGGTGCTCAGTACTCAGGGTGCTGGGTGCTCATTGCTGGGGGTGCTGGCTGCTCGGTTCTCAGGTTGCTGGGTGCTCAGTACTCGGGGTGCTGGGTGCTCAGTACTCAGGGTGCTGGGTGCTCATTGCTGGGGGTGCTGGGTGCTCAGTGCTCAGGTTGCTGGATGCTCAGTACTCGGGGTGCTCGGTGCTCAGTAGTCAGGGTGCTGGGTGCTCATTGCTCGGGGTGCTGGGTGCTCAGTGCTCAGGGTGCTGGGTGCCCCATGCTCGGGGTGCTGGGTGCTCAGTACTCGGGGTGCTGGGTGCTCAGTGCTCAGGGTGCTGGGTCGCAGTGCTCGGGGTACTGGGTACTCAGTGCTCAGTACACTGGGTGCTGGGTGCTCAGTGCTCGGGGTGCTGTGTGCTCAGTGCTCAGTACTCAGGGTGCTGGGTGCTCAGTGCTCGGGGTGCTGGGTGCTCAGTACTCAGGGAGCTGGGTGCTCAGTACTCATTGTGCTGGGTGCTCATTACTCAGGGTGCTGGGTGCTCAGTACTCAGGGTGCTCAGTGCTTGGGGTGCTGGGTGCTCAGTGCTCAGGGTGCTCAGTGCTTGGGGTGTTGGGTGCTCAGTGCTCAGTACTCAGGGTGCTCGGTGCTCAGTGCTCAGGGTGCTCAGTGCTCAGTACTCAGGGTGCTCAGTGCTCAGTGCTCTGGGTGCTGGGTGCTCAGTGCTCGGGGTGCTGTGTGCTCCGTGCTCAAGGTGCTGGGTGCTCAGTACTCAGGGTGCTCAGTGCTCAGGGTGCTGGGTGCTCAGTGCTCGGGGTGCTGGGTACTCAGTGCTCAGTACACAGGGTGCTGGGTGCTCAGTGCTCGGGGTGCTGGGTGCTCAGTGCTCAGTACTCAGGGTGCTGGGTGCTCAGTGCTCGGGGTGCTGGATGCTCAGTACTCAGGGTGCTGGGTGCTCAGTGCTCAGGGTGCTGGGTGCTCAGTACTCAGGGTGCTGGGTGCTCAATACGCAGTATGCTGGGTTCTCAGTGCTCAGGGTGCTGGGTGCTCAGTGCTCGGGGTGCTGGGTGCTCAATACTCAGGGTGCTCGGTGCTCAGTACTCAGGGTGCTGGGTGCTCAGTGCTCAGGGTGCTGTGTGCTCAGTACTAAGGGTGCTGGGTGCTCGGTGCTCAGTATGCTGGGTGCTCAGTACTCAGGGTGCTGGCTGCTCAGTACTCAGGGTGCTCGGTGCTCAGTACTCAGGGTGCTGGCTGTTCAGTGCTCGGGGTGCTCAGTGCTTGGGGTGCTGGGTGCTCAGTACTCAGGGTGCTCAGTGCTTGGGGTGTTGGGTGCTTAGTACTCAGGGTGCTGGGTGCTCAGTGCTCAGGGTGCTGGGTGCTCAGTACTCAGGGTGCTGGGTGCTCAGTACTCAGGGTGCTGGGTGCTCAGTGCTCGGGGTGCTGGGTGCTCAGTACTCGGGGTGCTCAGTGCTCAGTACTCAGGGTGCTGGGTGCTCAGTTCTCAGGGTGCTGGGTGCTCAGCGCTCGGGGTGCTCAGTGCTCAGTACTCAGGGTGCTGGGTGCTTAGTGCTCAGGGTGCTGGGTGCTCAGCGCTCGGGGTGCTGGCTGCTCGGTTCTCAGGTTGCTGGGTGCTCAGTACTCGGGATGCTGGGTGCTCAGTACTCAGGGTGCTGGGTGCTCATTGCTGGGGGTGCTGGGTGCTCAGTACTCAGGGTGCTGGGTGCTCATTGCTGGGGGTGCTGGCTGCTCGGTTCTCAGGTTGCTGGGTGCTCAGTACTCGGGGTGCTGGGTGCTCAGTACTCAGGGTGCTGGGTGCTCATTGCTGGGGGTGCTGGGTGCTCAGTGCTCAGGTTGCTGGATGCTCAGTACTCGGGGTGCTCGGTGCTCAGTAGTCAGGGTGCTGGGTGCTCATTGCTCGGGGTGCTGGGTGCTCAGTGCTCAGGGTGCTGGGTGCCCCATGCTCGGGGTGCTAGGTGCTCAGTACTCGGGGTGCTGGGTGCTCAGTGCTCAGGGTGCTGGGTCGCAGTGCTCGGGGTACTGGGTACTCAGTGCTCAGTACACTGGGTGCTGGGTGCTCAGTGCTCGGGGTGCTGTGTGCTCAGTGCTCAGTACTCAGGGTGCTGGGTGCTCAGTGCTCGGGGTGCTGGGTGCTCAGTACTCAGGGAGCTGGGTGCTCAGTACTCATTGTGCTGGGTGCTCATTACTCAGGGTGCTGGGTGCTCAGTACTCAGGGTGCTCAGTGCTTGGGGTGCTGGGTGCTCAGTGCTCAGGGTGCTCAGTGCTTGGGGTGTTGGGTGCTCAGTGCTCAGTACTCAGGGTGCTCGGTGCTCAGTGCTCAGGGTGCTCAGTGCTCAGTACTCAGGGTGCTCAGTGCTCAGTGCTCTGGGTGCTGGGTGCTCAGTGCTCGGGGTGCTGTGTGCTCCGTGCTCAAGGTGCTGGGTGCTCAGTACTCAGGGTGCTCAGTGCTCAGGGTGCTGGGTGCTCAGTGCTCGGGGTGCTGGGTACTCAGTGCTCAGTACACAGGGTGCTGGGTGCTCAGTGCTCGGGGTGCTGGGTGCTCAGTGCTCAGTACTCAGGGTGCTGGGTGCTCAGTGCTCGGGGTGCTGGATGCTCAGTACTCAGGGTGCTGGGTGCTCAGTTCTCAGGGTGCTGGGTGCTCAGTACTCAGGGTGCTGGGTGCTCAATACGCAGTATGCTGGGTTCTCAGTGCTCAGGGTGCTGGGTGCTCAGTGCTCGGGGTGCTGGGTGCTCAATACTCAGGGTGCTCGGTGCTCAGTACTCAGGGTGCTGGGTGCTCAGTGCTCAGGGTGCTGTGTGCTCAGTACTAAGGGTGCTGGGTGCTCGGTGCTCAGTATGCTGGGTGCTCAGTACTCAGGGTGCTGGCTGCTCAGTACTCAGGGTGCTCGGTGCTCAGTACTCAGGGTGCTGGCTGTTCAGTGCTCGGGGTGCTCAGTGCTTGGGGTGCTGGGTGCTCAGTACTCAGGGTGCTCAGTGCTTGGGGTGTTGGGTGCTTAGTACTCAGGGTGCTGGGTGCTCAGTGCTCAGGGTGCTGGGTGCTCAGTACTCAGGGTGCTGGGTGCTCAGTACTCAGGGTGCTGGGTGCTCAGTGCTCGGGGTGCTGGGTGCTCAGTACTCGTGGTGCTCAGTGCTCAGTACTCAGGGTGCTGGGTGCTCAGTTCTCAGGGTGCTGGGTGCTCAGCGCTCGGGGTGCTGGCTGCTCGGTTCTCAGGGTGCTGGGTGCTCAGTACTCGGGATGCTGGGTGCTCAGTACTCAGGGTGCTGGGTGCTCATTGCTGGGGGTGCTGGTTGCTCAGTACTCAGGGTGCTGGGTGCTCATTGCTGGGGGTGCTGGCTGCTCGGTTCTCAGGTTGCTGGGTGCTCAGTACTCGGGGTGCTGGGTGCTCAGTACTCAGGGTGCTGGGTGCTCATTGCTGGGGGTGCTGGGTGCTCAGTGCTCAGGTTGCTGGATGCTCAGTACTCGGGGTGCTCGGTGCTCAGTACTCAGGGTGCTGGGTGCTCATTGCTCGGGGTGCTGGGTGCTCAGTGCTCAGGGTGCTGGGTGCCCCATGCTCGGGGTGCTGGGTGCTCAGTACTCGGGGTGCTGGGTGCTCAGTGCTCAGGGTGCTGGGTCGCAGTGCTCAAGGTACTGGGTACTCTGTGCTCAGTACACAGGGTGCTGGGTGCTCAGTGCTCGGGGTGCTGTGTGCTCAGTGCTCAGTACTCAGGGAGCTGGGTGCTCAGTGTTCGGGGTGCTGGGTGCTCAGTACTCAGGGAGCTGGGTGCTCAGTACTCAGGGTGCTGGGTGCTCATTACTCAGGGTGCTGGGTGCTCAGTACTCAGGGTGCTCAGTGCTTGGGGTGCTGGGTGCTCAGTGCTCAGGGTGCTCAGTGCTTGGGGTGTTGGGTGCTCAGTGCTCAGTACTCAGGGTGCTCGGTGCTCAGTGCTCAGGCTGCTCAGTGCTCAGTACTCAGGGTGCTCAGTGCTCAGTGCTCTGGGTGCTGGGTGCTCAGTGCTCGGGGTGCTGGGTGCTCAGTGCTCAGGGTGCTGGGTGCTCAGTACTCAGGGTGCTCAGTGCTCAGGGTGCTGGGTGCTCAGTGCTCGGGGTGCTGGGTACTCAGTGCTCAGTACACAGGGTGCTGGGTGCTCAATGCTCGGGGTGCTGGGTGCTCAGTGCTCAGTACTCAGGGTGCTGGGTGCTCAGTGCTCGGGGTGCTGGATGCTCAGTACTCAGGGTGCTGGGTGATCAGTGCTCAGGGTGCTGGGTGCTCAGTACTCAGGGTGCTGGGTGCTCAATACGCAGTATGCTGGGTTCTCAGTGCTCAGGGTGCTGGGTGCTCAGTGCTCGGGGTGCTGGGTGCTCAGTACTCAGGGTGCTCGGTGCTCAGTACTCAGGGTGCTGGGTGCTCAGTGCTCAGGGTGCTGTGTGCTCAGTACTCAGGGTGCTGGGTGCTCGGTGCTCAGTATGCTGGGTGCTCAGTACTCAGGGTGCTGGCTTCTCAGTACTCAGGGTGCTCGGTGCTCAGTACTCAGGGTGCTGGCTGTTCAGTGCTCGGGGTGCTCAGTGCTTGGGGTGCTGGGTGCTCAGTACTCAGGGTGCTCAGTGCTTGGGGTGTTGGTTGCTTAGTACTCAGGGTGCTGGGTGCTCAGTGCTCAGGGTGCTGGGTGCTCAGTACTCAGGGTGCTGGGTGCTCAGTACTCAGGGTTCTGGGTGCTCATTGCTCGGGGTGCTGGGTGCTCAGTACTCGGGGTGCTCAGTGCTCAGTACTCAGGGTGCAGGGTGCTCAGTGCTCAGGGTGCTGGGTGCTCAGCGCTCGGGGTGCTGGCTGCTCGGTTCTCAGGTTGCTGGGTTCTCAGTACTCGGGGTGCTGGGTGCTCAGTACTCAGGGTGCTGGGTGCTCATTGCTGGGGGTGCTGGGTGCTCAGTACTCAGGATGCTGGGTGCTCATTGCTGGGGGTGCTGGCTGCTCGGTTCTCAGGTTGCTGGGTGCTCAGTACTCGGGGTGCTGGGTGCTCAGTACTCAGGGTGCTGGGTGCTCATTGCTGGGGGTGCTGGGTGCTCAGTGCTCAGGTTGCTGGGTGCTCAGTACTCGGGGTGCTGGGTGCTCAGTACTCAGGGTGCTGGGTGCTCATTGCTCAGGGTGCTGGGTGCTCAGTGCTCAGGGTGCTGGGTGCTCAGTGCTCGGGGTGCTTTGTGCTCAGTACTCGGGGTGCTTGGTGCTCAGTGCTCAGGGTTCTGGGTCGCAGTGCTCGGGGTACTGGGTACTCAGTGCTCAGTACACAGGGTGCTGGGTGCTCAGTGCTCGGGGTGCTGTGTGCTCAGTGCTCAGTACTCAGGGTGCTGGGTGCTCAGTGCTCGGGGTGCTGGGTGCTCAGTACTCAGGGTACTTGGTGCTCAGTACTCAGGGTGCTGGGTGATCAGTGCTCAGGGTGCTGGGTGCTCAGTACTCAGGGTGCTCGGTGCTCAGTACTCAGGGTGCTGGGTGCTCAGTGCTCAGGATGCTGGGTCCTCAGTGCTCTGGGTGCTGTGTGCTTAGTGCTCGGTGAGCTGGGTGCTCAGTACTCAGGATGCTGGGTGCTCAGTACTCGGGGTGCTGGATGCTCAGTACTCAGGGAGCTGGGTGCTCAGTACTCAGGGTGCTGGGTGCTCAGGACTCAGGTGCTGGGTGCTCAGTGCTCAGGGTGCTGGGTGCTCAGTGCTCGGGGTGCTGGGTGCTCAGTGCTCAGTACTCAGGGTGCTGTGTGCTCAGTGCTCGGGGTGCTGGGTGCTCAGTGCTCAGTACTCAGGGTGCTGGGTGCTCAGTGCTCAGGGTGCTGGGTGCTCAGTGCTCAGGGTGCTGGGTGCTCAGTGCTCAGGGTGCTGGTTACTCAGTGCTCGGGGTGCTGGTTGCTCAGTACTCAGGGTGCTGGGTGCTCAGTACTCAGGGTGCTGGGTGCTCAGTGCTCGGGGTGCTGGGTGCTCAGTGCTCAGTGTGCTCGGTGCTCAGTACTCAGAGTGCTGGGTGCTCAGTTCTCGGGGTTTACTGTACTCAGGGTGCTGTGTGTTCAGTGCTCAGGGTATTGGGTGCTCAGTACTCAGGGTGCTCGGTGCTCGGGGTTCTGGGTGCTCAGTGCTCGGGGTGCTCAGTGCTCAGTACTCAGGGTGCTCGGTGCTTAGTATTCAGGGTGCTGGGTGCTCAGTACTCCGGGTGCTGGTTGCTCAGTGCTCAGGGTGCTCGGTGCTCAGTGCTCAGGGTGCTGGGTGCTCAGTACTCAGGGTGATCATTGCTCAGGGTGCTGGGTGCTCAGTACTCAGGGTGCTGGGTGCTCAGTACTCAGGGTGCTCAGTGCTCAGTACTCAGGGTGCTCAGTGCTCAGTACTAAGGTTGCTCAGTGCTCAGGGTGCTGGGTGCTCAGTACTCAGGGTGCTGGGTGCTCAGTGCTCAGGGTGCTGGGTGCTCAGTGCTCAGGGTGCTGGGTGCTCAGTGCTCAGGGTGCTGGGTGCTCAGTACACAGGGTGCTCTGTGCTCGGGGTGCTGGGTGCTCAGTGCTCGGTGTGCTCGGTGCTCAGTACTCGGGGTGCTCAGTGCTCAGTACTCAGGGTGCTGGGTGCTCAGTGCTCAGGGTGCTGGGTGCTCAGTACTCAGGGTGCTGGGTGCTCGGTGCTCAGTACGCTGGGTGCTCAGTACTCAGGGTGCTGGGTGCTCAGTACTCAGGGTGCTGGGTGCTCAGTACTCAGGGTGCTGGGTGCTAAGTACTCAGGGTGCTCGGTCCTCAGTGCTCAGGGTGCTGGGTGCTCAGTACTCAGGGTACAGGGTGCTCAGTGCTCAGGGTGCTCAGTGCTCAGTACTCAGGGTGCTCGGTGCTCAGTGCTCAGGGTGCTCAGTGCTCAGTACTCAGGGTGCTCAGTTCTCAGTGCTCTGGGTGCTGGGTGCTCAGTGCTCGGGGTGCTGGGTGCTCAGTGCTCAGGGTGCTGGGTGCTCAGTACTCAGGGTGCTCAGTGCTCAGGGTGCTCAGTGCTCGGGGTGCTGGGTGCTCAGTGCTCAGTACTCAGGGTGCTGGGTGCTCAGTGCTCGGGGTGCTGGATGCTCAGTACTCAGGGTGCTGGGTGCTCAGTGCTCAGGGTGCTGGGTGCTCAGTACTCAGGGTGCTGGGTGCTCAGTGCTCAGGGTGCTGGGTGCTCAGTACTCAGGGTGCTGGGTGCTCAGTGCTCAGGGTGCTGGGTGCTCAGTGCTCGAGGTGCTGGGTGCTCAGTACTCAGGGTGCTCGGTGCTCAGTACTCAGGGTGCTGGGTGCTCAGTGCTTGGGGTGCTGGGTGCTCAGTGCTCAGGGTGCTCAGTGCTTGTTGTGTTGGGTGCTCAGTGCTCAGTACTCAGGGTGCTCGGTGCTCAGTGCTCAGGGTGCTCAGTGCTCAGTACTCAGGGTGCTCGGTGCTCAGTACTCAGGGTGCTGGGTGCTCAGTGCTCAGGGTGCTGGGTGCTCAGTACTCAGGGTGCTGGGTGCTCGGTGCTCAGGGTGCTCGGTGCTCAGTACTCATGGTGCTGGGTGCTCAGTGCTCAGGGTGCTGGGTGCTCAGCGCTCAGGGTGCTGGGTGCTCAGTAATCGGGGTGCTCAGTGCTCAGTACTCAGCGTGCTGGGTGCTCAGTGCTCAGCGTGCTGGGTGCTCAGTACTCAGTCCTCAGGATGCTGGGTGCTCAGTGCTCAGGGTTCTGGGTGCTCAGTGCTCAGGGTGCTCAGTGCTCAGTGCTCAGGGTGATGGGTGCTCGGTGCTCAGTATGCTGGGTGCTCAGTACTCAGGGTGCTGGCTGCTCAGTACTCAGGGTGCTCAGTGCTCAGTACTCAGGGTGCTGGCTGCTCAGTGCTCGGGGTGCTCAGTGCTTGGGGTGCTGGGTGCTCAGTACTCAGGGTGCTCAGTGCTTGGGGTGTTGGGTGCTTAGTACTCAGGGTGCTGGGTGCTCAGTGCTCAGGGTGCTGGGTGCTCAGTACTCAGGGTGCTGGGTGCTCAGTACTCAGGGTGCTGGGTGCTCAGTGCTCGGGGTGCTGGGTGCTCAGTACTCGGGGTGCTCAGTGCTCAGTACTCAGGGTGCTGTGTGCTCAGTGCTCAGGGTGCTGGGTGCTCAGCGCTCGGGGTGCTGGCTGCTCGGTTCTCAGGTTGCTGGGTGCTCAGTACACGGGATGCTGGGTGCTCAGTACTCAGGGTGCTGGGTGCTCATTGCTGGGGGTGCTGGGTCGCAGTGCTCGGGGTACTGGGTACTCAGTGCTCAGTACAGAGGGTGCTGGGTGCTCAGTGCTCGGGGTGCTGTGTGCTCAGTGCTCAGTACTCAGGGTGCTGGGTGCTCAGTGCTCGGGGTGCTGGGTGCTCAGTACTCAGGGAGCTGGGTGCTCAGTACTCAGGGTGCTGGGTGCTCATTACTCAGGGTGCTGGGTGCTCAGTACTCAGGGTGCTCAGTGCTTGGGGAGCTGGGTGCTCAGTGCTCAGGGTGCTCAGTGCTTGGGGTGTTGGGTGCTCAGTGCTCAGTACTCAGGGTGCTCGGTGCTCAGTGCTCAGGGTGCTCAGTGCTCAGTACTCAGGGTGCTCGGTGCTCAGTACTCAGGGTGCTGGGTGCTCAGTGCTCAGGGTGCTGGGTGCTCAGTACTCATGGTGCTGGGTCCTCGGTGCTCAGGGTGCTCGGTGCTCAGTACTCATGGTGCTGGGTGCTCAGTGCTCAGGGTGCTGGGTGCTCAGCGCTCAGGGTGCTGGGTGCTCAGTAATCGGGGTGCTCAGTGCTCAGTGCTCAGTGCTCAGGGTGCTGGGTGCTCAGTGCTCGGGGTGCTGGGTGCTCAGTGCTCGGGGTGCTGGGTGCTCAGTGCTCGGGGTGCTGGGTGCTCATTGCTGGGGGTGCTGGGTGCTCAGTGCTCAGGTTGCTGGGTGCTCAGTACTCGGGGTGCTCGGTGCTCAGTACTCAGGGTGCTGGGTGCTCATTGCTCAGGGTGCTGGGTGCTCAGTGCTCAGGGTGCTGGGTGCCCCATGCTCGGGGTGCTGGGTGCTCAGTACTCGGGGTGCTGGGTGCTCAATGCTCAGGGTGCTGGGTCGCAGTGCTCGGGGTACTGGGTACTCAGTGCTCAGTACAGAGGGTGCTGGGTGCTCAGTGCTCGGGGTGCTGTGTGCTCAGTGCTCAGTACTCAGGGTGCTGGGTGCTCAGTGCTCTGGGTGCTGGGTGCTCAGTACTCAGGGTGCTGGGTGCTCTGTGCTCTGGGTGCTGGGTGCTCAGTGCTCAGGGTGCTGGGTACTCACTGCTCAGTACACAGGGTGCTGGGTGCTCAGTGCTCGGGGTGCTGGGTGCTCAGTGCTCAGTACTCAGGGTGCTGGGTGCTCACTGCTCGGGGTGCTGGATGCTCAGTACTCAGGGCGCTGGGTGCTCAGTGCTCAGGGTGCTGGGTGCTCAGTACTCAGGGTGCTGGGTGCTCAGTACGCAGTATGCTGGGTGCTCAGTGCTCAGGGTGCTGGGTGCTCAGTGCTCGGGGTGCTGGGTGCTCAGTACTCAGGGTGCTCGGTGCTCAGTACTCAGGGTGCTGGGTGCTCAGTGCTCAGGGTGCTGTGTGCTCAGTACTCAGGGTGCTGGGTGCTCGGTGCTCAGTATGCTGGGTGCTCAGTACTCAGGGTGCTGGCTGCACAGTACTCAGGGTGCTCGGTGCTCAGTGCTCGGGGTGCTCAGTGCTTGTGGTGCTGGGTGCTCAGTACTCAGGGTGCTCAGTGCTTGGGGTGTTGGGTGCTTAGTACTCAGGGTGCTTGGTGCTCAGTGCTCAGGGTGCTGGGTGCTCAGTACTCAGGGTGCTGGGTGCTCAGTACTCAGGGTGCTGGGTGCTCAGTGCTCGGGGTGCTGGGTGCTCAGTACTCGGGGTGCTCAGTGCTCAGTACTCAGGGTGCTGGGTGCTCAGTGCTCAGGGTGCTGGGTGCTCAGCGCTAGGGGTGCTGGGTGCTCAGTACTCAGGGTGCTGGGTGCTCATTGCTGGGGGTGCTGGGTGCTCAGTACTCAGGGTGCTGGGTGCTCAGTGCTCAGGTTGCTGGGTGCTCAGTACTCGGGATGCTGGGTGCTCAGTACTCAGGGTGCTGGGTGCTCATTGCTGGGGGTGCTGGGTGCTCAGTACTCAGGGTGCTGGGTGCTCATTGCTGGGGGTGCTGGCTGCTCGGTTCTCAGGTTGCTGGGTGCTCAGTACTCGGGGTGCTGGGTGCTCAGTACTCAGGGTGCTGGGTGCTCATTGCTGGGGGTGCTGGGTGCTCAGTACTCGGGGTGCTCGGTGCTCAGTACTCATTGTGCTGGGTGCTCATTGCTCGGGGTGCTGGGTGCTCAGTGCTCAGGGTGCTGGGTGCCCCATTCTCGGGGTGCTGGGTGCTCAGTACTCGGGGTGCTGGGTGCTCAGTGCTCAGGGTGCTGGGTCGCAGTGCTCGGGGTACTGGGTACTCAGTGCTCAGTACACAGGGTGCTGGGTGCTCAGTGCTCGGGGTGCTGTGTGCTCAGTGCTCAGTACTCAGGGTGCTGGGTGCTCAGTGCTCGGGGTGCTGGGTGCTCAGTACTCAGGGAGCTGGGTGCTCAGTACTCAGGGTGCTGGGTGCTCATTACTCAGGGTGCTGGGTGCTCAGTACTCAGGGTGCTCAGTGCTTGGGGTGCTGGGTGCTCAGTGCTCAGGGTGCTCAGTGCTTGGGGTGTTGGGTGCTCAGTGCTCGGTACTCAGGGTGCTCGGTGCTCAGTGCTCAGGGTGCTCAGTGCTCAGTACTCAGGGTGCTCAGTGCTCAGTGCTCTGGGTGCTGGGTGCTCAGTGCTCGGGGTGCTGGGTGCTCAGTGCTCAGGGTGCTGGGTGCTCAGTACTCAGGGTGCTCAGTGCTCAGGGTGCTGGGTGCTCAGTGCTCGGGGTGCTGGGTACTCAGTGCTCAGTACACAGGGTGCTGGGTGCTCAGTGCTCGGGGTGCTGGGTGCTCAGTGCTCAGTACTCAGGGTGCTGGGTGCTCAGTGCTCGGGGTGCTGGATGCTCAGTACTCAGGGTGCTGGGTGCTCAGTGCTCAGGGTGCTGGGTGCTCAGTACTCAGGGTGCTTGGTGCTCAGTACGCAGTATGCTGGGTGCTCAGTGCTCAGGGTGCTGGGTGCTCAGTGCTCGGGGTGCTGGGTGCTCAGTACTCAGGGTGCTCGGTGCTCAGTACTCAGGGTGCTGGGTGCTCAGTGCTCAGGGTTCTGGGTGCTCATTGCTCGGGGTGCTGGGTGCTCAGTACTCGGGGTGCTCAGTTCTCAGTGCTCTGGGTGCTGGGTGCTCAGTGCTCGGGGTGCTGGGTGCTCAGTGCTCAGGGTGCTGGGTGCTCAGTACTCAGGGTGCTCAGTGCTCAGGGTGCTCAGTGCTCGGGGTGCTGGGTGCTCAGTGCTCAGTACTCAGGGTGCTGGGTGCTCAGTGCTCGGGGTGCTGGATGCTCAGTACTCAGGGTGCTGGGTGCTCAGTGCTCAGGGTGCTGGGTGCTCAGTACTCAGGGTGCTGGGTGCTCAGTGCTCAGGGTGCTGGGTGCTCAGTACTCAGGGTGCTGGGTGCTCAGTGCTCAGGGTGCTGGGTGCTCAGTGCTCGAGGTGCTGGGTGCTCAGTACTCAGGGTGCTCGGTGCTCAGTACTCAGGGTGCTGGGTGCTCAGTGCTTGGGGTGCTGGGTGCTCAGTGCTCAGGGTGCTCAGTGCTTGTTGTGTTGGGTGCTCAGTGCTCAGTACTCAGGGTGCTCGGTGCTCAGTGCTCAGGGTGCTCAGTGCTCAGTACTCAGGGTGCTCGGTGCTCAGTACTCAGGGTGCTGGGTGCTCAGTGCTCAGGGTGCTGGGTGCTCAGTACTCAGGGTGCTGGGTGCTCGGTGCTCAGGGTGCTCGGTGCTCAGTACTCATGGTGCTGGGTGCTCAGTGCTCAGGGTGCTGGGTGCTCAGCGCTCAGGGTGCTGGGTGCTCAGTAATCGGGGTGCTCAGTGCTCAGTACTCAGCGTGCTGGGTGCTCAGTGCTCAGCGTGCTGGGTGCTCAGTACTCAGTCCTCAGGATGCTGGGTGCTCAGTGCTCAGGGTTCTGGGTGCTCAGTGCTCAGGGTGCTCAGTGCTCAGTGCTCAGGGTGATGGGTGCTCGGTGCTCAGTATGCTGGGTGCTCAGTACTCAGGGTGCTGGCTGCTCAGTACTCAGGGTGCTCAGTGCTCAGTACTCAGGGTGCTGGCTGCTCAGTGCTCGGGGTGCTCAGTGCTTGGGGTGCTGGGTGCTCAGTACTCAGGGTGCTCAGTGCTTGGGGTGTTGGGTGCTTAGTACTCAGGGTGCTGGGTGCTCAGTGCTCAGGGTGCTGGGTGCTCAGTACTCAGGGTGCTGGGTGCTCAGTACTCAGGGTGCTGGGTGCTCAGTGCTCGGGGTGCTGGGTGCTCAGTACTCGGGGTGCTCAGTGCTCAGTACTCAGGGTGCTGTGTGCTCAGTGCTCAGGGTGCTGGGTGCTCAGCGCTCGGGGTGCTGGCTGCTCGGTTCTCAGGTTGCTGGGTGCTCAGTACACGGGATGCTGGGTGCTCAGTACTCAGGGTGCTGGGTGCTCATTGCTGGGGGTGCTGGGTCGCAGTGCTCGGGGTACTGGGTACTCAGTGCTCAGTACAGAGGGTGCTGGGTGCTCAGTGCTCGGGGTGCTGTGTGCTCAGTGCTCAGTACTCAGGGTGCTGGGTGCTCAGTGCTCGGGGTGCTGGGTGCTCAGTACTCAGGGAGCTGGGTGCTCAGTACTCAGGGTGCTGGGTGCTCATTACTCAGGGTGCTGGGTGCTCAGTACTCAGGGTGCTCAGTGCTTGGGGAGCTGGGTGCTCAGTGCTCAGGGTGCTCAGTGCTTGGGGTGTTGGGTGCTCAGTGCTCAGTACTCAGGGTGCTCGGTGCTCAGTGCTCAGGGTGCTCAGTGCTCAGTACTCAGGGTGCTCGGTGCTCAGTACTCAGGGTGCTGGGTGCTCAGTGCTCAGGGTGCTGGGTGCTCAGTACTCATGGTGCTGGGTCCTCGGTGCTCAGGGTGCTCGGTGCTCAGTACTCATGGTGCTGGGTGCTCAGTGCTCAGGGTGCTGGGTGCTCAGCGCTCAGGGTGCTGGGTGCTCAGTAATCGGGGTGCTCAGTGCTCAGTGCTCAGTGCTCAGGGTGCTGGGTGCTCAGTGCTCGGGGTGCTGGGTGCTCAGTGCTCGGGGTGCTGGGTGCTCAGTGCTCGGGGTGCTGGGTGCTCATTGCTGGGGGTGCTGGGTGCTCAGTGCTCAGGTTGCTGGGTGCTCAGTACTCGGGGTGCTCGGTGCTCAGTACTCAGGGTGCTGGGTGCTCATTGCTCAGGGTGCTGGGTGCTCAGTGCTCAGGGTGCTGGGTGCCCCATGCTCGGGGTGCTGGGTGCTCAGTACTCGGGGTGCTGGGTGCTCAATGCTCAGGGTGCTGGGTCGCAGTGCTCGGGGTACTGGGTACTCAGTGCTCAGTACAGAGGGTGCTGGGTGCTCAGTGCTCGGGGTGCTGTGTGCTCAGTGCTCAGTACTCAGGGTGCTGGGTGCTCAGTGCTCTGGGTGCTGGGTGCTCAGTACTCAGGGTGCTGGGTGCTCTGTGCTCTGGGTGCTGGGTGCTCAGTGCTCAGGGTGCTGGGTACTCACTGCTCAGTACACAGGGTGCTGGGTGCTCAGTGCTCGGGGTGCTGGGTGCTCAGTGCTCAGTACTCAGGGTGCTGGGTGCTCACTGCTCGGGGTGCTGGATGCTCAGTACTCAGGGCGCTGGGTGCTCAGTGCTCAGGGTGCTGGGTGCTCAGTACTCAGGGTGCTGGGTGCTCAGTACGCAGTATGCTGGGTGCTCAGTGCTCAGGGTGCTGGGTGCTCAGTGCTCGGGGTGCTGGGTGCTCAGTACTCAGGGTGCTCGGTGCTCAGTACTCAGGGTGCTGGGTGCTCAGTGCTCAGGGTGCTGTGTGCTCAGTACTCAGGGTGCTGGGTGCTCGGTGCTCAGTATGCTGGGTGCTCAGTACTCAGGGTGCTGGCTGCACAGTACTCAGGGTGCTCGGTGCTCAGTGCTCGGGGTGCTCAGTGCTTGTGGTGCTGGGTGCTCAGTACTCAGGGTGCTCAGTGCTTGGGGTGTTGGGTGCTTAGTACTCAGGGTGCTTGGTGCTCAGTGCTCAGGGTGCTGGGTGCTCAGTACTCAGGGTGCTGGGTGCTCAGTACTCAGGGTGCTGGGTGCTCAGTGCTCGGGGTGCTGGGTGCTCAGTACTCGGGGTGCTCAGTGCTCAGTACTCAGGGTGCTGGGTGCTCAGTGCTCAGGGTGCTGGGTGCTCAGCGCTAGGGGTGCTGGGTGCTCAGTACTCAGGGTGCTGGGTGCTCATTGCTGGGGGTGCTGGGTGCTCAGTACTCAGGGTGCTGGGTGCTCAGTGCTCAGGTTGCTGGGTGCTCAGTACTCGGGATGCTGGGTGCTCAGTACTCAGGGTGCTGGGTGCTCATTGCTGGGGGTGCTGGGTGCTCAGTACTCAGGGTGCTGGGTGCTCATTGCTGGGGGTGCTGGCTGCTCGGTTCTCAGGTTGCTGGGTGCTCAGTACTCGGGGTGCTGGGTGCTCAGTACTCAGGGTGCTGGGTGCTCATTGCTGGGGGTGCTGGGTGCTCAGTACTCGGGGTGCTCGGTGCTCAGTACTCATTGTGCTGGGTGCTCATTGCTCGGGGTGCTGGGTGCTCAGTGCTCAGGGTGCTGGGTGCCCCATTCTCGGGGTGCTGGGTGCTCAGTACTCGGGGTGCTGGGTGCTCAGTGCTCAGGGTGCTGGGTCGCAGTGCTCGGGGTACTGGGTACTCAGTGCTCAGTACACAGGGTGCTGGGTGCTCAGTGCTCGGGGTGCTGTGTGCTCAGTGCTCAGTACTCAGGGTGCTGGGTGCTCAGTGCTCGGGGTGCTGGGTGCTCAGTACTCAGGGAGCTGGGTGCTCAGTACTCAGGGTGCTGGGTGCTCATTACTCAGGGTGCTGGGTGCTCAGTACTCAGGGTGCTCAGTGCTTGGGGTGCTGGGTGCTCAGTGCTCAGGGTGCTCAGTGCTTGGGGTGTTGGGTGCTCAGTGCTCGGTACTCAGGGTGCTCGGTGCTCAGTGCTCAGGGTGCTCAGTGCTCAGTACTCAGGGTGCTCAGTGCTCAGTGCTCTGGGTGCTGGGTGCTCAGTGCTCGGGGTGCTGGGTGCTCAGTGCTCAGGGTGCTGGGTGCTCAGTACTGAGGGTGCTCAGTGCTCAGGGTGCTGGGTGCTCAGTGCTCGGGGTGCTGGGTACTCAGTGCTCAGTACACAGGGTGCTGGGTGCTCAGTGCTCGGGGTGCTGGGTGCTCAGTGCTCAGTACTCAGGGTGCTGGGTGCTCAGTGCTCGGGGTGCTGGATGCTCAGTACTCAGGGTGCTGGGTGCTCAGTGCTCAGGGTGCTGGGTGCTCAGTACTCAGGGTGCTGGGTGCTCAGTACGCAGTATGCTGGGTGCTCAGTGCTCAGGGTGCTGGGTGCTCAGTGCTCGGGGTGCTGGGTGCTCAGTACTCAGGGTGCTCGGTGCTCAGTACTCAGGGTGCTGGGTGCTCAGTGCTCAGGGTTCTGGGTGCTCATTGCTCGGGGTGCTGGGTGCTCAGTACTCGGGGTGCTCAGTGCTCAGTACTCAGGGTGCAGGGTGCTCAGTGCTCAGGGTGCTGGGTGCTCAGCGCTCGGGGTGCTGGCTGCTAGGTTCTCAGGTTGCTGGGTTCTCAGTACTCGGGGTGCTGGGTGCTCAGTACTCAGGGTGCTGGGTGCTCATTGCTGGGGGTGCTGGGTGCTCAGTACTCAGGATGCTGGGTGCTCATTGCTGGGGGTGCTGGCTGCTCGGTTCTCAGGTTGCTGGGTGCTCAGTACTCGGGGTGCTGGGTGCTCAGTACTCAGGGTGCTGGGTGCTCATTGCTGGGGGTGCTGGGTGCTCAGTGCTCAGGTTGCTGGGTGCTCAGTACTCGGGGTGCTGGGTGCTCAGTACTCAGGGTGCTGGGTGCTCATTGCTCAGGGTGCTGGGTGCTCAGTGCTCAGGGTGCTGGGTGCTCAGTGCTCGGGGTGCTTTGTGCTCAGTACTCGGGGTGCTGGGTGCTCAGTGCTCAGGGTGCTGGGTCGCAGTGCTCGGGGTACTGGGTACTCAGTGCTCAGTACACAGGGTGCTGGGTGCTCAGTGCTCGGGGTGCTGTGTGCTCAGTGCTCAGTACTCAGGGTGCTGGGTGCTCAGTGCTCGGGGTGCTGGGTGCTCAGTACTCAGGGTACTTGGTGCTCAGTACTCAGGGTGCTGGGTGATCAGTGCTCAGGGTGCTGGGTGCTCAGTACTCAGGGTGCTCGGTGCTCAGTACTCAGGGTGCTGGGTGCTCAGTGCTCAGGATGCTGGGTCCTCAGTGCTCTGGGTGCTGTGTGCTTAGTGCTCGGTGAGCTGGGTGCTCAGTACTCAGGATGCTGGGTGCTCAGTACTCGGGGTGCTGGATGCTCAGTACTCAGGGAGCTGGGTGCTCAGTACTCAGGGTGCTGGGTGCTCAGGACTCAGGTGCTGGGTGCTCAGTGCTCAGGGTGCTGGGTGCTCAGTGCTCGGGGTGCTGGGTGCTCAGTGCTCAGTACTCAGGGTGCTGTGTGCTCAGTGCTCGGGGTGCTGGGTGCTCAGTGCTCAGTACTCAGGGTGCTGGGTGCTCAGTGCTCAGGGTGCTGGGTGCTCAGTGCTCAGGGTGCTGGGTGCTCAGTGCTCAGGGTGCTGGTTACTCAGTGCTCGGGGTGCTGGTTGCTCAGTACTCAGGGTGCTGGGTGCTCAGTACTCAGGGTGCTGGGTGCTCAGTGCTCGGGGTGCTGGGTGCTCAGTGCTCAGTGTGCTCGGTGCTCAGTACTCAGAGTGCTGGGTGCTCAGTGCTCGGGGTTTACTGTACTCAGGGTGCTGTGTGTTCAGTGCTCAGGGTATTGGGTGCTCAGTACTCAGGGTGCTCGGTGCTCGGGGTTCTGGGTGCTCAGTGCTCGGGGTGCTCAGTGCTCAGTACTCAGGGTGCTCGGTGCTTAGTATTCAGGGTGCTGGGTGCTCAGTACTCCGGGTGCTGGTTGCTCAGTGCTCAGGGTGCTCGGTGCTCAGTGCTCAGGGTGCTGGGTGCTCAGTACTCAGGGTGATCATTGCTCAGGGTGCTGGGTGCTCAGTACTCAGGGTGCTGGGTGCTCAGTACTCAGGGTGCTCAGTGCTCAGTACTCAGGGTGCTCAGTGCTCAGTACTAAGGTTGCTCAGTGCTCAGGGTGCTGGGTGCTCAGTACTCAGGGTGCTGGGTGCTCAATGCTCGGGGTGCTCGGTGCTCAGTGCTCAGGGTCCTGGGTACTCAGTACTCAGGGTGCTGGGTGCTTAGTACTCAGGGTGCTCAGTGCTAAGTACACAGGGTGCTGGGTGCTCAGTGCTCAGTACTCAGGGTGCTGGGTACTCAGTGCTCGGGGTGCTGGGTGCTCAGTGCTCAGGGTGCTGGGTGATCAGTGCTCAGGGTGCTGGGTGCTCAGTGATCGGGGTGCTGGGTGCTCAGTACTCAGGGTGCTCAGTGCTCGGGGAGCTCGGTGCTCATTACTCAGGGTGCTGGGTGCTCAGTACTCAGTGCTCGGGGTCCTGGGTGCTCCGTGCTCGGGGTGCTGGGTGCTCAGTGCTCAGTACTCAGGGTGCTGGGTGCTCAGTACTCAGGGTGCTGGGTGCTCATTCTCGGGGTGCTGGGTGCTCAGTGCTCGGGGTGTTGGGTGCTCAGTACTCAGGGTGCTGGTGGCTCAGTACTCAGGGTGCTGCGTGCTCAGTAATCAGGGTGCTCGGTTCTCAGTATTCAGGGTGCTGGGTGCTCATTCTCGGGGTGCTGGGTGCTCAGTGCTCAGGGTGCTGGGTGCTCAGTACTCTTGGTGCTGGGGGCTCAGTACTCAGGGTGCTGGGTGCTAAGTACTCAGGGTGATCTGTTCTCAGTACTCAGGTTGCTGGGGGGTCAGTGCTCGGGGTGATGGGTGCTCAGTACTCGGGGTGCTCAGTGCTCAGTACTCAGGGTGCTGGGTGCTCAGTACTCAGTGTGCTGGGTGCTCAGTGCTCGGGGTGCTCGGTGCTCAGTGCTCGGGGTGCTGGGTGCTCAGTACTCGGGGTGCTGGGTGCTCAGTGCTCAGGGTGCTGGGTGCTCAGTGCTCGGGGTGCTGGGTGCTCAGTACTGAGGGTGGTGCTGGGTGCTCAGTACACAGGGTGCTGGGTGCTCAGTGCTCAGGGTGCTGGGTTCTCAGTACTAAGGGTGCTGGGTGCTCAGTACTCAGGGTGCTCGGTGCTCAGTACTCAGGGTGCTGGGTGCTCAGTGCTCAGGGTGCTGGGTACTCAGTACTCAGGGTGCTGGGTGCTCAGTACTCAGGGTGCTGGGTGCTCAGTGCTCAGGGTGCTTGGTGCTCAGTGCTCCTGGTGCTGGGTGCTCAGTACTCAGGGTGCTGGGTGCTCAGTGCTCAGGGTGATCGGTGCTCAGTACTCAGGGTGCTCAGTACTCAGGGTGCTGGCTGCTCAGTGCTCGGGGTGCTGGGTGCTCAGTACTCGGGGTGCTGGGTGCTCTGTACTCAGGGTGCTGGTTGCTCAGTTCTCGGGGTCCTGGGTGCTCAGTGCTCAGGGTGATCGGTGCTCAGTACTCAGGGTGCTGGGTGCTCAGTGCTCAGGGTGCTGGGTACTCAGTCCTCAGGGTGCTCAGTGCTCAGGGTGCTGGGTGCTCAGTGCTCGGGGTGCTCGGTGCTCAGTACTCAGGGTGCTGAGTGCTCAGTACTCTGGGTGCTGGGTGGTCAGTACTCATGGTGCTGGGTGCTCAGTACTCAGGGGGCTGGGTGCTCAGTGCTCAGGGTGCTGGGTGCTCAGTGCTCAGGGTGCTGGGTGCTCAGTGCTCGGGGTGCTGTGTGCTCAGTGTTCAGTGCTCAGGGTGTTGGGTGCTCAGTGCTCAGTGCTCAGGGTGCTGGGTGCTCAGTACTCAGGGTGCTGGGTGATCAGTGCTCAGGGTGCTGGGTGCTCAGTGATCGGGGTGCTGGGTGCTCAGTACTCAGGGTGCTCAGTGCTCGGGGAGCTCGGTGCTCAGTACTCAGGGTGCTGGGTGCTCAGTACTCAGTGCTCGGGGTCCTGGGTGCTCCGTGCTCGGGGTGCTGGGTGCTCAGTGCTCAGTACTCAGGGTGCTGGGTGCTCAGTACTCAGGGTGCTGGGTGCTCATTCTCGGGGTGCTGGGTGCTCAGTGCTCGGGGTGCTGGGTGCTCAGTACTCAGGGTGCTGGGGGCTCAGTACTCAGGGTGCTGCGTGCTCAGTAATCAGGGTGCTCGGTTCTCAGTATTCAGGGTGCTGGGTGCTCATTCTCGGGGTGCTGGGTGCTCAGTGCTCAGGGTGCTGGGTGCTCAGTGCTGGAGGTGCTCGGTGCTCAGTACCCAAGGTGCTGGGTGCTCAGTGCTCAGGGTGCTGGGTGCTCAGTCCTCGGGGTGCTCCGTGCTCAGGGTGCTGGGTGCTCAGTGCTCAGTACTCAGGGTGCTCAGTACTCAGGGTGCTGGGTGCTCAGTGCTCGGGGTGCTGGGTGCTCAGTACTCAGGGTGCTGGGTGCTCAGTACTCGGGGTGCTGGGTGCTCATGACTCAGGGTGCTGGGTGCTCAGTGCTCGGGGTGCTGGGTGCTCAGTGCTCAGGGTGATCGGTGCTCAGTGCCCAGGGTGCTGGGTGCTCAGTCCTCCGGGTGCTCAGTGCTCAGGGTGCTGGGTGCTCAGTGCTCGGGGTGCTCGGTGCTCAGTACTCAGGGTGCTGAGTGCTCAGTACTCAGGGTGCTGGGTGATCAGTACTCAGGGTGCTGGGTGCTCAGTACTGAGGGTGCTGGGTGCTCAATGCGCATGGTGCTGGGTGCTCAGTGCTCAGGGTGCTGGGTGCTCAGTGCTCGGGGTGCTGGGTGCTCAGGGCTGTGGTGCTGGGTGCTCAGTGCTCAGTGCTCAGGGTGCTGGGTTCTCAGTGCTCAGTGCTCAGGGTGCTGGTTGCTCAGTACTCAGGGTGCTGGGTGCTCAGTACTCAGGGTGCTGGGTGCTCAGTGCTCAGGGTGCTGGGTGCTCAGTACTCAGGGTGCTGGGTGCTCAGTGCTCAGGGTGCTCTGTGCTCAGTACTCAGAATGCTGGGTGCTCAGTGCTCAGGGTGCTGGGTGCTCAGTGCTCAGGGTGCTGGGTGCTCAGTACTCAGGGTGCTGGGTGCTCAGTGCTCGGGGTGCTCGGTGCTCAGTACTCAAGGTGCTGGGTGCTCAGTGCGCAGGGTGCTGGGTGCTCAGTCCTCGGGGTGCTCCGTGCTCAGTGATCAGGGTGCTGGGTGCTCAGTACTCAGGGTACTCGGTGCTCAGTACTCAGGGTTCTCAGTGCTCAGTACTCAGGGTGCTGGGTGCTCAGTGCTCAGGGTGCTCAGTGCTCAGTGCTTGGGGTGCTGGGTGCTCAGTGCTCGGGGCGCTTTGTGCTCAGTGCTCGGGGTGCTGGGTGCTCAGTGCTCGGGGTGCTGGGTGCTCAGTGCTCGGGGCGCTGGGTGCTCAGTGCTCGGGGTGCTGGGTGCTCAGTACTCGGGGTGCTGGGTGCTCAGTGCTCAGGGTGCTCAGTGCTCAGTACTCAGTGCTCAGGGTGCTCAGTGCTCAGTGCTCAGGGTGCTGGGTGTTCAGTACTCAGGGTGCTGGGTGCTCAGTACTCAGGGTGCTGGGGGCTCAGTGCTCAGGGTGCTGGGTGCTCAGTACTCTGGGTGTTGGGTACTCAGTACACAGAGTGCTGGGTGCTCCGTGCTCGGGGTGCTGGGTGCTCATTGCTCAGGGTGCTGGGTGCTCAGTGCTCAGGGTGCTGGGTGCTCAGTACTCAGGGTGCTGGGTGCTCAGTACTCAGGGTGCTGGGTGCTCAGTGATCGTGGTGCTGGGTGCTCAGTACTCAGGGTGCTCAGTGCTCGGGGAGCTGTGAGCTCAGTACTCAGGGTGCTGGGGGCTCAGTACTCAGGGTGCTGGGTGCTCAGTAATCAGGGTGCTTGGTGCTCAGTGCTCCTGGTGCTGGGTGCTCAGTACTCAGGGTGCTGGGTGCTCAGTGCTCAGGGTGATCGGTGCTCAGTACTCAGGGTGCTCACTACTCAGGGTGCTGGCTGCTCAGTGCTCGGGGTGCTGGGTGCTCAGTACTCGGGGTGCTGGGTGCTCTGTACTCAGGGTGCTGGGTGCTCAGTTATCGGGGTCCTGGGTGCTCAGTGCTCAGGGTGATCGGTGCTCAGTACTCAGGGTGCTGGGTGCTCAGTGCTCACGATGCTGGGTACTCAGTCCTCAGGGTGCTCAGTGCTCAGGGTGCTGGGTGCTCAGTGCTCGGGGTGCTCGGTGCTCAGTACTCAGGGTGCTCAGTACTCAGGGTGCTGGCTGCTCAGTGCTCGGGGTGCTGGGTGCTCAGTACTCGGGGTGCTGGGTGCTCTGTACTCAGGGTGCTGGTTGCTCAGTTCTCGGGGTCCTGGGTGCTCAGTGCTCAGGGTGATCGGTGCTCAGTACTCAGGGTGCTGGGTGCTCAGTGCTCAGGGTGCTGGGTACTCAGTCCTCAGGGTGCTCAGTGCTCAGGGTGCTGGGTGCTCAGTGCTCGGGGTGCTCGGTGCTCAGTACTCAGGGTGCTGAGTGCTCAGTACTCAGGGTGCTGGGTGGTCAGTACTCATGGTGCTGGGTGCTCAGTACTCAGGGGGCTGGGTGCTCAGTGCTCAGGGTGCTGGGTGCTCAGTGCTCAGGGTGCTGGGTGCTCAGTGCTCGGGGTGCTGGGTGCTCAGTGCTCGGGGTGCTGTGTGCTCAGTGTTCAGTGCTCAGGGTGTTGGGTGCTCAGTGCTCAGTGCTCAGGGTGCTGGGTGCTCAGTACTCAGGGTGCTGGGTGATCAGTGCTCAGGGTGCTGGGTGCTCAGTGATCGGGGTGCTGGGTGCTCAGTACTCAGGGTGCTCAGTGCTCGGGGAGCTCGGTGCTCAGTACTCAGGGTGCTGGGTGCTCAGTACTCTGTGCTCGGGGTCCTGGGTGCTCCGTGCTCGGGGTGCTGGGTGCTCAGTGCTCAGTACTCAGGGTGCTGGGTGCTCAGTACTCAGGGTGCTGGGTGCTCATTCTCGGGGTGCTGGGTGCTCAGTGCTCGGGGTGCTGGGTGCTCAGTACTCAGGGTGCTGGGGGCTCAGTACTCAGGGTGCTGCGTGCTCAGTAATCAGGGTGCTCGGTTCTCAGTATTCAGGGTGCTGGGTGCTCATTCTCGGGGTGCTGGGTGCTCAGTGCTCAGGGTGCTGGGTGCTCAGTGCTGGAGGTGCTCGGTGCTCAGTACCCAAGGTGCTGGGTGCTCAGTGCTCAGGGTGCTGGGTGCTCAGTCCTCGGGGTGCTCCGTGCTCAGGGTGCTGGGTGCTCAGTGCTCAGTACTCAGGGTGCTCAGTACTCAGGGTGCTGGGTGCTCAGTGCTCGGGGTGCTGGGTGCTCAGTACTCAGGGTGCTGGGTGCTCAGTACTCGGGGTGCTGGGTGCTCATGACTCAGGGTGCTGGGTGCTCAGTGCTCGGGGTGCTGGGTGCTCAGTGCTCAGGGTGATCGGTGCTCAGTGCCCAGGGTGCTGGGTGCTCAGTCCTCCGGGTGCTCAGTGCTCAGGGTGCTGGGTGCTCAGTGCTCGGGGTGCTCGGTGCTCAGTACTCAGGGTGCTGAGTGCTCAGTACTCAGGGTGCTGGGTGATCAGTACTCAGGGTGCTGGGTGCTCAGTACTGAGGGTGCTGGGTGCTCAATGCGCATGGTGCTGGGTGCTCAGTGCTCAGGGTGCTGGGTGCTCAGTGCTCGGGGTGCTGGGTGCTCAGGGCTGTGGTGCTGGGTGCTCAGTGCTCAGTGCTCAGTGCTCAGGGTGCTGGGTTCTCAGTGCTCAGTGCTCAGGGTGCTGGTTGCTCAGTACTCAGGGTGCTGGGTGCTCAGTACTCAGGGTGCTGGGTGCTCAGTGCTCAGGGTGCTGGGTGCTCAGTACTCAGGGTGCTGGGTGCTCAGTGCTCAGGGTGCTCTGTGCTCAGTACTCAGAATGCTGGGTGCTCAGTGCTCAGTGTGCTGGGTGCTCAGTGCTCAGGGTGCTGGGTGCTCAGTACTCAGGGTGCTGGGTGCTCAGTGCTCGGGGTGCTCGGTGCTCAGTACTCAAGGTGCTGGGTGCTCAGTGCTCAGGGTGCTGGGTGCTCAGTCCTCGGGGTGCTCCGTGCTCAGTGATCAGGGTGCTGGGTGCTCAGTACTCAGGGTACTCGGTGCTCAGTACTCAGGGTTCTCAGTGCTCAGTACTCAGGGTGCTGGGTGCTCAGTGCTCAGGGTGCTCAGTGCTCAGTGCTTGGGGTGCTGGGTGCTCAGTGCTCGGGGCGCTTTGTGCTCAGTGCTCGGGGTGCTGGGTGCTCAGTGCTCGGGGTGCTGGGTGCTCAGTGCTCGGGGCGCTGGGTGCTCAGTGCTCGGGGTGCTGGGTGCTCAGTACTCGGGGTGCTGGGTGCTCAGTGCTCAGGGTGCTCAGTGCTCAGTACTCAGTGCTCAGGGTGCTCAGTGCTCAGTGCTCAGGGTGCTGGGTGTTCAGTACTCAGGGTGCTGGGTGCTCAGTACTCAGGGTGCTGGGGGCTCAGTGCTCAGGGTGCTGGGTGCTCAGTACTCTGGGTGTTGGGTGCTCAGTACACAGAGTGCTGGGTGCTCCGTGCTCGGGGTGCTGGGTGCTCATTGCTCAGGGTGCTGGGTGCTCAGTGCTCAGGGTGCTGGGTGCTCAGTACTCAGGGTGCTGGGTGCTCAGTACTCATGGTGCTGGGTGCTCAGTGATCGGGGTGCTGGGTGCTCAGTACTCAGGGTGCTCAGTGCTCGGGGAGCTGTGAGCTCAGTACTCAGGGTGCTGGGGGCTCAGTACTCAGGGTGCTGGGTGCTCAGTAATCAGGGTGCTCATTTCTCAGTATTCAGGGTGCTGGGTGCTCATTCTCGGTGTGCTGGGTGCGCAGTGCTCAGGGTGCTGGGTGCTCAGTACTCTTGGTGCTGGGGGCTCAGTACTCAGGGTGCTGGGTGCTCAGTACTCAGGGTGCTGGGTGCTCAGTGCTCGGGGTGCTCGGTGCTCAGTGCTCGGGGTGCAGGGTGCTCAGTACTCGGGGTGCTGGGTGCTCAGTGCTCAGGGTGCTGGGTGCTCAGTGCTCGGGGTGCTGGGTGCTCAGTACTGAGGGTGGTGCTGGGTGCTCAGTACTCAGGGTGCTGGGTGCTCAGTGCTCAGGGTGCTGGGTGCTCAGTACTAAGGGTGCTGGGTGCTCAGTAATCAGGGTGCTCGGTGCTCAGTACTCAGGGTGCTGGGTGCTCAGTGCTCAGGGTGCTGGGTACTCAGTACTCAGGGTGCTGGGTGCTCAGTACTCAGGGTGCTGGGTGCTCAGTGCTCAGGGTGCTTGGTGCTCAGTGCTCCTGGTGCTGGGTGCTCAGTACTCAGGGTGCTGGGTGCTCAGTGCTCAGGGTGATCGGTGCTCAGTACTCAGGGTGCTCACTACTCAGGGTGCTGGCTGCTCAGTGCTCGGGGTGCTGGGTGCTCAGTACTCGGGGTGCTGGGTGCTCTGTACTCAGGGTGCTGGGTGCTCAGTTCTCGGGGTCCTGGGTGCTCAGTGCTCAGGGTGATCGGTGCTCAGTACTCAGGGTGCTGGGTGCTCAGTGCTCACGATGCTGGGTACTCAGTCCTCAGGGTGCTCAGTGCTCAGGGTGCTGGGTGCTCAGTGCTCGGGGTGCTCGGTGCTCAGTACTCAGGGTGCTGAGTGCTCAGTACTCAGGGTGCTGGGTGGTCGGTACTCATGGTGCTGGGTGCTCAGTGCTCGGGGTGCTGGGTGCTCAGTGCTCAGTGCTCATTGTGTTCGGTGCTCAGTGCTCAGTGCTCAGGGTGCTGGGTGCTCAGTACTCAGGGTGCTGGGTGCTCAGTACTCAGAGTGCTGGGTGCTCAGTGCTCAGGGTGCTGGGTGCTCAGGACTCTGGGTGTTGGGTGCTCAGTACTCAGGGTGCTGGGTGCTCAATGCTCATGGTGCTGGGTGCTCAGTGCTCAGGGCGCTGGGTGCTCAGTGCTCGGGGTGCTGGGTGCTCAGGGCTGTGGTGCTGGGTGCTCAGTGCTCAGTGCTCAGGGTGCTGGGTGCTCAGTGCTCAGTGCTCAGGGTGCTGGTTGCTCAGTACTCAGGGTGCTGGGTGCTCAGTACTCAGGGTGCTGGGTGCTCAGTGCTCAGGGTGCTCTGTGCTCAGTACTCAGGGTGCTGGGTGCTCAGTGCTCGGGGTGCTGCGTGCTCAGTGCTCAGGGTGCTGGGTGCTCAGTGCTCAGGGTGCTGGGTGCTCAGTACTCAGGGTGCTGGGTGCTCAGTGCTCGGGGTGCTCGGTGCTCAGTACTCAAGGTGCTGGGTGCTCAGTGCTCAGGGTGCTGGGTGCTCAGTCCTCGGGGTGCTCCGTGCTCAGTGATCAGGGTGCTGGGTGCTCAGTACTCAGGGTGCTCGGTGCTCAGTACTCAGGGTTCTCAGGGCTCAGTACTCAGGGTGCTGGGTGCTCAGGGCTCAGGTTGCTGGGTGCTCAGTGCTTAGGGTGCTGGGTGCTCAGTACTCTTGGTGCTGGGGGCTCAGTACTCAGGGTGCTGGGTGCTAAGTACTCAGGGTGATCTGTTCTCAGTACTCAGGTTGCTGGGTGGTCAGTGCTCGGGGTGATGGGTGCTCAGTACTCGGGGTGCTCAGTGCTCAGTACTCAGGGTGCTGGGTGCTCAGTACTCAGTGTGCTGGGTGCTCAGTGCTCGGGGTGCTCGGTGCTCAGTGCTCGGGGTGCTGGGTGCTCAGTACTCGGGGTGCTGGGTGCTCAGTGCTCAGGGTGCTGGGTGCTCAGTGCTCGGGGTGCTGGGTGCTCAGTACTGAGGGTGGTGCTGGGTGCTCAGTACACAGGGTGCTGGGTGCTCAGTGCTCCGGGTGCTGGGTGCTCAGTACTAAGGGTGCTGGGTGCTCAGTACTCAGGGTGCTGGGTGCTCAGTGCTCAGGGTGCTGGGTACTCAGTACTCAGGGTGCTGGGTGCTCAGTGCTCAGGGTGATCGGTGCTCAGTACTCAGGGTGCTCAGTACTCAGGGTGCTGGCTGCTCAGTGCTCGGGGTGCTGGGTGCTCAGTACTCGGGGTGCTGGGTGCTCTGTACTCAGGGTGCTGGTTGCTCAGTTCTCGGGGTCCTGGGTGCTCAGTGCTCAGGGTGATCGGTGCTCAGTACTCAGGGTGCTGGGTGCTCAGTGCTCAGGGTGCTGGGTACTCAGTCCTCAGGGTGCTCAGTGCTCAGGGTGCTGGGTGCTCAGTGCTCGGGGTGCTCGGTGCTCAGTACTCAGGGTGCTGAGTGCTCAGTATTCAGGGTGCTGGGTGGTCAGTACTCATGGTGCTGGGTGCTCAGTACTCAGGGGGCTGGGTGCTCAGTGCTCAGGGTGCTGGGTGCTCAGTGCTCAGGGTGCTGGGTGCTCAGTGCTCGGGGTGCTGGGTGCTCAGTGCTCGGGGTGCTGTGTGCTCAGTGTTCGGTGCTCAGGGTGTTGGGTGCTCAGTGCTCAGTGCTCAGGGTGCTGGGTGCTCAGTACTCAGGGTGCTGGGTGCTCAGTACTCAGGGTGCTGGGTGCTCAGTGCTCAGGGTACTGGGTGCTCAGGACTCTGGGTGTTGGGTGCTCAGTACTCAGGGTGCTGGGTGCTCAGTGCTCGGGGTGCTGGGTGCTCAGTGCTCGGGGTGCTGGGTGCTCAGTTCTCAGGGTGCTGGGTGCTCAGTATTCAGGGTGCTGGGTGCTCAGTGCTCAGGATGCTCGGTGCTCAGTACTCAAGGTGCTGGGTGCTCAGTGCTCAGGGTGCTGGGTGCTCAGTCCTCGGGGTGCTCCGTGCTCAGTGCTCAGGGTGCTGTGTGCTCAGTACTCAGGGTGCTCGGTGCTCAGTACTCAGGGTTCTCAGTGCTCAGAGTGCTGGGTGCTCAGTACTCAGGGTGCTCAGTGCTCAGTACTCGGGGTGCTGGGAGCTCAGTACTCAGGGTGCTCAGTGCTCAGTACTCGGGGTGCTGGGTACTCAGTGCTCAGTCTGCTCAGTGCTCAGTGCTCGGGGTGCTGGGTGCTCAGTGCTCGGGGCGCTGGGTGCTCAGTGCTCGAGGTGCTGGTTGCTCAGTACTCAGGGTGCTGTGTGCTCAGTGCTCAGTACTCAGCGTGCTGGGTGCTCAGTGCTCAGAGTGTTGGGTGCTCAGTACTCAGGGTGCTGGGTGCTCAGTGCTCAGTGCTCAGGGTGCTCAGTGCTCAGGGTGCTCAGTGCTCAGGGTGCTGGGTGCTCAGTGTGCTGGGTGCTCAGTGCTCGGGGTGCTGGGTGCTCAGTGCTCGGGGTGCTGGGTGCTCAGTGCTCAGGGTGCTGGGTGCTCAGGGTGCTGGGTGCTCAGTGCTCGGGTTGCTGGGTGCTCAGTGCTCAGTGCTCAGGGTGCTGGGTGCTCAGTGCTCAGTGCTCAGGTTGCTGGGTGTTCAGTACTCAGGGTGCTGGGTGCTCAGTGCTCAGGGTGCTGGGTGCTCAGTACTCAGGGTTCAGGGTGCTCAGTGCTCGGGGTGCTGGGTGCTCAGTGCTCAGGGTGATCAGTGCTCAGTACTCAGGGTGCTGGGTGCTCAGTGCTCAGGGTGCTGGGTGCTCAGTCCTCAGGGTGCTCAGTACTCAGGGTGCTCGGTGCTCAGTGCTCAGTACTCAGGGTGCTCAGTACTCAGGGTGCTGGATGCTCAGTGCTCGGGGTGCTGGGTGCTCAGGACTCAGGGTGCTGGGTGCTCAGTACTCGGGGTGCTGGGTGCTCATGATTCAGGGTGCTGGGTGCTCAGTACTCAGGGTGCTGGGTGCTCAGTACTCAGGGTGCTGCGTGCTCAATGCTCATGGTGCTGGGTGCTCAGTGCTCAGGGTGCTGGGTGCTCAGTGCTCGGGGTGCTGGGTGCTCAGGGCTGTGGTGCTGGGTGCTCAGTGCTCAGTGCTCAGTGCTCAGGGTGCTGGGGGCTCAGTGCTCAGTGCTCAGGGTGCTGGTTGCTCAGTACTCAGGGTGCTGGGTGCTCAGTACTCAGGGTGCTGGGTGCTCAGTGCTCAGGGTGCTCTGTGCTCAGTACTCAGAGTGCTGGGTGCTCAGTGCTCGGGGTGCTGCGTGCTCAGTGCTCAGGGTGCTGGGTGCTCAGTGCTCAGGGTGCTGGGTGCTCAGTACTCAGGGTGCTGGGTGCTGAGTGCTCGGGGTGCTCGGTGCTCAGTACTCAAGGTGCTGGGTCCTCAGTGCTCAGGGTGCTGGGTGCTCAGTCCTCGGGGTGCTGGGTGCTCAGTACTGAGGGTGGTGCTGGGTGCTCAGTACTCAGGGTGCTGGGTGCTCAGTGCTCAGGGTGCTGGGTGCTCAGTACTCGGGGTGCTGGGTGCTCAGTGCTCAGGGTGCTGGGTGCTCAGTGCTCGGGGTGCTGGGTGCTCAGGACTGAGGGTGGTGCTGGGTGCTCAGTACTCAGGGTGCTGGGTGCTCAGTGCTCAGGGTGCTGGGTGCTCAGTACTAAGGGTGCTGGGTGCTCAGTACTCAGGGTGCTCGGTGCTCAGTAATCAGGGTGCTGGGTGCTCAGTGCTCAGGGTGCTGGGTACTCAGTACTCAGGGTGCTGGGTGCTCAGTACTCAGGGTGCTGGGTGCTCAGTGCTCAGGGTGCTTGGTGCTCAGTGCTCCTGGTGCTGGGTGCTCAGTACTCAGGGTGCTGGGTGCTCAGTGCTCAGGGTGATCGGTGCTCAGTACTCAGGGTGCTCAGTACTCAGGGTGCTGGCTGCTCAGTGCTCGGGGTGCTGGGTGCTCAGTACTCGGGGTGCTGGGTGCTCTGTACTCAGGGTGCTGGTTGCTCAGTTCTCGGGGTCCTGGGTGCTCAGTGCTCAGGGTGATCAGTGCTCAGTACTCAGGGTGCTGGGTGCTCAGTGCTCAGGGTGCTGGGTACTCAGTCCTCAGGGTGCTCAGTGCTCAGGGTGCTGGGTGCTCAGTGCTCGGGGTGTTCGGTGCTCAGTACTCAGGGTGCTGAGTGCTCATTACTCAGGGTGCTGGGTGGTCAGTACTCAAGGTGCTGGGTGCTCAGTACTCAGGGGGCTGGGTGCTCAGTGCTCAGGGTGCTGGGTGCTCAGTGCTCAGGGTGCTGGGTGCTCAGTGGTCGGGGTGCTGGGTGCTCAGTGCTCGGGGTGCTGGGTGCTCAGTGCTCAGTGCTCAGGGTGTTGGGTGCTCAGTGCTCAGTGCTCAGGGTGCTGGGTGCTCAGTACTCAGGGTGCTGGGTGCTCAGTACTCAGGGTGCTGGGTGCTCAGTGCTCAGGGTACTGGGTGCTCAGGACTCTGGGTGTTGGGTGCTCAGTACTCAGGGTGCTGGGTGCTCAGTGCTCAGGGTGCTGGGTGCTCAGTGCTCGGGGTGCTGGGTGCTCAGTGCTCAGGGTGCTGGGTGCTCAGTATTCAGGGTGCTGGGTGCTCAGTGCTCGGGGTGCTCGGTGCTCAGTACTCAAGGTGCTGGGTGCTCAGTGCTCAGGGTGCTGGGTGCTCAGTCCTCGGGGTGCTCCGTGCTCAGTGCTCAGGGTGCTGGGTGCTCAGTACTCAGGGTGCTCGGTGCTCAGTCCTCAGTGTTCTCAGTGCTCAGAGTGCTGGGTGCTCAGTACTCAGGGTGCTCAGTGCTCAGTACTCGGGGTGCTGGGTGCTCAGTACTCAGGGTGCTCAGTGCTCAGTACTCGGGGTGCTGGGTACTCAGTGCTCAGTCTGCTCAGTGCTCAGTGCTCGGGGTGCTGGGTGCTCAGTGCTCGGGGCGCTGGGTGCTCAGTGCTCGAGGTGCTGGTTGCTCAGTACTCAGGGTGCTGTGTGCTCAGTGCTCAGTACTCAGCGTGCTGGGTGCTCAGTGCTCAGAGTGTTGGGTGCTCAGTACTCAGGGTGCTGGGTGCTCAGTGCTCAGGGTGCTCAGTGCTCAGGGTGCTCAGTGCTCAGTGTGCTGGGTGCTCAGTGTGCTGGGTGCTCAGTGCTCGGGGTGCTGGGTGCTCAGTGCTCGGGGTGCTGGGTGCTCAGTGCTCGGGGTGCTGGCTGCTCAGGGTGCTGGGTGCTCAGTGCTCGGGGTGCTGGGTGCTCAGTGCTCAGTGCTCAGGGTGCTGGGTCCTCAGTGCTCAGTGCTCAGGTTGCTGGGTGTTCAGTACTCAGGGTGCTGGGTGCTCAGTGCTCAGGGTGCTGGGTGCTCAGTACTCAGGGTTCTGGGTGCTCAGTGCTCGGGGTGCTGGGTGCTCAGTGCTCAGGGTGATCAGTGCTCAGTACTCAGGGTGCTGGGTGCTCAGTGCTCAGGGTGCTGGGTGCTCAGTCCTCAGGGTGCTCAGTACTCAGGGTGCTCGGTGCTCAGTGCTCAGTACTCAGGGTGCTCAGTACTCAGGGTGCTGGGTGCTCAGTGCTCGGGGTGCTGGGTGCTCAGTACTCAGGGTGCTGGGTGCTCAGTACTCGGGGTGCTGGGTGCTCATGACTCAGGGTGCTGGGTGCTCAGTGCTCGGGGTGCTGGGTGCTCAGTGCTCAGGGTGATCGGTGCTCAGTGCCCAGGGTGCTGGGTGCTCAGTCCTCCGGGTGCTCAGTGCTCAGGGTGCTGGGTGCTCAGTACTCAGGGTGCTGGGTGCTCAGTACTCAGGGTGCTGGGTGCTCAGTACTCAGGGTGCTGCGTGCTCAATGCTCATGGTGCTGGGTGCTCAGTGCTCAGGGTGCTGGGTGCTCAGTGCTCGGGGTGCTGGGTGCTCAGGGCTGTGGTGCTGGGTGCTCAGTGCTCAGTGCTCAGTGCTCAGGGTGCTGGGTGCTCAGTGCTCAGGGTGCTGGTTGCTCAGTACTCAGGGTGCTGGGTGCTCAGTACTCAGGGTGCTGGGTGCTCAGTGCTCAGGGTGCTCTGTGCTCAGTACTCAGAGTGCTGGGTGCTCAGTGCTCGGGGTGCTGCGTGCTCAGTGCTCAGGGTGCTGGGTGCTCAGTGCCCAGGGTGCTGGGTGCTCAGTACTCAGGGTGCTGGGTGCTCAGTGCTCGGGGTGCTCGGTGCTCAGTACTCAAGGTGCTGGGTGCTCAGTGCTCAGGGTGCTGGGTGCTCAGTCCTCGGGGTGCTCCGTGCTCAGTGATCAGGGTGCTGGGTGCTCAGTACTCAGGGTGCTCGGTGCTCAGTACTCAGGGTTCTCAGTGCTCAGTACTCAGGGTGCTGGGTGCTCAGTGCTCAGGGTGCTCAGTGCTCAGTGCTTGGGGTGCTGGGTGCTCAGTGTTCGGGCCGCTGGGTGCTCAGTGCTCGGGGTGCTGGGTGCTCAGTGCTCGGGGTGCTGGTTGTTCAGTACTCAGGGTGCTGGGTGCTCAGTACTCAGGGTGCTGGGTGCTCAGTGCTCAGGGTGCTGGGTGCTCAGTACTCTGGGTGTTGGGTGCTCAGTACACAGAGTGCTGGGTGCTCCGTGCTCGGGGTGCTGGGTGCTCATTGCTCAGGGTGCTGGGTGCTCAGTGCTCAGGGTGCTGGGTGCTCAGTACTCAGGGTGCTGGGTGCTCAGTACTCAGGGTGCTGGGTGCTCAGTGATCGGGGTGCTAGGGGCTCAGTACTCAGGGTGCTCAGTGCTCGGGGAGCTCTGAGCTCAGTACTCAGGGTGCTGGGTGCTCAGTACTCAGTGCTCGGGGTCCTGGGTGCTCCGTGCTCGGGGTGCTGGGTACTCAGTGCTCTGGGTGCTTAGTGCTCAGTACTCAGGGTGCTGGGTGCTCAGTACTCAGGTTGCTGTGTACTCATTCTCGGGGTGCTGGGTGCTCAGTGCTCGGGGTGCTGGGTGCTCAGTACTCAGGGTGCTAGGGGCTCAGTACTCAGGGTGCTGGGTGCTCAGTACTCAGGGTGCTCGGTTCTCAGTATTCAGGGTGCTGGGTTCTCATTCTCGGGGTGCTGGGTGCTCAGTACTCGGGGTGCTGGGTGCTCAGTACTCAGGGTGCTGGGGGCTCAGTACTCAGGGTGCTCGGTGCTCAGTACTCAGGGTGATCTATTCTCAGTACTCAGGTTGCTGGGTGCTCAGTGCTCGGGGTGATGGGTGCTCAGTACTCAGGGTACTGGGTGCTCAGTACTCAGGGGGCTGGGTGCTCAGCACTCAGGGTGCTGGGTGCTCAGTGCTCAGGGTGCTTGGTGCTCAGTGCTCAGGGTGCTGGGTGCTCAGTACTCAGGGTGCTGGGTGCTCAGTGCTCAGGGTTTTCGGTGGTCAGTACTCAGGGTGCTCAGTACTCAGGGTGCTGGCTGCTCAGTGCTCGGGGTGCTGGGTGCTCAGTACTCGGGGAGCTGGGTGCTCTGTACTCAGGGTGCTGGGTGCTCAGTGCTCGGGGTCCTGGGTGCTCAGTGCTCAGGGTGATCGGTGCTCAGTACTCAGGGTGCTGGGTGCTCAGTGCTCAGGGTGCTGGGTACTCAGTCCTCAGGGTGCTCAGTGCTCAGGGTGCTGGGTGCTCAGTGCTCGGGGTGCTCGGTGCTCAGTACTCAGGGTGCTGAGTGCTCAGTACTCAGGGCGCTGGGTGCTCAGTTCTCATGGTGCTGGGTGCTCAGTACTCAGGGGGCTGGGTGCTCAGTGCTCAGGGTGCTGGGTGCTCAGTGCTCAGGGTGCTGGGTGCTCAGTGCTCGGGGTGCTGGGTGCTCAGTGCTCGGGGTGCTGGGTGCTCAGTGCTCAGTGCTCAGGGTTTTGGGTGCTCAGTGCTCAGTACTCAGGGTGCTGGGTGCTCAGTACTCAGGGTGCTGGGTGCTCAGTACTCAGGGTGCTGGGTGCTCAGTGCTCAGGGTGCTGGGTGCTCAGTGCTCAGGGTGCTGGGTGCTCAGTGATCGGGGTGCTGGGTGCTCAGTACTCAGGGTGCTCAGTGCTCAGTACTCAGTGCTCGGGGTCCTGGGTGCTCCGTGCTCGGGGTGCTGGGTGCTCAGTGCTCTGGGTGCTTAGTGCTCAGTACTCAGGGTGCTGGGTGCTCAGTACTCAGGGTGCTGGGTGCTCATTCTCGGGGTGCTGGGTGCTCAGTGCTCAGGGTGCTGGGTGCTCAGTACTCAGGGTGCTGGGGGCTCAGTACTCAGGGTGCTAGGTGCTCAGTACTCAGGGTGCTCGGTTCTCAGTACTCAGGGTGTTGGGTGCTCATTCTCGGGGTCCTTATTGATCAGTTCTCGGGGTGCTGGGTGCTCAGTAATCATTGTGCTGGGGGCTCAGTACTCAGGGTGCTGGGTGCTCAGTACTCAGGGTGATCTGTTCTCAGTACTCAGGTTGCTGGGTGCTCAGTGCTCGGGGTGCTGGGTGCTCAGTACTCGGGGTGCTCAGTGCTCAGTACTCAGGGTGCTGGGTGGTCAGTACTCAGGGTGCTGGGTGTTCAGTGCTCGGGGTGCTCGGTGCTCAGTACTCGGGGTGCTGGGTGCGCAGTACTCGGGGTGCTGGGTGCTCAGTGCTCTGGGTGCTGGGTGCTCAGTGCTCGGGGTGCTGGGTGCTCAGTGCTGAGGGTGGTGCTGGGTGCTCAGTACTCAGGGTGCTGGGTGCTCAGTGCTCAGGGTGCTGGGTGCTCAGTACTAAGGGTGCTGGGTGCTCAGTACTCAGGGTGCTCGGTGCTCAGTACTCAGGGTGCTGAGTGCTCAGTGCTCAGGGTGCTGGGTACTCAGTGCTCAGGGTGCTGGGTGCTCAGTGCTCAGGGTGCTGGGTGCTCAGTACTAAGGGTGCTGGGTGCTCAGTACTCAGTGTGCTGGGTGCTCAGTACTCACTGTGCTGGATGCTCAGTGCTCAGGGTGCTGGGTGCTCAGTGCTCAGGGTGCTGGGTGCTCAGTACTCAGGGTGCTGGGTGCTCAGTGCTCAGGGTGATCGGTGCTCAGTACTCAGGATGCTCAGTACTCAGGGTGCTGGGTGCTCAGTGCTCGGGGTGCTGGGTGCTCAGTACTCGGGTTGCTGGATGCTCTGTACTCAGGGTGCTGGGTGCTCAGTGCTCGGGGTCCTGGGTGCTCAGTGCTCAGGGTGATCGGTGCTCAGTACTCAGGGTGCTGGGTGCTCAGTGCTCAGGGTGCTGGGTGCTCAGTCCTCAGGGTGCTCAGTGCTCAGGGTGCTGGGTGCTCAGTGCTCGGGGTGCTCGGTGCTCAGTACTCAGGGTGCTGAGTGCTCAGTACTCAGGGTGCTGGGTGCTCAGTACTCATGGTGCTGGGTGCTCAGTACTCAGGGGGCTGGGTGCTCAGTGCTCAGGGTGCTGGGTGCTCAGTGCTCAGGGTGCTAGGTGCTCAGTGCTCGGGGCGCTGGGTGCTCAGTGCTCTGGGTGCTTATTGCTCAGTACTCAGGGTGCTGGGTGCTCAGTGCTCAGTGCTCAGGGTGCTGGTTGTTCAGTACTCAGGGTGCTGGGTGCTCAGTACTCAGGGTGCTGGGTGCTCAGTGCTCAGGGTGCTGGGTGCTCAGTATTCTGGGTGTTGGGTGCTCAGTACACAGGGTGCTGGGTGCTCCGTGCTCGGGGTGCTGGGTGCTCATTGCTCAGGGTGCTGGGTGCTCAGTGCTCAGGGTGTTGGGTGCTCAGTACTCAGGGTGCTGGGTGCTCAGGACTCAGGGTGCTGGGTGCTCAGTGATCGGGGTGCTGGGTGCTCAGTACTCAGGGTGCTCAGTGCTCGGGGAGCTCTGTGCTCAGTACTCAGGGTGCTGGGTGCTCAGTACTCAGTGCTCAGGGTCCTGGGTGCTCCGTGCTCGGGGTGCTGGGTGCTCAGTGCTCTGGGTGCTTAGTGCTCAGTACTCAGGGTGCTGGGTGCTCAGTACTCAGGGTGCTGGCTGCTCATTCTCGGGGTGCTGGGTGCTCAGTGCTCGGGGTGATGGGAGCTCAGTACTCAGGGTGCTGGGGGCTCAGTACTCAGGGTGCTGGGTGCTCAGTACTCAGGGTGCTGGGTGCTCAGTACTCAGGGTGCTGGGTGCTCAGTACTCTGGGTGTTGGGTGCTCAGTACACTGGGTGCTGGGTGCTCCGTGCTCGGGGTGCTGGGTGCTCATTGCTCAGGGTGCTGGGTGCTCAGTTCTCAGGGTGCTGGGTGCTCTGTACTCAGGGTGCTGGGTGCTCAGTACTCAGGGTGCTGGGTGCTCAGTGATCGGGGTGCTGGGTGCTCAGTACTCAGGGTGCTCAGTGCTCGGGGAGCTCTGTGCTCAGTACTCAGGGTGCTGGGTGCTCAGTACTCAGTGCTCCTGGTCCTGGGTGCTCCGTGCTCGGGGTGCTGGGTGCTCAGTGCTCTGGGTGCTTAGTGCTCAGTACTCAGGGTGCTGGGTGCTCAGTACTCAGGGTGCTGGGTTCTCATTCTCGGGGTGCTGGGTGCTCAGTGCTCGGGGTGCTTGGTGCTCAGTACTCAAGGTGCTGGGGGCTCAGTACTCAGGGTGCTGGGTGCTCAGTACTCCGGGTGCTGGGTGCTCAGTGCTCAGGGTGCTGGGTGCTCAGTGCTCGGGGTGCTGGGTGCTCAGTGCTGAGGGTGGTGCTGGGTGCTCAGTACTCAGGGTGCTGGGTGCTCAGTGCTTAGGGTGCTGGGTGCTCAGTACTAAGGGTGCTGGTAGCTCAGTACTCAGGGTGCTCGGTGCTCAGTACTCAGGGTGCTGGGTACTCAGTACTCAGGGTGCTGTTTGCTCAGTGCTCAGGGTGCTTGGTGCTCAGTGCTCAGGTTGCTGGGTGCTCAGTACTCAGGGTGCTGGGTGCTCAGTGCTCAGGGTGATCGGTGCTCTGTACTCAGGGTGCTCAGTACTCAGGGTGCTGGCTGCTCAGTGCTCGCTGTGCTGGGTGCTCAGTACTCGGGGAGCTGGGTGCTCTGTACTCAGGGTGCTGGGTGCTCAGTGCTCGGGGTCCTGGGTGCTCAGTGCTCAGGGTGATCGGTGCTCAGTACTCAGGGTGCTGGGTGCTCAGTGCTCAGGGTGCTGGGTACTCAGTCCTCAGGGTGCTCAGTGCTCAGGGTGCTGGGTGCTCAGTGCTCGGGGTGCTCGGTGCTCAGTACTCAGGGTGCTGAGTGCTCAGTACTCAGGGTGCTGGGTGCTCAGTTCTCATGGTGCTGGGTGCTCAGTACTCAGGGTGCTGGGTGCTCAGTGCTCAGGGTGCTGGGTGTTCAGTGCTCAGGGTGCTGGGTGCTCAGTGCTCGGGGTGCTGAGTGCTCAGTGCTCGGGGTGCTGGGTGCTCAGTGCTCAGTGCTCAGTTTGTTGGGTGCTCAGTGCTCAGTGCTCGGGGTGCTGGGTGCTCAGTACTCAGGGTGCTGGGGGCTCAGTACTCAGGGTGCTGGGTGCTCAGTACTCAGGGTGATCTGTTCTCAGTACTCAGGTTGCTGGGTGCTCAGTGCTTGGGGTGATGTATGCTCAGTACTCGGGGTACTCAGTGCTCAGTACTCAGGGTGCTGGGTGCTCAGTACTCAGGGTGCTGGGTGCTTAGTGCTCGGGGTGCTCGGTGCTCAGTACTCGGGGTGCTGGGTGCTCAGTACTCGGGGTGCTGGGTGCTCAGTGCTCAGGGTGCTGGGAGCTCAGTGCTCGGGGTGCTGGGTGCTCAGTGCTGAGGGTGGTGCTGGGTGCTCAGTACTCAGGGTGCTGGGTGCTCAGTGCTCAGGGTGCTGGGTGCTCAGTACTAAGGGTGCTGGGTGCTCAGTACTCAGGGTGCTCGGTGCTCAGTACTCAGGGTGCTGGGTGCTCAGTGCTCAGGGTGCTGGGTACTCAGTACTCAGGGTGCTGGGTACTCAGTACTCAGGGTGCTGTTTGCTCAGTGCTCAGGGTGCTTGGTGCTCAGTGCTCAGGGTGCTGGGTGCTCAGTACTCAGGGTGCTGGGTGCTCAGTGCTCAGGGTGATCGGTGCTCCGTACTCAGGGTGCTCAGTACTCAGGGTGCTGGCTGCTCAGTGCTCGCTGTGCTGGGTGCTCAGTACTCGGGGAGCTGGGTTCTCTGTACTCAGGGTGCTGGGTGCTCAGTGCTCGGGGTCCTGGGTGCTCAGTGCTCAGGGTGATCGGTGCTCAGTACTCAGGGTGCTGGGTGCTCAGTGCTCAGGGTGCTGGGTACTCAGTCCTCAGGGTGCTCAGTGCTCAGGGTGCTGGGTGCTCAGTGCTCGGGGTGCTCGGTGCTCAGTCCTCGGGGTGCTCCGTGCTCAGTGATCAGGGTGCTGGGTGCTCAGTACTCAGGGTGCTCGGTGCTCAGTACTCAGGGATCTCAGTGCTCATTACTCAGGGTGCTGGGAGCTCAGTGCTCAGGGTGCTGGGTGCTCAGTACTCAGGGTGCTCAGTGCTCAGTACTCGGAGTGCTTGGTGCTCAGTACTCAGGGTGCTCAGTGCTCAGTACTCGGGGTGCTGTTTGCTCAGTGCTCAGGGTGCTCAGTGCTCAGTGCTCGGGGTGCTGGGTGCTCAGTGCTCGGGGCGCTGGGTGCTCAGTGCTCGGGGTGCTGGGTGCTCAGTACTCGGGGTGCTGGGTGCTCAGTAATCAGGGTGCTCAGTGCTCAGTACTCAGTGCTCAGGGTGCTCAGTGCTCAGTGCTCGGGGTGCTGGGTGCTCAGTGCTCGGGGCGCTGGGTGCTCAGTGCTCGGGGTGCTGGGTGCTCAGTACCCGGGTGCTGGGTGCTCAGTACTCTGGGTGTTGGGTGCTCAGTACTCAGGGTGCTGGGTGCTACGTGCTCGGGGTGCTGGGTGCTCAGTACTCAGGGTGCTGTGTGCTCAGTACTCAGGGTGCTGGGTGCTTAGTGCTCGAGGTGCTCGGTGCTCAGTACTCAAGGTGCTGGGTGCTCAGTTCTAAGGGTGCTGGGTGCTCAGTCCTCGGGGTACTCCATGCTCAGGGTGCTGGGTGCTCAGTGCTCAGGGTGCTGGGTGCTCAGTGCTCGGGGTGCTAGGTGCTGAGTGCTCAGGGTGCTGGGTGCTCAGTGCTCGGGGTGCTCGGTGCTCAGTGCTCAGGGTCCTGGGTGCTCAGTACTCAGGGTGCTCAGTGCTCGGGGAGCTCGGTGCTCAGTGATCGGGGTGCTGGGTGCTCAGTACTCAGGGTGCTCAGTGCTCGGGGAGCTCGGTGCTCAGTACTCAGGGTGCTGGGTGCTCAGTACTCAGTGCTCGGGGTCCTGGGTGCTCCGTGCTCGGGGTGCTGGGCGCTCAGTGCTCGGGGTGCTTAGTGCTCAGTACTCAGGGTGCTGGGTGCTCAGTACTCAGGGTGCTGGGTGCTCATTCTCGGGGTGCTGTTTGCTCAGTGCTCAGGGTGCTGGGTGCTCAGTGCTCGGGGTGCTGGGTGCTCAGTGCTGAGGGTGGTGCTGGGTGCTCAGTACTCAGGGTGCTGGGTGCTCAGTACTCAGGGTGATCTGTTCTCAGTACTCAGGTTGCTGGGTGCTCAGTGCTCGGGGTGATGGGTGCTCAGTACTCGGGGTGCTCAGTGCTCAGTACTCAGGGTGCTGGGTGCTCAGTACTCAGGGGGCTGGGTGCTCAGTGCTCGGGGTGCTCGGTGCTCAGTACTCGGGGTGCTGGGTGCTCAGTACTCCGGGTGCTGGGTGCTCAGTGCTCGGGGTGATGGGTGCTCAGTACTCGGGGTGCTCAGTGCTCAGTACTCAGGGTGCTGGGTGCTCAGTACTCAGGGTGCTGGGTGCTCAGTGCTCGGGGTGCTCGGTGCTCAGTACTCGGGGTGCTGGGTGCTCAGTACTCCGGGTGCTCGGTGCTCAGTGCTTAGGGTGCTGGGTGCTCAGTACTAAGGGTGCTGGGTGCTCAGTACTCAGGGTGCTCGGTGCTCAGTACTCAGGGTGCTGGGTACTCAGTACTCAGGGTGCTGTTTGCTCAGTGCTCAGGGTGCTTGGTGCTCAGTGCTCAGGGTGCTGGGTGCTCAGTACTCAGGGTGCTGGGTGCTCAGTGCTCAGGGTGATCGGTGCTCCGTACTCAGGGTGCTCAGTACTCAGGGTGCTGGCTGCTCAGTGCTCGCTGTGCTGGGTGCTCAGTACTCGGGGAGCTGGGTGCTCTGTACTCAGGGTGCTGGGTGCTCAGTGCTCGGGGTCCTGGGTGCTCAGTGCTCAGGGTGATCGGTGCTCAGTACTCAGGGTGCTGGGTGCTCAGTGCTCAGGGTGCTGGGTACTCAGTCCTCAGGGTGCTCAGTGCTCAGGGTGCTGGGTGCTCAGTGCTCGGGGTGCTCGGTGCTCAGTACTCAGGGTGCTGAGTGCTCAGTACTCAGGGTGCTGGGTGCTCAGTTCTCATGGTGCTGGGTGCTCAGTAATCAGGGTGCTGGGTGCTCAGTGCTCAGGGTGCTGGGTGTTCAGTGCTCAGGGTGCTGGGTGCTCAGTGCTCGGGGTGCTGAGTGCTCAGTGCTCGGGGTGCTGGGTGCTCAGTGCTCAGTGCTCAGTTTGTTGGGTGCTCAGTGCTCAGTGCTCGGGGTGCTGGGTGCTCAGTACTCAGGGTGCTGGGGGCTCAGTACTCAGGGTGCTGGGTGCTCAGTACTCAGGGTGATCTGTTCTCAGTACTCAGGTTGCTGGGTGCTCAGTGCTTGGGGTGATGGGTGCTCAGTACTCGGGGTACTCAGTGCTCAGTACTCAGGGTGCTGGGTGCTCAGTACTCAGGGTGCTGGGTGCTTAGTGCTCGGGGTGCTCGGTGCTCAGTACTCGGGGTGCTGGGTTCTCAGTACTCGGGGTGCTGGGTGCTCAGTGCTCAGGGTGCTGGGTGCTCAGTGCTCGGGGTGCTGGGTGCTCAGTGCTGAGGGTGGTGCTGGGTGCTCAGTACTCAGGGTGCTGGGTGCTCAGTGCTCAGGGTGCTGGGTGCTCAGTACTAAGGGTGCTGGGTGCTCAGTACTCAGGGTGCTCGGTGCTCAGTACTCAGGGTGCTGGGTGCTCAGTGCTCAGGGTGCTGGGTACTCAGTACTCAGGGTGCTGGGTACTCAGTACTCAGGGTGCTGTTTGCTCAGTGCTCAGGGTGCTTGGTGCTCAGTGCTCAGGGTGCTGGGTGCTCAGTACTCAGGGTGCTGGGTGCTCAGTGCTCAGGGTGATCGGTGCTCCGTACTCAGGGTGCTCAGTACTCAGGGTGCTGGCTGCTCAGTGCTCGCTGTGCTGGGTGCTCAGTACTCGGGGAGCTGGGTGCTCTGTACTCAGGGTGCTGGGTGCTCAGTGCTCGGGGTCCTGGGTGCTCAGTGCTCAGGGTGATCGGTGCTCAGTACTCAGGGTGCTGGGTGCTCAGTGCTCAGGGTGCTGGGTACTCAGTCCTCAGGGTGCTCAGTGCTCAGGGTGCTGGGTGCTCAGTGCTCGGGGTGCTCGGTGCTCAGTCCTCGGGGTGCTCCGTGCTCAGTGATCAGGGTGCTGGGTGCTCAGTACTCAGGGTGCTCGGTGCTCAATACTCAGGGATCTCAGTGCTCATTACTCAGGGTGCTGGGAGCTCAGTACTCAGGGTGCTCAGTGCTCGGGGAGCTCGGTGCTCAGTACTCAGGGTGCTGGGTGCTCAGTACTCAGTGCTCGGGGTCCTGGGTGCTCCGTGCTCGGGGTGCTGGGCGCTCAGTGCTCGGGGTGCTTAGTGCTCAGTACTCAGGGTGCTGGGTGCTCAGTACTCAGGGTGCTGGGTGCTCATTCTCGGGGTGCTGTTTGCTCAGTGCTCAGGGTGCTGGGTGCTCAGTGCTCGGGGTGCTGGGTGCTCAGTGCTGAGGGTGGTGCTGGGTGCTCAGTACTCAGGGTGCTGGGTGCTCAGTACTCAGGGTGATCTGTTCTCAGTACTCAGGTTGCTGGGTGCTCAGTGCTCGGGGTGATGGGTGCTCAGTACTCGGGGTGCTCAGTGCTCAGTACTCAGGGTGCTGGGTGCTCAGTACTCAGGGGGCTGGGTGCTCAGTGCTCGGGGTGCTCGGTGCTCAGTACTCGGGGTGCTGGGTGCTCAGTACTCCGGGTGCTGGGTGCTCAGTGCTCGGGGTGATGGGTGCTCAGTACTCGGGGTGCTCAGTGCTCAGTACTCAGGGTGCTGGGTGCTCAGTACTCAGGGTGCTGGGTGCTCAGTGCTCGGGGTGCTCGGTGCTCAGTACTCGGGGTGCTGGGTGCTCAGTACTCCGGGTGCTCGGTGCTCAGTGCTTAGGGTGCTGGGTGCTCAGTACTAAGGGTGCTGGGTGCTCAGTACTCAGGGTGCTCGGTGCTCAGTACTCAGGGTGATGGGTACTCAGTACTCAGGGTGCTGTTTGCTCAGTGCTCAGGGTGCTTGGTGCTCAGTGCTCAGGGTGCTGGGTGCTCAGTACTCAGGGTGCTGGGTGCTCAGTGCTCAGGGTGATCGGTGCTCCGTACTCAGGGTGCTCAGTACTCAGGGTGCTGGCTGCTCAGTGCTCGCTGTGCTGGGTGCTCAGTACTCGGGGAGCTGGGTGCTCTGTACTCAGGGTGCTGGGTGCTCAGTGCTCGGGGTCCTGGGTGCTCAGTGCTCAGGGTGATCGGTGCTCAGTACTCAGGGTGCTGGGTGCTCAGTGCTCAGGGTGCTGGGTACTCAGTCCTCAGGGTGCTCAGTGCTCAGGGTGCTGGGTGCTCAGTGCTCGGGGTGCTCGGTGCTCAGTACTCAGGGTGCTGAGTGCTCAGTACTCAGGGTGCTGGGTGCTCAGTTCTCATGGTGCTGGGTGCTCAGTAATCAGGGTGCTGGGTGCTCAGTGCTCAGGGTGCTGGGTGTTCAGTGCTCAGGGTGCTGGGTGCTCAGTGCTCGGGGTGCTGAGTGCTCAGTGCTCGGGGTGCTGGGTGCTCAGTGCTCAGTGCTCAGTTTGTTGGGTGCTCAGTGCTCAGTGCTCGGGGTGCTGGGTGCTCAGTACTCAGGGTGCTGGGGGCTCAGTACTCAGGGTGCTGGGTGCTCAGTACTCAGGGTGATCTGTTCTCAGTACTCAGGTTGCTGGGTGCTCAGTGCTTGGGGTGATGGGTGCTCAGTACTCGGGGTACTCAGTGCTCAGTACTCAGGGTGCTGGGTGCTCAGTACTCAGGGTGCTGGGTGCTTAGTGCTCGGGGTGCTCGGTGCTCAGTACTCGGGGTGCTGGGTTCTCAGTACTCGGGGTGCTGGGTGCTCAGTGCTCAGGGTGCTGGGTGCTCAGTGCTCGGGGTGCTGGGTGCTCAGTGCTGAGGGTGGTGCTGGGTGCTCAGTACTCAGGGTGCTGGGTGCTCAGTGCTCAGGGTGCTGGGTGCTCAGTACTAAGGGTGCTGGGTGCTCAGTACTCAGGGTGCTCGGTGCTCAGTACTCAGGGTGCTGGGTGCTCAGTGCTCAGGGTGCTGGGTACTCAGTACTCAGGGTGCTGGGTACTCAGTACTCAGGGTGCTGTTTGCTCAGTGCTCAGGGTGCTTGGTGCTCAGTGCTCAGGGTGCTGGGTGCTCAGTACTCAGGGTGCTGGGTGCTCAGTGCTCAGGGTGATCGGTGCTCCGTACTCAGGGTGCTCAGTACTCAGGGTGCTGGCTGCTCAGTGCTCGCTGTGCTGGGTGCTCAGTACTCGGGGAGCTGGGTGCTCTGTACTCAGGGTGCTGGGTGCTCAGTGCTCGGGGTCCTGGGTGCTCAGTGCTCAGGGTGATCGGTGCTCAGTACTCAGGGTGCTGGGTGCTCAGTGCTCAGGGTGCTGGGTACTCAGTCCTCAGGGTGCTCAGTGCTCAGGGTGCTGGGTGCTCAGTGCTCGGGGTGCTCGGTGCTCAGTCCTCGGGGTGCTCCGTGCTCAGTGATCAGGGTGCTGGGTGCTCAGTACTCAGGGTGCTCGGTGCTCAGTACTCAGGGATCTCAGTGCTCATTACTCAGGGTGCTGGGAGCTCAGTGCTCAGGGTGCTGGGTGCTCAGTACTCAGGGTGCTCAGTGCTCAGTACTCGGAGTGCTTGGTGCTCAGTACTCAGGGTGCTCAGTGCTCAGTACTCGGGGTGCTGTTTGCTCAGTGCTCAGGGTGCTCAGTGCTCAGTGCTCGGGGTGCTGGGTGCTCAGTGCTCGGGGCGCTGGGTGCTCAGTGCTCGGGGTGCTGGGTGCTCAGTACTCGGGGTGCTGGGTGCTCAGTACTCAGGGTGCTCAGTGCTCAGTACTCAGTGCTCATGGTGCTCAGTGCTCAGTGCTCGGGGTGCTGGGTGCTCAGTGCTCGGGGCGCTGGGTGCTCAGTGCTCGGGGTGCTGGGTGCTCAGTACCGGGGTGCTGGGTGCTCAGTACTCTGGGTGTTGGGTGCTCAGTACTCAGGGTGCTGGGTGCTACGTGCTCGGGGTGCTGGGTGCTCAGTACTCAGGGTGCTGTGTGCTCAGTACTCAGGGTGCTGGGTGCTTAGTGCTCGAGGTGCTCGGTGCTCAGTACTCAAGGTGCTGGGTGCTCAGTTCTAAGGGTGCTGGGTGCTCAGTCCTCGGGGTACTCCATGCTCAGGGTGCTGGGTGCTCAGTGCTCAGGGTGCTGGGTGCTCAGTGCTCGGGGTGCTAGGTGCTGAGTGCTCAGGGTGCTGGGTGCTCAGTGCTCGGGGTGCTCGGTGCTCAGTGCTCAGGGTCCTGGGTGCTCAGTACTCAGGGTGCTCAGTGCTCGGGGAGCTCGGTGCTCAGTGATCGGGGTGCTGGGTGCTCAGTACTCAGGGTGCTCAGTGCTCGGGGAGCTCGGTGCTCAGTACTCAGGGTGCTGGGTGCTCAGTACTCAGTGCTCGGGGTCCTGGGTGCTCCATGCTCGGGGTGCTGGGCGCTCAGTGCTCGGGGTGCTTAGTGCTCAGTACTCAGGGTGCTGGGTGCTCAGTACTCAGGGTGCTGGGTGCTCATTCTCGGGGTGCTGTTTGCTCAGTGCTCGGGGTGCTGGGTGCTCAGTACTCAGGGTGCTCGGGGCTCAGTACTCAGGGTGCTGGGTGCTCAGTACTCAGGGTGCTCGGTTCTCAGTACTCAGGGTGCTGGGTGCTCATTATCGGGGTGCTGGGTGCTCAGTGCTCGGGGTGCTGGGTGCTCAGTACTCAGGGTGCTGGGGGCTCAGTACTCAGGGTGCTGGGTGCTCAGTACTCAGGGTGATCTGTTCTCAGTAATCAGATTGAAGGGTGCTCAGTGCTCGGGGTGCTGGGTGCTCAGTACTAGGGGTGCTCAGTGATCAGTACTCAGGGTGCTGGGTGCTCAGTACTCAGGGTGCTGGGTGTTCAGTGCTCGGGGTGCTCGGTGCTCAGTACTCGGGGTGCTGGGTGCTCAGTACTCGGGGTGCTGGGTGCTCAGTGCTCAGGGTGCTGGGTGCTCAGTGCTCGGGGTCCTGGGTGCTCAGTGCTCAGGGTGATCGGTGCTCAGTACTCAGGGTGCTGGGTGCTCAGTGCTCAGGGTGCTGGGTGCGCAGTCCTCAGGGTGCTCAGTGCTCAGGGTGCTGGGTGCTCAGTGCTCGGGGTGCTCGGTGTTCAGTATTCAGGGTGCTGAGTGCTCAGTACTCAGGGTGCTGGGTGCTCAGTACTCATGGTGCTGGGTGCTCAGTACTCAGGGGGCTGGGTGCTCAGTGCTCAGGGTGCTGGGTGCTCAGTGCTCAGGGTGCTGGCTGCTCAGTGCTCGGGGTGCTGGGTGCTCAGTGCTCGGGGTGCTGGGTGCTCAGTGCTCAGTGCTCAGGGTGTTGGGTGCTCAGTGCTCAGTGCTCAGGGTGCTGGGTGCTCAGTACTCAGGGTGCTGGGTGCTCAGTACTCAGGGTGCTGGGTGCTCAGTGCTCAGGGTGCTGGGTGCTCAGTACTCTGGTTGTTGGGTGCTCAGTACTCAGGGTGCTGGGTGCTCAGTGCTCAGGGTGCTGGGTGATCAGTGCTCAGGGTGCTGGGTGCTCAGTGATCGGGGTGCTGGGTGCTCAGTACTCAGGGTGCTCAGTGCTCGGGGAGCTCGGTGCTCAGTACTGAGGGTGCTGGGTGCTCAGTACTCAGTGCTCGGGGTCCTGGGTGCTCCGTGCTCGGGTTGCTGGGTGCTCAGTGCTCTGGGTGCTTAGTGCTCAGTACTCAGGGTGCTGGGTGCTCAGTACTCAGGGTGCTGGGTGCTCATTCTCCGGGTGCTGGGTGCTCAGTGCTCGGGGTGCTGGGTGCTCAGTTCTCAGGGTGCTGGGGGCTCAGTACTCAGGGTGCTGGGTGCTCAGTACTCAGGGTGCTCGGATCTCAGTATTCAGGGTGCTAGGTGCTCATTCTCGTGGTGCTGGGTGCTCAGTGCTCGGGGTGCTGGGTGCTCAGTACTCAGGGTGCTGGGGGCTCAGTACTCAGGGTGATCTCTTCTCAGTACTCAGGTTGCTGGGTGCTCAGTGCTCGGGGTGATGGGTGCTCAGTACTCGGGGTGCTCAGTGCTCAGTACTCAGGGTGCTGGGTGCTCAGTACTCAGGGTGCTGGGTGCTCAGTGCTCGGGGTGCTGGGTGCTCCTTGCTCGGGGTGCTGGGTGCTCAGTGCTGAGGGTGGTGCTGGGTGCTCAGTACTCAGGGTGCTGGGTGCTCAGTGCTCAGGGTGCTGGGTGCTCAGTACTAAGCGTCCTGGGTGCTCAGTATTCAGGGTGCTCGGTGCTCAGTACTCAGGGTGCTGGGTGCTCAGTGCTCAGGGTGCTGGGTACTCAGTACTCAGGGGGCTGGGTGCTCAGTACTCAGGGTGCTGGGTGCTCAGTGCTCAGGGTGCTTGGTGCTCAGTGCTCAGGGTGCTGGGTGCTCAGTACTCAGCGTGCTGGGTGCTCAGTGCTCAGGGTGATCGGTGCTCAGTACTCAGGGTGCTCAGTACTCAGGGTGCTGGCTGCTCAGTGCGCGGGGTGCTGGGTGCTCAGTACTCGGGGTGCTGGGTGCTCTGTACTCAGGGTGCTGGGTGCTCAATGCTCGGGGTCCTGGGTGCTCAGTGCTCAGGGTGATCGGTGCTCAGTACTCAGGGTGCTGGGTGCTCAGTGCTCAGGGTGCTGGGTACTCAGTCCTCAGGGTGCTCAGTGCTCAGGGTGCTGGGTGCTCAGTGCTCGGGGTGCTCGGTTCTCAGTACTCAGGGAGCTGAGTGCTCAGTACTCAGGGTGCTGGGTGCTCAGTACTCATGGTGCTGGGTGCTCAGTACTCAGGGTGCTGGGTGCTCAGTGCTCAGGGTGCTGGGGGCTCAGTACTCAGGGTGCTGGGTGCTCAGTACACAGGGTGCTGGGTGCTCAGTGCTCAGGGTGCTGGGTGCTCAGGACTCTGGGTGTTGGGTGCTCAGTACTCAGGGTGCTGGGTGCTCAGTGCTCGGGGTGCTGGGTGCTCAGTGCTCGGGGTGCTGGGTGCTCAGTGCTCAGGGTGCTGGGTGCTCACTATTCAGCGTGCTGGGTGCTCAGTTCTCGGGGTGCTCGGTGCTCAGTACTCAAGGTGCTGGGTGCTCAGTGCTCAGGGTGCTGGGTGCCCAATCCTCGGGGTGCTCCGTTCTCAGTGCTCAGGGTGCTGGGTGCTCAGTACTCAGGGTGCTCAGTTCTCAGTACTCAGGGTGCTGGGTGCTCAGTACTCAGGGTGCTGGGTGCTCAGTGCTCGGGGTGCTGGGTGCTCAGTGCTGAGGGTGGTGCTGGGTGCTCAGTACTCAGGGTGCCGGGTGCTCAGTGCTCAGGGTGCTGGGTGCTCAGTACTAAGGGTCCTGGGTGCTCAGTATTCAGGGTGCTCGGTGCTCAGTACTCAGGGTGCTGGGTGATCAGTGCTCAGGGTGGTGGGTGCTCAGTACTCTGGGTGTTGGGTGCTCAGTACTCAGGGTGCTGGGTGCTCAGTGCTCGGGGTGCTGGGTGCTCAGTGCTCGGGGTGCTGGGTGCTCAGTGCTCAGGGTGCTGGGTGCTCAGTATTCAGCGTGCTGGGTGCTCAGTGCTCGGGGTGCTCGGTGCTCAGTACTCAAGGTGCTGGGTGCTCAGTGCTCAGGGTGCTGGGTGCTCACTCCTCGGGGTGCTCCGTGCTCAGTGCTCGGGGTGCTGGGTGCTCAGTGCTTGCGGTGCTGGGTGCTCAGTGCTCAGGGTGCTGGGTACTCAGTACTCAGGGTGCTGGGTGCTCAGTACTCAGGGTGCTGGGTGCTCAGTGCTCAGGGTGGTTGGTGCTCAGTGCTCAGGGTGCTGGGTGCTCAGTACTCAGGGTGCTGGGTGCTCAGTGCTCAGGGTGCTGGGTGCTCAGTGCTCGGGGTCCTGGGTGCTCAGTGCTCAGGGTGCTGGGTGCTCAGTACTCAGGGTGCTGGGTGCTCAGTGCTCAGGGTGCTGGGTACTCAGTCCTCAGGGTGCTCAGTGCTCAGGGTGCTGGGTGCTCAGTGCTCGGGGTGCTCGGTGCTCAGTACTCAGGGTGCTGAGTGCTCAGTACTCAGGGTGCTGGGTGCTCAGTACTCATGGTGCTGGGTGCTCAGTACTCAGGGTGCTGGGTGCTCAGTGCTCAGGGTGCTGGGTGCTCAGTGCGCGGGGTGCTGGGTGCTCAGTGCTCGGGGTGCTGGGTGCTCAGTGCTCAGTGCTCAGGGTGTTCTGTGCTCAGTGCTCAGTGCTCAGGGTGCTGGGTGCTCAGTACTCAGGGTGCTGGGTGCTCAGTACTCAGGGTGCTGGGTGCTCAGTGCTCAGGGTGCTGGGTGCTCAGGACTCTGGGTGTTGGGTGCTCAGTACTCAGGGTGCTGGGTGCTCAGTGCTCGGGGTGCTGGGTGCTCAGTGCTCGGGGTGCTTGGTGCTCAGTGCTCAGGGTGCTGGGTGCTCAGTATTCAGCGTGCTGGGTGCTCAGTTCTCGGGGTGCTCGGTGCTCAGTACTCAAGGTGCTGGGTGCTCAGTGCTCAGGGTGCTGGGTGCTCAGTCCTCGGGGTGCTCCGTGCTCAGTGCTCAGGGTGCTGGGTGCTCAGTACTCAGGGTGCTCAGTGCGCAGTACTCGGGGTGCAGGGTGCTCAGTACTCAGGGTGCTCAGTGCTCAGTACTCGGGGTGCTGGGTGCTCAGTGCTCAGTGTGCTCAGTGCTCAGTGCTCGGGGTGCTGGGTGCTCAGTGCTCGGGGCGGTGGGTGCTCAGTGCTCGAGGTGCTGGTTGCTCAGTACTCAGGGTGCTGGGTGCTCAGTGCTCGGGGTGCTGGGTGCTCAGTGCTCGGGGTGCTGGGTGCTCAGTGCTCAGGGTGCTGGGTGCTCAGTATTCAGCGTGCTGGGTGCTCAGTGCTCGGGGTGCTCGGTGCTCAGTACTCAAGGTGCTGGGTGCTCAGTGCTCAGGGTGCTGGGTGCTCACTCCTCGGGGTGCTCCGTGCTCAGTGCTCGGGGTGCTGGGTGCTCAGTGCTCGGGGTGCTGGGTGCTCAGTGCTCAGGGTGCTGGGTGATCAGTATTCAGCGTGCTGGGTGCTCAGTTCTCGGGGTGCTCGGTGCTCAGTACTCAAGGTGCTGGGTGCTCAGTGCTCAGGGTGCTGGGTGCCCAGTCCTCGGGGTGCTGCGTTCTCAGTGCTCAGGGTGCTGGGTGCTCAGTACTCAGGGTGCTCAGTGCTCAGTACTCAGTGTGCTGGGTGCTCAGTACTCAGGGTGCTGGTTGCTCAGTGCTCGGGGTGCTGGGTGCTCAGTGCTGAGGGTGGTGCTGGGTGCTCAGTACTAAGGTGCTGGGTGCTCAGTGCTCAGGGTGCTGGGTGCTCAGTACTAAGGTTCCTGGGTACTAAGTATTCAGGGTGCTCGGTGCTCAGTACTCAGGGTGCTGGGTGCTCAGTGCTCAGGGTGCTGGGTACTCAGTACTCAGGGTGCTGGGTGCTCAGTGCTCAGGGTGCTGGGTGCTCAGTGCTCCGGGTCCTGGGTGCTCAGTGCTCAGGGTGCTGGGTGCTCAGTACTCAGGGTGCTGGGTGCTCAGTGCTCAGGGTGCTGGGTACTCAGTCCTCAGGGTGCTCAGTGCTCAGGGTGCTGGGTGCTCACTCCTCGGGGTGCTCCGTGCTCAGTGCTCGGGGTGCTGGGTGCTCAGTGCTCAGGGTGCTGGGTGATCAGTATTCAGCGTGCTGGGTGCTCAGTTCTCGGGGTGCTCGGTGCTCAGTACTCAAGGTGCTGGGTGCTCAGTGCTCAGGGTGCTGGGTGCCCAGTCCTCGGGGTGCTCCGTTCTCAGTGCTCAGGGTGCTGGGTGCTCAGTACTCAGGGTGCTCAGTGCTCAGTACTCAGGGTGCTGGGTGCTCAGTACTCAGGGTGCTGGGTGCTCAGTGCTCGGGGTGCTGGGTGCTCAGTGCTGAAGGTGGTGCTGGGTGTTCAGTACTCAGGGTGCTGGGTGCTCAGTGCTCAGGGTGCTGGGTGCCCAGTCCTCGGGGTGCTCCGTTCTCAGTGCTCAGGGTGCTGGGTGCTCAGTACTCAGGGTGCTGGGTGCTCAGTGCTCAGGGTGATTGGTGCTCAGTGCTCAGGGTGCTGGGTGCTCAGTACTCAGGGTGCTGGGTGCTCAGTGCTCAGGGTGCTGGGTGCTCAGTGCTCGGGGTCCTGGGTGCTCAGTGCTCAGGGTGCTGGGTGCTCAGTACTCAGGGTGCTGGGTGCTCAGTGCTCAGGATGCTGGGTACTCAGTCCTCAGGGTGCTCAGTGCTCAGGGTGCTGGGTGCTCAGTGCGCGGGGTGCTGGGTGCTCAGTGCTCGGGGTGCTGGGTGCTCAGTGCTCAGTGCTCAGGGTGTTCTGTGCTCAGTGCTCAGTGCTCAGGGTGCTGGGTGCTCAGTACTCAGGGTGCTGGGTGCTCAGTACTCAGGGTGCTGGGTGCTCAGTGCTCAGGGTGCTGGGTGCTCAGGACTCTGGGTGTTGGGTGCTCAGTACACAGGGTGCTGGGTGCTCAGTGCTCGGGGTGCTGGGTGCTCAGTGCTCGGGGTGCTTGGTGCTCAGTGCTCAGGGTGCTGGGTGCTCAGTATTCAGCGTGCTGGGTGCTCAGTTCTCGGGGTGCTCGGTGCTCAGTACTCAAGGTGCTGGGTGCTCAGTGCTCAGGTTGCTGGGTGCTCAGTCCTCGGGGTGCTCCGTGCTCAGTGCTCAGGTTGCTGGGTGCTCAGTACTCAGGGTGCTCGGTGCTCAGTACTCAGGGTTCTCAGTGCTCAGGGTGCTGGGTGCTCAGTACTCAGGGTGCTCAGTGCGCAGTACTCGGGGTGCTGGGTGCTCAGTACTCAGGGTGCTCAGTGCTCAGTACTCGGGGTGCTGGGTGCTCAGTGCTCAGTGTGCTCAGTGCTCAGTGCTCGGGGTGCTGGGTGCTCAGTGCTCGGGGCGGTGGGTGCTCAGTGCTCGAGGTGCTGGTTGATCAGTACTCAGGGTGCTGGGTGCTCAGTGCTCGGGGTGCTGGGTGCTCAGTGCTCGGGGTGCTGGGTGCTCAGTGCTCAGGGTGCTGGGTGCTCAGTATTCAGCGTGCTGGGTGCTCAGTGCTCGGGGTGCTCGGTGCTCAGTACTCAAGGTGCTGGGTGCTCAGTGCTCAGGGTGCTGGGTGCTCACTCCTCGGGGTGCTCCGTGCTCAGTGCTCGGGGTGCTGGGTGCTCAGTGCTCGGGGTGCTGGGTGCTCAGTGCTCAGGGTGCTGGGTGATCAGTATTCAGCGTGCTGGGTGCTCAGTTCTCGGGGTGCTCGGTGCTCAGTACTCAAGGTGCTGGGTGCTCAGTGCTCAGGGTGCTGGGTGCCCAGTCCTCGGGGTGCTCCGTTCTCAGTGCTCAGGGTGCTGGGTGCTCAGTACTCAGGGTGCTCAGTGCTCAGTACTCAGGGTGCTGGGTGCTCAGTACTCAGGGTGCTGGTTGCTCAGTGCTCGGGGTGCTGGGTGCTCAGTGCTGAGGGTGGTGCTGGGTGCTCAGTACTAAGGTGCTGGGTGCTCAGTGCTCAGGGTGCTGGGTGCTCAGTACTAAGGTTCCTGGGTACTAAGTATTCAGGGTGCTCGGTGCTCAGTACTCAGGGTGCTGGGTGCTCAGTGCTCAGGGTGCTGGGTACTCAGTACTCAGGGTGCTGGGTGCTCAGTACTCAGGGTGCTGGGTGCTCAGTGCTCAGGGTGCTTGGTGCTCATTGCTCAGGGTGCTGGGTGCTCAGTACTCAGGGTGCTGGGTGCTCAGTGCTCAGGGTGCTGGGTGCTCAGTGCTCCGGGTCCTGGGTGCTCAGTGCTCAGGGTGCTGCGTGCTCAGTACTCAGGGTGCTGGGTGCTCAGTGCTCAGGGTGCTGGGTACTCAGTCCTCAGGGTGCTCAGTGCTCAGGGTGCTGGGTGCTCACTCCTCGGGGTGCTCCGTGCTCAGTGCTCGGGGTGCTGGGTGCTCAGTGCTCAGGGTGCTGGGTGATCAGTATTCAGCGTGCTGGGTGCTCAGTTCTCGGGGTGCTCGGTGCTCAGTACTCAAGGTGCTGGGTGCTCAGTGCTCAGGGTGCTGGGTGCCCAGTCCTCGGGGTGCTCCGTTCTCAGTGCTCAGGGTGCTGGGTGCTCAGTACTCAGGGTGCTCAGTGCTCAGTACTCAGGGTGCTGGGTGCTCAGTACTCAGGGTGCTGGGTGCTCAGTGCTCGGGGTGCTGGGTGCTCAGTGCTGAAGGTGGTGCTGGGTGCTCAGTACTCAGGGTGCTGGGTGCTCAGTGCTCAGGGTGCTGGGTGCTCAGTACTAAGGTTCCTGGGTACTAAGTATTCAGGGTGCTCGGTGCTCAGTACTCAGGGTGCTGGGTGCTCAGTGCTCAGGGTGCTGGGTACTCAGTACTCAGGGTGCTGGGTGCTCAGTACTCAGGGTGCTGGGTGCTCAGTGCTCAGGGTGATTGGTGCTCAGTGCTCAGGGTGCTGGGTGCTCAGTACTCAGGGTGCTGGGTGCTCAGTGCTCAGGGTGCTGGGTGCTCAGTGCTCGGGGTCCTGGGTGCTCAGTGCTCAGGGTGCTGGGTGCTCAGTACTCAGGGTGCTGGGTGCTCAGTGCTCGGGGCGGTGGGTGCTCAGTGCTCGAGGTGCTGGTTGCTCAGTACTCAGGGTGCTGGGTGCTCAGTGCTCGGGGTGCTGGGTGCTCAGTGCTCGGGGTGCTGGGTGCTCAGTGCTCAGGGTGCTGGGTGCTCAGTATTCAGCGTGCTGGGTGCTCAGTGCTCGGGGTGCTCGGTGCTCAGTACTCAAGGTGCTGGGTGCTCAGTGCTCAGGGTGCTGGGTGCTCACTCCTCGCGGTGCTCCGTGCTCAGTGCTCGGGGTGCTGGGTGCTCAGTGCTCGGGGTGCTGGGTGCTCAGTGCTCAGGGTGCTGGGTGATCAGTATTCAGCGTGCTGGGTGCTCAGTTCTCGGGGTGCTCGGTGCTCAGTACTCAAGGTGCTGGGTGCTCAGTGCTCAGGGTGCTGGGTGCCCAGTCCTCGGGGTGCTCCGTTCTCAGTGCTCAGGGTGCTGGGTGCTCAGTACTCAGGGTGCTCAGTGCTCAGTACTCAGGGTGCTGGGTGCTCAGTACTCAGGGTGCTGGTTGCTCAGTGCTCGGGGTGCTGGGTGCTCAGTGCTGAGGGTGGTGCTGGGTGCTCAGTACTAAGGTGCTGGGTGCTCAGTGCTCAGGGTGCTGGGTGCTCAGTACTAAGGTTCCTGGGTACTAAGTATTCAGGGTGCTCGGTGCTCAGTACTCAGGGTGCTGGGTGCTCAGTGCTCAGGGTGCTGGGTACTCAGTACTCAGGGTGCTGGGTGCTCAGTACTCAGGGTGCTGGGTGCTCAGTGCTCAGGGTGCTTGGTGCTCATTGCTCAGGGTGCTGGGTGCTCAGTACTCAGGGTGCTGGGTGCTCAGTGCTCAGGGTGCTGGGTGCTCAGTGCTCCGGGTCCTGGGTGCTCAGTGCTCAGGGTGCTGCGTGCTCAGTACTCAGGGTGCTGGGTGCTCAGTGCTCAGGGTGCTGGGTACTCAGTCCTCAGGGTGCTCAGTGCTCAGGGTGCTGGGTGCTCACTCCTCGGGGTGCTCCGTGCTCAGTGCTCGGGGTGCTGGGTGCTCAGTGCTCAGGGTGCTGGGTGATCAGTATTCAGCGTGCTGGGTGCTCAGTTCTCGGGGTGCTCGGTGCTCAGTACTCAAGGTGCTGGGTGCTCAGTGCTCAGGGTGCTGGGTGCCCAGTCCTCGGGGTGCTCCGTTCTCAGTGCTCAGGGTGCTGGGTGCTCAGTACTCAGGGTGCTCAGTGCTCAGTACTCAGGGTGCTGGGTGCTCAGTACTCAGGGTGCTGGGTGCTCAGTGCTCGGGGTGCTGGGTGCTCAGTGCTGAAGGTGGTGCTGGGTGCTCAGTACTCAGGGTGCTGGGTGCTCAGTGCTCAGGGTGCTGGGTGCTCAGTACTAAGGTTCCTGGGTACTAAGTATTCAGGGTGCTCGGTGCTCAGTACTCAGGGTGCTGGGTGCTCAGTGCTCAGGGTGCTGGGTACTCAGTACTCAGGGTGCTGGGTGCTCAGTACTCAGGGTGCTGGGTGCTCAGTGCTCAGGGTGATTGGTGCTCAGTGCTCAGGGTGCTGGGTGCTCAGTACTCAGGGTGCTGGGTGCTCAGTGCTCAGGGTGCTGGGTGCTCAGTGCTCGGGGTCCTGGGTGCTCAGTGCTCAGGGTGCTGGGTGCTCAGTACTCAGGGTGCTGGGTGCTCAGTGCTCAGGATGCTGGGTACTCAGTCCTCAGGGTGCTCAGTACTCAGGGTGCTCGGTGCTCAGTACTCAGGGTGCTGAGTGCTCAGTGCTCAGGGTGCTGGGTACTCAGTGCTCAGGGTGCTGGGTGCTCAGTGCTCAGGGTGCTGGGTGCTCAGTACTAAGGGTGCTGGGTGCTCAGTACTCAGTGTGCTGGGTGCTCAGTACTCACTGTGCTGGATGCTCAGTGCTCAGGGTGCTGGGTGCTCAGTGCTCAGGGTGCTGGGTGCTCAGTACTCAGGGTGCTGGGTGCTCAGTGCTCAGGGTGATCGGTGCTCAGTACTCAGGATGCTCAGTACTCAGGGTGCTGGGTGCTCAGTGCTCGGGGTGCTGGGTGCTCAGTACTCGGGGTGCTCAGTGCTCAGGGTGCTGGGTGCTCAGTGCTCGGGGTGCTGGGTGCTCAGTGCTCAGGGTGCTGGGTGCTCAGTGCTCAGGGTGCTCAGTGCTCAGTACTCAGGGTGCTCGGTGCTCAGTGCTCAGGGTGCTCAGTGCTCAGTACTCAGGGTGCTGGGTGCTCAGTGCTCTGGGTGCTGGGTGCTCAGTGCTCGGGGTGCTGGGTGCTCAGTGCTCAGGGTGCTGGGTGCTCAGTACTCAGGGTGCTCAGTGCTCAGGGTGCTGGGTGCTCAGTGCTCGGGGTGCTGGGTGCTCAGTGCTCAGGGTGCTGGGTGCTCAGGGTGCTGGGTGCTCAGTGCTCGGGGTGATGGTTGCTCAGTGCTCAGGGTGCTGGGTGCTCAGTGCTCAGTGCTCAGGGTGCTGGGTGCTCAGTGCTCAGTGCTCTGGGTGCTGGGTGATCAGTACTCAGGGTGCTCATTGCTCAGGGTGCTGGGTGCTCAGTACTCATGGAGCTGGGTGCTCAGTACTCAGGGTGCTCAGTGCTCAGTACTCAGGGTGCTGGGTGCTCAGTGCTCAGGGTGCTGGGTGCTCAGTACTCAGGGTGCTGGGTGCTCGGTGCTCAGAGTGCTGGGTGCTCAGTGCTCAGGGTGCTGGGTGCTCGGTGCTCGGGGTGCTGGGTGCTCAGTGCTCGGGGTGCTCGGTGCTCAGTACTCAGGGTGCTCAGTGCTCAGTACTCAGGGTGCTGGGTGCTCAGTGCTCAGGGTGCTGGGTGCTCAGTACTCAGGGTTCTGGGTGCTCGGTGCTCAATACGCTGGGTGCTCAGTACTCAGGGTGCTGGGTGCTCAGTACTCAGGGTGCTCGGTGCTCACTCCTCAGGGTGCTGGGTGCTCAGTGCTCGGGGTGCTGGGTGCTCAGTACTCAGGGTGCTGGGTGCTCAGTGCTCGGGGTGCTCGGTGCTCAGTACGCTGGGTGCTCAGTACTCAGGGTGCTGGGTGCTCAGTACTCAGGGTGCTGGGTGCTCAGTGCTCAGTGCTCAGGGTCCTGGGTGCTCAGTCCTCAGGGTGCTCAGTACTCAGGGTGCTCGGTGCTCAGTGCTCAGTACTCAGGGTGCTCAGTACTCAGGGTGCTGGGTGCTCAGTACTCAGGGTGCTGGGTGCTCAGTGCTCGGGGTGCTGGGTGCTCAGTGCTCAGGGTGATCTGTGCTCAGTGCTCAGGGTGCTGGGTGCTCAGTCCTCAGGGTGCTCAGTGCTCAAGTTGCTGGGTGCTCAGTGCTCGGGGTGCTCGGTGCTCAGTACTCAGGGTGCTGAGTGCTCAGTACTCAGGGTGCTGGGTGCTCAGTACTCAGGGTGCTGGGTGCTCAGTACTCAGGGTGCTGGGTGCTCAGTTCTCAGGGTGCTGGGTGCTCAGTGCTCAGGGTGCTGGGTGCTCAGTGCTCGGGGTGCTGGGTGCTCAGTGCTCGGGGTGCTGGGTGCTCAGTGCTCAGGGCTCAGGGTGCTGGGTGCTCAGTGATCAGTGCTCAGGGTGCTGGGTGCTCAGTGCTCCGGTTGCTCGGTGCTCAGTACTCAGGGTGCTGGGTGCTCAGTGCTCGGGGTGCTCGGTGCTCAGTACGTTGGGTGCTCACTACTCAGGGTGCTGGGTGCTCAGGGTACTGGGTGCTCAGTGCTCAGGGTGCTGGGTGCTCAGTGCTCAGGGTGCAGCCTGTTCAGTACTCAGGGTGCTGGGTGCGCAGTGCTCGCGGTGCTGGGTGCTCAGTGCTCAGGGTGCTGGGTGCTCAGTGCTCAGGGTGCTGGGTGCTCAGTACTCGGGGTGCTGGGTGCTCAGTACTCAGGTTGCGGGCTGCTCAGTACTCAGGGTGCTGGGTGATCAGTACTCGGGTGCTGGGTGCTCAGTGCTCAGGGTGCTGGGTGCTCAGTGCTCGGGGTGCTGGGTGCTCAGTGCTCAGTACTCAGGGTGCTTGGGTGCTCAGTGCTCGGGGTGCTGGGTGCTCAGTGCTCAGTACTCAGGGTGCTGGGTGCTCAGTGCTCAGGGTGCTGGGTGCTCAGTGCTCAGGGTGCTGGGTGCTCAGTGCTCAGGGTGCTGGGTGCTCAGTGCTCAGGGTGCTGGGTGCTCAGTACTCAGGGTGCTGGGTGCTCAGTCCTCAGAGTGCTGGGTGGTCAGTGCTCGGGGTGCTCGGTGCTCAGTGCTCAATGTGCTGGGTGTTCAGTACTCAGGGTGCTCATTGCACAGGGTCCTGGGTGCTCAGTACTCAGGGTGCTGGGTGCTCAGTGCTCAGGGTGCTCGGTGCTCAGTACGTTGGGTGCTCAGTACTCAGGGTGCTGGGTGCTCAGTGCTCAGGGTGCTGGGTGCTCAGTGCTCAGGGTGTTGGGTGTTCAGTGCTCAGGGTGCTGCGTGCTCGGTGCTCGGGGTGCTGGGTGCTCAGTGTTCGGGGTGCTCGGAGCTCAATACTCAGGGTGCTCACTGCTCAGTACTCCGGCTGCTGGGTGCTCAGTGCTTAGTACTCAGGGTGCTGGGTGCTCAGTGCTCAGGGTGCTGGGTGCTCAGTGCTCAGGGTGCTGGGTGCTCAGTGCTCAGGGTGCTGGGTGCTCAGTACTCAGGGTGCTGGGTGCTCAGTACTCAGGGTGCTGGGTTCTTAGTACTCAGGGTGCTCAGTGCTCAGTACTTAGGGTGCTCAGTGCTCAGTGCTCGGGGTGCTGGGTGCTCAGTGCTCGGGGTGCTGGGTGCTCAGTGCTCGGGGTGCTGGGTGCTCAGTGCTCAGTGTGCTGGGTGCTCAGTGCTCAGAGTGCTGGGTTCTCAATACTCACGGTGCTCGGTGCTCAGTACTCAGAGTGCTCAGTGCTCAGTACTCAGCGTGCTGGGTGCTCAGTGCTCAGGGTGCTGGGTGCTCAGTACTCAGGGTGCTGGGTGCTTAGAATTCAGGGTGCTCGGTCCTCAGTGCTCAGGGTGCTGGGTGCTCAGTACTCAGGGTGCTGGGTGCTCAGTGCTCAGGGTGCTCAGTGCTCAGTACTCAGGGTGCTCGGTGCTCAGTGCTCAGGGTGCTCAGTGCTCAGTACTCAGGGTGCTGGGTGCTCAGTGCTCTGGGTGCTGGGTGCTCAGTGCTCGGGGTGCTGGGTGCTCAGTGCTCAGGGTGCTGGGTGCTCAGTACTCAGGGTGCTCAGTGCTCAGGGTGCTGGGTGCTCAGTGCTCGGGGTGCTGGGTACTCAGTGCTCAGTACACAGGGTGCTGAGTGCTCAGTGCTCAGGGTGCTGGGTGCTCAGGGTGCTGGGTGCTCAGTGCTCGGGGTGATGGTTGCTCAGTGCTCAGGGTGCTGGGTGCTCAGTGCTCAGTGCTCAGGGTGCTGGGTGCTCAGTGCTCAGTGCTCTGGGTGCTGGGTGATCAGTACTCAGGGTGCTCATTGCTCAGGGTGCTGGGTGCTCAGTACTCATGGTGCTGGGTGCTCAGTACTCAGGGTGCTCAGTGCTCAGTACTCAGGGTGCTGGGTGCTCAGTGCTCAGGGTGCTGGGTGCTCAGTACTCAGGGTGCTGGGTGCTCGGTGCTCAGGGTGCTGGGTGCTCAGTGCTCAGCGTGCTGGGTGCTCGGTGCTCGGGGTGCTGGGTGCTCAGTGCTCGGGGTGCTTGGTGCTCAGTACTCAGGGTGCTCAGTGCTCAGTACTCAGGGTGCTGGGTGCTCAGTGCTCAGGGTGCTGGGTGCTCAGTACTCAGGGTTCTGGGTGCTCGGTGCTCAATACGCTGGGTGCTCAGTACTCAGGGTGCTGGGTGCTCAGTACTCAGGGTGCTCGGTGCTCACTCCTCAGGGTGCTGGGTGCTCAGTGCTCGGGGTGCTGGGTGCTCAGTACTCAGGGTGCTGGGTGCTCAGTGCTCGGGGTGCTCGGTGCTCAGTACGCTGGGTGCTCAGTACTCAGGGTGCTGGGTGCTCAGTACTCAGGGTGCTGGGTGCTCAGTGCTCAGTGCTCAGGGTCCTGGGTGCTCAGTCCTCAGGGTGCTCAGTACTCAGGGTGCTCGGTGCTCAGTGCTCAGTACTCAGGGTGCTCAGTACTCAGGGTGCTGGGTGCTCAGTACTCAGGGTGCTGGGTGCTCAGTGCTCGGGGTGCTGGGTGCTCAGTGCTCAGGGTGATCGGTGCTCAGTGCTCAGGGTGCTGGGTGCTCAGTCCTCAGGGTGCTCAGTGCTCAAGTTGCTGGGTGCTCAGTGCTCGGGGTGCTCGGTGCTCAGTACTCAGGGTGCTGAGTGCTCAGTACTCAGGGTGCTGGGTGCTCAGTACTCAGGGTGCTGGGTGCTCAGTACTCAGGGTGCTGGGTGCTCAGTTCTCAGGGTGCTGGGTGCTCAGTGCTCAGGGTGCTGGGTGCTCAGTGCTCGGGGTGCTGGGTGCTCAGTGCTCGGGGTGCTGGGTGCTCAGTGCTCAGGGCTCAGGGTGCTGGGTGCTCAGTGATCAGTGCTCAGGGTGCTGGGTGCTCAGTGCTCCGGTTGCTCGGTGCTCAGTACTCAGGGTGCTGGGTGCTCAGTGCTCGGGGTGCTCGGTGCTCAGTACGTTGGGTGCTCACTACTCAAGGTGCTGGGTGCTCAGTGCTCAGGGTACTGGGTGCTCAGTGCTCAGGGTGCTGGGTGCTCAGTGCTCAGGGTGCTGGGTGTTCAGTACTCATGGTGCTGGGTGCGCAGTGCTCGCGGTGCTGGGTGCTCAGTGCTCAGGGTGCTGGATGCTCAGTGCTCAGGGTGCTGGGTGCTCAGTACTCGGGGTGCTGGGTGCTCAGTACTCAGGTTGCGGGCTGCTCAGTACTCAGGGTGCTGGGTGATCAGTACTCGGGTGCTGGGTGCTCAGTGCTCAGGGTGCTGGGTGCTCAGTGCTCGGGGTGCTGGGTGCTCAGTGCTCAGTACTCAGGGTGCTTGGGTGCTCAGTGCTCGGGGTGCTGGGTGCTCAGTGCTCAGTACTCAGGGTGCTTGGTGCTCAGTGCTCAGGGTGCTGGTTGCTCAGTGCTCAGGGTGCTGGGTGCTCAGTGCTCAGGGTGCTGTGTGCTCAGAGCTCGGGGTGCTGGGTGCTCAGTACTCAGGGTGCTGGGTGCTCAGTTCTCGGGGTGCTCGGTGCTCAGTACGCTGGGTGGTCAGTACTCAGGGTGCTGGGTGCTCAGTACTCAGGGTACTCGGTGCTCCCTACTCAGGGTGCTGGGTGCTCAGTACTCAGGGTGCTGGGTGCTCAATACGCTGGGTGCTCAGTACTCAGGGTGCTGGGTGCTCAGTACTCAGGGTGCTCGGTGCTCACTACTGAGGGTGCTGGGTGCTCAGTGCTCGGGGTGCTGGGTGCTCAGTACTCAGGGTGCTGGGTGCTCAGTGCTCGGGGTGCTCGGTGCTCAGTACGCTGGGTGCTCAGTACTCAGGGTGCTGGGTGCTCAGTACTCAGGGTGCTCAGTGCTCAGTACTTAGGGTGCTCAGTGCTCAGTGCTCAGGGTGCTGGGTGCTCAGTGCTCGGGGTGCTGGGTGCTCAGTGCTCGGGGTGCTGGGTGCTCAGTGCTCAGGGTGCTGGGTACTCAGGGCTCAGGTTGCTGGGTGCTCAGTACTCAGGGTGCTCGGTGCTCAGTACTCAGGGTTCTCAGTGCTCAGTGCTCAGGGTGCTGGGTGCTCAGTTCTCAGGGTGCTCAGTGCTCAGCACTCGGGGTGCTGGGTGCTCAGTGCTCAGGGTGCTCAGTGCTCAGCACTCGGGGTGCTGGGTGCTCAGTGCTCAGGGTGCTCAGTGCTCGGGGAGCTGGGTGCTCAGTGCTCGGAGTTCTGCGTGCTCAGTTTTCAGGGTGCTGTGTGCTCAGTGCTCAGTACTCAGCGTGCTGGGTGCTCAGTGCTCAGAGTGTTGGGTGCTCAGTACTCAGGGTGCTGGGTGCTCAGTGCTCAGTGCTCAGGGTGCTCAGTGCTCAGGGTGCTGGGTGCTCAGGGTGCTGGGTGCTCAGTGCTCGGGGTGCTGGTTGCTCAGTGCTCAGGGTGCTGGTGGCTCAGTGCTCAGTGCTCAGGGTGCTGGGTGCTCAGTGCTCAGTGCTCAGGGTGCTGGGTGTTCAGAACTCAGGGTGCTGGGTGCTCAGTACTCAGGGTGCTTGGTGCTCAGTGCTCAGGGTGTTGGTTGCTCAGTGCTCAGGGTGCTGGGTGCTCAGTACTCAGGGTGCTGGGTGCTCAGTACTCAGGGTGCTCAGTGCTCAGGGTGCTGGGTGCTCAGTACTCATGGTGCTGGGTGCTCAGTGCTCAGGGTGCTCAGTGCTCAGTACTCAGGGTGCTCAGTGCTCAGTGCTCTGGGTGCTGGGTGCTCAGTGCTCGGGGTGCTGGGTGCTCAGTGCTCAGGGTGCTGGGTGCTCAGTACTCAGGGTGCTCAGTGCTCAGGGTGCTGGGTGCTCAGTGCTCGGGGTGCTGGGTACTCAGTGCTCAGTACACAGGGTGCTGAGTGCTCAGTGCTCGGGGTGCTGGGTGCTCAGTACTCAGGGTGCTCATTGCACAGGGTCCTGGGTGCTCAGTACTCAGGGTGCTGGGTGCTCAGTGCTCAGGGTGCTCGGTGCTCAGTACGTTGGGTGCTCAGTACTCAGGGTGCTGGGTGCTCAGTGCTCAGGGTGCTGGGTGCTCAGTGCTCAGGGTGTTGGGTGTTCAGTGCTCAGGGTGCTGCGTGCTCGGTGCTCGGGGTGCTGGGTGCTCAGTGTTCGGGGTGCTCGGAGCTCAATACTCAGGGTGCTCACTGCTCAGTACTCCGGCTGCTGGGTGCTCAGTGCTTAGTACTCAGGGTGCTCAGTGCTCAGTACTCAGGGTGCTGGGTGCTCAGTGCTCAGGGTGCTGGGTGTTCAGTACTCAGGGTGCTGGGTGCTCGGTGCTCAGGGTGCTGGGTGCTCAGTGCTCAGGGTGCTGGGTGCTCGGTGCTCGGGGTGCTGGGTGCTCAGTGCTCGGGGTGCTCGGTGCTCAGTACTCAGGGTGCTCAGTGCTCAGTACTCAGGGTGCTGGGTGCTCAGTGCTCAGGGTGCTTGGTGCTCAGTACTCAGGGTGCTGGGTGCTCGGTGCTCAGTACGCTGGGTGCTCAGTACTCAGGGTGCTGGGTGCTCAGTACTCAGGGTGCTCGGTGCTCACTACTCAGGGTGCTGGGTGCTCAGTGCTCGGGGTGCTGGGTGCTCAGTACTCAGGGTGCTGGGTGCTCAGTGCTCGGGGTGCTCGGTGCTCAGTACGCTGGGTGCTCAGTACTCAGGGTGCTGGGTGCTCAGTACTCAGGGTGCTCAGTGCTCAGTACTTAGGGTGCTCAGTGCTCAGTGCTCAGGGTGCTGGGTGCTCAGTGCTCGGGGTGCTGGGTGCTCAGTGCTCGGGGTGCTGGGTGCTCAGTGCTCGGGGTGCTGGGTGCTCAGTGCTCAGGGTGCTGGGTGCTCAGTGCTCTGAGTGCTGGGTGCTCAGTACTCAGGGTGCTCGGTGCTCAGTACTCAGAGTGCTCAGTGCTCAGTACTCAGCGTGCTGGGTGCTCAGTGCTCTGGGTGCTCGGTGCTCAGTACTCAGGGTGCTCAGTGCTCAGTACTCAGCGTGCTGGGTGCTCAGTGCTCAGGGTGCTGGGTGCTCAGTACTCAGGGTGCTGGGTGCTTAGTACTCAGGGTGCTCGGTCCTCAGTGCTCAGGGTGCTGGGTGCTCAGTACTCAGGGTGCTGGGTGCTCAGTGCTCAGGGTGCTCAGTGCTCAGTACTCAGGGTGCTCGGTGCTCAGTGCTCAGGGTGCTCAGTGCTCAGTACTCAGGGTGCTCAGTGCTCAGTTCTCTGGGTGCTGGGTGCTCAGTGCTCGGGGTGCGGGGTGCTCAGTGCTCAGGGTGCTGGGTGCTCAGTACTCAGGGTGCTCAGTGCTCAGGGTGCTGGGTGCTCAGTGCTCAGTACACAGGGTGCTGAGTGCTCAGTGCTCTGGGTGCTGGGTGCTCAGTTCTCAGTACTCAGGGTGCTGGCTGCTCAGTGCTCGGCGTGCTGGATGCTCAGTATTCAGGGTGCTGGGTGCTCAGTGCTCAGGGTGCTGGGTGCTCAGTGCTCAGGGTGCTGGGTGCTCAGTGCTCAGGGTGCTGGGTGCTCAGTACTCAGGGTGCTGGGTCCTCAGTTCTCAGGGTGCTGGGTGCTCAGTGCTCGGGGTGCTCAGTACTCAGGGTGCTGTGTGTTCAGTGCTCAGGGTACTGGGTGCTCAGTACTCAGGGTGCTCGGTGCTTAGTACTCAGGGTGCTGGGTGCTCAGTACTCTGGGTGCTGGGTGCTCATTGCTCGGGGTGCTCGGTGCTCAGTGCTCAGGGTGCTGGGTGCTCAGTACTCAGGGTGATCTTTGCTCCGGGTCCTGGGTGCTCAGTACTCAGGGTGCTGGGTGCTCAATACTCAGGGTGCTCAGTGCTCAGTACTCAGGGTGCTCAGTGCTCAGTGCTCAGGGTGCTGGGTGCTCAGTGCTCGGGGTGCTGGGTGCTCAGTGCTCGGGGTGCTGGGTGCTCAGTGCTCGGGCTGCTGTGTGCTCAGTGCTCAGGGTGCTGGGTGCTCAGTGCTCAGAGTGCTGGGTGCTCAGTACTCAGGGTGCTCGGTGCTCAGTACTCAGAGTGCTCAGTGCTCAGTACTCAGCGTGCTGGGTGCTCAGTGCTCTGGGTGCTCGGTGCTCAGTACTCAGGGTGCTCAGTGCTCAGTACTCAGCGTGCTGGGTGCTCAGTGCTCAGGGTGCTGGGTGCTTAGTACTCAGGGTGCTCGGTCCTCAGTGCTCAGGGTGCTGGGTGCTCAGTACTCAGGGTGCTGGGTGCTCAGTGCTCAGGGTGCTCAGTGCTCAGTACTCAGGGTGCTCGGTGCTCAGTGCTCAGGGTGCTCAGTGCTCAGTACTCAGGGTGCTCAGTGCTCAGTTTTCTGGGTGCTGGGTGCTCAGTGCTCGGGGTGCTGGGTGCTCAGTGCTCAGGGTGCTGGGTGCTCAGTACTCAGGGTGCTCAGTGCTCAGGGTGCTGGGTGCTCAGTGCTCAGTACACAGGGTGCTGAGTGCTCAGTGCTCTGGGTGCTGGGTGCTCAGTTCTCAGTACTCAGGGTGCTGGCTGCTCAGTGCTCGGGGTGCTGGATGCTCAGTATTCAGGGTGCTGGGTGCTCAGTGCTCAGGGTGCTGGGTGCTCAGTACTCAGGGTGCTGGGTGCTCAGTGCTCAGGGTGCTGGGTGCTCAGTACTCAGGGTGCTTGGTCCTCAGTTCTCAGGGTGCTGGGTGCTCAGTGCTCGGGGTGCTCAGTACTCAGGGTGCTGTGTGTTCAGTGCTCAGGGTACTGGGTGCTCAGTACTCAGGGTGCTCGGTGCTTAGTACTCAGGGTGCTGGGTGCTCAGTACTCCGGGTGCTGGGTGCTCAGTGCTCGGGGTGCTCGGTGCTCAGTGCTCAGGGTGCTGGGTGCTCAGTACTCAGGGTGCTCTTTGCTCCGGGTCCTGGGTGCTCAGTACTCAGGGTGCTGGGTGCTCAATACTCAGGGTTCTCAGTGCTCAGTACTCAGGGTGCTCAGTGCTCAGTACTCAGGGTTCTCAGTGCTCAGGGTGCTGGGTGCTCAGTGCTCGGGGTGCTGGGTGCTCAGTGCTCAGGGTGCTGGGTGCTCAGTGCTCAGGGTGCTGGGTGCTCAGTGCTCAGGGTGCTCGGTGCTCAGTGCTCAGGTTGCTGGGTGCTCAGTACTCAGGGTGCTTGGTGCTCAGTACTCAGGGTGCTCATTGCTCAGTACTCAGGGTGCTCAGTGCTCAGTACTCAGGGTGCTCAGTGCTCAGGGTGCTAGGTGCTCAGTGCTCGGGGTGCTGGGTGCTCAGTCCTCAGGGTGCTGGGTGCTCAGTGCTCAGGGTGCTCTGTGCTCAGTGCACAGGATGCTGGGTGCTCAGTACTCAGGGTGCTGGGTGCTTAGTGCTCGGGGTGCTGGGTGCTCAGTACTCAGGGTGCTGGGTGCTCAGTACTCGGGTGCTCGGTGCTCAGTGCTCAGGGTGCTGGGTGCTCAGTGCTCTGGGTGCTGGGTGCTCAGTGCTCAGTACTCAGGGTGCTGGGTGCTCAGTGCTCGGGGTGCAGGGTGCTCAGTGCTCAGTACTCAGGGTGCTGGGTGCTCAGTGCTCAGGGTGCTGGGTGCTCAGTGCTCAGGGTGCTGGGTGCTCAGTACTCAGGGTGCTGGGTGCTCAGTACTCAGGGTGCTGGGTGCTCAGTACTCAGGATGCTGGGTGCTCAGTGCTCAGGGTGCTGGGTGCTCAGTACTCAGGGTGCTGGGTGCTCAGTACTCAGGATGCTGGGTGCTCAGTGCTCAGGGTGCTGGGTGCTCAGTGCTCATGGTGCTGGGTGCTCAGTGCTCGGGGTGCTGGGTGCTCAGTACTCAGGGTGCTGGGTGCTCAGTGCTCGGGGTGCTCGGTGCTCAGTACGCTGGGTGCTCAGTACTCAGGGTGCTGGGTGCTCAGTACTCAGGGTGCTCAGTGCTCAGTACTTAGGGTGCTCAGTGCTCAGTGCTCAGGGTGCTGGGTGCTCAGTGCTCGGGGTGCTGGGTGCTCAGTGCTCGGGGTGCTGGGTGCTCAGTGCTCGGGGTGCTGGGTGCTCAGTGCTCAGGGTGCTGGGTGCTCAGTGCTCAGAGTGCTGGGTGCTCAGTACTCAGGGTGCTCGGTGCTCAGTACTCAGAGTGCTCAGTGCTCAGTACTCAGCGTGCTGGGTGCTCAGTGCTCTGGGTGCTCGGTGCTCAGTACTCAGGGTGCTCAGTGCTCAGTACTCAGCGTGCTGGGTGCTCAGTGCTCAGGGTGCTGGGTGCTCAGTACTCAGGGTGCTGGGTGCTTAGTACTCAGGGTGCTCGGTCCTCAGTGCTCAGGGTGCTGGGTGCTCAGTACTCAGGGTGCTGGGTGCTCAGTGCTCAGGGTGCTCAGTGCTCAGTACTCAGGGTGCTCGGTGCTCAGTGCTCAGGGTGCTCAGTGCTCAGTACTCAGGGTGCTCAGTGCTCAGTTCTCTGGGTGCTGGGTGCTCAGTGCTCGGGGTGCGGGGTGCTCAGTGCTCAGGGTGCTGGGTGCTCAGTACTCAGGGTGCTCAGTGCTCAGGGTGCTGGGTGCTCAGTGCTCAGTACACAGGGTGCTGAGTGCTCAGTGCTCTGGGTGCTGGGTGCTCAGTTCTCAGTACTCAGGGTGCTGGCTGCTCAGTGCTCGGGGTGCTGGATGCTCAGTATTCAGGGTGCTGGGTGCTCAGTGCTCAGGGTGCTGGGTGCTCAGTGCTCAGGGTGCTGGGTGCTCAGTGCTCAGGGTGCTGGGTGCTCAGTACTCAGGGTGCTGGGTCCTCAGTTCTCAGGGTGCTGGGTGCTCAGTGCTCGGGGTGCTCAGTACTCAGGGTGCTGTGTGTTCAGTGCTCAGGGTACTGGGTGCTCAGTACTCAGGGTGCTCGGTGCTTAGTACTCAGGGTGCTGGGTGCTCAGTACTCTGGGTGCTGGGTGCTCATTGCTCGGGGTGCTCGGTGCTCAGTGCTCAGGGTGCTGGGTGCTCAGTACTCAGGGTGATCTTTGCTCCGGGTCCTGGGTGCTCAGTACTCAGGGTGCTGGGTGCTCAATACTCAGGGTGCTCAGTGCTCAGTACTCAGGGTGCTCAGTGCTCAGTGCTCAGGGTGCTGGGTGCTCAGTGCTCGGGGTGCTGGGTGCTCAGTGCTCGGGGTGCTGGGTGCTCAGTGCTCGGGCTGCTGTGTGCTCAGTGCTCAGGGTGCTGGGTGCTCAGTGCTCAGAGTGCTGGGTGCTCAGTACTCAGGGTGCTCGGTGCTCAGTACTCAGAGTGCTCAGTGCTCAGTACTCAGCGTGCTGGGTGCTCAGTGCTCTGGGTGCTCGGTGCTCAGTACTCAGGGTGCTCAGTGCTCAGTACTCAGCGTGCTGGGTGCTCAGTGCTCAGGGTGCTGGGTGCTTAGTACTCAGGGTGCTCGGTCCTCAGTGCTCAGGGTGCTGGGTGCTCAGTACTCAGGGTGCTGGGTGCTCAGTGCTCAGGGTGCTCAGTGCTCAGTACTCAGGGTGCTCGGTGCTCAGTGCTCAGGGTGCTCAGTGCTCAGTACTCAGGGTGCTCAGTGCTCAGTTTTCTGGGTGCTGGGTGCTCAGTGCTCGGGGTGCTGGGTGCTCAGTGCTCAGGGTGCTGGGTGCTCAGTACTCAGGGTGCTCAGTGCTCAGGGTGCTGGGTGCTCAGTGCTCAGTACACAGGGTGCTGAGTGCTCAGTGCTCTGGGTGCTGGGTGCTCAGTTCTCAGTACTCAGGGTGCTGGCTGCTCAGTGCTCGGGGTGCTGGATGCTCAGTATTCAGGGTGCTGGGTGCTCAGTGCTCAGGGTGCTGGGTGCTCAGTACTCAGGGTGCTGGGTGCTCAGTGCTCAGGGTGCTGGGTGCTCAGTACTCAGGGTGCTGGGTCCTCAGTTCTCAGGGTGCTGGGTGCTCAGTGCTCGGGGTGCTCAGTACTCAGGGTGCTGTGTGTTCAGTGCTCAGGGTACTGGGTGCTCAGTACTCAGGGTGCTCGGTGCTTAGTACTCAGGGTGCTGGGTGCTCAGTACTCCGGGTGCTGGGTGCTCAGTGCTCGGGGTGCTCGGTGCTCAGTGCTCAGGGTGCTGGGTGCTCAGTACTCAGGGTGCTCTTTGCTCCGGGTCCTGGGTGCTCAGTACTCAGGGTGCTGGGTGCTCAATACTCAGGGTTCTCAGTGCTCAGTACTCAGGGTGCTCAGTGCTCAGTACTCAGGGTTCTCAGTGCTCAGGGTGCTGGGTGCTCAGTGCTCGGGGTGCTGGGTGCTCAGTGCTCAGGGTGCTGGGTGCTCAGTGCTCAGGGTGCTGGGTGCTCAGTGCTCAGGGTGCTCGGTGCTCAGTGCTCAGGTTGCTGGGTGCTCAGTACTCAGGGTGCTTGGTGCTCAGTACTCAGGGTGCTCATTGCTCAGTACTCAGGGTGCTCAGTGCTCAGTACTCAGGGTGCTCAGTGCTCAGGGTGCTAGGTGCTCAGTGCTCGGGGTGCTGGGTGCTCAGTCCTCAGGGTGCTGGGTGCTCAGTGCTCAGGGTGCTCTGTGCTCAGTGCACAGGATGCTGGGTGCTCAGTACTCAGGGTGCTGGGTGCTTAGTGCTCGGGGTGCTGGGTGCTCAGTACTCAGGGTGCTGGGTGCTCAGTACTCGGGTGCTCGGTGCTCAGTGCTCAGGGTGCTGGGTGCTCAGTGCTCTGGGTGCTGGGTGCTCAGTGCTCAGTACTCAGGGTGCTGGGTGCTCAGTGCTCGGGGTGCAGGGTGCTCAGTGCTCAGTACTCAGGGTGCTGGGTGCTCAGTGCTCAGGGTGCTGGGTGCTCAGTGCTCAGGGTGCTGGGTGCTCAGTGCTCAGGGTGCTGGGTACTCAGTGCTCGAGGTGCTGGGTGCTCAGTACTCAGGGTGCTGGGTGCTCAGTACTCAGGGTGCTGGGTGCTCAGTGCTCGGGGTGCTGGGTGCTCAGTGCTCGGGGTGCTGGGTACTCAGTAGTCGGGGTGCTCGCTGCACAGTACTCAGGGTGCTGGGTGCTCAGTGCTCAGGGTGCTGGGTGCTCAGTACTCAGGGTGCTCTGTGCTTAGTACTCAGGGTGCTGGGTGCTCAGTCCTCAGGGTGCTGGGTGTGCAGTGCTCGGGGTAATCGGTGCTCAGTACTCAGGGTGCTGGGTGCTCAGTGCTCGGGGTGCTCGGTGCTCAGTACGTTGGGTGCTCACTACTCAGGGTGCTGGGTGCTCATTGCTCAGGGTGCTGGGTGCTCAATGCTCAGCGTGCTGGGTGCTCAGTGCTCAGGGTGCTGGGTGCTCAATACTCAGGGTGCTGGGTGTGCAGTGCTCGGGGTGCTGGGTGCTCAGTGCTCAGGGTGCTGGGTGCTCAGTGCTCAGCGTGCTGGGTGCTCAGTACTCGGGGTGCTGGGTGCTCAGTACTCATGGTGCGGGGTGCTCAGTACCCAGGGTGCTGCGTGATCAGTACTCGGGTGCTGGGTGCTCAGTGCTCAGGGTGCTGGGTGCTCAGTACTCAGGGTGCTCGGTGCTTAGTACTCAGGGTGCTGGGTGCTCAGTACTTCGGGTGCTGGGTGCTCAGTGCTCGGGGTGCTCGGTGCTCAGTACGTTGGGTGCTCAGTGCTCAGTACTCAGGGTTCTCAGTGCTCAGGGTGCTGGGTGCTCAGTGCTCGGGGTGCTGGGTGCTCAGTGCTCGGGGTGCTGGGTGCTCAGTGCTCAGGGTGCTGGGTGCTCAGTACTCAGGGTGCTGGGTGCTCGGTGCTCAGGGTGCTGGGTGCTCAGTGCTCAGGGTGCTGGGTGCTCGGTGCTCGGGGTGCTGGGTGCTCAGTGCTCGGGGTGCTCGGTGCTCAGTACTCAGGGTGCTCAGTGCTCAGTACTCAGGGTGCTGGGTGCTCAGTGCTCAGGGTGCTGGGTGCTCAGTACTCAGGGTGCTGGGTGCTCGGTGCTCAGTACGCTGGGTGCTCAGTACTCAGGGTGCTGGGTGCTCAGTACTCAGGGTGCTCGGTGCTCACTACTCAGGGTGCTGGGTGCTCAGTGCTCGGGGTGCTGGGTGCTCAGTACTCAGGGTGCTGGGTGCTCAGTGCTCGGGGTACTCGGTGCTCAGTACGCTGGGTGCTCAGTACTCAGGGTGCTGGGTGCTCAGTACTCAGGGTGCTCAGCGCTCAGTACTTAGGGTGCTCAGTGCTCAGTGCTCAGGGTGCTGGGTGCTCAGTGCTCGGGGTGCTGGGTGCTCAGTGCTCGGGTTGCTGGGTGCTCAGTGCTCGGGGTGCTGGGTGCTCAGTGCTCAGGGTGCTGGGTGCTCAGTGCTCACAGTGCTGGGTGCTCAGTACTCAGGGTGCTCGGTGCTAGGTACTCAGAGTGCTCAGAGCTCAGTACTCAGCGTGCTGGGTGCTCAGTGCTCAGGGTGCTCGGTGCTCAGTACTCAGGGTGCTCAGTGCTCAGTACTCAGCTTGCTGGGTGCTCAGTGCTCAGGGTGCTGGGTGCTCAGTACTCAGGGTCCTGGGTGCCTAGTACTCAGGGTGCTCGGTCCTCAGGGCTCAGGGTGCTGGGTGCTCAGTACTCAGGGTGCTGGGGGCTCAGTACTCAGGGAGCTGGGTGCTCAGTACTCAGGGTGATCTCTTCTCAGTACTCAGGTTGCTATGTGCTCAGTGCTCGGGGTGCTGGGTGCTCAGTACTCGGGGTGCTCAGTGCTCAGTACTCAGGGTGCTGGGTGCTCAGTGCTCAGTGCTCAGGGTGCTCAGTGCTCAGGGTGCTGGGTGCTCAGGGTGCTGGGTGCTCAGTGCTCGGGGTGCTGGTTGCTCAGTGCTCAGGGTGCTGGGTGCTCAGTGTTCAGTGCTCAGGGTGCTGGGTGCTCAGTGCTCAGTGCTCAGGGTGCTGGGTGTTCAGTACTCAGGGTGCTGGGTGCTCAGTACTCAGGGTGCTTGGTGCTCAGTGCTCAGGGTGCTGGTTGCTCAGTGCTCAGGATGCTGGGTGCTCAGTACACAGGGTGCTGGGTACTCAGTACTCAGGGTGCTCGGTGTTCAGTACTCAGGGTGCTGGGTGCTCAGTACTCAAGGTGCTGGGTGCTCAGTGCTCAGGGTGCTGGGTGCTCAGTACTCAGGGTGCTGGGTGCTCAGTGCTCAGTGCTCAGGGTGCTGGGTGCTCAGTCCTCAGGGTGCTCAGTACTCAGTGTGCTCGGTGCTCAGTGCTCAGTACACAGGGTGTTCAGTACTCAGGGTGCTGGGTGCTCAGTGCTTGGGGTGCTGGGTGCTCAGTACTCAGGGTGCTGGGTGCTCAGTACGCAGGATGCTGGGTGCTCAGTACTCAGGGTGCTGGGTGCTCAGTGCTCGGGGTGCTGGGTGCTCAGTGCTCAGGGTGATCGGTGCTCAGTGCTCAGGGTGCTGGATGCTCAGTCCTCAGGGTGCTCAGTGCTCAAGGTGCTGGGTGCTCAGTGCTCGGGGTGCTCGGTGCTCAGTACTCAGGGTGCTGAGTGCTCAGTACTCAGGGTGCTGGGTGCTCAGTACTCAGGGTGCTGGGTGCTCAGTACTCAGGATGCTGGGTGCTCAGTGCTCAGGGTGCTGGGTGCTCAGTGCTCATGGTGCTGGGTGCTCAGTGCTCGGGGTGCTGGGTGCTCAGTGCTCGGGGTGCTGGGTGCTCAGTGCTCAGGGCTCAGGGTGCTGGGTGCTCAGTGATCAGTGCTCAGGGTGCTGGGTGCTCAGTGCTCCGGTTGCTCGGTGCTCAGTACTCAGGGTGCTGGGTGCTCAGTGCTCGGGGTGCTCGGTGCTCAGTATGTTGGGTGCTCACTACTCAGGGTGCTGGGTGCTCAGTGCTCAGGGTACTGGGTGCTCAGTGCTCAGGGTGCTGGGTGCTCAGTGCTCAGGGTGCTGGGTGTTCAGTACTCAGGGTGCTGCTTGCGCAGTGCTCGCGGTGCTGGGTGCTCAGTGCTCAGGGTGCTGGGTGCTCAGTGCTCAGGGTGCTGGGTGCTCAGTACTCGGGGTGCTGGGTGCTCAGTACTCAGGTTGCGGGCTGCTCAGTACTCAGGGTGCTGGGTGATCAGTACTCGGGTGCTGGGTGCTCAGTGCTCAGGGTGCTGGGTGCTCAGTGCTCGGGGTGCTGGGTGCTCAGTGCTCAGTACTCAGGGTGCTTGGTTGCTCAGTGCTCGGGGTGCTGGGTGCTCAGTGCTTAGTACTCAGGGTGCTGGGTGCTCAGTGCTCAGGGTGCTGGGTGCTCAGTGCTCAGGGTGCTGGGTGCTCAGTGCTCAGGGTGCTGGGTGCTCAGTACTCAGGGTGCTGGTTGCTCAGTGCTCAGAGTGCTGGGTGGTCAGTGCTCGGGGTGCTCAGTGCTCAGTGCTCAATGTGCTGGGTGCTCAGTACTCAGGGTGCTCATTGCACAGGGTCCTGGGTGCTCAGTACTCAGGGTGGTGGGTGCTCAGTGCTCAGGGTGCTCGGTGCTCAGTACGTTGGGTGCTCAGTACTCAGGGTGCTGGGTGCTCAGTGCTCAGGGTGCTGGGTGCTCAGTGCTCAGGGTGTTGGGTGTTCAGTGCTCAGGGTGCTGCGTGCTCGGTGCTCGGGGTGCTGGGTGCTCAGTGTTCGGGGTGCTCGGAGCTCAATACTCAGGGTGCTCACTGCTCAGTACTCCGGCTGCTGGGTGCTCAGTGCTTAGTACTCAGGGTGCTGGGTGCTCAGTGCTCAGGGTGCTGGGTGCTCAGTGCTCAGGGTGCTGGGTGCTCAGTGCTCAGGATGCTGGGTGCTCAGTACTCAGGGTGCTGGGTGCTCAGTACTCAGGGTGCTGGGTTCTTAGTACTCAGGGTGCTCAGTGCTCAGTACTTAGGGTGCTCAGTGCTCAGTGCTCGGGGTGCTGGGTGCTCAGTGCTCGGGGTGCTGGGTGCTCAGTGCTCGGGGTGCTGGGTGCTCAGTGCTCAGGGTGCTGGGTGCTCAGTGCTCAGAGTGCTCTGTTCTCAATACTCACGGTGCTCGGTGCTCAGTACTCAGAGTGCTCAGTGCTCAGTACTCAGCGTGCTGGGTGCTCAGTGCTCAGGGTGCTGGGTGCTCAGTACTCAGGGTGCTGGGTGCTTAGTATTCAGGGTGCTCGGTCCTCAGTGCTCAGGGTGCTGGGTGCTCAGTACTCAGGGAGCTGGGTGCTCAGTGCTCAGGGTGCTCAGTGCTCAGTACTCAGGGTGCTCGGTGCTCAGTGCTCAGGGTGCTCAGTGCTCAGTACTCAGGGTGCTGGGTGCTCAGTGCTCTGGGTGCTGGGTGCTCAGTGCTCGGGGTGCTGGGTGCTCAGTGCTCAGGGTGCTGGCTGCTCAGTACTCAGGGTGCTCAGTGATCAGGGTGCTGGGTGCTCAGTGCTCGGGGTGCTGGGTACTCAGTGCTCAGTACACAGGGTGCTGAGTGCTCAGTGCTCAGGGTGCTGGGTGCTCATTGTGCTGGGTGCTCAGTGCTCGGGGTGATGGTTGCTCAGTGCTCAGGGTGCTGGGTGCTCAGTGCTCAGTGCTCAGGGTGCTGGCTGCTCAGTGCTCAGTGCTCTGGGTGCTGGGTGATCAGAACTCAGGGTGCTCATTGCTCAGGGTGCTGGGTGCTCAGTACTCATGGTGCTGGGTGCTCAGTACTCAGGGTGCTCAGTGCTCAGTACTCAGGGTGCTGGGTGCTCAGTGCTCAGGGTGCTGGGTGCTCAGTACTCAGGGTGCTGGGTGCTCGGTGCTCAGGGTGCTGGGTGCTCAGTGCTCAGGGTGCTGGGTGCTCGGTGCTCGGGGTGCTGGGTGCTCAGTGCTCGGGGTGCTCGGTGCTCAGTACTCAGGGTGCTCAGTGCTCAGTACTCAGGGTGCTGGGTGCTCAGTGCTCCGGGTGCTGGGTGCTCAGTACTCAGGGTTCTGGGTGCTCGGTGCTCAATACGCTGGGTGCTCAGTACTCAGGGTGCTGGGTGCTCAGTACTCAGGGTGCTCGGTGCTCACTCCGCAGGGTGCTGGGTGCTCAGTGCCCGGGGTGCTGGGTGCTCAGTACTCAGGGTGCTGGGTGCTCAGTGCTCGGGGTGCTCAGTGCTCAGTACGCTGGGTGCTCAGTACTCAGGGTGCTGGGTGCTCAGTACTTAGGGTGCTGGGTGCTCAGTGCTCAGTGCTCAGGGTCCTGGGTGCTCAGTCCTCAGGGTGCTCAGTACTCAGGGTGCTCGGTGCTCAGTGCTCAGTACTCAGGGTGTTCAGTACTCAGGGTGCTGGGTGCTCAGTGCTTGGGGTGCTGGGTGCTCAGTACTCAGGGTGCTGGGTGCTCAGTACTCAGGGTGCTGGGTGCTCAGTACTCAGGGTGCTGGGTGCTCAGTGCTCGGGGTGCTGGGTGCTCAGTGCTCAGGGTGATCGGTGCTCAGTGCTCAGGGTGCTGGGTGCTCAGTCCTCAGGGTGCTCAGTGCTCAAGTTGCTGGGTGCTCAGTGCTCGGGGTGCTCGGTGCTCAGTACTCAGGGTGCTGAGTGCTCAGTACTCAGGGTGCTGGGTGCTCAGTACTCAGGGTGCTGGGTGCTCAGTACTCAGGGTGCTGGGTGCTCAGTTCTCAGGGTGCTGGGTGCTCAGTGCTCAGGGTGCTGGGTGCTCAGTGCTCGGGGTGCTGGGTGCTCAGTGCTCGGGGTGCTGGGTGCTCAGTGCTCAGGGCTCAAGGTGCTGGGTGCTCAGTGATCAGTGCTCAGGGTGCTGGGTGCTCAGTGCTCCGGTTGCTCGGTGCTCAGTACTCAGGGTACTGGGTGCTCAGTGCTCGGGGTGCTCGGTGCTCAGTACGTTGGGTGCTCACTACTCAGGGTGCTGGGTGCTCAGTGCTCAGGGTACTGGGTGCTCAGTGCTCAGGGTGCTGGGTGCTCAGTGCTCAGGGTGCTGGGTGTTCAGTACTCAGGGTGCTGGGTGCGCAGTGCTCGCGGTGCTGGGTGCTCAGTGCTCAGGGTGCTGGGTGCTCAGTGCTCAGGGTGCTGGGTGCTCAGTACTCGGGGTGCTGGGTGCTCAGTACTCAGGTTGCGGGCTGCTCAGTACTCAGGGTGCTGGGTGATCAGTACTCGGGTGCTGGGTGCTCAGTGCTCAGTACTCAGGGTGCTTGGGTGCTCAGTGCTCGGGGTGCTGGGTGCTCAGTGCTCAGTACTCAGGGTGCTGGGTGCTCAGTGCTCAGGGTGCTGGGTGCTCAGTGCTCAGGGTGCTGGGTGCTCAGTGCTCAGGGTGCTGGGTGCTCAGTGCTCAGGGTGCTGGGTGCTCAGTACTCAGGGTGCTGGGTGCTCAGTCCTCAGAGTGCTGGGTGGTCAGTGCTCGGGGTGCTCGGTGCTCAGTGCTCAATGTGCTGGGTGCTCAGTACTCAGGGTGCTCATTGCACAGGGTCCTGGGTGCTCAGTACTCAGGGTGCTGGGTGCTCAGTGCTCAGGGTGCTCGGTGCTCAGTACGTTGGGTGCTCAGTACTCAGGGTGCTGGGTCCTCAGTGCTCAGGGTGCTGGGTGCTCACTACTCAGGGTGCTGGGTGCTCAGAGCTCGGGGTGCTGGGTGCTCAGTACTCAGGGTGCTGGGTGCTCAGTTCTCGGGGTGCTCGGTGCTCAGTACGCTGGGTGGTCAGTACTCAGGGTGCTGGGTGCTCAGTACTCAGGGTGCTCGGTGCTCCCTACTCAGGGTGCTGGGTGCTCAGTACTCAGGGTGCTGGGTGCTCGGTGCTCAATACGCTGGGTGCTCAGTACTCAGGGTGCTGGGTGCTCAGTACTCAGGGTGCTTGGTGCTCACTACTCAGGGTGCTGGGTGCTCAGTGCTCGGGGTGCTTGGTGCTCAGTACTCAGGGTGCTGGGTGCTCAGTGCTCGGGGTGCTCGGTGCTCAGTACGCTGGGTGCTCAGTACTCAGGGTGCTGGGTGCTCAGTACTCAGGGTGCTCAGTGCTCAGTACTTAGGGTGCTCAGTGCTCAGTGCTCAGGGTGCTGGGTGCTCAGTGCTCGGGGTGCTGGGTGCTCAGTGCTCGGGGTGCTGGGTGCTCAGTGCTCAGGGTGCTGGGTGCTCAGGGCTCAGGTTGCTGGGTGCTCAGTACTCAGGGTGCTCGGTGCTCAGTACTCAGGGTTCTCAGTGCTCAGTGCTCAGGGTGCTGGGTGCTCAGTTCTCAGGGTGCTCAGTGCTCAGCACTCGGGGTGCTGGGTGCTCAGTGCTCAGGGTGCTCAGTGCTCAGCACTCGGGGTGCTGGGTGCTCAGTGCTCAGGGTGCTCAGTGCTCGGTGAGCTGGGTGCTCAGTGCTGGGAGTTCTGCGTGCTCAGTACTCAGGGTGCTGTGTGCTCAGTGCTCAGTACTCAGCGTGCTGGGTGCTCAGTGCTCAGAGTGTTGGGTGCTCAGTACTCAGGGTGCTGGGTGCTCAGTGCTCAGTGCTCAGGGTGCTCAGTGCTCAGGGTGCTGGATGCTCAGGGTGCTGGGTGCTCAGTGCTCGGGGTGCTGGTTGCTCAGTGCTCAGGGTGCTGGTGGCTCAGTGCTCAGTGCTCAGGGTGCTGGGTGCTCAGTGCTCAGTGCTCAGGGTGCTGGGTGTTCAGTACTCAGGGTGCTGGGTGCTCAGTACTCAGGGTGCTTGGTGCTCAGTGCTCAGGGTGCTGGTTGCTCAGTGCTCAGGGTGCTGGGTGCTCACTACTCAGGGTGCTGGGTGCTCAGAGCTCGGGGTGCTGGGTGCTCAGTACTCAGGGTGCTGGGTGCTCAGTTCTCGGGGTGCTCGGTGCTCAGTACGCTGGGTGGTCAGTACTCAGGGTGCTGGGTGCTCAGTACTCAGGGTGCTCGGTGCTCCCTACTCAGGGTGCTGGGTGCTCAGTACTCAGGGTGCTGGGTGCTCAATACGCTGGGTGCTCAGTACTCAGGGTGCTGGGTGCTCAGTACTCAGGGTGCTCGGTGCTCACTACTCAGGGTGCTGGGTGCTCAGTGCTCGGGGTGCTGGGTGCTCAGTACTCAGGGTGCTGGGTGCTCAGTGCTCGGGGTGCTCGGTGCTCAGTACGCTGGGTGCTCAGTACTCAGGGTGCTGGGTGCTCAGTACTCAGGGTGCTCAGTGCTCAGTACTTAGGGTGCTCAGTGCTCAGTGCTCAGGGTGCTGGGTGCTCAGTGCTCGGGGTGCTGGGTGCTCAGTGCTCGGGGTGCTGGGTGCTCAGTGCTCAGGGTGCTGGGTGCTCAGGGCTCAGGTTGCTAGGTGCTCAGTACTCAGGGTGCTCGGTGCTCAGTACTCAGGGTTCTCAGTGCTCAGTGCTCAGGGTGCTGGGTGCTCAGTTCTCAGGGTGCTCAGTGCTCAGCACTCGGGGTGCTGGGTGCTCAGTGCTCAGGGTGCTCAGTGCTCAGCACTCGGGGTGCTGGGTGCTCAGTGCTCAGGGTGCTCAGTGCTCGGGGAGCTGGGTGCTCAGTGCTCGGAGTTCTGCGTGCTCAGTACTCAGGGTGCTGTGTGCTCAGTGCTCAGTACTCAGCGTGCTGGGTGCTCAGTGCTCAGAGTGTTGGGTGCTCAGTACTCAGGGTGCTGGGTGCTCAGTGCTCAGTGCTCAGGGTGCTCAGTGCTCAGGGTGCTGGGTGCTCAGGGTGCTGGGTGCTCAGTGCTCGGGGTGCTGGTTGCTCAGTGCTCAGGGTGCTGGTGGCTCAGTGCTCAGTGCTCAGGGTGCTGGGTGCTCAGTGCTCAGTGCTCAGGGTGCTGGGTGTTCAGTACTCAGGGTGCTGGGTGCTCAGTACTCAGGGTGCTTGGTGCTCAGTGCTCAGGGTGCTGGTTGCTCAGTGCTCAGGGTGCTGGGTGCTCAGTACTCAGGGTGCTGGGTGCTCAGTACTCAGGGTGCTCAGTGCTCAGGGTGCTGGGTGCTCAGTACTCATGGTGCTGGGTGCTCAGTGCTCAGGGTGCTCAGTGCTCAGTACTCAGGGTGCTCAGTGCTCAGTGCTCTGGGTGCTGGGTGCTCAGTGCTCGGGGTGCTGGGTGCTCAGTGCTCAGGGTGCTTGGTGCTCAGTACTCAGGGTGCTCAGTGCTCAGGGTGCTGGGTGCTCAGTGCTCGGGGTGCTGGGTACTCAGTGCTCAGTACACAGGGTGCTGAGTGCTCAGTGCTCGGGGTGCTGGGTGCTCAGTGCTCGGGGTGCTGGATGCTCAGTACTCAGGGTGCTGGGTGCTCAGTGCTCAGGGTGCTGGGTGCTCAGTACTCAGGGTGCTGGGTGCTCAGTGCTCAGGGTGCTGGGTCCTCAGTGCTCAGGGTGCTGGGTGCTCAGTGCTCAGGGTGCTCAGTGCTCAGTACTCAGGGTGCTCGGTGCTCAGTGCTCAGGGTGCTCAGTGCTCAGTACTCAGGGTGCTCAGTGCTCAGTTCTCTGGGTGCTGGGTGCTCAGTGCTCGGGGTGCGGGGTGCTCAGTGCTCAGGGTGCTGGGTGCTCAGTACTCAGGGTGCTCAGTGCTCAGGGTGCTGGGTGCTCAGTGCTCAGTACACAGGGTGCTGAGTGCTCAGTGCTCTGGGTGCTGGGTGCTCAGTTCTCAGTACTCAGGGTGCTGGCTGCTCAGTGCTCGGGGTGCTGGATGCTCAGTATTCAGGGTGCTGGGTGCTCAGTGCTCAGGTTGCTGGGTGCTCAGTACTCAGGGTGCTGGGTGCTCAGTGCTCAGGGTGCTGGGTGCTCAGTACTCAGGGTGCTGGGTCCTCAGTTCTCAGGGTGCTGGGTGCTCAGTGCTCGGGGTGCTCAGTACTCAGGGTGCTGTGTGTTCAGTGCTCAGGGTACTGGGTGCTCAGTACTCAGGGTGCTCGGTGCTTAGTACTCAGGGTGCTGGGTGCTCAGTACTCTGGGTGCTGGGTGCTCATTGCTCGGGGTGCTCGGTGCTCAGTGCTCAGGGTGCTGGGTGCTCAGTACTCAGGGTGATCTTTGCTCCGGGTCCTGGGTGCTCAGTACTCAGGGTGCTGGGTGCTCAATACTCAGGGTGCTCAGTGCTCAGTACTCAGGGTGCTCAGTGCTCAGTGCTCAGGGTGCTGGGTGCTCAGTGCTCGGGGTGCTGGGTGCTCAGTGCTCGGGGTGCTGGGTGCTCAGTGCTCGGGCTGCTGTGTGCTCAGTGCTCAGGGTGCTGGGTGCTCAGTGCTCAGAGTGCTGGGTGCTCAGTACTCAGGGTGCTCGGTGCTCAGTACTCAGAGTGCTCAGTGCTCAGTACTCAGCGTGCTGGGTGCTCAGTGCTCTGGGTGCTCGGTGCTCAGTACTCAGGGTGCTCAGTGCTCAGTACTCAGCGTGCTGGGTGCTCAGTGCTCAGGGTGCTGGGTGCTTAGTACTCAGGGTGCTCGGTCCTCAGTGCTCAGGGTGCTGGGTGCTCAGTACTCAGGGTGCTGGGTGCTCAGTGCTCAGGGTGCTCAGTGCTCAGTACTCAGGGTGCTCGGTGCTCAGTGCTCAGGGTGCTCAGTGCTCAGTACTCAGGGTGCTCAGTGCTCAGTTTTCTGGGTGCTGGGTGCTCAGTGCTCGGGGTGCTGGGTGCTCAGTGCTCAGGGTGCTGGGTGCTCAGTACTCAGGGTGCTCAGTGCTCAGGGTGCTGGGTGCTCAGTGCTCAGTACACAGGGTGCTGAGTGCACAGTGCTCTGGGTGCTTGGTGCTCAGTTCTCAGTACTCAGGGTGCTGGCTGCTCAGTGCTCGGGGTGCTGGATGCTCAGTATTCAGGGTGCTGGGTGCTCAGTGCTCAGGGTGCTGGGTGCTCAGTACTCAGGGTGCTGGGTGCTCAGTGCTCAGGGTGCTGGGTGCTCAGTACTCAGGGTGCTGGGTCCTCAGTTCTCAGGGTGCTGGGTGCTCAGTGCTCGGGGTGCTCAGTACTCAGGGTGCTGTGTGTTCAGTGCTCAGGGTACTGGGTGCTCAGTACTCAGGGTGCTCGGTGCTTAGTACTCAGGGTGCTGGGTGCTCAGTACTCCGGGTGCTGGGTGCTCAGTGCTCGGGGTGCTCGGTGCTCAGTGCTCAGGGTGCTGGGTGCTCAGTACTCAGGGTGCTCTTTGCTCCGGGTCCTGGGTGCTCAGTACTCAGGGTGCTGGGTGCTCAATACTCAGGGTTCTCAGTGCTCAGTACTCAGGGTGCTCAGTGCTCAGTACTCAGGGTTCTCAGTGCTCAGGGTGCTGGGTGCTCAGTGCTCGGGGTGCTGGGTGCTCAGTGCTCAGGGTGCTGGGTGCTCAGTGCTCAGGGTGCTGGGTGCTCAGTGCTCAGGGTGCTCGGTGCTCAGTGCTCAGGTTGCTGGGTGCTCAGTACTCAGGGTGCTTGGTGCTCAGTACTCAGGGTGCTCATTGCTCAGTACTCAGGGTGCTCAGTGCTCAGTACTCAGGGTGCTCAGTGCTCAGGGTGCTAGGTGCTCAGTGCTCGGGGTGCTGGGTGCTCAGTCCTCAGGGTGCTGGGTGCTCAGTGCTCAGGGTGCTCTGTGCTCAGTGCACAGGATGCTGGGTGCTCAGTACTCAGGGTGCTGGGTGCTTAGTGCTCGGGGTGCTGGGTGCTCAGTACTCAGGGTGCTGGGTGCTCAGTACTCGGGTGCTCAGTGCTCAGTGCTCAGGGTGCTGGGTGCTCAGTGCTCTGGGTGCTGGGTGCTCAGTGCTCAGTACTCAGGGTGCTGGGTGCTCAGTGCTCGGGGTGCAGGGTGCTCAGTGCTCAGTACTCAGGGTGCTGGGTGCTCAGTGCTCAGGGTGCTGGGTGCTCAGTGCTCAGGGTGCTGGGTGCTCAGTGCTCAGGGTGCTGGGTACTCAGTGCTCGAGGTGCTGGGTGCTCAGTACTCAGGGTGCTGGGTGCTCAGTACTCAGGGTGCTGGGTGCTCAGTGCTCGGGGTGCTGGGTGCTCAGTGCTCGGGGTGCTGGGTACTCAGTAGTCGGGGTGCTCGCTGCACAGTACTCAGGGTGCTGGGTGCTCAGTGCTCAGGGTGCTGGGTGCTCAGTACTCAGGGTGCTCTGTGCTTAGTACTCTGGGTGCTGGGTGCTCAGTACTCCGGGTGCTGGGTGCTCAGTGCTCGGGGTGCTCGGTGCTCAGTACTCAGGGTGCTGGGTGCTCAGTGCTCGGGGTGCTCGGTGCTCAGTACGTTGGGTGCTCACTACTCAGGGTGCTGGGTGCTCATTGCTCAGGGTGCTGGGTGTTCAATGCTCAGCGTGCTGGGTGCTCAGTGCTCAGGGTGCTGGGTGCTCAATACTCAGGGTGCTGGGTGTGCAGTGCTCGGGGTGCTGGGTGCTCAGTGCTCAGGGTGCTGGGTGCTCAGTGCTCAGCGTGCTGGGTGCTCAGTACTCGGGGTGCTGGGTGCTCAGTACTCATGGTGCGGGGTGCTCAGTACCCAGGGTGCTGCGTGATCAGTACTCGGGTGCTGGGTGCTCAGTGCTCAGGGTGCTGGGTGCTCAGTACTCAGGGTGCTCGGTGCTTAGTACTCAGGGTGCTGGGTGCTCAGTACTTCGGGTGCTGGGTGCTCAGTGCTCGGGGTGCTCGGTGCTCAGTGCTCAAGGTGCTGGGTGCTCAGTACTCAGGGTGCTCATTGCTCAGGGTGCTCGGTGCTCAGTACGTTGGGTGCTCAGTGCTCAGTACTCAGGGTTCTCAGTGCTCAGGGTGCTGGGTGCTCAGTGCTCGGGGTGCTGGGTGCTCAGTGCTCGGGGTGCTGGGTGCTCAGTGCTCAGGGTGCTGGGTGCTCAGTACTCAGGGTGCTGGGTGCTCGGTGCTCAGGGTGCTGGGTGCTCAGTGCTCAGGGTGCTGGGTGCTCGGTGCTCGGGGTGCTGGGTGCTCAGTGCTCGGGGTGCTCGGTGCTCAGTACTCAGGGTGCTCAGTGCTCAGTACTCAGGGTGCTGGGTGCTCAGTGCTCAGGGTGCTGGGTGCTCAGTACTCAGGGTGCTGGGTGCTCGGTGCTCAGTACGCTGGGTGCTCAGTACTCAGGGTGCTGGGTGCTCAGTACTCAGGGTGCTCGGTGCTCACTACTCAGGGTGCTGGGTGCTCAGTGCTCGGGGTGCTGGGTGCTCAGTACTCAGGGTGCTGGGTGCTCAGTGCTCGGGGTACTCGGTGCTCAGTACGCTGGGTGCTCAGTACTCAGGGTGCTGGGTGCTCAGTACTCAGGGTGCTCAGCGCTCAGTACTTAGGGTGCTCAGTGCTCAGTGCTCAGGGTGCTGGGTGCTCAGTGCTCGGGGTGCTGGGTGCTCAGTGCTCGGGTTGCTGGGTGCTCAGTGCTCGGGGTGCTGGGTGCTCAGTGCTCAGGGTGCTGGGAGCTCAGTGCTCAGAGTGCTGGGTGCTCAGTACTCAGGGTGCTCGGTGCTAGGTACTCAGAGTGCTCAGAGCTCAGTACTCAGCGTGCTGGGTGCTCAGTGCTCAGGGTGCTCGGTGCTCAGTACTCAGGGTGCTCAGTGCTCAGTACTCAGCTTGCTGGGTGCTCAGTGCTCAGGGTGCTGGGTGCTCAGTACTCAGGGTCCTGGGTGCCTAGTACTCAGGGTGCTCGGTCCTCAGGGCTCAGGGTGCTGGGTGCTCAGTACTCAGGGTGCTGGGGGCTCAGTACTCAGGGAGCTGGGTGCTCAGTACTCAGGGTGATCTCTTCTCAGTACTCAGGTTGCTATGTGCTCAGTGCTCGGGGTGCTGGGTGCTCAGTACTCGGGGTGCTCAGTGCTCAGTACTCAGGGTGCTGGGAGCTCAGTGCTCAGTGCTCAGGGTGCTCAGTGCTCAGGGTGCTGGGTGCTCAGGGTGCTGGGTGCTCAGTGCTCGGGGTGCTGGTTGCTCAGTGCTCAGGGTACTGGGTGCTCAGTGTTCAGTGCTCAGGGTGCTGGGTGCTCAGTGCTCAGTGCTCAGGGTGCTGGGTGTTCAGTACTCAGGGTGCTGGGTGCTCAGTACTCAGGGTGCTTGGTGCTCAGTGCTCAGGGTGCTGGTTGCTCAGTGCTCAGGATGCTGGGTGCTCAGTACTCAGGGTGCTGGGTACTCAGTACTCAGGGTGCTCGGTGTTCAGTACTCAGGGTGCTGGGTGCTCAGTACTCAAGGTGCTGGGTGCTCAGTGCTCAGGGTGCTGGGTGCTCAGTACTCAGGGTGCTGGGTGCTCAGTGCTCAGTGCTCAGGGTGCTGGGTGCTCAGTCCTCAGGGTGCTCAGTACTCAGTGTGCTCGGTGCTCAGTGCTCAGTACTCAGGGTGCTCAGTACTCAGGGTGCTGGGTGCTCAGTACTCAGGGTGCTGGGTGCTCAGTGCTCGGGGTGCTGGGTGCTCAGTGCTCAGGGTGATCGGTGCTCAGTGCTCAGGGTGCTGGATGCTCAGTCCTCAGGGTGCTCAGTGCTCAAGGTGCTGGGTGCTCAGTGCTCGGGGTGCTCGGTGCTCAGTACTTAGGGTGCTGAGTGCTCAGTACTCAGGGTGCTGGGTGCTCAGTACTCAGGGTGCTGGGTGCTCAGTACTCAGGATGCTGGGTGCTCAGTGCTCAGGGTGCTGGGTGCTCAGTGCTCATGGTGCTGGGTGCTCAGTGCTCGGGGTGCTGGGTGCTCAGTGCTCGGGGTGCTGGGTGCTCAGTGCTCAGGGCTCAGGGTGCTGGGTGCTCAGTGATCAGTGCTCAGGGTGCTGGGTGCTCAGTGCTCCGGTTGCTCGGTGCTCAGTACTCAGGGTGCTGGGTGCTCAGTGCTCGGTGTGCTCGGTGCTCAGTATGTTGGGTGCTCACTACTCAGGGTGCTGGGTGCTCAGTGCTCAGGGTACTGGGTGCTCAGTGCTCAGGGTGCTGGGTGCTCAGTGCTCAGGGTGCTGGGTGTTCAGTACTCAGGGTGCTGCTTGCGCAGTGCTCGCGGTGCTGGGTGCTCAGTGCTCAGGGTGCTGGGTGCTCAGTGCTCAGGGTGCTGGGTGCTCAGTACTCAGGTTGCGGGCTGCTCAGTACTCAGGGTGCTGGGTGATCAGTACTCGGGTGCTGGGTGCTCAGTGCTCAGGGTGCTGGGTGCTCAGTGCTCGGGGTGCTGGGTGCTCAGTGCTCAGTACTCAGGGTGCTTGGTTGCTCAGTGCTCGGGGTGCTGGGTGCTCAGTGCTTAGTACTCAGGGTGCTGGGTGCTCAGTGCTCAGGGTGCTGGGTGCTCAGTGCTCAGGGTGCTGGGTGCTCAGTGCTCAGGGTGCTGGGTGCTCAGTACTCAGGGTGCTGGTTGCTCAGTGCTCAGAGTGCTGGGTGGTCAGTGCTCGGGGTGCTCAGTGCTCAGTGCTCAATGTGCTGGGTGCTCAGTACTCAGGGTGCTCATTGCACAGGGTCCTGGGTGCTCAGTACTCAGGGTGGTGGGTGCTCAGTGCTCAGGGTGCTCGGTGCTCAGTACGTTGGGTGCTCAGTACTCAGGGTGCTGGGTGCTCAGTGCTCAGGGTGCTGGGTGCTCAGTGCTCAGGGTGTTGGGTGTTCAGTGCTCAGGGTGCTGCGTGCTCGGTGCTCGGGGTGCTGGGTGCTCAGTGTTCGGGGTGCTCGGAGCTCAATACTCAGGGTGCTCACTGCTCAGTACTCCGGCTGCTGGGTGCTCAGTGCTTAGTACTCAGGGTGCTGGGTGCTCAGTGCTCAGGGTGCTGGGTGCTCAGTGCTCAGGGTGCTGGGTGCTCAGTGCTCAGGGTGCTGGGTGCTCAGTACTCAGGGTGCTGGGTGCTCAGTACTCAGGGTGCTGGGTTCTTAGTACTCAGGGTGCTCAGTGCTCAGTACTTAGGGTGCTCAGTGCTCAGTGCTCGGGGTGCTGGGTGCTCAGTGCTCGGGGTGCTGGGTGCTCAGTGCTCGGGGTGCTGGGTGCTCAGTGCTCAGGGTGCTGGGTGCTCAGTGCTCAGAGTGCTCTGTTCTCAATACTCACGGTGCTCGGTGCTCAGTACTCAGAGTGCTCAGTGCTCAGTACTCAGCGTGCTGGGTGCTCAGTGCTCAGGGTGCTGGGTGCTCAGTACTCAGGGTGCTGGGTGCTTAGTATTCAGGGTGCTCGGTCCTCAGTGCTCAGGGTGCTGGGTGCTCAGTACTCAGGGTGCTGGGTGCTCAGTGCTCAGGGTGCTCAGTGCTCAGTACTCAGGGTGCTCGGTGCTCAGTGCTCAGGGTGCTCAGTGCTCAGTACTCAGGGTGCTGGGTGCTCAGTGCTCTGGGTGCTGGGTGCTCAGTGCTCGGGGTGCTGGGTGCTCAGTGCTCAGGGTGCTGGGTGCTCAGTACTCAGGGTGCTCAGTGCTCAGGGTGCTGGGTGCTCAGTGCTCGGGGTGCTGGGTACTCAGTGCTCAGTACACAGGGTGCTGAGTGCTCAGTGCTCAGGGTGCTGGGTGCTCAGGGTGCTGGGTGCTCAGTGCTCGGGGTGATGGTTGCTCAGTGCTCAGGGTGCTGGGTGCTCAGTGCTCAGTGCTCAGGGTGCTGGGTGCTCAGTGCTCAGTGCTCTGGGTGCTGGGTGATCAGTACTCAGGGTGCTCATTGCTCAGGGTGCTGGGTGCTCAGTACTCATGGTGCTGGGTGCTCAGTACTCAGGGTGCTCAGTGCTCAGTACTCAGGGTGCGGGGTGCTCAGTGCTCAGGGTGCTGGGTGCTCAGTACTCAGGGTGCTGGGTGCTCGGTGCTCAGGGTGCTGGGTGCTCAGTGCTCAGGGTGCTGGGTGCTCGGTGCTCGGGGTGCTGGGTGCTCAGTGCTCGGGGTGCTCGGTGCTCAGTACTCAGGGTGCTCAGTGCTCAGTACTCAGGGTGCTGGGTGCTCAGTGCTCAGGGTGCTGGGTGCTCAGTACTCAGGGTTCTGGGTGCTCGGTGCTCAATACGCTGGGTGCTCAGTACTCAGGGTGCTGGGTGCTCAGTACTCAGGGTGCTCGGTGCTCACTCCTCAGGGTGCTGGGTGCTCAGTGCTCGGGGTGCTGGGTGCTCAGTACTCAGGGTGCTGGGTGCTCAGTGCTCGGGGTGCTCGGTGCTCAGTACGCTGGGTGCTCAGTACTCAGGGTGCTGGGTGCTCAGTACTTAGGGTGCTGGGTGCTCAGTGCTCAGGGTCCTGGGTGCTCAGTCCTCAGGGTGCTCAGTACTCAGGGTGCTCGGTGCTCAGTGCTCAGTACTCAGGGTGTTCAGTACTCAGGGTGCTGGGTGCTCAGTGCTTGGGGTGCTGGGTGCTCAGTACTCAGGGTGCTGGGTGCTCAGTACTCAGAGTGCTGGGTGCTCAGTACTCAGGGTGCTGGGTGCTCAGTGCTCGGGGTGCTGGGTGCTCAGTGCTCAGGGTGATCGGTGCTCAGTGCTCAGGGTGCTGGGTGCTCAGTCCTCAGGGTGCTCAGTGCTCAAGTTGCTGGGTGCTCAGTGCTCGGGGTGCTCGGTGCTCAGTACTCAGGGTGCTGAGTGCTCAGTACTCAGGGTGCTGGGTGCTCAGTACTCAGGGTGCTGGGTGCTCAGTACTCAGGGTGCTGGGTGCTCAGTTCTCAGGGTGCTGGGTGCTCAGTGCTCAGGGTGCTGGGTGCTCAGTGCTCGGGGTGCTGGGTGCTCAGTGCTCGGGGTGCTGGGTGCTCAGTGCTCAGGGCTCAGGGTGCTGGGTGCTCAGTGATCAGTGCTCAGGGTGCTGGGTGCTCAGTGCTCCGGTTGCTCGGTGCTCAGTACTCAGGGTACTGGGTGCTCAGTGCTCGGGGTGCTCGGTGCTCAGTACGTTGGGTGCTCACTACTCAGGGTGCTGGGTGCTCAGTGCTCAGGGTACTGGGTGCTCAGTGCTCAGGGTGCTGGGTGCTCAGTGCTCAGGGTGCTGGGTGTTCAGTACTCAGGGTGCTGGGTGCGCAGTGCTCGCGGTGCTGGGTGCTCAGTGCTCAGGGTGCTGGGTGCTCAGTGCTCAGGGTGCTGGGTGCTCAGTACTCGGGGTGCTGGGTGCTCAGTACTCAGGTTGCGGGCTGCTCAGTACTCAGGGTGCTGGGTGATCAGTACTCGGGTGCTGGGTGCTCAGTGCTCAGGGTGCTGGGTGCTCAGTGCTCGGGGTGCTGGGTGCTCAGTGCTCAGTACTCAGGGTGCTTGGGTGCTCAGTGCTCGGGGTGCTGGGTGCTCAGTGCTCAGTACTCAGGGTGCTGGGTGCTCAGTGCTCAGGGTGCTGGGTGCTCAGTGCTCAGGGTGCTGGGTGCTCAGTGCTCAGGGTGCTGGGTGCTCAGTGCTCAGGGTGCTGGGTGCTCAGTACTCAGGGTGCTGGGTGCTCAGTCCTCAGAGTGCTGGGTGGTCAGTGCTCGGGGTGCTCGGTGCTCAGTGCTCAATGTGCTGGGTGCTCAGTACTCAGGGTGCTCATTGCACAGGGTCCTGGGTGCTCAGTACTCAGGGTGCTGGGTGCTCAGTGCTCAGGGTGCTCGGTGCTCAGTACGTTGGGTGCTCAGTACTCAGGGTGCTGGGTCCTCAGTGCTCAGGGTGCTGGGTGCTCACTACTCAGGGTGCTGGGTGCTCAGAGCTCGGGGTGCTGGGTGCTCAGTACTCAGGGTGCTGGGTGCTCAGTTCTCGGGGTGCTCGGTGCTCAGTACGCTGGGTGGTCAGTACTCAGGGTGCTGGGTGCTCAGTACTCAGGGTGCTCGGTGCTCCCTACTCAGGGTGCTGGGTGCTCAGTACTCAGGGTGCTGGGTGCTCGGTGCTCAATACGCTGGGTGCTCAGTACTCAGGGTGCTGGGTGCTCAGTACTCAGGGTGCTCGGTGCTCACTACTCAGGGTGCTGGGTGCTCAGTGCTCGGGGTGCTGGGTGCTCAGTACTCAGGGTGCTGGGTGCTCAGTGCTCGGGGTGCTCGGTGCTCAGTACGCTGGGTGCTCAGTACTCAGGGTGCTGGGTGCTCAGTACTCAGGGTGCTCAGTGCTCAGTACTTAGGGTGCTCAGTGCTCAGTGCTCAGGGTGCTGGGTGCTCAGGGCTCAGGTTGCTGGGTGCTCAGTACTCAGGGTGCTCGGTGCTCAGTACTCAGGGTTCTCAGTGCTCAGTGCTCAGGGTGCTGGGTGCTCAGTTCTCAGGGTGCTCAGTGCTCAGCACTCGGGGTGCTGGGTGCTCAGTGCTCAGGGTGCTCACTGCTCAGCACTCGGGGTGCTGGGTGCTCAGTGCTCAGGGTGCTCAGTGCTCGGGGAGCTGGGTGCTCAGTGCTCGGAGTTCTGCGTGCTCAGTACTCAGGGTGCTGTGTGCTCAGTGCTCAGTACTCAGCGTGCTGTGTGCTCAGTGCTCAGAGTGTTGGGTGCTCAGTACTCAGGGTGCTGGGTGCTCAGTGCTCAGTGCTCAGGGTGCTCAGTGCTCAGGGTGCTGGGTGCTCAGGGTGCTGGGTGCTCAGTGCTCGGGGTGCTGGTTGCTCAGTGCTCAGGGTGCTGGTGGCTCAGTGCTCAGTGCTCAGGGTGCTGGGTGCTCAGTGCTCAGTGCTCAGGGTGCTGGGTGTTCAGTACTCAGGGTGCTGGGTGCTCAGTACTCAGGGTGCTTGGTGCTCAGTGCTCAGGGTGCTGGTTGCTCAGTGCTCAGGGTGCTGGGTGCTCACTACTCAGGGTGCTGGGTGCTTAGAGCTCGGGGTGCTGGGTGCTCAGTACTCAGGGTGCTGGGTGCTCAGTTCTCGGGGTGCTCGGTGCTCAGTACGCTGGGTGGTCAGTACTCAGGGTGCTGGGTGCTCAGTACTCAGGGTGCTCGGTGCTCCCTACTCAGGGTGCTGGGTGCTCAGTACTCAGGGTGCTGGGTGCTCAATACGCTGGGTGCTCAGTACTCAGGGTGCTGGGTGCTCAGTACTCAGGGTGCTCGGTGCTCACTACTCAGGGTGCTGGGTGCTCAGTGCTCGGGGTGCTGGGTGCTCAGTACTCAGGGTGCTGGGTGCTCAGTGCTCGGGGTGCTCGGTGCTCAGTACGCTGGGTGCTCAGTACTCAGGGTGCTGGGTGCTCAGTACTCAGGGTGCTCAGTGCTCAGTACTTAGGGTGCTCAGTGCTCAGTGCTCAGGGTGCTGGGTGCTCAGTGCTCGGGGTGCTGGGTGCTCAGTGCTCGGGGTGCTGGGTGCTCAGTGCTCAGGGTGCTGGGTGCTCAGGGCTCAGGTTGCTAGGTGCTCAGTACTCAGGGTGCTCGGTGCTCAGTACTCAGGGTTCTCAGTGCTCAGTGCTCAGGGTGCTGGGTGCTCAGTTCTCAGGGTGCTCAGTGCTCAGCACTCGGGGTCCTGGGTGCTCAGTGCTCAGGGTGCTCAGTGCTCAGCACTCGGGGTGCTGGGTGCTCAGTGCTCAGGGTGCTCAGTGCTCGGGGAGCTGGGTGCTCAGTGCTCGGAGTTCTGCGTGCTCAGTACTCAGGGTGCTGTGTGCTCAGTGCTCAGTACTCAGCGTGCTGGGTGCTCAGTGCTCAGAGTGTTGGGTGCTCAGTACTCAGGGTGCTGGGTGCTCAGTACTCAGGGTGCTTGGTGCTCAGTGCTCAGGGTGCTGGTTGCTCAGTGCTCAGGGTGCTGGGTGCTCACTACTCAGGGTGCTGGGTGCTCAGAGCTCGGGGTGCTGGGTGCTCAGTACTCAGGGTGCTGGGTGCTCAGTTCTCGGGGTGCTCGGTGCTCAGTACGCTGGGTGGTCAGTACTCAGGGTGCTCAGTGCTCAGTACTCAGGGTGCTCGGTGCTCCCTACTCAGGGTGCTGGGTGCTCAGTACTCAGGGTGCTGGGTGCTCAATACGCTGGGTGCTCAGTACTCAGGGTGCTGGGTGCTCAGTACTCAGGGTGCTCGGTGCTCACTACTCAGGGTGCTGGGTGCTCAGTGCTCGGGGTGCTGGGTGCTCAGTACTCAGGGTGCTGGGTGCTCAGTGCTCGGGGTGCTCGGTGCTCAGTACGCTGGGTGCTCAGTACTCAGGGTGCTGGGTGCTCAGTACTCAGGGTGCTCAGTGCTCAGTACTTAGGGTGCTCAGTGCTCAGTGCTCAGGGTGCTGGGTGCTCAGTGCTCGGGGTGCTGGGTGCTCAGTGCTCGGGGTGCTGGGTGCTCAGTGCTCAGGGTGCTGGGTGCTCAGGGCTCAGGTTGCTAGGTGCTCAGTACTCAGGGTGCTCGGTGCTCAGTACACAGGGTTCTCAGTGCTCAGTGCTCAGGGTGCTGGGTGCTCAGTTCTCAGGGTGCTCAGTGCTCAGCACTCGGGGTGCTGGGTGCTCAGTGCTCAGGGTGCTCAGTGCTCAGCACTCGGGGTGCTGGGTGCTCAGTGCTCAGGGTGCTCAGTGCTCGGGGAGCTGGGTGCTCAGTGCTCGGAGTTCTGCGTGCTCAGTACTCAGGGTGCTGTGTGCTCAGTGCTCAGTACTCAGCGTGCTGGGTGCTCAGTGCTCAGAGTGTTGGGTGCTCAGTACTCAGGGTGCTGGGTGCTCAGTGCTCAGTGCTCAGGGTGCTCAGTGCTCAGGGTGCTGGGTGCTCAGGGTGCTGGGTGCTCAGTGCTCGGGGTGCTGGTTGCTCAGTGCTCAGGGTGCTGGTGGCTCAGTGCTCAGTGCTCAGGGTGCTGGGTGCTCAGTGCTCAGTGCTCAGGGTGCTGGGTGTTCAGTACTCAGGGTGCTGGGTGCTCAGTACTCAGGGTGCTTGGTGCTCAGTGCTCAGGGTGCTGGTTGCTCAGTGCTCAGGGTGCTGGGTGCTCAGTACTCAGGGTGCTGGGTGCTCAGTACTCAGGGTGCTCAGTGCTCAGGGTGCTGGGTGCTCAGTACTCATGGTGCTGGGTGCTCAGTGCTCAGGGTGCTCAGTGCTCAGTACTCAGGGTGCTCAGTGCTCAGTGCTCTGGGTGCTGGGTGCTCAGTGCTCGGGGTGCTGGGTGCTCAGTGCTCAGGGTGCTGGGTGCTCAGTACTCAGGGTGCTCAGTGCTCAGGGTGCTGGGTGCTCAGTGCTCGGGGTGCTGGGTACTCAGTGCTCAGTACACAGGGTGCTGAGTGCTCAGTGCTCGGGGTGCTGGGTGCTCAGTGCTCGGGGTGCTGGATGCTCAGTACTCAGGGTGCTGGGTGCTCAGTGCTCAGGGTGCTGGGTGCTCAGTACTCAGGGTGCTGGGTGCTCAGTGCTCAGGGTGCTGGGTCCTCAGTGCTCAGGGTGCTGGGTGCTCAGTGCTCGGGGTGCTCGGTGCTCAGTGCTCAGGATGCTGGGTGATCAGTATTCAGGGTGCTCATTGCTCAGGGTGCTGGGTGCTCAGTACTCATGGTGCTGGGTGCTCAGTACTCAGGGTGCTCAGTGCTCAGTACTCAGGGTGCTGGGTGCTCAGTGCTCAGGGTGCTGGGTGTTCAGTACTCAGGGTGCTGGGTGCTCGGTGCTCAGGGTGCTGGGTGCTCAGTGCTCAGGGTGCTGGGTGCTCGGTGCTCGGGGTGCTGGGTGCTCAGTGCTCGGGGTGCTCGGTGCTCAGTACTCAGGGTGCTCAGTGCTCAGTACTCAGGGTCTTGGGTGCTCAGTGCTCAGGGTGCTGGGTGCTCAGTACTCAGGGTGCTGGGTGCTCGGTGCTCAGTACGCTGGGTGCTCAGTACTCAGGGTGCTGGGTGCTCAGTACTCAGGGTGCTCGGTGCTCACTACTCAGGGTGCTGGGTGCTCAGTGCTCGGGGTGCTGGGTGCTCAGTACTCAGGGTGCTGGGTGCTCAGTGCTCGGGGTGCTCGGTGCTCAGTACGCTGGGTGCTCAGTACTCAGGGTGCTGGGTGCTCAGTACTCAGGGTGCTCAGTGCTCAGTACTTAGGGTGCTCAGTGCTCAGTGCTCAGGGTGCTGGGTGCTCAGTGCTCGGGGTGCTGGGTGCTCAGTGCTCGGGGTGCTGTGTGCTCAGTGCTCGGGGTGCTGGGTGCTCAGTGCTCAGGGTGCTGGGTGCTCAGTGCTCAGAGTGCTGGGTGCTCAGTACTCAGGGTGCTCGGTGCTCAGTACTCAGAGTGCTCAGTGCTCAGTACTCAGCGTGCTGGGTGCTCAGTGCTCTGGGTGCTCGGTGCTCAGTACTCAGTGTGCTCAGTGCTCAGTACTCAGCGTGCTGGGTGCTCAGTGCTCAGGGTGCTGGGTGCTCAGTACTCAGGGTGCTGGGTGCTTAGTACTCAGGGTGCTCGGTCCTCAGTGCTCAGGGTGCTGGGTGCTCAGTACTCAGGGTGCTGGGTGCTCAGTGCTCAGGGTGCTCAGTGCTCAGTACTCAGGGTGCTCGGTGCTCAGTGCTCAGGGTGCTCAGTGCTCAGTACTCAGGGTGCTCAGTGCTCAGTTCTCTGGGTGCTGGGTGCTCAGTGCTCGGGGTGCGGGGTGCTCAGTGCTCAGGGTGCTGGGTGCTCAGTACTCAGGGTGCTCAGTGCTCAGGGTGCTGGGTGCTCAGTGCTCAGTACACAGGGTGCTGAGTGCTCAGTGCTCTGGGTGCTGGGTGCTCAGTTCTCAGTACTCAGGGTGCTGGCTGCTCAGTGCTCGGGGTGCTGGATGCTCAGTATTCAGGGTGCTGGGTGCTCAGTGCTCAGGGTGCTGGGTGCTCAGTACTCAGGGTGCTGGGTGCTCAGTGCTCAGGGTGCTGGGTGCTCAGTACTCAGGGTGCTGGGTCCTCAGTTCTCAGGGTGCTGGGTGCTCAGTGCTCAGGGTGCTCAGTACTCAGGGTGCTGTGTGTTCAGTGCTCAGGGTACTGGGTGCTCAGTACTCAGGGTGCTCGGTGCTTAGTACTCAGGGTGCTGGGTGCTCAGTACTCCGGGTGCTGGGTGCTCATTGCTCGGGGTGCTCGGTGCTCAGTGCTCAGGGTGCTGGGTGCTCAGTACTCAGGGTGATCTTTGCTCCGGGTCCTGGGTGCTCAGTACTCAGGGTGCTGGGTGCTCAATACTCAGGGTGCTCAGTGCTCAGTACTCAGGGTGCTCAGTGCTCAGTGCTCAGGGTGCTGGGTGCTCAGTGCTCGGGGTGCTGGGTGCTCAGTGCTCGGGGTGCTGGGTGCTCAGTGCTCGGGGTGCTGTGTGCTCAGTGCTCAGGGTGCTGGGTGCTCAGTGCTCAGGGTGCTGGGTGCTCAGTACTCAGGGTGCTCAGTGCTCAGGGTGCTGTGTGCTCAGTACTCATGGTGCTGGGTGCTCAGTGCTCAGGGTGCTGGGTGCTCAGTACTCAGGGTGCTGGGTGCTCAGTGCTCAGTGCTCAGGGTGCTGGGTGCTCAGTGCTCGGGGTGCTGGGTGCTCAGTGCTCGGGGTGCTGGGTGCTCAGTGCTCAGGGTGCTGGGTGCTCAGGGCTCAGGTTGCTAGGTGCTCAGTACTCAGGGTGCTCGGTGCTCAGTACTCAGGGTTCTCAGTGCTCAGTGCTCAGGGTGCTGGGTGCTCAGTTCTCAGGGTGCTCAGTGCTCAGCACTCGGGGTGCTGGGTGCTCAGTGCTCAGGGTGCTCAGTGCTCAGCACTCGGGGTGCTGGGTGCTCAGTGCTCAGGGTGCTCAGTGCTCGGGGAGCTGGGTGCTCAGTGCTCGGAGTTCTGCGTGCTCAGTACTCAGGGTGCTGTGTGCTCAGTGCTCAGTACTCAGCGTGCTGGGTGCTCAGTGCTCAGAGTGTTGGGTGCTCAGTACTCAGGGTGCTGGGTGCTCAGTGCTCAGTGCTCAGGGTGCTCAGTGCTCAGGGTGCTGGGTGCTCAGGGTGCTGGGTGCTCAGTACTCGGGGTGCTGGTTGCTCAGTGCTCAGGGTGCTGGTGGCTCAGTGCTCAGTGCTCAGGGTGCTGGGTGCTCAGTGCTCAGTGCTCAGGGTGCTGGGTGTTCAGTACTCAGGGTGCTGGGTGCTCAGTACTCAGGGTGCTTGGTGCTCAGTGCTCAGGGTGCTGGTTGCTCAGTGCTCAGGGTGCTGGGTGCTCAGTACTCAGGGTGCTGGGTGCTCAGTACTCAGGGTGCTCAGTGCTCAGGGTGCTGGGTGCTCAGTACTCATGGTGCTGGGTGCTCAGTGCTCAGGGTGCTCAGTGCTCAGTACTCAGGGTGCTCAGTGCTCAGTGCTCTGGGTGCTGGGTGCTCAGTGCTCGGGGTGCTGGGTGCTCAGTGCTCAGGGTGCTGGGTGCTCAGTACTCAGGGTGCTCAGTGCTCAGGGTGCTGGGTGCTCAGTGCTCGGGGTGCTGGGTACTCAGTGCTCAGTACACAGGGTGCTGAGTGCTCAGTGCTCGCGGTGCTGGGTGCTCAGTGCTCGGGGTGCTAGATGCTCAGTACTCAGGGTGCTGGGTGCTCAGTGCTCAGGGTGCTGGGTGCTCAGTACTCAGGGTGCTGGGTGCTCAGTGCTCAGGGTGCTGGGTCCTCAGTGCTCAGGGTGCTGGGTGCTCAGTGCTCGGGGTGCTCGGTGCTCAGTGCTCAGGATGCTGGGTGATCAGTATTCAGGGTGCTTATTGCTCAGGGTGCTGGGTGCTCAGTACTCATGGTGCTGGGTGCTCAGTACTCAGGGTGCTCAGTGCTCAGTACTCAGGGTGCTGGGTGCTCAGTGCTCAGGGTGCTGGGTGTTCAGTACTCAGGGTGCTGGGTGCTCGGTGCTCAGGGTGCTGGGTGCTCAGTGCTCAGGGTGCTGGGTGCTCGGTGCTCGGGGTGCTGGGTGCTCAGTGCTCGGGGTGCTCGGTGCTCAGTACTCAGGGTGCTCAGTGCTCAGTACTCAGGGTGCTGGGTGCTCAGTGCTCAGGGTGCTGGGTGCTCAGTACTCAGGGTGCTGGGTGCTCGGTGCTCAGTACGCTGGGTGCTCAGTACTCAGGGTGCTGGGTGCTCAGTACTCAGGGTGCTCGGTGCTCACTACTCAGGGTGCTGGGTGCTCAGTGCTCGGGGTGCTGGGTGCTCAGTACTCAGGGTGCTGGGTGCTCAGTGCTCGGGGTGCTCGGTGCTCAGTACGCTGGGTGCTCAGTACTCAGGGTGCTGGGTGCTCAGTACTCAGGGTGCTCAGTGCTCAGTACTTAGGGTGCTCAGTGCTCAGTGCTCAGGGTGCTGGGTGCTCAGTGCTCGGGGTGCTGGGTGCTCAGTGCTCGGGGTGCTGGGTGCTCAGTGCTCGGGGTGCTGGGTGCTCAGTGCTCAGGGTGCTGGGTGCTCAGTGCTCAGAGTGCTGGGTGCTCAGTACTCAGGGTGCTCGGTGCTCAGTACTCAGAGTGCTCAGTGCTCAGTACTCAGCGTGCTGGGTGCTCAGTGCTCTGGGTGCTCGGTGCTCAGTACTCAGGGTGCTCAGTGCTCAGTACTCAGCGTGCTGGGTGCTCAGTGCTCAGGGTGCTGGGTGCTCAGTACTCAGGGTGCTGGGTGCTTAGTACTCAGGGTGCTCGGTCCTCAGTGCTCAGGGTGCTGGGTGCTCAGTACTCAGGGTGCTGGGTGCTCAGTGCTCAGGGTGCTCAGTGCTCAGTACTCAGGGTGCTCGGTGCTCAGTGCTCAGGGTGCTCAGTGCTCAGTACTCAGGGTGCTCAGTGCTCAGTTCTCTGGGTGGTGGGTGCTCAGTGCTCGGGGTGCGGGGTGCTCAGTGCTCAGGGTGCTGGGTGCTCAGTACTCAGGGTGCTCAGTGCTCAGGGTGCTGGGTGCTCAGTGCTCAGTACACAGGGTGCTGAGTGCTCAGTGCTCTGGGTGCTGGGTGCTCAGTTCTCAGTACTCAGGGTGCTGGCTGCTCAGTGCTCGGGGTGCTGGATGCTCAGTATTCAGGGTGCTGGGTGCTCAGTGCTCAGGGTGCTGGGTGCTCAGTACTCAGGGTGCTGGGTGCTCAGTGCTCAGGGTGCTGGGTGCTCAGTACTCAGGGTGCTGGGTCCTCAGTTCTCAGGGTGCTGGGTGCTCAGTGCTCGGGGTGCTCAGTACTCAGGGTGCTGTGTGTTCAGTGCTCAGGGTACTGGGTGCTCAGTACTCAGGGTGCTCGGTGCTTAGTACTCAGGGTGCTGGGTGCTCAGTACTCCGGGTGCTGGGTGCTCATTGCTCGGGGTGCTCGGTGCTCAGTGCTCAGGGTGCTGGGTGCTCAGTACTCAGGGTGATCTTTGCTCCGGGTCCTGGGTGCTCAGTACTCAGGGTGCTGGGTGCTCAATACTCAGGGTGCTCAGTGCTCAGCACTCAGGGTGCTCAGTGCTCAGTGCTCAGGGTGCTGGGTGCTCAGTGCTCGGGGTGCTGGGTGCTCAGTGCTCGGGGTGCTGGGTGCTCAGTGCTCGGGGTGCTGTGTGCTCAGTGCTCAGGGTGCTGGGTGCTCAGTGCTCAGAGTGCTGGGTGCTCAGTACTCAGGGTGCTCGGTGCTCAGTACTCAGAGTGCTCAGTGCTCAGTACTCAGCGTGCTGGGTGCTCAGTGCTCTGGGTGCTCGGTGCTCAGTACTCAGGGTGCTCAGTGCTCAGTACTCAGCGTGCTGGGTGCTCAGTGCTCAGGGTGCTGGGTGCTTAGTACTCAGGGTGCTCGGTCCTCAGTGCTCAGGGTGCTGGGTGCTCAGTACTCAGGGTGCTGGGTGCTCAGTGCTCAGGGTGCTCAGTGCTCAGTACTCAGGGTGCTCGGTGCTCAGTGCTCAGGGTGCTCAGTGCTCAGTACTCAGGGTGCTCAGTGCTCAGTTTTCTGGGTGCTGCGTGCTCAGTGCTCGGGGTGCTTGGTGCTCAGTGCTCAGGGTGCTGGGTGCTCAGTACTCAGGGTGCTCAGTGCTCAGGGTGCTGGGTGCTCAGTGCTCAGTACACAGGGTGCTGAGTGCTCAGTGCTCTGGGTGCTGGGTGCTCAGTTCTCAGTACTCAGGGTGCTGGGTGCTCAGTGCTCGGGGTGCTGGTTGCTCAGTGCTCAGGGTGCTGGTGGCTCAGTGCTCAGTGCTCAGGGTGCTGGGTGCTCAGTGCTCAGTGCTCAGGGTGCTGGGTGTTCAGTACTCAGGGTGCTGGGTGCTCAGTACTCAGGGTGCTTGGTGCTCAGTGCTCAGGGTGCTGGTTGCTCAGTGCTCAGGGTGCTGGGTGCTCAGTACTCAGGGTGCTGGGTGCTCAGTACTCAGGGTGCTCAGTGCTCAGGGTGCTGGGTGCTCAGTACTCATGGTGCTGGGTGCTCAGTGCTCAGGGTGCTGGGTGCTCAGTACTCAGGGTGCTGGGTGCTCAGTGCTCAGGGTGCTCAGTGCTCAGTACTCAGGGTGCTCGGTGCTCAGTGCTCAGGGTGCTCAGTGCTCAGTACTCAGGGTGCTCAGTGCTCAGTTTTCTGGGTGCTGGGTGCTCAGTGCTCGGGGTGCTGGGTGCTCAGTGCTCAGGGTGCTGGGTGCTCAGTACTCAGGGTGCTCAGTGCTCAGGGTGCTGGGTGCTCAGTGCTCAGTACACAGGGTGCTGAGTGCTCAGTGCTCTGGGTGCTGGGTGCTCAGTTCTCAGTACTCAGGGTGCTGGCTGCTCAGTGCTCGGGGTGCTGGATGCTCAGTATTCAGGGTGCTGGGTGCTCAGTGCTCAGGGTGCTGGGTGCTCAGTACTCAGGGTGCTGGGTGCTCAGTGCTCAGGGTGCTGGGTGCTCAGTACTCAGGGTGCTGGGTCCTCAGTTCTCAGGGTGCTGGGTGCTCAGTGCTCGGGGTGCTCAGTACTCAGGGTGCTGTGTGTTCAGTGCTCAGGGTACTGGGTGCTCAGTACTCAGGGTGCTGGGTGCTCAGTGCTCGGGGTGCTCGGAGCTCAGTGCTCAGGGTGCTGGTTGCTCAGTACTCAGGGTGCTCTTTGCTCCGGGTCCTGGGTGCTCAGTACTCAGGGTGCTGGGTGCTCAATACTCAGGGTTCTCAGTGCTCAGTACTCAGGGTGCTCAGTGCTCAGTACTCAGGGTTCTCAGTGCTCAGGGTGCTGGGTGCTCAGTGCTCGGGGTGCTGGATGCTCAGTGCTCAGGGTGCTGGGTGCTCAGTGCTCAGGGTGCTGGGTGCTCAGTGCTCAGGGTGCTCGGTGCTCAGTGCTCAGGTTGCTGGGTGCTCAGTACTCAGGGTGCTTGGTGCTCAGTACTCAGGGTGCTCATTGCTCAGTACTCAGGGTGCTCAGTGCTCAGTACTCAGGGTGCTCAGTGCTCAGGGTGCTAGGTGCTCAGTGCTCGGGGTGCTGGGTGCTCAGTCCTCAGGGTGCTGGGTGCTCAGTGCTCAGGGTGCTCGGTGCTCAGTGCACAGGATGCTGGGTGCTCAGTACTCAGGGTGCTGGGTGCTTAGTGCTCGGGGTGCTGGGTGCTCAGTACTCAGGGTGCTGGGTGCTCAGTACTCGGGTGCTCGGTGCTCAGTGCTCAGGGTGCTGGGTGCTCAGTGCTCGGGGTGCAGGGTGCTCAGTGCTCAGTACTCAGGGTGCTGGGTGCTCAGTGCTCAGGGTGCTGGGTGCTCAGTGCTCAGGGTGCTGGGTGCTCAGTGCTCAGGGTGCTGGGTACTCAGTGCTCGAGGTGCTGGGTGCTCAGTACTCAGGGTGCTGGGTGCTCAGTACTCAGGGTGCTGGGTGCTCAGTGCTCGGGGTGCTGGGTGCTCAGTGCTCGGGGTGCTGGGTACTCAGTAGTCGGGGTGCTCGCTGCACAGTACTCAGGGTGCTGGGTGCTCAGTGCTCAGGGTGCTGGGTGCTCAGTACTCAGGGTGCTCTGTGCTTAGTACTCAGGGTGCTGGGTGCTCAGTACTCCGGGTCCTGGGTGCTCAGTGCTCGGGGTGCTCGGTGCTCAGTACTCAGGGTGCTGGGTGCTCAGTGCTCGGGGTGCTCGGTGCTCAGTACGTTGGGTGCTCACTACTCAGGGTGCTGGGTGCTCATTGCTCAGGGTGCTGGGTGCTCAGTGCTCAGCGTGCTGGGTGCTCAGTGCTCAGGGTGCTGGGTGCTCAATACTCAGGGTGCTGGGTGTGCAGTGCTCGGGGTGCTGGGTGCTCAGTGCTCAGGGTGCTGGGTGCTCAGTGCTCAGCGTGCTGGGTGCTCAGTACTCGGGGTGCTGTGTGCTCAGTACTCATGGTGCGGGGTGCTCAGTACCCAGGGTGCTGGGTGATCAGTACTCGGGTGCTGGGTGCTCAGTGCTCAGGGTGCTGGGTGCTCAGTACTCAGGGTGCTCGGTGCTTAGTACTCAGGGTGCTGGGTGCTCAGTACTTCGGGTGCTGGGTGCTCAGTGCTCGGGGTGCTCGGTGCTCAGTGCTCAAGGTGCTGGGTGCTCAGTACTCAGGGTGCTCATTGCTCAGGGTGCTCGGTGCTCAGTACGTTGGGTGCTCAGTGCTCAGTACTCAGGGTTCTCAGTGCTCAGGGTGCTGGGTGCTCAGTGCTCGGGGTGCTGGGTGCTCAGTGCTCGGGGTACTGGGTGCTCAGTGCTCAGGGTGCTGGGTGCTCAGTACTCAGGGTGCTGGGTGCTCGGTGCTCAGGGTGCTGGGTGCTCAGTGCTCAGGGTGCTGGGTGCTCGGTGCTCGGGGTGCTGGGTGCTCAGTGCTCGGGGTGCTCGGTGCTCAGGACTCAGGGTGCTCAGTGCTCAGTACTCAGGGTGCTGGGTGCTCAGTGCTCAGGGTGCTGGGTGCTCAGTACTCAGGGTGCTGGGTGCTCGGTGCTCAGTACGCTGGGTGCTCAGTACTCAGGGTGCTGGGTGCTCAGTACTCAGGGTGCTCGGTGCTCACTACTCAGGGTGCTGGGTGCTCAGTGCTCGGGGTGCTGGGTGCTCAGTACTCAGGGTGCTGGGTGCTCAGTGCTCGGGGTACTCGGTGCTCAGTACGCTGGGTGCTCAGTACTCAGGGTGCTGGGTGCTCAGTACTCAGGGTGCTCAGCGCTCAGTACTTAGGGTGCTCAGTGCTCAGTGCTCAGGGTGCTGGGTGCTCAGTGCTCGCGGTGCTGGGTGCTCAGTGCTCGGGTTGCTTTGTGCTCAGTGCTCGGGGTGCTGGGTGCTCAGTGCTCAGGGTGCTGGGTGCTCAGTGCTCAGAGTGCTGGGTGCTCAGTACTCAGGGTGCTCGGTGCTAGGTACTCAGAGTGCTCAGAGCTCAGTACTCAGCGTGCTGGGTGCTCAGTGCTCAGGGTGCTCGGTGCTCAGTACTCAGGGTGCTCAGTGCTCAGTACTCAGCTTGCTGGGTGCTCAGTGCTCAGGGTGCTGGGTGCTCAGTACTCAGGGTCCTGGGTGCTTAGTACTCAGGGTGCTCGGTCCTCAGGGCTCAGGGTGCTGGGTGCTCAGTACTCAGGGTGCTGGGTGCTCAGTGCTCAGGGTGCTCAGTGCTCAGTACTCAGGGTGCTCGATGCTCAGTGCTCAGGGTGCTCAGTGCTCAGTACTCAGGGTGCTCAGTGCTCAGTGCTCAGGATGCTGGGTGCTCAGTGCTCTGGGTGCTGGGTGCTCAGTGCTCAGGGTGCTTGGTGCTCAGTACTCAGGGTGCTCAGTGCTCAGGGTGCTGGGTGCTCAGTGCTCAGTACACAGGGTGCTGAGTGCTCAGTGCTCTGGGTGCTGGGTGCTCAGTGCTCAGTACTCAGGGTGCTGGCTGCTCAGTACTCGGGGTGCTGGATGCTCAGTACTCAGGGTGCTGGGTGCTCAGTGCTCAGGGTGCTGGGTGCTCAGTACTCAGGGTGCTGGGTGCTCAGTGCTCAGGGTGCTGGGTGCTCAGTACTCGGTGTGCTGGGTGCTCAGTACTCAGGGTGCTCGGTGCTCAGTGCTCGGGGTGCTGGGTGCTCAGTGGTCAGTACACAGGGTGCTGAGTGCTCAGTGCTCGGGGTGCTGGGTGCTCAGTGCTCAGTACTCAGGGTGCTCGGTGCTCAGTGCTCGGGGTGCTGGGTACTCAGTGCTCAGTACACAGGGTGCTGAGTGCTCAGTGCTCGGGGTGCTGGGTGCTCAGTGCTCGGTACTCAGGGTGCTGGGTGCTCAGTGCTCGGGGTGCTGGATGCTCAGTACTTAGGGTGCTGGGTGCTCAGTGCTCAGGGTGCCTCGTGCTCAGTACTCAGGGTGCTGGGTGCTCAGTGCTCAGGGTGCTGGGTGCTCAGTACTCAGGGTGCTGGGTCCTCAGTGCTCAGGGTGCTGGGTGCTCAGTGCTCGGGGTGCTCAGTACTCAGGGTTCTGTGTGTTCAGTGCTCAGGGTACTGGGTGCTCAGTACTCAGGGTGCTGGGTGCTCAGTACTCATAGTGCTCAGTGCTCAGTACTCGGGGTGCTGGGTGCTCAGTACTCAGGGTGCTCAGTGCTCAGTACTCGGGGTGCTGGGTGCTCAGTACTCGGGGTGCTGGGTGCTCAGTGCTCAGGGTGCTGGGTGCTCAGTTCTCGGGGTGCTGGGTGCTCAGTGCTCGGGGTGCTCGGTGCTCAGTACTCGGGGTGCTGGGTGCTCAGTGCTCAGGGTGCTGGGTGCTCAGTGCTCAGGGTGCTGGGTGCTCAGTGCTCGGGGTGCTCGGTGCTCAGTACTCAGGGTGCTGGGTGCTCAGTACTCAGGGTGGTGGGTGCTCAGTGCTCAGGGTGCTGGGTGCTCAGTACTCAGGGTGCTGGGTGCTCAGTACTCAGGGTGCTAAGAGCTCAGGGTGCTCAGTGCTCGGGGTGCTGAATGCTCAGTGCTCAGTGCACAGGGTGCTGGGTGCTCAGTCCTCGGGGTGCTGGGTGCTCAGTTCTCTGGGTGCTCAGTGCTCAGTACTCAGGGTGCTGTGTGCTCAGTACTCAGGGGGCTGGGTGCTCAGTACTCAGGGAGCTCAGTGCTCTGGGTGCAGTGTGCTCAGTACTCAGGGTGCTGGGTGGTCAGTACTCAGGGTGCTCAGTACTCAGGGTGCTGGGTGCTCAGTGCTCAGGGTGCTGGGTGCTCAGTGCTCGGGGTGCTGGGTGCTCATTCTCGGGGTGCTGGGTGCTCAGTACTCAGGGTGCTGGTTGCTCAGTGCTCGGGGTGCTCGATGCTCAGTACACAGGGTGCTGGGTGCTCAGTGCTCGGGGTGCTGGGTGCTCAGTACCCAGGGTGCTGGGTGCTCAGGGCTCAGTGCTCAGGGTGCTCAGTGCTCAGGGTGCTGGGTGCTCAGGGTGCTGGGTGCTCAGTGCTCAGGGTGCTGGGTGCTCAGTGCTCGGGGTGCTGGGTGCTCAGTGCTCGGGGTGCTCGGTGCTCAGTGCTCGGGGTGCTTGGTGCTCAGTAATCAGGGTGCTGGGTGCTCAGTGCTCAGGGTGCTGGGTGCTCAGTACTCAGGGTGCTCGGTACTCAGTACTCACGGTGCTCAGTGCTCAGTACTCAGGGTGCTCACCCTCTGTGCTCGGGGTGCTGGGTGCTCAGTGCTCGGGGTGCTGGGTGCTCAGTGCTCGGGGTGCTGGGTGCTCAGTGCTCAGGGTGCTGGGTGCTCAGTGCTCAGGGTGCTGGGTGCTCAGTTCTCAGGGTGCTCGGTGCTCAGTACTCAGGGTGCTGGGTGCTCAGTGCTCAGGGTGCTCAGTGCTCAGTACTCAGCGTGCAGGGTGCTCAGTGGTCAGGGTGCTCGGTGCTCAGTACTCAGGGTGCTCAGTGCTCAGGGTGCTGGGTGCTCAGTTCTCAGGGTGCAGGGTGCTCAGTGCTCAGTACTCAGGGTGCTCAGTGCTCAGGGTGCTGAGTGCTCAGTGCTCGGGGTGCTGGGTACTCAGTGCTCACTACACAGGGTGCTGGGTGCTCAGTGCTCGGGGTGCTGGGTGCTCAGTGCTCAGTACTCAGGGAGCTGGGTGCTCAGTGCTCTGGGTGCTGGATGCTCAGTACTCAGGGTGCTGGGTACTCAGTGCTCAGGGTGCTGGTTGCTCAGTACTCAGGGTGCTGGGTGCTCAGTGCTCAGGGTGCTGGGAGCTCAGTACTCAGGGTGGTCATTGCTCAGGGTGCTGGGTGCTCAGTACTCAGGGTGCTGGGTGCTCAGTACTCAGGGTGCTGGGTGCTCAGTACTCAGGGTGCTCAGTGCTCAGTACTCAGGGTGCTCAGTGCTCAGTACTCAGGATGCTCAGGGCTCAGGGTGCTGGGTGCTCACTGCTCGGGGTGCTGGGTGCTCAGTGCTCAGGGTGTTGGGTGCTCAGTGCTCAGGGTGCTCGGTGCTCAGTTCTCAGGGTGCTGGGTGCTCAGTACTCAGGGTGCTGGGTGCTCAGTACACAGGGTGCTCAGTGCTCAGTACTCAGGGTGCTCAGTGCTCAGTACTCAGGGTGCTCAGTGATCAGGGTGCTGGGTTCTCAGTGCTCGGGGTGCTGGGTGCTCAGTCCTCAGGGTGCTGGGTGCTCAGTGCTCAGGGTGCTCGCTGCTCAGTGATCAGGGTGCTGGGTGCTCAGTACTCAGGGTGCTGGGTGCTCAGTGCTCAGGGTGCTGGGTGCTCAGTACTCAGGGTGCTGGGTGCTCAGTGCTCAGGGTGCTGGGTGCTCAGTGCTCAGGGTGCTCGGTGCTTAGTACTCAGGGTGCTCGGTGCTCGGGGTGCTGGGTGCTCAGTGCTCAGGGTACTGGGTGCTCAGTGCTCAGGGTGCTGGGTGCTCAGTGCTCGGGGTGCTGGGTGCTCAGTGCTCGCGGTGCTGGGTGCTCAGTGCTCGGGGTGCTGGGTGCTCAGTACTCGGGTTGCTTGGTGCTCAGTACTCAGGGTGCTTGGTGCTCAGTGCTCAGGGTGCTGGGTGCTCAGTACTCAGGGTGCTGGCTGCTCAGTACTCAGGGTGCTGCGTGCTCGGTGCTCAGTACGCTAGGTGCTCAGTACTCAGGGTGCTGGCTGCTCAGTAATCAGGGTGCTGGGTGCTCAGTGCTCGGGGTGCTGGGTGCTCAGTACTCAGTGTGCTGGGTGCTCAGTACTCAGGGTGCTCAGTGCTTGGGGTGCTGGTTGCTCAGTACTCAGGGTGCTCAGTGCTTGGTGTGTTGGGTGCTCAGTACTCAGGGTGCTGGGTGCTCAGTGCTCAGGGTGCTCGGTGCTCAGTACTCAGGGTGCTGGGTGCTCAGTGCTCGGGGTGCTGGGTGCTCAGTGCTCAGTACTCAGGGTGCTGGGTGCTCAGTGCTCAAGGTGCTGGGTGCTCAGTACTCAGGGTGCTGGGTCCTCAGTGCTCAGGGTGCTGAGTGCTCAGTAGTCAGGGTGCTGGGTGCTCCGTGCTCGGGGTGCTGGGTGCTCAGTACTCAGGGTGCTGGTTGCTCAGTGCTCGGGGTGCTCGATGCTCAGTACACAGGGTGCTGGGTGCTCAGTGCTCGGGGTGCTGGGTGCTCAGTACCCAGGGTGCTGGGTGCTCAGGGCTCAGTGCTCAGGGTGCTCAGTGCTCAGGGTGCTGGGTGCTCAGGGTGCTGGGTGCTCAGTGCTCAGGGTGCTGGGTGCTCAGTGCTCGGGGTGCTGGGTGCTCAGTGCTCGGGGTGCTCGGTGCTCAGTGCTCGGGGTGCTTGGTGCTCAGTAATCAGGGTGCTGGGTGCTCAGTGCTCAGGGTGCTGGGTGCTCAGTACTCAGGGTGCTCGGTACTCAGTACTCACGGTGCTCAGTGCTCAGTACTCAGGGTGCTCACCCTCTGTGCTCGGGGTGCTGGGTGCTCAGTGCTCGGGGTGCTGGGTGCTCAGTGCTCGGGGTGCTGGGTGCTCAGTGCTCAGGGTGCTGGGTGCTCAGTGCTCAGGGTGCTGGGTGCTCAGTTCTCAGGGTGCTCGGTGCTCAGTACTCAGGGTGCTGGGTGCTCAGTGCTCAGGGTGCTCAGTGCTCAGTACTCAGCGTGCAGGGTGCTCAGTGGTCAGGGTGCTCGGTGCTCAGTACTCAGGGTGCTCAGTGCTCAGGGTGCTGGGTGCTCAGTTCTCAGGGTGCAGGGTGCTCAGTGCTCAGTACTCAGGGTGCTCAGTGCTCAGGGTGCTGAGTGCTCAGTGCTCGGGGTGCTGGGTACTCAGTGCTCACTACACAGGGTGCTGGGTGCTCAGTGCTCGGGGTGCTGGGTGCTCAGTGCTCAGTACTCAGGGAGCTGGGTGCTCAGTGCTCTGGGTGCTGGATGCTCAGTACTCAGGGTGCTGGGTACTCAGTGCTCAGGGTGCTGGTTGCTCAGTACTCAGGGTGCTGGGTGCTCAGTGCTCAGGGTGCTGGGAGCTCAGTACTCAGGGTGGTCATTGCTCAGGGTGCTGGGTGCTCAGTACTCAGGGTGCTGGGTGCTCAGTACTCAGGGTGCTGGGTGCTCAGTACTCAGGGTGCTCAGTGCTCAGTACTCAGGGTGCTCAGTGCTCAGTACTCAGGATGCTCAGGGCTCAGGGTGCTGGGTGCTCACTGCTCGGGGTGCTGGGTGCTCAGTGCTCAGGGTGTTGGGTGCTCAGTGCTCAGGGTGCTCGGTGCTCAGTTCTCAGGGTGCTGGGTGCTCAGTACTCAGGGTGCTGGGTGCTCAGTACACAGGGTGCTCAGTGCTCAGTACTCAGGGTGCTCAGTGCTCAGTACTCAGGGTGCTCAGTGATCAGGGTGCTGGGTTCTCAGTGCTCGGGGTGCTGGGTGCTCAGTCCTCAGGGTGCTGGGTGCTCAGTGCTCAGGGTGCTCGCTGCTCAGTGATCAGGGTGCTGGGTGCTCAGTACTCAGGGTGCTGGGTGCTCAGTGCTCAGGGTGCTGGGTGCTCAGTACTCAGGGTGCTGGGTGCTCAGTGCTCAGGGTGCTGGGTGCTCAGTGCTCAGGGTGCTCGGTGCTTAGTACTCAGGGTGCTCGGTGCTCGGGGTGCTGGGTGCTCAGTGCTCAGGGTACTGGGTGCTCAGTGCTCAGGGTGCTGGGTGCTCAGTGCTCGGGGTGCTGGGTGCTCAGTGCTCGCGGTGCTGGGTGCTCAGTGCTCGGGGTGCTGGGTGCTCAGTACTCGGGGTGCTTGGTGCTCAGTACTCAGGGTGCTTGGTGCTCAGTGCTCAGGGTGCTGGGTGCTCAGTACTCAGGGTGCTGGCTGCTCAGTACTCAGGGTGCTGCGTGCTCGGTGCTCAGTACGCTAGGTGCTCAGTACTCAGGGTGCTGGCTGCTCAGTAATCAGGGTGCTGGGTGCTCAGTGCTCGGGGTGCTGGGTGCTCAGTACTCAGTGTGCTGGGTGCTCAGTACTCAGGGTGCTCAGTGCTTGGGGTGCTGGTTGCTCAGTACTCAGGGTGCTCAGTGCTTGGTGTGTTGGGTGCTCAGTACTCAGGGTGCTGGGTGCTCAGTGCTCAGGGTGCTCGGTGCTCAGTACTCAGGGTGCTGGGTGCTCAGTGCTCGGGGTGCTGGGTGCTCAGTGCTCAGTACTCAGGGTGCTGGGTGCTCAGTGCTCAAGGTGCTGGGTGCTCAGTACTCAGGGTGCTGGGTCCTCAGTGCTCAGGGTGCTGAGTGCTCAGTAGTCAGGGTGCTGGGTGCTCCGTGCTCGGGGTGCTGGGTGCTCAGTACTCAGGGTGCTGGGTGCTTAGTACTCAGGGTGCTGGGTGCTCAGTGCTCGGGGTGCTGGGTGCTCAGTGCTCGGGGTGCTCGGTGCTCAGTGCTCGGGGTGCTTGGTGCTCAGTAATCAGGGTGCTCGGTGCTCAGTACTCGTTGTGCTGGGTGCTCAGTGCTCAGCGTGCTGGTTGCTCAGTACTCAGGGTGCTCGGTACTCAGTACTCACGGTGCTCAGTGCTCAGTACTCATCGTGCTCAGTGCTCAGTGCTCAGGGTGCTGGGTGCTCAGTGCTTACAGTGCTGGGTGCTCAGTACTCAGGGTGCTCGGTGCTCAGTACTCAGGGTGCTGGGTGCTCAGTGCTCATGGTGCTCAGTGCTCAGTACTCAGCGTGCAGGGTGCTCAGTGGTCAGGGTGCTCGTTGCTCAGTACTCAGCGTGCTCAGTGCTCAGGGTGCTGGGTGCTCAGTACTCAGGGTGCAGGGTGCTCAGTGCTCAGTACTCAGGGTGCTCAGTGCTCAGGGTGCTGGGTGCTCAGTGCTCGGGGTGCTGGGTATTCAGTGCTCAGTACACAGGGTGCTGGGTGCTCAGTGCTCGGGGTGCTGGGTGCTCAGTGCTCAGTACTCAGGGAGCTGGGTGCTCAGTGCTCTGGGTGCTGGATGCTCAGTACTCAGGGTGCTGGGTGCTCAGTGCTCAGGGTGCTGGTTGCTCAGTACTCAGGGTGCTGGGTGCTCAGTGCTCAGGGTACTTGGTGCTCAGTACTCAGGGTGCTCATTGCTCAGGGTGCTGGGTGCTCAGTACTCAGGGTGCTGGGTGCTCAGTACTCAGGGTGCTGGGTGCTCAGTAAGCAGGGTGCTGGGTGCTCAGTACTCAGGGTGCTGGGTGCTCAGTACTCAGGGTGCTCAGTGCTCAGTACTCAGGGTGCTCAGTGCTCAGTACTCAGGGTGCTCAGGGCTCAGGGTGCTGGGTGCTCACTGCTCGGGTTGCTGGGTGCTCAGTGCTCAGGGTGCTGGGTGCTCAGTGCTCAGGGTGCTCGGTGCTCAGTTCTCAGGGTGCTGGGTGCTCAGTACTCAGGGTGCTGGGTGCTCAGTACTCAGGGTGCTCAGTGCTCAGTACTCAGGGTGCTCAGTGCTCAGTACTCAGGGTGCTCAGTGCTCAGGGTGCTGGGTGCTCAGTGCTCGGGGTGCTGGGTGCTCAGTCCTCAGGGTGCTCATTGCTCAGGGTGCTGGGTGCTCAGTACTCAGGGTGCTGGGTGCTCAGTACTCAGGGTGCTCAGTGCTCAGTACTCAGGGTGCTCAGTGCTCAGTACTCAGGGTGCTCAGGGCTCAGGGTGCTGGGTGCTCACTGCTCGGGGTGCTGGGTGCTCAGTGCTCAGGGTGCTGGGTGCTCAGTGCTCAGGGTGCTCGGTGCTCAGTTATCAGGGTGCTGGGTGCTCAGTACTCAGGGTGCTGGGTGCTCAGTACTCAGGGTGCTCAGTGCTCAGTACTCAGGGTGCTCAGTGCTCAGTACTCAGGGTGCTCAGTGATCAGGGTGCTGGGTGCTCAGTGCTCGGGGTGCTGGGTGCTCAGTCCTCAGGGTGCTGGGTGCTCAGTGCTCAGGGTGCTCGGTGCTCAGTGATCAGGGTGCTGGGTGCTCAGTACTCAGGGTGCTGGGTGCTCTGTGCTCAGGGTGCTGGGTGCTCAGTACTCAGGGTGCTGGGTGCTCAGTGCTCAGGGTGCTGGGTGCTCAGTGCTCAGGGTGCTCGGTGCTTAGTACTCAGGGTGCTCGGTGCTCGGGGTGCTGGGTGCTCAGTGCTCAGGGTGCTGGGTGCTCAGTGCTCAGGGTGCTGGGTGCTCAGTGCTCGGGGTGCTGGGTGCTCAGTGCTCGCGGTGCTGGGTGCTCAGTGCTCGGGGTGCTGGGTGCTCAGTACTCGGGGTGCTCGGTGCTCAGTACTCAGGGTGCTTGGTGCTCAATGCTCAGGGTGCTGGGTGCTCAGTACTCAGGGTGCTGGCTGCTCAGTACTCAGGGTGCTCGGTGCTCAGTACTCAGGGTGCTGCGTGCTCGGTGCTCAGTACGCTAGGTGCTCAGTACTCAGGGTGCTGGCTGCTCAGTAATCAGGGTGCTGGGTGCTCAGTGCTCGGGGTGCTGGGTGCTCAGTACTCAGTGTGCTGGGTGCTCAGTACTCAGGGTGCTCAGTGCTTGGGGTGCTGGTTGCTCAGTACTCAGGGTGCTCAGTGCTTGGTGTGTTGGATGCTCAGTACTCAGGGTGCTGGGTGCTCAGTGCTCAGGGTGCTGGGTGCTCAGTACTCAGGGTGCTGTGTGCTCAGTGCTCGGGGTGCTGGGTGCTCAGTGCTCAGTACTCAGGGTGCTGGGTGCTCAGTGCTCAAGGTGCTGGGTGCTCAGTACTCAGGGTACTGGGTGCTCCGTGCTCGGGGTGCTGGGTGCTCAGTACGCAGGGTGCTGGGTGCTTAGTACTCAGGGTGCTGGGTGCTCAGTGCTCGGGGTGCTGGGTGCTCAGTGCTCGGGGTGCTCGGTGCTCAGTGCTCGGGGTGCTTGGTGCTCAGTAATCAGGGTGCTGGGTGCTCAGTACTCGTTGTGCGGGGTGCTCAGTGCTCAGGGTGCTGGGTGCTCAGTACTCAGGGTGCTCGGTACTCAGTACTCACGGTGCTCAGTGCTCAGTACTCAGGGTGCTCAGTGCTCAGGGTGCTGGGTGCTCAGTGCTTAGAGTTCTGGGTGCTCAGTACTCAGGGTGCTCGGTGCTCAGTACTCAGGGTGCTGGGTGCTCAGTGCTCAGGGTGCTCAGTGCTCAGTACTCAGCGTGCAGGGTGCTCAGTGGTCAGGGTGCTCGGTGCTCAGTACTCAGGGTGCTCAGTGCTCAGGGTGCTGGGTGCTCAGTACTCAGGGTGCAGGGTGCTCAGTGCTCAGTACTCAGGGTGCTCAGTGCTCAGGGTGCTGGGTGCTCAGTGCTCGGGGTGCTGGGTACTCAGTGCTCAGTACACAGGGTGCTGGGTGCTCAGTGCTCGGGGTGCTGGGTGCTCAGTGCTCAGGGTGCTGCGTGCTCAGTACTCCGGGTGCTGGGTGCTCAGTGCAAGGGGTGCTGGGTGCTCAGTCATCAGGGTGCTGGGTGCTCAGTACTCAGTGCTCAGGATGCTGGGTGCTCAGTACTCAGGGTGCTGGGTGCTCAGTTGTCAGGGTGGTGGGTGCACAGTGCTCGGGGTGCTCTGTGCTCAGTGCTCGGGGTGCTGGGTGCTCAGTGTTCGGGGTGCTGGGTGCTCAGTGCTTGGGGTACTGGGTGATCAGTACTCAGGTTGCTCGGTGCTCAGTGCTCGGGGTGCTGGGTGCTCAGTGCTCGGGGTGCTGGGTGCTCAGTACTCGGGGTGCTGGGTGCTCAGTGCTCAGGGTGCTGGGTCTCAGTGCTCGGGGTACTGGGTACTCAGTGCTCAGTACACAGGGTGCTGAGTGCTCAGTGCTCGGGGTGCTGGGTGCTCAGTGCTCAGTACTCAGGGTCCTCAGTGCTCAGTACTCAGCGTGCTGGGTGCTCAGTGCTCAGGGTGCTGGGTGCTCAGTACTCAGGGTGCTGTGTGCTTAGTACTCAGGGTGCTCGGTCCTCAGTGCTCAGGGTGCTGGGTGCTCAGTACTCAGGGTGCTGAGTGCTCAGTGCTCAGGGTGCTCAGTGCTCAGCACGCGGTGCTTGGATGCTGAGTGCTCGGGGTGCTCTGTGCTCAGTGCTCGGGGTGCTCAGTGCTCGGGGTGCTGGGTGCTCAGTGCTCAGTACTCAGGGTGCTGGGTGCTCAGTGCTCGGGGTGCTGGATGCTCAGTACTCAGGCTGCTGGGTGCTCAGTGCTCAGGGTGCTGGGTGCTCAGTACTCAGGGTGCTGGGTGCTCAGTGCTCAGGGTGCTGGGTGCTCAGTACTCAGGGGGCTGGGTCCTCAGTGCTCAGGGTGCTGGGTGCTCAGTGCTCGGGGTGCTCAGTACTCAGGGTGCTGTGTGTTCAGTGCTCAGGGTACTGGGTGCTCAGTACTCAGGGTGCTCGGTGCTTAGTACTCAGGGTGCTGGGTGCTCAGTACTCCGGGTGCTGGGTGCTCAGTGCTCGGGGTGCTCGGTGCTCAGTGCTCAGGGTGCTGGGTGCTCAGTACTCAGGGTGCTCATTGCTCAGGGTGCTGGGTGCTCAGTACTCAGGGTGCTGGGTGCCCAGTACTCAGGGTGCTCAGTGCTCAGTACTCAGGGTGCTGGCGGCTCAGTACTCGGGGTGCTGGGTGCTCAGTACTCAGGGTGCTGGGTGCTCAGTACTCAGGGTGCTGGGTGCTCAGTACTCGGGTGCTAGGTTCTCAGTACTCGGGTGCTGGGTGCTCAGTGCACAGGGTGCTGGGTTCTCAGTGCTCATGGTGCTCGGTGCTTAGTACTCAGGGTGCTCGGTGCTCAGGGTCCTGGGTGCTCAGTGCTCGCGGTGCTGGGTGCTCAGTGCTCGGGGTGCTGGCTGCTCAGTGCTCAGGGTGCTGGGTGCTCAGTACTCAGGGTGCTCGGTGCTCAGTACTCAGGGTGCTGGGTGCTCAGTGCTCAGGGTGCTGGGTGCTCAGTACTCAGGGTGCTGGGTGCTCGGTGCTCAGTACGATGGGTGCTCAGTACTCAGGGTGCTGGGTGCTCAGTACTCAGTGTGCTCGGTGCTCAGTACTCAGGGTGCTGGGTGCTCAGTGCTCGGGGTGCTGGGTGCTCATTAATCAGGGTGCTGGGTGCTCAGTACTCAGGGTGCTCAGTGCTTGGGGTGCTGGGTGCTCAGTACACAGGGTGCTCAGTGCTTGGGGTGCTGGGTGCTCAGTACTCAGGGTGCTGGGTGCTCAGTGCTCAGGGTGCTGGGTGCTCAGTACTCAGGGTGCTGGGTGCTCAATAATCAGGGTGCTGGGTGCTCAGTGCTCGGGGTGCTGGGTGCTCAGTGCTCGGGGTGCTGGGTGCTCAGTGGTCGGGGTGCTGGTTGCTCAGTGCTCGGGGTGCTGGGTGCTCAGTGCTCGGGGTGCTGGGTGCTCAGTGTTCTGGTTGCTGGGTGCTCAGTGCTCGGGGTGCTCGGTGCTCAGTGCTCGGGGTGCTGGGTGCTCAGTACTCGGGGTGCTCGGTGCTCAGTACTCAGTGTGCTGGGTGCTCAGTACTCAGGGTGCTCAGTGCTCAGTACTCAGGGTGCTAAGTGCTCAGTACTCAGGGAGCTCAGTGCTCAGGGTGCTGGGTGGTCAGTGCTCGGGGTGCTTCGTGCTCAGTCCTCAGGGTGCTGGGTGCTCAGTGCTCAGGGTGCTCGGTGCTCAATGATCAGGGTGCTGGGTACTCAGTACTCAGGGTGCTGGGTGCTCAGTGCTCAGTACTCAGCGTGCTGGGTGCTCAGTGCTCAGAGTGTTGGGTGCTCAGTACTCAGGGTGCTGGGTGCTCAGTGCTCAGTGCTCAGGGTGCTCAGTGCTCAGGGTGCTGGGTGCTCAGTGCTCAGTGCTCAGGGTGCTGGGTGCTCAGTGCTCAGTGCTCAGGGTGCTGGGTGTTCAGTACTCAGGGTGCTGGGTGCTCAGTACTCAGTGTGCTGGGTGCTCAGTGCTCAGGCTGCTGGGTGCTCAGTGCTCAGGGTGCTGGGTGCCCAGGGCTCAGTGCTCAGGGTGCTGGGTGCTCAGTGCTCAGTGCTCAGGGTGCTGGGTGTTCAGTACTCAGGGTGCTGGGTGCTCAGTGCTCAGGGTGCTGGGTCCTCAGTGCTCAGTGCTCTGGGGGCTGGGTGCTCAGTGCTCAGTACTCAGGGTGCTGGGTGCTCAGTACTCAGGGTGCTGGAGGCTCAGTGCTCGGGGTGCTGGGTGCTCAGTACTCAGGGTGCTGCGTGCTCAGTACTGCGGCTGCTGGGTGCTCAGTGCAAGGGGTGCTGGGTGCCCAGTGCTCAGGGTGCTGGGTGCTCAGTGCTCGGGGTGCTCAGTACTCAGTGCTCAGGACGCTGAGTGCTCAGTACTCAGGGTGCTGGGTGCTCAGTGCTCAGGGTGCTGGGTGCACAGTGCTCGGTGTGCTCGGTGATCAGTGCTCGGGCTGCTGGGTGCTCAGTGCTCGGGGTGCTGTGTGCTCAGTTCTCTGGGTGCTCAGTGCTCAGTATTCAGGTTGCTGGGTGCTCAGTCCTCAGGGTGCTGGGTGCTCAGTACTCAGGGTGCTAAGTACTCAGGGTGCTGGGTGCTCAGTGCTCGGGGTGCTGGGTGCTCAGTACTCAGGGTGCTGGGTGCTCAGTGTTCAGGGTGCTGGGTGCTCAGTGCTCGGGGTGCTGGGTGCTCATTCTCAGGGTGCTGGGTGCTCAGTGCTCGGGGTGCTGGGTGCTCAGTACTCAGGGTGCTGTGTGCTCAGTGCTCAGGGTGCTGGGTGCTCAGTGCTCAGGGTGCTGGGTGCTCAGTACTCAGGGTGCTGGGTGCTCAGTGCTCGGGGTGCTCGGTGCTCAGTACGCTGGGTGCTCAGTACTCAGGGTGCTGGGTGCTCAGTACTCAGGGTGCTGTGTGCTCAGTACTCAGGGTGCTGGGTGCTTAGTACTCAGGTTGCTGGGTGCTTAGTACTCAGGGTGCTCAGTGCTCGGGGTGCTGGGTGCTCAGTGCTCGCGGTGCTGGGTGCTCAGTGCTCGGGGTGCTGGGTGCTCAGTACTCGGGGTGCTCGGTGCTCAGTACTCAGGGTGCTTGGTGCTCAATGCTCAGGGTGCTGGGTGCTCAGTACTCAGGGTGCTGGCTGCTCAGTACTCAGGGTGCTCGGTGCTCAGTACTCAGGGTGCTGCGTGCTCGGTGCTCAGTACGCTAGGTGCTCAGTACTCAGGGTGCTGGCTGCTCAGTAATCAGGGTGCTGGGTGCTCAGTGCTCGGGGTGCTGGGTGCTCAGTACTCAGTGTGCTGGGTGCTCAGTACTCAGGGTGCTCAGTGCTTGGGGTGCTGGTTGCTCAGTACTCAGGGTGCTCAGTGCTTGGTGTGTTGGATGCTCAGTACTCAGGGTGCTGGGTGCTCAGTGCTCAGGGTGCTGGGTGCTCAGTACTCAGGGTGCTGTGTGCTCAGTGCTCGGGGTGCTGGGTGCTCAGTGCTCAGTACTCAGGGTGCTGGGTGCTCAGTGCTCAAGGTGCTGGGTGCTCAGTACTCAGGGTACTGGGTGCTCCGTGCTCGGGGTGCTGGGTGCTCAGTACGCAGGGTGCTGGGTGCTTAGTACTCAGGGTGCTGGGTGCTCAGTGCTCGGGGTGCTGGGTGCTCAGTGCTCGGGGTGCTCGGTGCTCAGTGCTCGGGGTGCTTGGTGCTCAGTAATCAGGGTGCTGGGTGCTCAGTACTCGTTGTGCTGGGTGCTCAGTGCTCAGGGTGCTGGGTGCTCAGTACTCAGGGTGCTCGGTACTCAGTACTCACGGTGCTCAGTGCTCAGTACTCAGGGTGCTCAGTGCTCAGGGTGCTGGGTGCTCAGTGCTTAGAGTTCTGGGTGCTCAGTACTCAGGGTGCTCGGTGCTCAGTACTCAGGGTGCTGGGTGCTCAGTGCTCAGGGTGCTCAGTGCTCAGTACTCAGCGTGCAGGGTGCTCAGTGGTCAGGGTGCTCGGTGCTCAGTACTCAGGGTGCTCAGTGCTCAGGGTGCTGGGTGCTCAGTACTCAGGGTGCAGGGTGCTCAGTGCTCAGTACTCAGGGTGCTCAGTGCTCAGGGTGCTGGGTGCTCAGTGCTCGGGGTGCTGGGTACTCAGTGCTCAGTACACAGGGTGCTGGGTGCTCAGTGCTCGGGGTGCTGGGTGCTCAGTGCTCAGGGTGCTGCGTGCTCAGTACTCCGGGTGCTGGGTGCTCAGTGCAAGGGGTGCTGGGTGCTCAGTCATCAGGGTGCTGGGTGCTCAGTACTCAGTGCTCAGGATGCTGGGTGCTCAGTACTCAGGGTGCTGGGTGGTCAGTGCTCGGGGTGCTCAGTACTCAGTGCTCAGGATGCTGGGTGCTCAGTACTCAGGGTGCTGGGTGCTCAGTTGTCAGGGTGGTGGGTGCACAGTGCTCGGGGTGCTCTGTGCTCAGTGCTCGGGGTGCTGGGTGCTCAGTGTTCGGGGTGCTGGGTGCTCAGTGCTTGGGGTACTGGGTGATCAGTACTCAGGTTGCTCGGTGCTCAGTGCTCGGGGTGCTGGGTGCTCAGTGCTCGGGGTGCTGGGTGCTCAGTACTCGGGGTGCTGGGTGCTCAGTGCTCAGGGTGCTGGGTCTCAGTGCTCGGGGTACTGGGTACTCAGTGCTCAGTACACAGGGTGCTGAGTGCTCAGTGCTCGGGGTGCTGGGTGCTCAGTGCTCAGTACTCAGGGTCCTCAGTGCTCAGTACTCAGCGTGCTGGGTGCTCAGTGCTCAGGGTGCTGGGTGCTCAGTACTCAGGGTGCTATGTGCTTAGTACTCAGGGTGCTCGGTCCTCAGTGCTCAGGGTGCTGGGTGCTCAGTACTCAGGGTGCTGAGTGCTCAGTGCTCAGGGTGCTCAGTGCTCAGCACGCGGTGCTTGGATGCTGAGTGCTCGGGGTGCTCTGTGCTCAGTGCTCGGGGTGCTCAGTGCTCGGGGTGCTGGGTGCTCAGTGCTCAGTACTCAGGGTGCTGGGTGCTCAGTGCTCGGGGTGCTGGATGCTCAGTACTCAGGCTGCTGGGTGCTCAGTGCTCAGGGTGCTGGGTGCTCAGTACTCAGGGTGCTGGGTGCTCAGTGCTCAGGGTGCTGGGTGCTCAGTACTCAGGGGGCTGGGTCCTCAGTGCTCAGGGTGCTGGGTGCTCAGTGCTCGGGGTGCTCAGTACTCAGGGTGCTGTGTGTTCAGTGCTCAGGGTACTGGGTGCTCAGTACTCAGGGTGCTCGGTGCTTAGTACTCAGGGTGCTGGGTGCTCAGTACTCCGGGTGCTGGGTGCTCAGTGCTCGGGGTGCTCGGTGCTCAGTGCTCAGGGTGCTGGGTGCTCAGTACTCAGGGTGCTCATTGCTCAGGGTGCTGGGTGCTCAGTACTCAGGGTGCTGGGTGCCCAGTACTCAGGGTGCTCAGTGCTCAGTACTCAGGGTGCTGGCGGCTCAGTACTCGGGGTGCTGGGTGCTCAGTACTCAGGGTGCTGGGTGCTCAGTACTCAGGGTGCTGGGTGCTCAGTACTCGGGTGCTAGGTTCTCAGTACTCGGGTGCTGGGTGCTCAGTGCACAGGGTGCTGGGTTCTCAGTGCTCATGGTGCTCGGTGCTTAGTACTCAGGGTGCTCGGTGCTCAGGGTCCTGGGTGCTCAGTGCTCGCGGTGCTGGGTGCTCAGTGCTCGGGGTGCTGGCTGCTCAGTGCTCAGGGTGCTGGGTGCTCAGTACTCAGGGTGCTCGGTGCTCAGTACTCAGGGTGCTGGGTGCTCAGTGCTCAGGGTGCTGGGTGCTCAGTACTCAGGGTGCTGGGTGCTCGGTGCTCAGTACGATGGGTGCTCAGTACTCAGGGTGCTGGGTGCTCAGTACTCAGTGTGCTCGGTGCTCAGTACTCAGGGTGCTGGGTGCTCAGTGCTCGGGGTGCTGGGTGCTCATTAATCAGGGTGCTGGGTGCTCAGTACTCAGGGTGCTCAGTGCTTGGGGTGCTGGGTGCTCAGTACACAGGGTGCTCAGTGCTTGGGGTGCTGGGTGCTCAGTACTCAGGGTGCTGGGTGCTCAGTGCTCAGGGTGCTGGGTGCTCAGTACTCAGGGTGCTGGGTGCTCAATAATCAGGGTGCTGGGTGCTCAGTGCTCGGGGTGCTGGGTGCTCAGTGCTCGGGGTGCTGGGTGCTCAGTGGTCGGGGTGCTGGTTGCTCAGTGCTCGGGGTGCTGGGTGCTCAGTGCTCGGGGTGCTGGGTGCTCAGTGTTCTGGTTGCTGGGTGCTCAGTGCTCGGGGTGCTCGGTGCTCAGTGCTCGGGGTGCTGGGTGCTCAGTACTCGGGGTGCTCGGTGCTCAGTACTCAGTGTGCTGGGTGCTCAGTACTCAGGGTGCTCAGTGCTCAGTACTCAGGGTGCTCAGTGCTCAGTACTCAGGGAGCTCAGTGCTCAGGGTGCTGGGTGGTCAGTGCTCGGGGTGCTTCGTGCTCAGTCCTCAGGGTGCTGGGTGCTCAGTGCTCAGGGTGCTCGGTGCTCAATGATCAGGGTGCTGGGTACTCAGTACTCAGGGTGCTGGGTGCTCAGTGCTCAGTACTCAGCGTGCTGGGTGCTCAGTGCTCAGAGTGTTGGGTGCTCAGTACTCAGGGTGCTGGGTGCTCAGTGCTCAGTGCTCAGGGTGCTCAGTGCTCAGGGTGCTGGGTGCTCAGTGCTCAGTGCTCAGGGTGCTGGGTGCTCAGTGCTCAGTGCTCAGGGTGCTGGGTGTTCAGTACTCAGGGTGCTGGGTGCTCAGTACTCAGTGTGCTGGGTGCTCAGTGCTCAGGCTGCTGGGTGCTCAGTGCTCAGGGTGCTGGGTGCCCAGGGCTCAGTGCTCAGGGTGCTGGGTGCTCAGTGCTCAGTGCTCAGGGTGCTGGGTGTTCAGTACTCAGGGTGCTGGGTGCTCAGTGCTCAGGGTGCTGGGTCCTCAGTGCTCAGTGCTCTGGGGGCTGGGTGCTCAGTGCTCAGTACTCAGGGTGCTGGGTGCTCAGTACTCAGGGTGCTGGAGGCTCAGTGCTCGGGGTGCTGGGTGCTCAGTACTCAGGGTGCTGCGTGCTCAGTACTGCGGCTGCTGGGTGCTCAGTGCAAGGGGTGCTGGGTGCTCAGTGCTCAGGGTGCTGGGTGCTCAGTGCTCGGGGTGCTCAGTACTCAGTGCTCAGGACGCTGAGTGCTCAGTACTCAGGGTGCTGGGTGCTCAGTGCTCAGGGTGCTGGGTGCACAGTGCTCGGTGTGCTCGGTGATCAGTGCTCGGGGTGCTGGGTGCTCAGTGCTCGGGGTGCTGTGTGCTCAGTTCTCTGGGTGCTCAGTGCTCAGTATTCAGGTTGCTGGGTGCTCAGTCCTCAGGGTGCTGGGTGCTCAGTACTCAGGGTGCTAAGTACTCAGGGTGCTGGGTGCTCAGTGCTCGGGGTGCTGGGTGCTCAGTACTCAGGGTGCTGGGTGCTCAGTGTTCAGGGTGCTGGGTGCTCAGTGCTCGGGGTGCTGGGTGCTCATTCCCCGGGTGCTGGGTGCTCAGTGCTCGGGGTGCTGGGTGCTCAGTACTCAGGGTGCTGTGTACTCAGTGCTCAGGGTGCTGGGTGCTCAGTGCTCAGGGTGCTGGGTGCTCAGTACTCAGGGTGCTGGGTGCTCAGTGCTCGGGGTGCTCGGTGCTCAGTACGCTGGGTGCTCAGTACTCAGGGTGCTGGGTGCTCAGTACTCAGGGTGCTGTGTGCTCAGTACTCAGGGTGCTGGGTGCTTAGTACTCAGGTTGCTGGGTGCTTAGTACTCAGGGTGCTGGCTGCTCAGTGCTCAGGGTGCTCGGTGCTCAGTGCTCGGGGTGCTGGGTGCTCAGTACTCAGGGTGGTCAGTGCTCAGTGCTCTGGGTGCTGGGTGCTCTGTGCTCGGGGTGCTGGGTGCTCATTGCTCAGGGTGCTGGGTGCTCAGTACTCAGGGTGCTCAGTGCTCAGTGCTCGGGGTGCTGGGTGCTCAGTGCTCGGGGTGCTGGGTGCTCAGTGCTCAGGGTGCTGGGTGCTCAGTGCTCAGGGTTCTGGGTGCTCAGTGCTCGGGGCGCTGGGTACTCAGTGCTCGGGGTGCTCGGAGCTCAGTACTCAGTGTGCTGGTTGCTCAGTGCTCAGGGTGCTGGGTGCTCAGTGCTCGGGGTGCTCGGTGCTCAGTACTCAGGGTGCTTCGTGCTCAGTACTCAGGGTGCTGGGTGCTCAGTGCTCAGAGTGCTGGGTGCTCAGTGCTTGGCTTGCTGGGTGCTCAGTGCTCAGTACTCAGGGTGCTGGGTGCTCAGTGCTCTTGGTGCTGGGTGCACAGTGCTCAGTACTCAGGGTGCTGGGTGCTCAGTGCTCAGGGTGCTGGGTGCTCAGTGCTCAGGGTGCTATGTGCTCAGTGCTCAGGGTGCTGGGTGCTCAGTGCTCAGGGTGCTGGGTACTCAGTGCTCGGGGTGCTGGGTGCTCAGTACTCAGTGTGCTCTGTGCTCAGTACTCATTGTGCTCAGTGCTCAGTACTCAGGGTGCTCAGTGCTCAGTACTCAGGGTGCTCAGTGCTCAGGGTGCTGGGTGCTCAGTGCTCGGGGTGCTGGGTGCTCAGTCCTCAGGGTGCTGGGTGCTCAGTGCTCAGGGTGCTCGGTGCTCAGTGCTCAGGGTGCTGGGTGCTCAGTACTCAGGGTGCTGGGTGCTCAGTGCTCGGGGTTCTGGGTGCTCAGTACTCAGGGTGCTGGGTGCTCAGTGCTCAGGGTGCTGGGTGCTCAGTGCTCAGGGTGCTCGGTGCTTAGTACTCAGGGTGCTGGGTGCTCAGTACTCAGGGTGCTGGGTGCTCAGTGCTCAGGGTGCTGGGTGCTCAGTGCTCAGGGTGCTGGGTGCTCAGTACTCAGGGTGCTGGGTGCTCAGTTCTCGGGGTGCTGGGTGCTCAGTACTCAGGGAGCTGGGTGCTCAGTACTCAGGGTGCTGGGTGCTCAGTACTCGGGTGCTGGGTGCTCAGTGCTCAGGGTGCTGGGTGCTCAGTGCTTGGGGTGCTGGGTGCTCAGTGCACAGTACTCAGGGTGCTGGGGGCTCAGTGCTCGGGGTGCTGGGTGCTCAGTGCTCAGTACTCAGGGTGCTGGGTGCTCAGTGCTCAGTGTGCTGGGTGCTCAGTGCTCAGGGTGCTGGGTGCTCAGTGCTCAGGGTGCTGGGTGCTCAGTACTCTGGGTGCTGGGTGCTCATTGCTCGGGGTGCTCGGTGCTCAGTGCTCAGGGTGCTGGGTGCTCAGTACTCAGGGTGCTGGGTGCTCGGTGCTCAGTACGATGGGTGCTCAGTACTCAGGGTGCTGGGTGCTCAGTACTCAGTGTGCTCGGTGCTCAGTACTCAGGGTGCTGGGTGCTCAGTGCTCGGGGTGCTGGGTGCTCATTAATCAGGGTGCTGGGTGCTCAGTACTCAGGGTGCTCAGTGCTTGGGGTGCTGGGTGCTCAGTACACAGGGTGCTCAGTGCTTGGGGTGCTGGGTGCTCAGTACTCAGGGTGCTGGGTGCTCAGTGCTCAGGGTGCTGGGTGCTCAGTACTCAGGGTGCTGGGTGCTCAATAATCAGGGTGCTGGGTGCTCAGTGCTCGGGGTGCTGGGTGCTCAGTGCTCGGGGTGCTGGGTGCTCAGTGGTCGGGGTGCTGGTTGCTCAGTGCTCGGGGTGCTGGGTGCTCAGTGCTCGGGGTGCTGGGTGCTCAGTGTTCTGGTTGCTGGGTGCTCAGTGCTCGGGGTGCTCGGTGCTCAGTGCTCGGGGTGCTGGGTGCTCAGTACTCGGGGTGCTCGGTGCTCAGTACTCAGTGTGCTGGGTGCTCAGTACTCAGGGTGCTCAGTGCTCAGTACTCAGGGTGCTCAGTGCTCAGTACTCAGGGAGCTCAGTGCTCAGGGTGCTGGGTGGTCAGTGCTCGGGGTGCTTCGTGCTCAGTCCTCAGGGTGCTGGGTGCTCAGTGCTCAGGGTGCTCGGTGCTCAATGATCAGGGTGCTGGGTACTCAGTACTCAGGGTGCTGGGTGCTCAGTGCTCAGTACTCAGCGTGCTGGGTGCTCAGTGCTCAGAGTGTTGGGTGCTCAGTACTCAGGGTGCTGGGTGCTCAGTGCTCAGTGCTCAGGGTGCTCAGTGCTCAGGGTGCTGGGTGCTCAGTGCTCAGTGCTCAGGGTGCTCGGTGCTCAGTGCTCAGTGCTCAGGGTGCTGGGTGTTCAGTACTCAGGGTGCTGGGTGCTCAGTACTCAGTGTGCTGGGTGCTCAGTGCTCAGGCTGCTGGGTGCTCAGTGCTCAGGGTGCTGGGTGCCCAGGGCTCAGTGCTCAGGGTGCTGGGTGCTCAGTGCTCAGTGCTCAGGGTGCTGGGTGTTCAGTACTCAGGGTGCTGGGTGCTCAGTGCTCAGGGTGCTGGGTCCTCAGTGCTCAGTGCTCTGGGGGCTGGGTGCTCAGTGCTCAGTACTCAGGGTGCTGGGTGCTCAGTACTCAGGGTGCTGGAGGCTCAGTGCTCGGGGTGCTGGGTGCTCAGTACTCAGGGTGCTGCGTGCTCAGTACTGCGGCTGCTGGGTGCTCAGTGCAAGGGGTGCTGGGTGCTCAGTGCTCAGGGTGCTGGGTGCTCAGTGCTCGGGGTGCTCAGTACTCAGTGCTCAGGACGCTGAGTGCTCAGTACTCAGGGTGCTGGGTGCTCAGTGCTCAGGGTGCTGGGTGCACAGTGCTCGGTGTGCTCGGTGATCAGTGCTCGGGGTGCTGGGTGCTCAGTGCTCGGGGTGCTGTGTGCTCAGTTCTCTGGGTGCTCAGTGCTCAGTATTCAGGTTGCTGGGTGCTCAGTCCTCAGGGTGCTGGGTGCTCAGTACTCAGGGTGCTAAGTACTCAGGGTGCTGGGTGCTCAGTGCTCGGGGTGCTGGGTGCTCAGTACTCAGGGTGCTGGGTGCTCAGTGTTCAGGGTGCTGGGTGCTCAGTGCTCGGGGTGCTGGGTGCTCATTCCCCGGGTGCTGGGTGCTCAGTGCTCGGGGTGCTGGGTGCTCAGTACTCAGGGTGCTGTGTACTCAGTGCTCAGGGTGCTGGGTGCTCAGTGCTCAGGGTGCTGGGTGCTCAGTACTCAGGGTGCTGGGTGCTCAGTGCTCGGGGTGCTCGGTGCTCAGTACGCTGGGTGCTCAGTACTCAGGGTGCTGGGTGCTCAGTACTCAGGGTGCTGTGTGCTCAGTACTCAGGGTGCTGGGTGCTTAGTACTCAGGTTGCTGGGTGCTTAGGACTCAGGGTGCTGGCTGCTCAGTGCTCAGGGTGCTCGGTGCTCAGTGCTCGGGGTGCTGGGTGCTCAGTACTCAGGGTGGTCAGTGCTCAGTGCTCTGGGTGCTGGGTGCTCTGTGCTCGGGGTGCTGGGTGCTCATTGCTCAGGGTGCTGGGTGCTCAGTACTCAGGGTGCTCAGTGCTCAGTGCTCGGGGTGCTGGGTGCTCAGTGCTCGGGGTGCTGGGTGCTCAGTGCTCAGGGTGCTGGGTGCTCAGTGCTCAGGGTTCTGGGTGCTCAGTGCTCGGGGCGCTGGGTACTCAGTGCTCGGGGTGCTCGGAGCTCAGTACTCAGTGTGCTGGTTGCTCAGTGCTCAGGGTGCTGGGTGCTCAGTGCTCGGGGTGCTCGGTGCTCAGTACTCAGGGTGCTTCGTGCTCAGTACTCAGGGTGCTGGGTGCTCAGTGCTCAGAGTGCTGGGTGCTCAGTGCTTGGCTTGCTGGGTGCTCAGTGCTCAGTACTCAGGGTGCTGGGTGCTCAGTGCTCTTGGTGCTGGGTGCACAGTGCTCAGTACTCAGGGTGCTGGGTGCTCAGTGCTCAGGGTGCTGGGTGCTCAGTGCTCAGGGTGCTATGTGCTCAGTGCTCAGGGTGCTGGGTGCTCAGTGCTCAGGGTGCTGGGTACTCAGTGCTCGGGGTGCTGGGTGCTCAGTACTCAGTGTGCTCTGTGCTCAGTACTCATTGTGCTCAGTGCTCAGTACTCAGGGTGCTCAGTGCTCAGTACTCAGGGTGCTCAGTGCTCAGGGTGCTGGGTGCTCAGTGCTCGGGGTGCTGGGTGCTCAGTCCTCAGGGTGCTGGGTGCTCAGTGCTCAGGGTGCTCGGTGCTCAGTGCTCAGGGTGCTGGGTGCTCAGTACTCAGGGTGCTGGGTGCTCAGTGCTCGGGGTTCTGGGTGCTCAGTACTCAGGGTGCTGGGTGCTCAGTGCTCAGGGTGCTGGGTGCTCAGTGCTCAGGGTGCTCGGTGCTTAGTACTCAGGGTGCTGGGTGCTCAGTACTCAGGGTGCTGGGTGCTCAGTGCTCAGGGTGCTGGGTGCTCAGTGCTCAGGGTGCTGGGTGCTCAGTACTCAGGGTGCTGGGTGCTCAGTTCTCGGGGTGCTGGGTGCTCAGTACTCAGGGAGCTGGGTGCTCAGTACTCAGGGTGCTGGGTGCTCAGTACTCGGGTGCTGGGTGCTCAGTGCTCAGGGTGCTGGGTGCTCAGTGCTTGGGGTGCTGGGTGCTCAGTGCACAGTACTCAGGGTGCTGGGGGCTCAGTGCTCGGGGTGCTGGGTGCTCAGTGCTCAGTACTCAGGGTGCTGGGTGCTCAGTGCTCAGTGTGCTGGGTGCTCAGTGCTCAGGGTGCTGGGTGCTCAGTGCTCAGGGTGCTGGGTGCTCAGTACTCTGGGTGCTGGGTGCTCATTGCTCGGGGTGCTCGGTGCTCAGTGCTCAGGGTGCTGGGTGCTCAGTACTCAGGGTGCTGGGTGCTCGGTGCTCAGTACGATGGGTGCTCAGTACTCAGGGTGCTGGGTGCTCAGTACTCAGTGTGCTCGGTGCTCAGTACTCAGGGTGCTGGGTGCTCAGTGCTCGGGGTGCTGGGTGCTCATTAATCAGGGTGCTGGGTGCTCAGTACTCAGGGTGCTCAGTGCTTGGGGTGCTGGGTGCTCAGTACACAGGGTGCTCAGTGCTTGGGGTGCTGGGTGCTCAGTACTCAGGGTGCTGGGTGCTCAGTGCTCAGGGTGCTGGGTGCTCAGTACTCAGGGTGCTGGGTGCTCAATAATCAGGGTGCTGGGTGCTCAGTGCTCGGGGTGCTGGGTGCTCAGTGCTCGGGGTGCTGGGTGCTCAGTGGTCGGGGTGCTGGTTGCTCAGTGCTCGGGGTGCTGGGTGCTCAGTGCTCGGGGTGCTGGGTGCTCAGTGTTCTGGTTGCTGGGTGCTCAGTGCTCGGGGTGCTCGGTGCTCAGTGCTCGGGGTGCTGGGTGCTCAGTACTCGGGGTGCTCGGTGCTCAGTACTCAGTGTGCTGGGTGCTCAGTACTCAGGGTGCTCAGTGCTCAGTACTCAGGGTGCTCAGTGCTCAGTACTCAGGGAGCTCAGTGCTCAGGGTGCTGGGTGGTCAGTGCTCGGGGTGCTTCGTGCTCAGTCCTCAGGGTGCTGGGTGCTCAGTGCTCAGGGTGCTCGGTGCTCAATGATCAGGGTGCTGGGTACTCAGTACTCAGGGTGCTGGGTGCTCAGTGCTCAGTACTCAGCGTGCTGGGTGCTCAGTGCTCAGAGTGTTGGGTGCTCAGTACTCAGGGTGCTGGGTGCTCAGTGCTCAGTGCTCAGGGTGCTCAGTGCTCAGGGTGCTGGGTGCTCAGTGCTCAGTGCTCAGGGTGCTGGGTGCTCAGTGCTCAGTGCTCAGGGTGCTGGGTGTTCAGTACTCAGGGTGCTGGGTGCTCAGTACTCAGTGTGCTGGGTGCTCAGTGCTCAGGCTGCTGGTTGCTCAGTGCTCAGGGTGCTGGGTGCCCAGGGCTCAGTGCTCAGGGTGCTGGGTGCTCAGTGCTCAGTGCTCAGGGTGCTGGGTGTTCAGTACTCAGGGTGCTGGGTGCTCAGTGCTCAGGGTGCTGGGTCCTCAGTGCTCAGTGCTCTGGGGGCTGGGTGCTCAGTGCTCAGTACTCAGGGTGCTGGGTGCTCAGTACTCAGGGTGCTGGAGGCTCAGTGCTCGGGGTGCTGGGTGCTCAGTACTCAGGGTGCTGCGTGCTCAGTACTGCGGCTGCTGGGTGCTCAGTGCAAGGGGTGCTGGGTGCTCAGTGCTCAGGGTGCTGGGTGCTCAGTGCTCGGGGTGCTCAGTACTCAGTGCTCAGGACGCTGAGTGCTCAGTACTCAGGGTGCTGGGTGCTCAGTGCTCAGGGTGCTGGGTGCACAGTGCTCGGTGTGCTCGGTGATCAGTGCTCGGGGTGCTGGGTGCTCAGTGCTCGGGGTGCTGTGTGCTCAGTTCTCTGGGTGCTCAGTGCTCAGTATTCAGGTTGCTGGGTGCTCAGTCCTCAGGGTGCTGGGTGCTCAGTACTCAGGGTGCTAAGTACTCAGGGTGCTGGGTGCTCAGTGCTCGGGGTGCTGGGTGCTCAGTACTCAGGGTGCTGGGTGCTCAGTGTTCAGGGTGCTGGGTGCTCAGTGCTCGGGGTGCTGGGTGCTCATTCTCAGGGTGCTGGGTGCTCAGTGCTCGGGGTGCTGGGTGCTCAGTACTCAGGGTGCTGTGTACTCAGTGCTCAGGGTGCTGGGTGCTCAGTGCTCAGGGTGCTGGGTGCTCAGTACTCAGGGTGCTGGGTGCTCAGTGCTCGGGGTGCTCGGTGCTCAGTACGCTGGGTGCTCAGTACTCAGGGTGCTGGGTGCTCAGTACTCAGGGTGCTGTGTGCTCAGTACTCAGGGTGCTGGGTGCTTAGTACTCAGGTTGCTGGGTGCTTAGTACTCAGGGTGCTGGCTGCTCAGTGCTCAGGGTGCTCGGTGCTCAGTGCTCGGTGTGCTGGGTGCTCAGTACTCAGGGTGGTCAGTGCTCAGTGCTCTGGGTGCTGGGTGCTCTGTGCTCGGGGTGCTGGGTGCTCATTGCTCAGGGTGCTGGGTGCTCAGTACTCAGGGTGCTCAGTGCTCAGTGCTCGGGGTGCTGGGTGCTCAGTGCTCGGGGTGCTGGGTGCTCAGTGCTCAGGGTGCTGGGTGCTCAGTGCTCAGGGTTCTGGGTGCTCAGTGCTCGGGGCGCTGGGTACTCAGTGCTCGGGGTGCTCGGAGCTCAGTACTCAGTGTGCTGGTTGCTCAGTGCTCAGGGTGCTGGGTGCTCAGTGCTCGGGGTGCTCGGTGCTCAGTACTCAGGGTGCTTCGTGCTCAGTACTCAGGGTGCTCAGTGCTCAGTACTCAGGGTGCTCAGTGCTCAGTACTCAGGGTGCTCAGTGCTCAGGGTGCTGGGTGCTCAGTGCTCGGGGTGCTGGGTGCTCAGTCCTCAGGGTGCTGGGTGCTCAGTGCTCAGGGTGCTCGGTGCTCAGTGCTCAGGGTGCTGGGTGCTCAGTACTCAGGGTGCTGGGTGCTCAGTGCTCGGGGTTCTGGGTGCTCAGTACTCAGGGTGCTGGGTGCTCAGTGCTCAGGGTGCTGGGTGCTCAGTGCTCAGGGTGCTCGGTGCTTAGTACTCAGGGTGCTGGGTGCTCAGTACTCAGGGTGCTGGGTGCTCAGTGCTCAGGGTGCTGGGTGCTCAGTGCTCAGGGTGCTGGGTGCTCAGTACTCAGGGTGCTGGGTGCTCAGTTCTCGGGGTGCTGGGTGCTCAGTACTCAGGGAGCTGGGTGCTCAGTACTCAGGGTGCTGGGTGCTCAGTACTCGGGTGCTGGGTGCTCAGTGCTCAGGGTGCTGGGTGCTCAGTGCTTGGGGTGCTGGGTGCTCAGTGCACAGTACTCAGGGTGCTGGGGGCTCAGTGCTCGGGGTGCTGGGTGCTCAGTGCTCAGTACTCAGGGTGCTGGGTGCTCAGTGCTCAGTGTGCTGGGTGCTCAGTGCTCAGGGTGCTGGGTGCTCAGTGCTCAGGGTGCTGGGTGCTCAGTACTCAGGGTGCTCGGTGCTTAGTACTCAGGGTGCTGGGTGCTCAGTACTCCGGGTGCTGGGTGCTCAGTGCTCAGTACTCAGGGTGCTGGGTGCTCAGTACTCAGGGTGCTGGGTGCTCAGTGCTCGGCGTGCTGGGTGCTCAGTGCTCGGGGTGCTCGGTGCTCAGTACTCAGGGTGCTGGGTGCTCAGTGCTCGGGGTGCTCAGTACTCAGGGTGCTGTTTGTTCAGTGCTCAGGGTGCTGGGTGCTCAGTACTCAGGGTGCTCGGTGCTTAGTACTCAGGGTGCTGGGTGCTCAGTACTCCGGGTGTGGGTGCTCAGTGCTCGGGGTGCTCAGTGCTCAGTGCTCAAGGTGCTGGGTGCTCAGTACTCAGGGTGATCATTGCTCAGGGTGCTGGGTGCTCAGTACTCAGGGTGCTGGGTGCTCAGTACTCAGGGTGCTCAGTGCTCAGTACTCAGGGTGCTCAGTGCTCAGTACTAAGGGTGCTCAGTGCTCAGGGTGCTGGGTGCTCAGTGTTCGGTGTGCTCGGTGCTCAGTACTCAGGGTGCTGGGTGCTCAGTGCTCATGGTGCTGGGTGCTCAGTGCTCAGGGTGCTGGTTGCTCAGTGCTCAGGGAGCTGGGTGCTCAGTACTCAGGGTTTTCGGTGCTCAGTACTCCGGGTGCTCAGTGCTCAGTACTCAGGGTGCTGGGTGCTCAGTGCTCAGGGTGCTGGGTGCTCAGTACTCAGGGTGCTGGGTGCTCGGTGCTCAGTACGCTGGGTGCTCAGTACTCAGGTTTCTGGGTACTCAGTACTCAGGGTGCTGGGTGCTCAGTACTCAGGGTGCTCGGTGCTCAGTACTCAGGGTGCTGGGTGCTCATTGCTCAGGGTGCTGGGTGCTCAGTACTCAGGGTGCTGGGTGCTCAGTGCTCGGGGTGCTCGGTGCTCAGTACGCTGGGTGCTCAGTACTCAGGGTGATGGGTGCTCAGTACTCAGGGTGCTGTGCGCTCAGTACTCAGGGTGCTGGGTGCTTAGTACTCAGGGTGCTGGGTGCTTAGTACTCAGGGTGCTGGGTGCTCAGTGCTCCGGGTGCTCGGTGCTCAGTGCTCCGGGTGCTCGGTGCTCAGTACTCAGGGTGCTGGGTGCTCAGTGCTCGGGGTGCTCGGTGCTCAGTACTCAGGGTGCTGGGTGCTCAGTGCTCGGGGTGCTGGGTGCTCAGTACTCAGGGTGCTGGGTGCTCAGTGCTCCGGGTGCTCGGTGCTCAGTGCTCCGGGTGCTCGGTGCTCAGTACTCAGGGTGCTGGGTGCTCAGTGCTCGGGGTGCTCGGTGCTCAGTACTCAGGGTGCTGGGTGCTCAGTGCTCAGGGTGCTGGGTGCTCAGTTCTAGGGGTGCTGGGTGCTCAGTACTCAGGGTGCTGCGTGCTCAGTACTCCGGGTGCTGGGTGCTCAGTGCAAGGGGTGCTGGGTGCTCAGTCATCAGGGTGCTGGGTGCTCAGTACTCAGTGCTCAGGATGCTGGGTGCTCAGTACTCAGGGTGCTGGGTGGTCAGTGCTCGGGGTGCTCAGTACTCAGTGCTCAGGATGCTGGGTGCTCAGTACTCAGGGTGCTGGGTGCTCAGTTGTCAGGGTGCTGGGTGCACAGTGCTCGGGGTGCTCTGTGCTCAGTGCTCGGGGTGCTGGGTGCTCAGTGTTCGGGGTGCTGGGTGCTCAGTGCTTGGGGTGCTGGGTGATCAGTACTCAGGGTGCTCGGTGCTCAGTGCTCGGGGTGCTGGGTGCTCAGTACTCGGGGTGCTGGGTGCTCAGTGCTCAGGGTGCTGGGTCTCAGTGCTCGGGGTACTGGGTACTCAGTGCTCAGTACACAGGGTGCTGAGTGCTCAGTGCTCGGGGTGCTGGGTGCTCAGTGCTCAGTACTCAGGGTGCTCAGTGCTCAGTACTCAGCGTGCTGGGTGCTCAGTGCTCAGGGTGCTTGGTGCTCAGTACTCAGGGTGCTGTGTGCTTAGTACTTAGGGTGCTCGGTCCTCAGTGCTCAGGGTGCTGGGTGCTCAGTACTCAGGGTGCTGAGTGCTCAGTGCTCAGGGTGCTCAGTGCTCAGCACGCGGTGCTTGGATGCTGAGTGCTCGGGGTGCTCTGTGCTCAGTGCTCGGGGTGCTCAGTTCTCGGGGTGCTGGGTGCTCAGTGCTCAGTACTCAGGGTGCTGGGTGCTCAGTGCTCGGGGTGCTGGATGCTCAGTACTCAGGCTGCTGGGTGCTCAGTGCTCAGGGTGCTGGGTGCTCAGTACTCAGGGTGCTGGGTGCTCAGTGCTCAGGGTGCTGGGTGCTCAGTACTCAGGGGGCTGGGTCCTCAGTGCTCAGGGTGCTGGGTGCTCAGTGCTCGGGGTGCTCAGTACTCAGGGTGCTGTGTGTTCAGTGCTCAGGGTACTGGGTGCTCAGTACTCAGGGTGCTCGGTGCTTAGTACTCAGGGTGCTGGGTGCTTAGTACTCCGGGTGCTGGGTGCTCAGTGCTCGGGGTGCTCGGTGCTCAGTGCTCAGGGTGCTGGGTGCTCAGTACTCAGGGTGCTCATTGCTCAGGGTGCTGGGTGCTCAGTACTCAGGGTGCTGGGTGCCCAGTACTCAGGGTGCTCAGTGCTCAGTACTCAGGGTGCTGGCGGCTCAGTACTCGGGGTGCTGGGTGCTCAGTACTCAGGGTGCTGGGTGCTCAGTACTCAGGGTGCTGGGTGCTCAGTACTCGGGTGCTAGGTTCTCAGTACTCGGGTGCTGGGTGCTCAGTGCACAGGGTGCTGGGTTCTCAGTGCTCATGGTGCTCGGTGCTTAATACTCAGGGTGTTCGGTGCTCAGGGTCCTGGGTGCTCAGTGCTCGCGGTGCTGGGTGCTCAGTGCTCGGGGTGCTGGCTGCTCAGTGCTCAGGGTGCTGGGTGCTCAGTACTCAGGGTGCTCGGTGCTCAGTACTCAGGGTGCTGGGTGCTCAGTGCTCAGGGTGCTGGGTGCTCAGTACTCAGGGTGCTGGGTGCTCAGTACTCAGTGTGCTCGGTGCTCAGTACTCAGGGTGCTCAGTGCTCGGGGTGCTGGGTGCTCATTAATCAGGGTGCTGGGTGCTCAGTACTCAGGGTGCTCAGTGCTTGGGGTGCTGGGTGCTCAGTACACAGGGTGCTCAGTGCTTGGGGTGCTGGGTGCTCAGTACTCAGGGTGCTGGGTGCTCAGTGCTCAGGGTGCTGGGTGCTCAGTACTCAGGGTGCTGGGTGCTCAATAATCAGGGTGCTGGGTGCTCAGTGCTCGGGGTGCTGGGTGCTCAGTGCTCGGGGTGCTGGGTGCTCAGTGGTCGGGGTGCTGGTTGCTCAGTGCTCGGCGTGCTGGGTGCTCAGTGCTCGGGGTGCTGGGTGCTCAGTGTTCTGGTTGCTGGGTGCTCAGTGCTCGGGGTGCTCGGTGCTCAGTGCTCGGGGTGCTGGGTGTTCAGTACTCGGGGTGCTCGGTGCTCAGTACTCAGTGTGCTGGGTGCTCAGTACTCAGGGTGCTCAGTGCTCAGTACTCAGGGTGCTCAGTGCTCAGTACTCAGGGAGCTCAGTGCTCAGGGCGCTGGGTGGTCAGTGCTCGGGGTGCTTCGTGCTCAGTCCTCAGGGTGCTGGGTGCTCAGTGCTCAGGGTGCTCGGTGCTCAATGATCAGGGTGCTGGGTAGTCAGTACTCAGGGTGCTGGGTGCTCAGTGCTCAGTACTCAGCGTGCTGGGTGCTCAGTGCTCAGTGCTCAGGGTGCTCAGTGCTCAGGGTGCTGGGTGCTCAGTGCTCAGTGCTCAGGGTGCTGGGTGCTCAGTGCTCAGTGCTCAGGGTGCTCAGTGCTCAGGGTGCTGGGTGCTCAGTGCTCAGTGCTCAGGGTGCTGGGTGCTCAGTGCTCAGTGCTCAGGGTGCTGGGTGTTCAGTACTCAGGGTGCTGGGTGCTCAGTACTCAGTGTGCTGGGTGCTCAGTGCTCAGGCTGCTGGGTGCTCAGTGCTCAGGGTGCTGGGTGCCCAGTGCTCAGTGCTCAGGGTGCTGGGTGCTCAGTGCTCAGTGCTCAGGGTGCTGGGTGTTCAGTACTCAGGGTGCTGGGTGCTCAGTGCTCAGGGTGCTGGGTCCTCAGTGCTCAGTGCTCTGGGGGCTGGGTGCTCAGTGCTCAGTACTCAGGGTGCTGGGTGCTCAGTACTCAGGGTGCTGGAGGCTCAGTGCTCGGGGTGCTGGGTGCTCAGTACTCAGGGTGCTGCGTGCTCAGTACTCCGGCTGCTGGGTGCTCAGTGCAAGGGGTGCTGGGTGCTCAGTTCTCTGGGTGCTCAGTGCTCAGTACTCAGGTTGCTGGGTGCTCAGTACTCAGGGTGCTGGGTGCTCAGTACTCAGGGTGCTGGGTGCTCAGTGCTCGGGGTGCTCAGTACTCAGTGCTCAGGACGCTGAGTGCTCAGTACTCAGGGTGCTGGGTGCTCAGTGCTCGGGGTGCTGGGTGCTCAGTTCTCTGGGTGCTCAGTGCTCAGTACTCAGGTTGCTGGGTGCTCAGTACTCAGGGTGCTGGGTGCTCAGTACTCAGGGAGCTCAGTGCTCGGGGTGCTGGGTGCTCAGTACTCAGGGTGCTGGGTGCTCAGTACTCAGGGTGCTAAGTACTCAGGGTGCTGGGTGCTCAGTGCTCGGGGTGCTGGGTGCTCAGTACTCAGGGTGCTGGGTGCTCAGTGTTCAGGGTGCTGGGTGCTCAGTGCTCGGGGTGCTGGGTGCTCATTCTCAGGGTGCTGGGTGCTCAGTACTCAGGGTGCTGGGTGCTCAGTGCTCGGGGTGCTCGGTGCTCAGTACACAGGGTGCTGGGTGCTCAGTTCTCGGGGCTGCTGGCTGCTCAGTACTCAGGGTGCTGGGTGCTCAGTGCTCAGTACTCAGCGTGCTGGGTGCTCAGTGCTCAGAGTGTTGGGTGCTCAGTACTCAGGTTGCTGGGTGCTCAGTGCTCAGTGCTCAGGGTGCTCAGTGCTCAGGGTGCTGGGTGCTCATGGTGCTGGGTGCTCAGTGCTCGGGGTGCTCGTTGCTCAGTGCTCAGGGAGCTGGGTGCTCAGTGCTCAGTGCTCAGGGTGGTGGGTGCTCAGTGCTCAGTGCTCAGGGTGCTGGGTGTTCAGTACTCAGGGTGCTGGGTGCTCAGTACTCAGTGTGCGGGGTGCTCAGTGCTCAGGGTGCTGGGTGCTCAGTGCTCAGGGAGCTGGGTGCTCAGTACTCAGGGTGCTGGGTGCTCAGTGCTCGGGATGCTGGGTGCTCAGTGCTCAGGGTGCTGGGTCCCCTGTGATCAGTGCTCAGGGTGCTGGGTGCTCAGTGCTCAGTGCTCAGGGTGTTGGGTGTTCAGTACTCAGGGTGCTGGGTGCTCAGTGCTCAGGGTGCTGGTTCCTCAGTGCTCAGTGCTCAGGGGGCTGGGTGCTCAGTGCTCAGTACTCAGGGTGCTGGGTGCTCAGTACTCAGGGTGCTGGGTGCTCAGTACTCAGGGAGCTCAGTGCTCGGGGTGCAGGGTGCTCAGTACTCAGGGTGCTGGGTGCTCAGTACTCAGGGTGCTCAGTACTCAGGGTGCTGGGTGCTCAGTGCTCGGGGTGCTGGGTGCTCAGTACTCAGGGTGCTGGGTGCTCAGTGCTCATGGTGCTGGGTGCTCAGTGCTCGGGGTGCTGGGTGCTCAATCTCGGGGTGCTGGGTGCTCAGTACTCAGGGTGCTGGGTGCTCAGTGCTCGGGGTGCTCGGTGCTCAGTACACAGGGTGCTGGGTGCTCAGTGCTCGGGGTGCTGGGTGCACAGTACTCAGGGTGCTGGGTGCTCAGTGCTCAGTACTCAGCGTGCTGGGTGCTCAGGGCTCAGAGTGTTGGGTGCTAAGTACTCAGGGGGCTGGGTGCTCAGTGCTCAGTGCTCAGGGTGCTCAGTGCTCAGGGTGCTGGCTGCTCAGGGTGCTGGGTGCTCAGTGCTCGGGGTGCTGGGTGCTCAGTGCTCAGGGTGCTGGGTGCTCAGTGCTCAGTGCTCAGGGTGCTGGGTGCTCAGTACTCAGGGTGCTGGGTGCTCAGTACTCAGGGTGCTGGGTGCTCAGTGCTCAGTGCTCAGGGTGCTCAGTGCTCAGGGTGCTGGGTGCTCAGGGTGCTGGGTGCTCAGTGCTCGGGGTGCTCGGTCCTCAGTGCTCAGGGTGCTGGGTGCTCAGTGCTCAGTGCTCAGGGTGGTGGGTGCTGAGTGCTCAGTGCTCAGGATGCTGGGTGTTCAGTACTCAGGGTGCTGGGGGCTCAGTACTCAGTGTGCTGGGTGCTCAGTGCTCAGGGTGCTGGGTGCTCAGTGCTCAGGGTGCTGGGTGCTCAGTACTCAGGGTGCTGGGTGCTCAGTGCTCGGGGTGCTGGGTGCTCAGTGCTCAGGGTGCTGGGTGCCCAGTGCTCAGTGCTCAGGGTGCTGGGTGCTCAGTGCTCAGTGCTCAGGGTGCTGTGTGTTCAGTACTCAGGGTGCTGGGTGCTCAGTGCTCAGGGTGCTGGGTCCTCAGTGCTCAGTGCTCAGGGGGCTTGGTGCTCAGTGCTCAGTACTCAGGGTGCTGGGTGCTCAGTACTCAGGGTGCTGGGTGCTCAGTGCTCGGGGTGCTGGGTGCTCAGTACTCAGGGTGCTGGGTGCTCAGTGCTCATGGTGCAGGGTGCTCAGTGCTCGGGGTGCTCGGTGCTCAGTACTCAGGGTGCTCAGTACTCAGGGTGCTGGGTGCTCAGTGCTCGGGGTGCTGGGTGCTCAATCTCAGGGTGCTGGTTGCTCAGTACTCAGGGTGCTGGGTTCTCAGTGCTCGGGGTGCAGGGTGCTCAGTACTCAGGGTGCTGGGTGCTCAGTACTCAGGGTGCTCAGTACTCAGGGTGCTGGGTGCTCAGTGCTCGGGGTGCTGGGTGCTCAGTACTCAGGGTGCTGGGTGCTCAGTGCTCATGGTGCAGGGTGCTCAGTGCTCGGGGTGCTCGGTGCTCAGTACTCAGGGTGCTCAGTACTCAGGGTGCTGGGTGCTCAGTGCTCGGGGTGCTGGGTGCTCAATCTCAGGGTGCTGGGTGCTCAGTACTCAGGGTGCTGGGTTCTCAGTGCTCGGGGTGCTCGGTGCTCAGTACACAGGGTGCTGGGTACTCAGTGCTCGGGGTGCTGGGTGCACAGTACTAGGGTGCTGGGTGCTCAGTGCTCGGGGTGCTCGGTTCTCAGTACTCAGAGTGCTGGGTGCTCAGTGCTCGGGGTGCTGGGTGCTCAGTGCTCAGGGTGCTGGGAGCTCAGTACTCAGGGTGCTGGGTGCTAAGTGCTCGGGGTGCTGGGTGCACAGTACTCAGCGTGCTGCGTGCTCAGTTCTCAGGGTGCTGGGTGCTCAGTGCTCCGGGTGCTCGGTGCTCAGTACTCAGGGTGCTGGGTGCTCAGTGCTCGGGGTGCTCGGTGCTCAGTACTCAGGGTGCTGGGTGCTCAGTGCTCGGGGTGCTTGGTGCTCAGTGCTCGGGGTGCTCGGTGCTCAGTACTCAGGGTGCTGGGTGCTCAGTGCTCGGGGTGCTGGGTGCTCAGTACTCAGGGTCCTGGGTGCTCAGTGCTCAGGGTGCTGGGTGCTCAGTTCTAGGGGTGCTGGGTGCTCAGTACTCAGGGTGCTGCGTGCTCAGTACTCCGGGTGCTGTGTGCTCAGTGCAAGGGTGCTGGGTGCTCAGGGTGCTGGGTGCTCAGTACTCAGTGCTCAGGATGCTGGGTGCTCAGTACTCAGGGTGATGGGTGGTCAGTGCTCGGGGTGCTCAGTACTCAGTGCTCAGGATGCTGGGTGCTCAGTACTCAGGGTGCTGGGTGCTCAGTTCTCAGGGTGCTGGGTGCACAGTGCTCGGGGTGCTCTGTGCTCAGTGCTTGGGGTGCTGGGTGCTCAGTGCTCAGTACTCAGGGTGCTGGGTGCTCAGTGCTCGGGGTGCTGGGTGGTCAGTGCTCAGTACTCAGGGTGCTGGGTGCTCAGTGCTCGGGGTGCTTGATGCTCAGTACTCAGGGTGCTGGGTGCTCAGTGCTCAGTACACAGGGTGCTGGGTGCTCAGTGCTCGGGGTGCTGGGTGCTCAGTGCTCAGTACTCAGGGTGCTGGGTGCTCAGTGCTCGGGGTGCTTGATGCTCAGTACTCAGGGTGCTGGGTGCTCAGTGCTCAGGGTGCTGGGTGCTCAGTACTCAGGGTGCTGGGTGCTCAGTACTCAGTATCCTGGGTGCTCAGTGCTCGGGGTGCTCAGTACTCAGGGTGCTGTGTGTTCAGTGCTCAGGGTACTGGGTGCTCAGTACTCAGGGTGCTCAGTGCTCGGGGTGCTTGATGCTCAGTACTCAGGGTGCTGGGTGCTCAGTGCTCAGGGTGCTGGGTGCTCAGTACTCAGGGTGCTGGGTGCTCAGTACTCAGGGTGCTGGGTGCTCAGTACTCAGTATCCTGGGTGCTCAGTGCTCGGGGTGCTCAGTACTCAGGGTGCTGTGTGTTCAGTGCTCAGGGTACTGGGTGCTCAGTACTCAGGGTGCTCAGTGCTCGGGGTGCTTGATGCTCAGTACTCAGGGTACTGGGTGCTCAGTACTCAGGGTGCTCAGTGCTTGGGGTGCTGGGTGCGCAGTACTCAGGGTGTTGGGTGCTCAGTACTCAGGGTGCTCAGTGCTTGGGGTGCTGGGTGCTCAGTACTCAGGGTGCTCAGTGCTTGGGGTGTTGGGTGCTCAGTACTCAGGGTGCTGGGTGCTCAGTGCTCATGGTGCTAGGTGCTCAGTACTCAGGGTGCTGGGTGCTCATTACTCAGGGTGCTAGGTGCTCAGTGTTCGGGGTGCTGGGTGCTCAGGGCTCGGGGTGCTGGGGGCTCAGTGCTCGGGGCCCTGGTGCTCAGTGCTCAGGGTGCTCGGTGCTCAGTGCTCAGGGTGCGGGGTGCTCAGTACTCAGGGTGCTGGGTGCTCAGTGCTCGGGGTGCTGGGTGCTCAGTACTCAGGGTGCTGGGTGCTCAGTGCTCAGGGTGCTGGGTGCTCAGTGCTCAGGGTGCTCGGTGCTTAGTACTCGGGGTGCTGGGTGCTCAGTACTCAGGGTTCTGGGTGCTCAGTGCTCAGGGTGCTGGGTGCTCAGTGCTCAGGGTGCTGGGTGCTCAGTACTCAGGGTGCTGGGTGCTCAGTACTCAGGGTGCTGGGTGCTCAGTTCTCAGGGTGCTGGGTGTTCAGTGCTCGGGGTGCTGGGTGCTCAGTGCTCGGGGTGCTCGGTGCTCAGTGCTCAAGTTGCTGGGTGCTCAGTACTCAGGGTGATCATTGCTCAGGATGCTGGGTGCACAGTGCTCGGGGTGCTGGGTACTCCGTGCTCAGTACACAGGGTGCTGGGTGCTCAGTGCTCGGGGTCCTGGGTGCTCAGTGCTCAGTACTCAGGGTGCTGGGTGCTCAGTGCTCGGGGTGCTTGATGCTCAGTACTCAGGGTGCTGGGTGCTCAGTGCTCAGGGTGCTGGGTGCTCAGTACTCAGGGTGCTGGGTGCTCAGTACTCAGTATGCTGGGTGCTCAGTGCTCAGGATGCTGGGTGCTCAGTACTCAGGGTGCTGGGTGCTCAGTTCTCAGGGTGCTGGGTGCACAGTGCTCGGGGTGCTCTGTGCTCAGTGCTTGGGGTGCTGGGTGCTCAGTGCTCAGTACTCAGGGTGCTGGGTGCTCAGTGCTCGGGGTGCTGGGTGGTCAGTGCTCAGTACTCAGGGTGCTGGGTGCTCAGTGCTCGGGGTGCTTGATGCTCAGTACTCAGGGTGCTGGGTGCTCAGTGCTCAGTACACAGGGTGCTGGGTGCTCAGTGCTCGGGGTGCTGGGTGCTCAGTGCTCAGTACTCAGGGTGCTGGGTGCTCAGTGCTCGGGGTGCTTGATGCTCAGTACTCAGGGTGCTGGGTGCTCAGTGCTCAGGGTGCTGGGTGCTCAGTACTCAGGGTGCTGGGTGCTCAGTACTCAGTATCCTGGGTGCTCAGTGCTCGGGGTGCTCAGTACTCAGGGTGCTGTGTGTTCAGTGCTCAGGGTACTGGGTGCTCAGTACTCAGGGTGCTCAGTGCTCGGGGTGCTTGATGCTCAGTACTCAGGGTGCTGGGTGCTCAGTGCTCAGGGTGCTGGGTGCTCAGTACTCAGGGTGCTGGGTGCTCAGTACTCAGGGTGCTGGGTGCTCAGTACTCAGTATCCTGGGTGCTCAGTGCTCGGGGTGCTCAGTACTCAGGGTGCTGTGTGTTCAGTGCTCAGGGTACTGGGTGCTCAGTACTCAGGGTGCTCAGTGCTCGGGGTGCTTGATGCTCAGTACTCAGGGTACTGGGTGCTCAGTACTCAGGGTGCTCAGTGCTTGGGGTGCTGGGTGCGCAGTACTCAGGGTGTTGGGTGCTCAGTACTCAGGGTGCTCAGTGCTTGGGGTGCTGGGTGCTCAGTACTCAGGGTGCTCAGTGCTTGGGGTGTTGGGTGCTCAGTACTCAGGGTGCTGGGTGCTCAGTGCTCATGGTGCTAGGTGCTCAGTACTCAGGGTGCTGGGTGCTCATTACTCAGGGTGCTAGGTGCTCAGTGTTCGGGGTGCTGGGTGCTCAGGGCTCGGGGTGCTGGGGGCTCAGTGCTCGGGGCCCTGGTGCTCAGTGCTCAGGGTGCTCGGTGCTCAGTGCTCAGGGTGCGGGGTGCTCAGTACTCAGGGTGCTGGGTGCTCAGTGCTCGGGGTGCTGGGTGCTCAGTACTCAGGGTGCTGGGTGCTCAGTGCTCAGGGTGCTGGGTGCTCAGTGCTCAGGGTGCTCGGTGCTTAGTACTCGGGGTGCTGGGTGCTCAGTACTCAGGGTTCTGGGTGCTCAGTGCTCAGGGTGCTGGGTGCTCAGTGCTCAGGGTGCTGGGTGCTCAGTACTCAGGGTGCTGGGTGCTCAGTACTCAGGGTGCTGGGTGCTCAGTTCTCAGGGTGCTGGGTGTTCAGTGCTCGGGGTGCTGGGTGCTCAGTGCTCGGGGTGCTCGGTGCTCAGTGCTCAAGTTGCTGGGTGCTCAGTACTCAGGGTGATCATTGCTCAGGATGCTGGGTGCACAGTGCTCGGGGTGCTGGGTACTCCGTGCTCAGTACACAGGGTGCTGGGTGCTCAGTGCTCGGGGTCCTGGGTGCTCAGTGCTCAGTACTCAGGGTGCTGGGTGCTCAGTGCTCGGGGTGCTTGATGCTCAGTACTCAGGGTGCTGGGTGCTCAGTGCTCAGGGTGCTGGGTGCTCAGTACTCAGGGTGCTGGGTGCTCAGTACTCAGTATGCTGGGTGCTCAGTGCTCGGGGTGCTCAGTACTCAGGGTGCTGTGTGTTCAGTGCTCAGGGTACTGGGTGCTCAGTACTCAGGGTGCTCAGTGCTTGGGGTGCTGGGTGCGCAGTACTCAGGGTGTTGGGTGCTCAGTACTCAGGGTGCTCAGTGCTTGGGGTGCTGGGTGCTCAGTACTCAGGGTGCTCAGTGCTTGGGGTGTTGGGTGCTCAGTACTCAGGGTGCTGAGTGCTCATTACTCAGGGTGCTAGGTGCTCAGTGTTCGGGGTGCTGGGTGCTCAGTGCTCGGGGTGCTGGGTGCTCAGTACTCGGGGTGCTCGGTGCTCAGTACGTTGGGTGCTCACTAATCAGGGTGCTGGGTGCTCAGTGCTCAGGGTGCTGGGTGCTCAGTGCTCAGGGTGCTGGGTGCTCAGTGCTCAGGGTGCTGGGTGCTCAGTACTCAGGGTGCTGGTTGCGCAGTGCTCAGGGTGCTGGGTGCTCAGTGCTCAGGGTGCTGGGTGCTCAGTGCTCAGGGTGCTGGGTGCTCAGTGCTCGGGGCGCTGGGTGCTCAGTGCTCGGGGTGCTGGGTGCTCAGTACTCAGGGTGCTGCGTGCTCAGTACTCAGGGTGCTGGGTGATCAGCATTCGGGTGCTGGGTGCTCAGTGCTCAGAGTGCTGGGTGCTCAGTGCTTGGGGTGCTGGGTGCTCAGTGCTCAGTACTCAGGGTGCTGGGTGCTCAGTGCTCTTGGTGCTGGGTGCACAGTGCTCAGTACTCAGGGTGCTGGGTGCTCAGTGCTCAGGGTGCTGGGTGCTCAGTGCTCAGGGTGCTGGGTGCTCAGTGCTCAGGGTGCTGGGTGCTCAGTGCTCAGGGTGCTGGGTACTCAGTGCTCGGGGTGCTGGGTGCTCAGTACTCAGGGTGCTGGGTGCTCAGTGCTCAGGGTGCTGGGTGCTCAGTGCTCAGGGTGCTGGGTGCTCAGTACTCAGTGTGCTGGGAGCTCAGTGCTCGGGGTGCTCGGTGCTCAGTACTCAGGGTGCTGTGTGCTCAGTACTCAGGGTGCTGGGTGCTTAGTACTTAGGGTGCTGGGTGCTTAGTACTCAGGGTGCTGGCTGCTCAGTGCTCAGGGTGCTCGGTGCTCAGTGCTCGGGGTGCTGGGTGCTCAGTACTCAGGGTGGTCAGTGCTCAGTGCTCTGGGTGCTGGGTGCTCTGTGCTCGGAGTGCTGGGTGCTCATTTCTCAGGGTGCTGTGTGTTCAGTGTTCAGGGTACTGGGTGCTCAGTACTCAGGGTGCTCAGTGCTTGGGGTGCTGGGTGCGCAGTACTCAGGGTGTTGGGTGCTCAGTACTCAGGGTGCTCAGTGCTTGGGGTGCTGGGTGCTCAGTACTCAGGGTGCTCAGTGCTTGGGGTGTTGGGTGCTCAGTACTAAGGGTGCTGGGTGCTCAGTGCTCAGGATGCTGGGTGCTCAGTACTCAGGGTGCTGGGTGCTCATTACTCAGGGTGCTAGGTGCTCAGTGTTCGGGGTGCTGGGTGCTCAGGGCTCGGGGTGCTGGGTGCTCAGTGCTCGGGGCCCTGGTGCTCAGTGCTCAGGGTGCTCGGGGCTCAGTGCTCAGGGTGCGGGGTGCTCAGTACTCATGGTGCTGGGTGCTCAGTGCTCGGGGTGCTGGGTGCTCAGTACTCAGGGTGCTGGGTGCTCAGTGCTCAGGGTGCTGGGTGCTCAGTGCTCAGGGTGCTCGGTGCTTAGTACTCGGGGTGCTGGGTTCTCAGTACTCAGGGTTCTGGGTGCTCAGTGCTCAGGGTGCTGGGTGCTCAGTGCTCAGGGTGCTGGGTGCTCAGTACTCAGGGTGCTGGGTGCTCAGTACTCAGGGTGCTGGGTGCTCAGTTCTCAGGGTGCTGGGTGCGCAGTGCTCGGGGTGCTGGGTGCTCAGTGCTCGGGGTGCTCGGTGCTCAGTGCTCAAGGTGCTGGGTGCTCAGTACTCAGGGTGATCATTGCTCAGGATGCTGGGTGCACAGTGCTCGGGGTGCTGGGTACTCCGTGCTCAGTACACAGGGTGCTGGGTGCTCAGTGCTCGGGGTCCTGGGTGCTCAGTGCTCAGTACTCAGGGTGCTGGGTGCTCAGTGCTCGGGGTGCTTGATGCTCAGTACTCAGGGTGCTGGGTGCTCAGTGCTCAGGGTGCTGGGTGCTCAGTACTCAGGGTGCTGGGTGCTCAGTACTCAGTATGCTGGGTGCTCAGTGCTCGGGGTGCTCAGTACTCAGGGTGCTGTGTGTTCAGTGCTCAGGGTACTGGGTGCTCAGTACTCAGGGTGCTCAGTGCTTGGGGTGCTGGGTGCGCAGTACTCAGGGTGTTGGGTGCTCAGTACTCAGGGTGCTCAGTGCTTGGGGTGCTGGGTGCTCAGTACTCAGGGTGCTCAGTGCTTGGGGTGTTGGGTGCTCAGTACTCAGGGTGCTGGGTGCTCAGTGCTCAGGGTGCTGGGTGCTCAGTACTCAGGGTGCTGGGTGCTCATTACTCAGGGTGCTAGGTGCTCAGTGTTCGGGGTGCTGGGTGCTCAGTGCTCGGGGTGCTGGGTGCTCAGTACTCGGGGTGCTCGGTGCTCAGTACGTTGGGTGCTCACTAATCAGGGTGCTGGGTGCGCAGTGCTCAGGGTGCTGGGTGCTCAGTGCTCAGGGTGCTGGGTGCTCAGTGCTCGGGGTGCTCGGTGCTCAGTACGTTGGGTGCTCACTACTCAGGGTGCTGGGTGCTCAGTGCTCAGGGTGCTGGGTGCTGAGTGCTCAGGGTGCTGGGTGCTCAGTGCTCAGGGTGCTGGGTGCTCAGTACTCAGGGTGCTGGGTGCGCAGTGCTCGGGGTGATGGGTGCTCAGTGCTCAGGGTGCTGGGTGCTCAGTGCTCAGGGTGCTGGGTGCTCAGTGTTCGGGGTGCTGGGTGCTCAGTACTCAGGGTGCTGGGTGCTCAGTACTCAGGGTGCTGGGTGATCAGTACTCGGGTGCTGGGTGCTCAGTGCTCAGAGTGCTGGCTGCTCAGTGCTTGGGGTGCTGGGTGCTCAGTGCTCAGTACTCAGGGTGCTGGGTGCTCAGTGCTCTTGGTGCTGGGTTCACAGTGCTCAGTACTCAGGGTGCTGGGTGCTCAGTGCTCAGGGTGCTGGGTGCTCAGTGCTCAGGGTGCTGGGTGCTCAGTGCTCAGGGTGCTGGGTGCTCAGTGCTCAGGGTGCTGGGTACTCAGTGCTCGGGGTGCTGGGTGCTCAGTACTCAGGGTGCTGGGTGCTCAGTGCTCAGGGTGCTGGGTGCTCAGTGCTCAGGGTGCTGGGTGCTCAGTACTCAGTGTGCTGGGTGCTCAGTGCTCGGGGTGCTCGGTGCTCAGTACTCAGGGTGCTGTGTGCTCAGTACTCAGGGTGCTGGGTGCTTAGTACTTAGGGTGCTGGGTGCTTAGTACTCAGGGTGCTGGCTGCTCAGTGCTCAGGGTGCTCGGTGCTCAGTGCTCGGGGTGCTGGGTGCTCAGTACTCAGGGTGGTCAGTGCTCAGTGCTCTGGTTGCTGGGTGCTCTGTGCTCGGAGTGCTGGGTGCTCATTTCTCAGGGTGCTGGGTGCTCAGTACTCAGGGTGCTCAGTGCTCAGTGCTCGGGGTGCTGGGTGCTCAGTGCTCGGGGTGCTGGGTGCTCAGTGCTCAGGGTGCTGGGTGCTCAGTGCTCAGGGTTCTGGGTGCTCAGTGCTCGGGGCGCTGGGTACTCAGTGCTCGGGGTGCTCGGAGCTCAGTACTCAGTGTGCTGGGTGCTCAGTGCTCGGGGTGCTCGGTGCTCAGTACTCAGGGTGCTGGGTGCTCAGTGCTCGGGGTGCTCGGTGCTCAGTACGTTGGGTGCTCACTACTCAGGGTGCTGGGTGCTCAGTGCTCAGGGTGCTGGGTGCTGAGTGCTCGGGGTGCTGGGTGATCAGTGCTCAGGGTGCTGGGTGATCAGTACTCAGGGTGCTGGGTGCGCAGTGCTCGGGGTGCTGGGTGCTCAGTGCTCAGGGTGCTGGGTGCTCAGTGCTCAGGGTGCTGGGTGCTCAGTACTCGGGGTGCTGTGTGCTTAGTGCTCAGTGCTCAGGGTGCTGGGTGCTCAGTGCTTGGGGTGCTGGGTGCTCAGTGCTCAGTACTCAGGGTGCTGGGGGCTCAGTGCTTGGGGTGCTGGGTGCTTAGTGCTCAGTACTCAGGGTGCTGGGTGCTCAGTGCTCGGGGTGCTTGATGCTCAGTACTCAGGGTGCTGGGTGCTCAGTGCTCAGTACACAGGGTGCTGGGTGCTCAGTGCTCGGGGTGCTGGGTGCTCAGTGCTCAGTACTCAGGGTGCTGGGTGCTCAGTGCTCGGGGTGCTTGATGCTCAGTACTCAGGGTGCTGGGTGCTCAGTGCTCAGGGTGCTGGGTGCTCAGTACTCAGGGTGCTGGGTGCTCAGTACTCAGTATGCTGGGTGCTCAGTGCTCGGGGTGCTCAGTACTCAGGGTGCTGTGTGTTCAGTGCTCAGGGTACTGGGTGCTCAGTACTCAGGGTGCTCAGTGCTCGGGGTGCTTGATGCTCAGTACTCAGGGTGCTGGGTGCTCAGTGCTCAGGGTGCTGGGTGCTCAGTACTCAGGGTGCTGGGTGCTCAGTTCTCAGTATGCTGGGTGCTCAGTGCTCGGGGTGCTCAGTACTCAGGGTGCTGTGTGTTCAGTGCTCAGGGTACTGGGTGCTCAGTACTCAGGGTGCTCAGTGCTTGGGGTGCTGGGTGCGCAGTACTCAGGGTGTTGGGTGCTCAGTACTCAGGGTGCTCAGTGCTTGGGGTGCTGGGTGCTCAGTACTCAGGGTGCTCAGTGCTTGGGGTGTTGGGTGCTCAGTACTCAGGGTGCTGGGTGCTCAGTGCTCAGGGTGCTGGGTGCTCAGTGCTCAGGGTGCTGGGTGCTCAGTACTCAGGGTGCTGGGTGCTCATTACTCAGGGTGCTAGGTGCTCAGTGTTCGGGGTGCTGGGTGCTCAGGGCTCGGGGTGCTGGGTGCTCAGTGCTCGGGGCCCTGGTGCTCAGTGCTCAGGGTGCTCGGTGCTCAGTGCTCAGGGTGCGGGGTGCTCAGTACTCAGGGTGCTGGGTGCTCAGTGCTCGGGGTGCTGGGTGCTCAGTACTCAGGGTGCTGGGTGCTCAGTGCTCAGGGTGCTGGGTGCTCAGTGCTCAGGGTGCTCGGTGCTTAGTACTCGGGGTGCTGGGTGCTCAGTACTCAGGGTTCTGGGTGCTCAGTGCTCAGGGTGCTGGGTGCTCAGTGCTCAGGGTGCTGGGTGCTCAGTACTCAGGGTGCTGGGTGCTCAGTACTCAGGGTGCTGGGTGCTCAGTTCTCAGGGTGCTGGGTGCTCAGTGCTCGGGGTGCTGGGTGCTCAGTGCTCGGGGTGCTCGGTGCTCAGTGCTCAAGGTGCTGGGTGCTCAGTACTCAGGGTGATCATTGCTCAGGATGCTGGGTGCACAGTGCTCGGGGTGCTGGGTACTCCGTGCTCCGTACACAGGGTGCTGGGTGCTCAGTGCTCGGGGTCCTGGGTGCTCAGTGCTCAGTACTCAGGGTGATGGGTGCTCAGTGCTCGGGGTGCTTGATGCTCAGTACTCAGGGTGCTGGGTGCTCAGTGCTCAGGGTGCTGGGTGCTCAGTACTCAGGGTGCTGGGTGCTCAGTACTCAGTATGCTGGGTGCTCAGTGCTCGGGGTGCTCAGTACTCAGGGTGCTGTGTGTTCAGTGCTCAGGGTACTGGGTGCTCAGTACTCAGGGTGCTCAGTGCTTGGGGTGCTGGGTGCGCAGTACTCAGGGTGTTGGGTGCTCAGTACTCAGGGTGCTCAGTGCTTGGGGTGCTGGGTGCTCAGTACTCAGGGTGCTCAGTGCTTGGGGTGTTGGGTGCTCAGTACTCAGGGTGCTGGGTGCTCAGTGCTCAGGGTGCTGGGTGCTCAGTACTCAGGGTGCTGGGTGCTCATTACTCAGGGTGCTAGGTGCTCAGTGTTCGGGGTGCTGGGTGCTCAGTGCTCGGGGTGCTGGGTGCTCAGTACTCGGGGTGCTCGGTGCTCAGTACGTTGGGTGCTCACTAATCAGGGTGCTGGCTGCTCAGTGCTCAGGGTGCTGGGTGCTCAGTGCTCAGGGTGCTGGGTGCTCAGTGCTCAGGGTGCTGGGTGCTCAGTACTCAGGGTGCTGGTTGCGCAGTGCTCAGGGTGCTGGGTGCTCAGTGCTCAGGGTGCTGGGTGCTCAGTGCTCAGGGTGCTGGGTGCTCAGTGCTCGGGGCGCTGGGTGCTCAGTGCTCGGGGTGCTCGGAGCTCAGTACTCAGTGTGCTGGGTGCTCAGTGCTCGGGGTTCTCGGTGCTCAGTACTCAGGGTGCTGGGTGCTCAGTGCTCGGGGTGCTCGGTGCTCAGTACGTTGGGTGCTCACTACTCAGGGTGCTGGGTGCTCAGTGCTCAGGGTGCTGGGTGCTGAGTGCTCAGGGTGCTGGGTGCTCTGTGCTCAGGGTGCTGGGTGCTCAGTACTCAGGGTGCTTTGTGCGCAGTGCTCGGGGTGATGGGTGCTCAGTGCTCAGGGTGCTGGGTGCTCAGTACTCAGTATGCTGGGTGCTCAGTGCTCGGGGTGCTCAGTACTCAGGGTGCTGTGTGTTCAGTGCTCAGGGTACTGGGTGCTCAGTACTCAGGGTGCTCAGTGCTCGGGGTGCTTGATGCTCAGTACTCAGGGTGCTGGGTGCTCAGTGCTCAGGGTGCTGGGTGCTCAGTACTCAGGGTGCTGGGTGCTCAGTTCTCAGTATGCTGGGTGCTCAGTGCTCGGGGTGCTCAGTACTCAGGGTGCTGTGTGTTCAGTGCTCAGGGTACTGGGTGCTCAGTACTCAGGGTGCTCAGTGCTTGGGGTGCTGGGTGCGCAGTACTCAGGGTGTTGGGTGCTCAGTACTCAGGGTGCTCAGTGCTTGGGGTGCTGGGTGCTCAGTACTCAGGGTGCTCAGTGCTTGGGGTGTTGGGTGCTCAGTACTCAGGGTGCTGGGTGCTCAGTGCTCAGGGTGCTGGGTGCTCAGTACTCAGGGTGCTGGGTGCTCATTACTCAGGGTGCTAGGTGCTCAGTGTTCGGGGTGCTGGGTGCTCAGGGCTCGGGGTGCTGGGTGCTCAGTGCTCGGGGCCCTGGTGCTCAGTGCTCAGGGTGCTCGGTGCTCAGTGCTCAGGGTGCGGGGTGCTCAGTACTCAGGGTGCTGGGTGCTCAGTGCTCGGGGTGCTGGGTGCTCAGTACTCAGGGTGCTGGGTGCTCAGTGCTCAGGGTGCTGGGTGCTCAGTGCTCAGGGTGCTCGGTGCTTAGTACTCGGGGTGCTGGGTGCTCAGTACTCAGGGTTCTGGGTGCTCAGTGCTCAGGGTGCTGGGTGCTCAGTGCTCAGGGTGCTGGGTGCTCAGTACTCAGGGTGCTGGGTGCTCAGTACTCAGGGTGCTGGGTGCTCAGTTCTCAGGGTGCTGGGTGCTCAGTGCTCGGGGTGCTGGGTGCTCAGTGCTCGGGGTGCTCGGTGCTCAGTGCTCAAGGTGCTGGGTGCTCAGTACTCAGGGTGATCATTGCTCAGGATGCTGGGTGCACAGTGCTCGGGGTGCTGGGTACTCCGTGCTCCGTACACAGGGTGCTGGGTGCTCAGTGCTCGGGGTCCTGGGTGCTCAGTGCTCAGTACTCAGGGTGATGGGTGCTCAGTGCTCGGGGTGCTTGATGCTCAGTACTCAGGGTGCTGGGTGCTCAGTGCTCAGGGTGCTGGGTGCTCAGTACTCAGGGTGCTGGGTGCTCAGTACTCAGTATGCTGGGTGCTCAGTGCTCGGGGTGCTCAGTACTCAGGGTGCTGTGTGTTCAGTGCTCAGGGTACTGGGTGCTCAGTACTCAGGGTGCTCAGTGCTTGGGGTGCTGGGTGCGCAGTACTCAGGGTGTTGGGTGCTCAGTACTCAGGGTGCTCAGTGCTTGGGGTGCTGGGTGCTCAGTACTCAGGGTGCTCAGTGCTTGGGGTGTTGGGTGCTCAGTACTCAGGGTGCTGGGTGCTCAGTGCTCAGGGTGCTGGGTGCTCAGTACTCAGGGTGCTGGGTGCTCATTACTCAGGGTGCTAGGTGCTCAGTGTTCGGGGTGCTGGGTGCTCAGTGCTCGGGGTGCTGGGTGCTCAGTACTCGGGGTGCTCGGTGCTCAGTACGTTGGGTGCTCACTAATCAGGGTGCTGTCTGCTCAGTGCTCAGGGTGCTGGGTGCTCAGTGCTCAGGGTGCTGGGTGCTCAGTGCTCAGGGTGCTGGGTGCTCAGTACTCAGGGTGCTGGTTGCGCAGTGCTCAGGGTGCTGGGTGCTCAGTGCTCAGGGTGCTGGGTGCTCAGTGCTCAGGGTGCTGGGTGCTCAGTGCTCGGGGCGCTGGGTGCTCAGTGCTCGGGGTGCTCGGAGCTCAGTACTCAGTGTGCTGGGTGCTCAGTGCTCGGGGTGCTCGGTGCTCAGTACTCAGGGTGCTGGGTGCTCAGTGCTCGGGGTGCTCGGTGCTCAGTACGTTGGGTGCTCACTACTCAGGGTGCTGGGTGCTCAGTGCTCAGGGTGCTGGGTGCTGAGTGCTCAGGGTGCTGGGTGCTCTGTGCTCAGGGTGCTGGGTGCTCAGTACTCAGGGTGCTGGGTGCGCAGTGCTCGGGGTGATGGGTGCTCAGTGCTCAGGGTGCTGGGTGCTCAGTGCTCAGGGTGCTGGGTGCTCAGTGTTCGGGGTGCTGGGTGCTCAGTACTCAGGGTGCTGGGTGCTCAGTGCTCAGGGTGCTGGGTGCTCAGTACTCAGGGTGCTGGGTGCTCACTACTCAGTATGCTGGGTGCTCAGTGCTCGGGGTGCTCAGTACTCAGGGTGCTGTGTGTTCAGTGCTCAGGGTACTGGGTGCTCAGTACTCAGGGTGCTCAGTGCTTGGGGTGCTGGGTGCGCAGTACTCAGGGTGTTGGGTGCTCAGTACTCAGGGTGCTCAGTGCTTGGGGTGCTGGGTGCTCAGTACTCAGGGTGCTCAGTGCTTGGGGTGTTGGGTGCTCAGTACTCAGGGTGCTGGGTGCTCAGTGCTCAGGGTGCTGGGTGCTCAGTACTCAGGGTGCTGGGTGCTCATTACTCAGGGTGCTAGGTGCTCAGTGTTCGGGGTGCTGGGTGCTCAGTGCTCGGGGTGCTGGGTGCTCAGTACTCGGGGTGCTCGGTGCTCAGTACGTTGGGTGCTCACTAATCAGGGTGCTGGGTGCGCAGTGCTCAGGGTGCTGGGTGCTCAGTGCTCAGGGTGCTGGGTGCTCAGTGCTCGGGGTGCTCGGTGCTCAGTACGTTGGGTGCTCACTACTCAGGGTGCTGGGTGCTCAGTGCTCAGGGTGCTGGGTGCTGAGTGCTCAGGGTGCTGGGTGCTCAGTGCTCAGGGTGCTGGGTGCTCAGTACTCAGGGTGCTGGGTGCGCAGTGCTCGGGGTGATGGGTGCTCAGTGCTCAGGGTGCTGGGTGCTCAGTGCTCAGGGTGCTGGGTGCTCAGTGTTCGGGGTGCTGGGTGCTCAGTACTCAGGGTGCTGGGTGCTCAGTACTCAGGGTGCTGGGTGATCAGTACTCGGGTGCTGGGTGCTCAGTGCTCAGAGTGCTGGGTGCTCAGTGCTTGGGGTGCTGGGTGCTCAGTGCTCAGTACTCAGGGTGCTGGGTGCTCAGTGCTCTTGGTGCTGGGTTCACAGTGCTCAGTACTCAGGGTGCTGGGTGCTCAGTGCTCGGGGTGCTGGATGCTCAGTACTCAGGGTGCTGGGTGCTCAGTGCTCAGGGTGCTGGGTGCTCAGTACTCAGGGTGCTGGGTGCTCAGTGCTCGGGGTGCTGGGTGCTCAGTACTCAGGGTGCTGGGTGCTCAGTGCTCAGGGTGCTGGGTGCTCAGTGCTCAGGGTGCTGGGTGCTCAGTACTCAGTGTGCTGGGTGCTCAGTGCTCGGGGTGCTCGGTGCTCAGTACTCAGGGTGCTGTGTGCTCAGTACTCAGGGTGCTGGGTGCTTAGTACTTAGGGTGCTGGGTGCTTAGTACTCAGGGTGCTGGCTGCTCATTGCTCAGGGTGCTCGGTGCTCAGTGCTCGGGGTGCTGGGTGCTCAGTACTCAGGGTGGTTAGTGCTCAGTGCTCTGGTTGCTGGGTGCTCTGTGCTCGGAGTGCTGGGTGCTCATTTCTCAGGGTGCTGGGTGCTCAGTACTCAGGGTGCTCAGTGCTCAGTGCTCGGGGTGCTGGGTGCTCAGTGCTCGGGGTGCTGGGTGCTCAGTGCTCAGGGTGCTGGGTGCTCAGTGCTCAGGGTTCTGGGTGCTCAGTGCTCGGGGCGCTGGGTACTCAGTGCTCGGGGTGCTCGGAGCTCAGTACTCAGTGTGCTGGGTGCTCAGTGCTCGGGGTGCTCGGTGCTCAGTACTCAGGGTGCTGGGTGCTCAGTGCTCGGGGTGCTCGGTGCTCAGTACGTTGGGTGCTCACTACTCAGGGTGCTGGGTGCTCAGTGCTCAGGGTGCTGGGTGCTGAGTGCTCGGGGTGCTGGGTGCTCAGTGCTCAGGGTGCTGGGTGATCAGTACTCAGGGTGCTGGGTGCGCAGTGCTCGGGGTGCTGGGTGCTCAGTGCTCAGGGTGCTGGGTGCTCAGTGCTCAGGGTGCTGGGTGCTCAGTACTCGGGGTGCTGTGTGCTTAGTGCTCAGTGCTCAGGGTGCTGGGTGCTCAGTGCTTGGGGTGCTGGGTGCTCAGTGCTCAGTACTCAGGGTGCTGGGGGCTCAGTGCTTGGGGTGCTGGGTGCTTAGTGCTCAGTACTCAGAGTGCTGGGTGCTCAGTGCTCGGGGTGCTTGATGCTCAGTACTCAGGGTGCTGGGTGCTCAGTGCTCAGTACACAGGGTGCTGGGTGCTCAGTGCTCGGGGTGCTGGGTGCTCAGTGCTCAGTACTCAGGGTGCTGGGTGCTCAGTGCTCGGGGTGCTTGATGCTCAGTACTCAGGGTGCTGGGTGCTCAGTGCTCAGGGTGCTGGGTGCTCAGTACTCAGGGTGCTGGGTGCTCAGTACTCAGTATGCTGGGTGCTCAGTGCTCGGGGTGCTCAGTACTCAGGGTGCTGTGTGTTCAGTGCTCAGGGTACTGGGTGCTCAGTACTCAGGGTGCTCAGTGCTCGGGGTGCTTGATGCTCAGTACTCAGGGTGCTGGGTGCTCAGTGCTCAGGGTGCTGGGTGCTCAGTACTCAGGGTGCTGGGTGCTCAGTTCTCAGTATGCTGGGTGCTCAGTGCTCGGGGTGCTCAGTACTCAGGGTGCTGTGTGTTCAGTGCTCAGGGTACTGGGTGCTCAGTACTCAGGGTGCTCAGTGCTTGGGGTGCTGGGTGCGCAGTACTCAGGGTGTTGGGTGCTCAGTACTCAGGGTGCTCAGTGCTTGGGGTGCTGGGTGCTCAGTACTCAGGGTGCTCAGTGCTTGGGGTGTTGGGTGCTCAGTACTCAGGGTGCTGGGTGCTCAGTGCTCAGGGTGCTGGGTGCTCAGTGCTCAGGGTGCTGGGTGCTCAGTACTCAGTGTGCTGGGTGCTCAGTGCTCGGGGTGCTCGGTGCTCAGTACTCAGGGTGCTGTGTGCTCAGTACTCAGGGTGCTGGGTGCTTAGTACTTAGGGTGCTGGGTGCTTAGTACTCAGGGTGCTGGCTGCTCATTGCTCAGGGTGCTCGGTGCTCAGTGCTCGGGGTGCTGGGTGCTCAGTACTCAGGGTGGTTAGTGCTCAGTGCTCTGGTTGCTGGGTGCTCTGTGCTCGGAGTGCTGGGTGCTCATTTCTCAGGGTGCTGGGTGCTCAGTACTCAGGGTGCTCAGTGCTCAGTGCTCGGGGTGCTGGGTGCTCAGTGCTCGGGGTGCTGGGTGCTCAGTGCTCAGGGTGCTGGGTGCTCAGTGCTCAGGGTTCTGGGTGCTCAGTGCTCGGGGCGCTGGGTACTCAGTGCTCGGGGTGCTCGGAGCTCAGTACTCAGTGTGCTGGGTGCTCAGTGCTCGGGGTGCTCGGTGCTCAGTACTCAGGGTGCTGGGTGCTCAGTGCTCGGGGTGCTCGGTGCTCAGTACGTTGGGTGCTCACTACTCAGGGTGCTGGGTGCTCAGTGCTCAGGGTGCTGGGTGCTGAGTGCTCGGGGTGCTGGGTGCTCAGTGCTCAGGGTGCTGGGTGATCAGTACTCAGGGTGCTGGGTGCGCAGTGCTCGGGGTGCTGGGTGCTCAGTGCTCAGGGTGCTGGGTGCTCAGTGCTCAGGGTGCTGGGTGCTCAGTACTCGGGGTGCTGTGTGCTTAGTGCTCAGTGCTCAGGGTGCTGGGTGCTCAGTGCTTGGGGTGCTGGGTGCTCAGTGCTCAGTACTCAGGGTGCTGGGGGCTCAGTGCTTGGGGTGCTGGGTGCTTAGTGCTCAGTACTCAGGGTGCTGGGTGCTCAGTGCTCGGGGTGCTTGATGCTCAGTACTCAGGGTGCTGGGTGCTCAGTGCTCAGTACACAGGGTGCTGGGTGCTCAGTGCTCGGGGTGCTGGGTGCTCAGTGCTCAGTACTCAGGGTGCTGGGTGCTCAGTGCTCGGGGTGCTTGATGCTCAGTACTCAGGGTGCTGGGTGCTCAGTGCTCAGGGTGCTGGGTGCTCAGTACTCAGGGTGCTGGGTGCTCAGTACTCAGTATGCTGGGTGCTCAGTGCTCGGGGTGCTCAGTACTCAGGGTGCTGTGTGTTCAGTGCTCAGGGTACTGGGTGCTCAGTACTCAGGGTGCTCAGTGCTCGGGGTGCTTGATGCTCAGTACTCAGGGTGCTGGGTGCTCAGTGCTCAGGGTGCTGGGTGCTCAGTACTCAGGGTGCTGGGTGCTCAGTTCTCAGTATGCTGGGTGCTCAGTGCTCGGGGTGCTCAGTACTCAGGGTGCTGTGTGTTCAGTGCTCAGGGTACTGGGTGCTCAGTACTCAGGGTGCTCAGTGCTTGGGGTGCTGGGTGCGCAGTACTCAGGGTGTTGGGTGCTCAGTACTCAGGGTGCTCAGTGCTTGGGGTGCTGGGTGCTCAGTACTCAGGGTGCTCAGTGCTTGGGGTGTTGGGTGCTCAGTACTCAGGGTGCTGGGTGCTCAGTGCTCAGGGTGCTGGGTGCTCAGTACTCAGGGTGCTGGGTGCTCATTACTCAGGGTGCTAGGTGCTCAGTGTTCGGGGTGCTGGGTGCTCAGGGCTCGGGGTGCTGGGTGCTCAGTGCTCGGGGCCCTGGTGCTCAGTGCTCAGGGTGCTCGGTGCTCAGTGCTCAGGGTGCGGGGTGCTCAGTACTCAGGGTGCTGGGTGCTCAGTGCTCGGGGTGCTGGGTGCTCAGTACTCAGGGTGCTGGGTGCTCAGTGCTCAGGGTGCTGGGTGCTCAGTGCTCAGGGTGCTCGGTGCTTAGTACTCGGGGTGCTGGGTGCTCAGTACTCAGGGTTCTGGGTGCTCAGTGCTCAGGGTGCTGGGTGCTCAGTGCTCAGGGTGCTGGGTGCTCAGTACTCAGGGTGCTGGGTGCTCAGTACTCAGGGTGCTGGGTGCTCAGTTCTCAGGGTGCTGGGTGCTCAGTGCTCGGGGTGCTGGGTGCTCAGTGCTCGGGGTGCTCGGTGCTCAGTGCTCAAGGTGCTGGGTGCTCAGTACTCAGGGTGATCATTGCTCAGGATGCTGGGTGCACAGTGCTCGGGGTGCTGGGTACTCCGTGCTCCGTACACAGGGTGCTGGGTGCTCAGTGCTCGGGGTCCTGGGTGCTCAGTGCTCAGTACTCAGGGTGATGGGTGCTCAGTGCTCGGGGTGCTTGATGCTCAGTACTCAGGGTGCTGGGTGCTCAGTGCTCAGGGTGCTGGGTGCTCAGTACTCAGGGTGCTGGGTGCTCAGTACTCAGTATGCTGGGTGCTCAGTGCTCGGGGTGCTCAGTACTCAGGGTGCTGTGTGTTCAGTGCTCAGGGTACTGGGTGCTCAGTACTCAGGGTGCTCAGTGCTTGGGGTGCTGGGTGCGCAGTACTCAGGGTGTTGGGTGCTCAGTACTCAGGGTGCTCAGTGCTTGGGGTGCTGGGTGCTCAGTACTCAGGGTGCTCAGTGCTTGGGGTGTTGGGTGCTCAGTACTCAGGGTGCTGGGTGCTCAGTGCTCAGGGTGCTGGGTGCTCAGTACTCAGGGTGCTGGGTGCTCATTACTCAGGGTGCTAGGTGCTCAGTGTTCGGGGTGCTGGGTGCTCAGTGCTCGGGGTGCTGGGTGCTCAGTACTCGGGGTGCTCGGTGCTCAGTACGTTGGGTGCTCACTAATCAGGGTGCTGGCTGCTCAGTGCTCAGGGTGCTGGGTGCTCAGTGCTCAGGGTGCTGGGTGCTCAGTGCTCAGGGTGCTGGGTGCTCAGTACTCAGGGTGCTGGTTGCGCAGTGCTCAGGGTGCTGGGTGCTCAGTGCTCAGGGTGCTGGGTGCTCAGTGCTCAGGGTGCTGGGTGCTCAGTGCTCGGGGCGCTGGGTGCTCAGTGCTCGGGGTGCTCGGAGCTCAGTACTCAGTGTGCTGGGTGCTCAGTGCTCGGGGTGCTCGGTGCTCAGTACTCAGGGTGCTGGGTGCTCAGTGCTCGGGGTGCTCGGTGCTCAGTACGTTGGGTGCTCACTACTCAGGGTGCTGGGTGCTCAGTGCTCAGGGTGCTGGGTGCTGAGTGCTCAGGGTGCTGGGTGCTCTGTGCTCAGGGTGCTGGGTGCTCAGTACTCAGGGTGCTGGGTGCGCAGTGCTCGGGGTGATGGGTGCTCAGTGCTCAGGGTGCTGGGTGCTCAGTGCTCAGGGTGCTGGGTGCTCAGTGCTCGGGGTGCTGGGTGCTCAGTACTCAGGGTGCTGCGTGCTCAGTACTCAGGGTGCTGGGTGATCAGTATTCGGGTGCTGGGTGCTCAGTGCTCAGAGTGCTGGGTGCTCAGTGCTTGGGGTGCTGGGTGCTCAGTGCTCAGTACTCAGGGTGCTGGGTGCTCAGTGCTCTTGGTGCTGGGTGCACAGTGCTCAGTACTCAGGGTGCTGGGTGCTCAGTGCTCAGGGTGCTGGGTGCTCAGTGCTCAGGGTGCTGGGTGCTCAGTGCTCAGGGTGCTGGGTGCTCAGTGCTCAGGGTGCTGGGTACTCAGTGCTCGGGGTGCTGGGTGCTCAGTACTCAGGGTGCTGGGTGCTCAGTGCTCAGGGTGCTGGGTTCTCAGTGCTCAGGGTGCTGGGTGCTCAGTACTCAGTGTGCTGGGTGCTCAGTGCTCGGGGTGCTCGGTGCTCAGTACTCAGGGTGCTGTGTGCTCAGTACTCAGGGTGCTGGGTGCTTAGTACTTAGGGTGCTGGGTGCTTAGTACTCAGGGTGCTGGCTGCTCAGTGCTCAGGGTGCTCGGTGCTCAGTGCTCGGGGTGCTGGGTGCTCAGTACTCAGGGTGGTCAGTGCTCAGTGCTCTGGGTGCTGGGTGCTCTGTGCTCGGAGTGCTGGGTGCTCATTTCTCAGGGTGCTGTGTGTTCAGTGCTCAGGGTACTGGGTGCTCAGTACTCAGGGTGCTCAGTGCTTGGGGTGCTGGGTGCGCAGTACTCAGGGTGTTGGGTGCTCAGTACTCAGGGTGCTCAGTGCTTGGGGTGCTGGGTGCTCAGTACTCAGGGTGCTCAGTGCTTGGGGTGTTGGGTGCTCAGTACTCAGGGTGCTGGGTGCTCAGTGCTCAGGGTGCTGGGTGCTCAGTACTCAGGGTGCTGGGTGTTCATTACTCAGGGTGCTAGGTGCTCAGTGTTCGGGGTGCTGGGTGCTCAGGGCTCGGGGTGCTGGGTGCTCAGTGCTCGGGGCCCTGGTGCTCAGTGCTCAGGGTGCTCGGTGCTCAGTGCTCAGGGTGCGGGGTGCTCAGTACTCAGGGTGCTGGGTGCTCAGTGCTCGGGGTGCTGGGTGCTCAGTACTCAGGGTGCAGGGTGCTCAGTGCTCAGGGTGCTCGGTGCTTAGTACTCGGGGTGCTGGGTGCTCAGTACTCAGGGTTCTGGGTGCTCAGTGCTCAGGGTGCTGGGTGCTCAGTGCTCAGGGTGCTGGGTGCTCAGTACTCAGGGTGCTGGGTGCTCAGTACTCAGGGTGCTGGGTGCTCAGTTCTCAGGGTGCTGGGTGCGCAGTGCTCGGGGTGCTGGGTGCTCAGTGCTCGGGGTGCTCGGTGCTCAGTGCTCAAGGTGCTGGGTGCTCAGTACTCAGGGTGATCATTGCTCAGGATGCTGGGTGCACAGTGCTCGGGGTGCTGGGTACTCCGTGCTCAGTACACAGGGTGCTGGGTGCTCAGTGCTCGGGGTCCTGGGTGCTCAGTGCTCAGTACTCAGGGTGCTGGGTGCTCAGTGCTCGGGGTGCTTGATGCTCAGTACTCAGGGTGCTGGGTGCTCAGTGCTCAGGGTGCTGGGTGCTCAGTACTCAGGGTGCTCGGTGCTCAGTACTCAGTATGCTGGGTGCTCAGTGCTCGGGGTGCTCAGTACTCAGGGTGCTGTGTGTTCAGTGCTCAGGGTACTGGGTGCTCAGTACTCAGGGTGCTCAGTGCTTGGGGTGCTGGGTGCGCAGTACTCAGGGTGTTGGGTGCTCAGTACTCAGGGTGCTCAGTGCTTGGGGTGCTGGGTGCTCAGTACTCAGGGTGCTCAGTGCTTGGGGTGTTGGGTGCTCAGTACTCAGGGTGCTGGGTGCTCAGTGCTCAGGGTGCTGGGTGCTCAGTACTCAGGGTGCTGGGTGCTCATTACTCAGGGTGCTAGGTGCTCAGTGTTCGGGGTGCTGGGTGCTCAGTGCTTGGGGTGCTGGGTGCTCAGTACTCGGGGTGCTCGGTGCTCAGTACGTTGGGTGCTCACTAATCAGGGTGCTGGGTGCGCAGTGCTCAGGGTGCTGGGTGCTCAGTGCTCAGGGTGCTGGGTGCTCAGTGCTCAGGGTGCTGGGTGCTGAGTGCTCAGGGTGCTGGGTGCTCAGTGCTCAGGGTGCTGGGTGCTCAGTACTCAGGGTGCTGGGTGCGCAGTGCTCGGGGTGATGGGTGCTCAGTGCTCAGGGTGCTGGGTGCTCAGTGCTCAGGGTGCTGGGTGCTCAGTTTTCGGGGTGCTGGGTGCTCAGTACTCAGGATGCTGGGTGCTCAGTACTCAGGGTGCTGGGTGATCAGTACTCGGGTGCTGGGTGCTCAGTGCTCAGAGTGCTGGGTGCTCAGTGCTTGGGGTGCTGGGTGCTCAGTGCTCAGTACTCAGGGTGCTGGGTGCTCAGTGCTCTTGGTGCTGGGTTCACAGTGCTCAGTACTCAGGGTGCTGGGTGCTCAGTGCTCAGGGTGCTGGGTGCTCAGTGCTCAGGGTGCTGGGTGCTCAGTGCTCAGGGTGCTGGGTGCTCAGTGCTCAGGGTGCTGGGTACTCAGTGCTCGGGGTGCTGGGTGCTCAGTACTCAGGGTGCTGGGTGCTCAGTGCTCAGGGTGCTGGGTGCTCAGTGCTCAGGGTGCTGGGTGCTCAGTACTCAGTGTGCTGGGTGCTCAGTGCTCGGGGTGCTCGGTGCTCAGTACTCAGGGTGCTGTGTGCTCAGTACTCAGGGTGCTGGGTGCTTAGTACTTAGGGTGCTGGGTGCTTAGTACTCAGGGTGCTGGCTGCTCAGTGCTCAGGGTGCTCGGTGCTCAGTGCTCGGGGTGCTGGGTGCTCAGTACTCAGGGTGGTCAGTGCTCAGTGCTCTGGTTGCTGGGTGCTCTGTGCTCGGAGTGCTGGGTGCTCATTTCTCAGGGTGCTGGGTGCTCAGTACTCAGGGTGCTCAGTGCTCAGTGCTCGGGGTGCTGGGTGCTCAGTGCTCGGGGTGCTGGGTGCTCAGTGCTCAGGGTGCTGGGTGCTCAGTGCTCAGGGTTCTGGGTGCTCAGTGCTCGGGGCGCTGGGTACTCAGTGCTCGGGGTGCTCGGAGCTCAGTACTCAGTGTGCTGGGTGCTCAGTGCTCGGGGTGCTCGGTGCTCAGTACTCAGGGTGCTGGGTGCTCAGTGCTCGGGGTGCTCGGTGCTCAGTACGTTGGGTGCTCACTACTCAGGGTGCTGGGTGCTCAGTGCTCAGGGTGCTGGGTGCTGAGTGCTCAGGGTGCTGGGTGCTCAGTGCTCAGGGTGCTGGGTGATCAGTACTCAGGGTGCTGGGTGCGCAGTGCTCGGGGTGCTGGGTGCTCAGTGCTCAGGGTGCTGGGTGCTCAGTGCTCAGGGTGCTGGGTGCTCAGTACTCGGGGTGCTGTGTGCTCAGTACTCAGGGTGCTGGGTGCTCAGTACTCAGGGTGCTGGGTGATCAGTACTCGGGTGCTGGGTGCTCAGTGCTCAGGGTGCTGGGTGCTCAGTGCTTGGGGTGCTGGGTGCTCAGTGCTCAGTACTCAGGGTGCTGGGGGCTCAGTGCTTGGGGTGCTGGGTGCTCAGTGCTCAGTACTCAGGGTGCTGGGTGCTCAGTGCTTGGGGTGCTTGATGCTCAGTACTCAGGGTGCTGGGTGCTCAGTGCTCAGTACACAGGGTGCTGGGTGCTCAGTGCTCGGGGTGCTGGGTGCTCAGTGCTCAGTACTCAGGGTGCTGGGTGCTCAGTGCTCGGGGTGCTTGATGCTCAGTACTCAGGGTGCTGGGTGCTCAGTGCTCAGGGTGCTGGGTGCTCAGTACTCAGGGTGCTGGGTGCTCAGTACTCAGTATGCTGGGTGCTCAGTGCTCGGGGTGCTCAGTACTCAGGGTGCTGTGTGTTCAGTGCTCAGGGTACTGGGTGCTCAGTACTCAGGGTGCTCAGTGCTCGGGGTGCTTCATGCTCAGTACTCAGGGTGCTGGGTGCTCAGTGCTCAGGGTGCTGGGTGCTCAGTACTCAGGGTGCTGGGTGCTCAGTTCTCAGTATGCTGGGTGCTCAGTGCTCGGGGTGCTCAGTACTCAGGGTGCTGTGTGTTCAGTGCTCAGGGTACTGGGTGCTCAGTACTCAGGGTGCTCAGTGCTTGGGGTGCTGGGTGCGCAGTACTCAGGGTGTTGGGTGCTCAGTACTCAGGGTGCTCAGTGCTTGGGGTGCTGGGTGCTCAGTACTCAGGGTGCTCAGTGCTTGGGGTGTTGGGTGCTCAGTACTCAGGGTGCTGGGTGCTCAGTGCTCAGGGTGCTGGGTGCTCAGTACTCAGGGTGCTGGGTGCTCATTACTCAGGGTGCTAGGTGCTCAGTGTTCGGGGTGCTGGGTGCTCAGGGCTCGGGGTGCTGGGTGCTCAGTGCTCGGGGCCCTGGTACTCAGTGCTCAGGGTGCTCGGTGCTCAGTGCTCAGGGTGCGGGGTGCTCAGTACTCAGGGTGCTGGGTGCTCAGTGCTCGGGGTGCTGGGTGCTCAGTACTCAGGGTGCTGGGTGCTCAGTGCTCAGGGTGCTGGGTGCTCAGTGCTCAGGGTGCTCGGTGCTTAGTACTCGGGGTGCTGGGTGCTCAGTACTCAGGGTTCTGGGTGCTCAGTGCTCAGGGTGCTGGGTGCTCAGTGCTCAGGGTGCTGGGTGCTCAGTACTCAGGGTGCTGGGTGCTCAGTACTCAGGGTGCTGGGTGCTCAGTTCTCAGGGTGCTGGGTGCTCAGTGCTCGGGGTGCTGGGTGCTCAGTGCTCGGGGTGCTCGGTGCTCAGTGCTCAAGGTGCTGGGTGCTCAGTACTCAGGGTGATCATTGCTCAGGATGCTGGGTGCACAGTGCTCGGGGTGCTGGGTACTCCGTGCTCAGTACACAGGGTGCTGGGTGCTCAGTGCTCGGGGTCCTGGGTGCTCAGTGCTCAGTACTCAGGGTGATGGGTGCTCAGTGCTCGGGGTGCTTGATGCTCAGTACTCAGGGTGCTGGGTGCTCAGTGCTCAGGGTGCTGGGTGCTCAGTACTCAGGGTGCTGGGTGCTCAGTACTCAGTATGCTGGGTGCTCAGTGCTCGGGGTGCTCAGTACTCAGGGTGCTGTGTGTTCAGTGCTCAGGGTACTGGGTGCTCAGTACTCAGGGTGCTCAGTGCTTGGGGTGCTGGGTGCGCAGTACTCAGGGTGTTGGGTGCTCAGTACTCAGGGTGCTCAGTGCTTGGGGTGCTGGGTGCTCAGTACTCAGGGTGCTCAGTGCTTGGGGTGTTGGGTGCTCAGTACTCAGGGTGCTGGGTGCTCAGTGCTCAGGGTGCTGGGTGCTCAGTACTCAGGGTGCTGGGTGCTCATTACTCAGGGTGCTAGGTGCTCAGTGTTCGGGGTGCTGGGTGCTCAGTGCTCGGGGTGCTGGGTGCTCAGTACTCGGGGTGCTCGGTCCTCAGTACGTTGGGTGCTCACTAATCAGGGTGCTGGGTGCTCAGTGCTCAGGGTGCTGGGTGCTCAGTGCTCAGGGTGCTGGGTGCTCAGTGCTCAGGGTGCTGGGTGCTCAGTACTCAGGGTGCTGGGTGCGCAGTGCTCAGGGTGCTGGGTGCTCAGTGCTCAGGGTGCTGGGTGCTCAGTGCTCAGGGTGCTGGGTGCTCAGTGCTCGGGGCGCTGGGTGCTCAGTGCTCGGGGTGCTCGGAGCTCAGTACTCAGTGTGCTGGGTGCTCAGTGCTCGGGGTGCTCGGTGCTCAGTACTCAGGGTGCTGGGTGCTCAGTGCTCGGGGTGCTCGGTGCTCAGTACGTTGGGTGCTCACTACTCAGGGTGCTGGGTGCTCAGTGCTCAGGGTGCTGGGTGCTGAGTGCTCAGGGTGCTGGGTGCTCAGTGCTCAGGGTGCTGGGTGCTCAGTACTCAGGGTGCTGGGTGCGCAGTGCTCGGGGTGATGGGTGCTCAGTGCTCAGGGTGCTGGGTGCTCAGTGCTCAGGGTGCTGGGTGCTCAGTGCTCGGGGTGCTGGGTGCTCAGTACTCAGGGTGCTGGGTGCTCAGTACTCAGGGTGCTGGGTGATCAGTACTCGGGTGCTGGGTGCTCAGTGCTCAGAGTGCTGGGTGCTCAGTGCTTGGGGTGCTGGGTGCTCAGTGCTCAGTACTCAGGGTGCTGGGTGCTCAGTGCTCTTGGTGCTGGGTGCACAGTGCTCAGTACTCAGGGTGCTGGGTGCTCAGTGCTCAGGGTGCTGGGTGCTCAGTGCTCAGGGTGCTGGGTGCTCAGTGCTCAGTGTGCTGGGTGCTCAGTGCTCAGGGTGCTGGGTACTCAGTGCTCGGGGTGCTGGGTGCTCAGTACTCAGGGTGCTGGGTGCTCAGTGCTCAGGGTGCTGGGTGCTCAGTGCTCAGGGTGCTGGGTGCTCAGTACTCAGTGTGCTGGGTGCTCAGTGCTCGGGGTGCTCGGTGCTCAGTACTCAGGGTGCTGTGTGCTCAGTACTCAGGGTGCTGGGTGCTTAGTACTTAGGGTGCTGGGTGCTTAGTACTCAGGGTGCTGGCTGCTCAGTGCTCAGGGTGCTCGGTGCTCAGTGCTCGGTGTGCTGGGTGCTCAGTACTCAGGGTGGTCAGTGCTCAGTGCTCTGGGTGCTGGGTGCTCTGTGCTCGGAGTGCTGGGTGCTCATTTCTCAGGGTGCTGGGTGCTCAGTACTCAGGGTGCTCAGTGCTCAGTGCTCGGGGTGCTGGGTGCTCAGTGCTCGGGGTGCTGGGTGCTCAGTGCTCAGGGTGCTGTGTGCTCAGTGCTCAGGGTTCTGGGTGCTCAGTGCTCGGGGCGCTGGGTACTCAGTGCTCGGGGTGCTCGGAGCTCAGTACTCAGTGTGCTGGGTGCTCAGTGCTCGGGGTGCTCGGTGCTCAGTACTCAGGGTGCTGGGTGCTCAGTGCTCGGGGTGCTCGGTGCTCAGTACGTTGGGTGCTCACTACTCAGGGTGCTGGGTGCTCAGTGCTCAGGGTGCTGGGTGCTGAGTGCTCAGGGTGCTGGGTGCTCAGTGCTCAGGGTGCTGGGTGCTCAGTACTCAGGGTGCTGGGTGCGCAGTGCTCGGGGTGCTGGGTGCTCAGTGCTCAGGGTGCTGGGTGCTCAGTGCTCAGGGTGCTGGGTGCTCAGTACTCGGGGTGCTGTGTGCTCAGTACTCAGGGTGCTGGGTGCTCAGTACTCAGGGTGCTGGGTGATCAGTACTCGGGTGCTGGGTGCTCAGTGCTCAGGGTGCTGGGTGCTCAGTGCTTGGGGTGCTGGGTGCTCAGTGCTCAGTACTCAGGGTGCTGGGGGCTCAGTGCTTGGGGTGCTGGGTGCTCAGTGCTCAGTACTCAGGGTGCTGGGTGCTCAGTGCTCAGGGTGCTGGGTGCTCAGTGCTCAGGGTGCTGGGTGCTCAGTGCTCAGGGTGCTGGGTGCTCAGTACTCAGGGTGCTCGGTGCTTAGTACTCAGGGTGCTGGGTGCTCAGTACTCCGGGTGCTGGGTGCTCAGTGCTCAGTACTCAGGGTGCTGGGTGCTCAGTACTCAGGGTGCTGGGTGCTCAGTGCTCGGGGTGCTGGGTGCTCAGTACTCGGGGTGCTCGGTGCTCAGTACTCAGGGTGCTGGGTGCTCAGTGCTCGGGGTGCTCAGTACTCAGGGTGCTGTGTGTTCAGTTCTCAGGGTGCTGGGTGCTCAGTACTCAGGGTGCTCGGTGCTTAGTACTCAGGGTGCTGGGTGCTCAGTACTCCGGGTGCTGGGTGCTCAGTGCTCGGGGTGCTCAGTGCTCAGTGCTCAAGGTGCTGGGTGCTCAGTACTCAGGGTGATCATTGCTCAGGGTGCGGGGTGCTCAGTACTCAGGGTGCTCAGTGCTCAGTACTAAGGGTGCTCAGTGCTCAGGGTGCTGGGTGCTCAGTGTTCGGGGTGCTCGGTGATCAGTACTCAGGGTGCTGGGTGCTCAGTGCTCATGGTGCTGGGTGCTCAGTGCTCAGGGTGCTGGTTGCTCAGTGCTCAGGGTGCTGGGTGCTCAGTACTCAGGGTTTTCGGTGCTCAGTACTCCGGGTGCTCAGTGCTCGGAGTGCTGGGTGCTCAGTACTCAGGGTGCTGGGTGCTCAGTACTCAGGGTGCTGGGTGCTCAGTACTCGGGTGCTGGGTGCTCAGTGCTCAGAGTGCTGGGTGCTCAGTGCTTGGGGTGCTGGGTGCTCAGTGCTCAGTACTCAGGGTGCTGGGAGCTCAGTGCTCTTGGTGCTGGGTGCACAGTGCTCAGTACTCAGGGTGCTGGGTGCTCAGTGCTCAGGGTGCTGGGTGCTCAGTGCTCAGGGTGCTGGGTGCTCAGTGCTCAGGGTGCTGGGTGCTCAGTGCTCAGGGTGCTGGGTACTCAGTGCTCGGGGTGCTGGGTGCTCAGTACTCAGGGTGCTGGGTGCTCAGTGCTCAGGGTGCTGGGTGCTCAGTGCTCAGGGTGCTGGGTGCTCAGTACTCAGGGTGCTGGGTGCTCAGTGCTCGGGGTGCTCAGTGCTCAGTACGCTGGGTGCTCAGTACTCAGGTTGCTGGGTGCTCAGTACTCAGGGTGCTGTGTGCTCAGTACTCAGGGTGCTGGGTGCTTAGTACTCAGGGTGCTGGGTGCTTAGTACTCAGGGTGCTGGCTGCTCAGTGCTCAGGGTGCTCGGTGCTCAGTGCTCGGGGTGCTGGGTGCTCAGTACTCAGGGTGGTCAGTGCTCAGTGCTATGGGTGCTGGGTGCTCTGTGCTCGGGGTGCTGGGTGCTCATTGCTCAGGGTGCTGGGTGCTCAGTACTCAGGGTGCTCAGTGCTCAGTGCTCGGGGTGCTGGGTGCTCAGTGCTAGGGGTGCTGGGTGCTCAGTGCTCAGGGTGCTGGGTGCTCAGTGCTCAGGGTTCTGGGTGCTCAGTGCTCGGGGCGCTGGGTACTCAGTGCTCGGGGTGCTCGGAGCTCAGTACTCAGTGTGCTGGGTGCTCAGTGCTCGTTGTGCTCGGTGCTCAGTACTCAGGGTGCTGGGTGCTCAGTGCTCGGGGTGCTCGGTGCTCAGTACGTTGGGTGCTCACTACTCAGGGTGCTGGGTGCTCAGTGCTCAGGGTGCTGGGTGCTGAGTGCTCAGGGTGCTGGGTGCTCAGTGCTCAGGGTGCTGGGTGCTCAGTACTCAGGGTGCTGGGTGCGCAGTGCTCGGGGTGCTGGGTGCTCAGTGCTCAGGGTGCTGGGTGCTCAGTGCTCAGGGTGCTGGGTGCTCAGTACTCGGGGTGCTGGGTGCTCAGTACTCAGGGTGCTGGGTGCTCAGTACTCAGGGTGCTGGGTGATCAGTACTCGGGTGCTGGGTGCTCAGTGCTCAGAGTGCTGGGTGCTCAGTGCTTGGGGTGCTGGGTGCTCAGTGCTCAGTACTCAGGGTGCTGGGTGCTCAGTGCTCTTGGTGCTGGGTGCACAGTGCTCAGTACTCAGGGTGCTGGGTGCTCAGTGCTCAGTGTGCTGGGTGCTCAGTGCTCAGGGTGCTGGGTGCTCAGTGCTCAGGGTGCTGGGTGCTCAGTGCTCAGGGTGCTGGGTACTCAGTGCTCGGGGTGCTGGGTGCTCAGTACTCAGGGTGCTGGGTGCTCAGTACTCAGGGTGCTCAGTGCTCAGTACTCAGGGTGCTCAGTGCTCAGTACTCAGGGTGCTCAGTGCTCAGGGTGCTGGGTGCTCAGTGCTCGGGGTGCTGGGTGCTCAGTCCTCAGGGTGCTGGTTGCTCAGTGCTCAGGGTGCTCGGTGCTCAGTGCTCAGGGTGCTGGGTGCTCAGTACTCAGGGTGCTGGGTGCTCAGTGCTCGGGGTGCTGGGTGCTCAGTACTCAGGGTGGTCAGTGCTCAGTGCTCTGGGTGCTGGGTGCTCTGTGCTCGGAGTGCTGGGTGCTCATTTCTCAGGGTGCTGGGTGCTCAGTACTCAGGGTGCTCAGTGCTCAGTGCTCGGGGTGCTGGGTGCTCAGTGCTCGGGGTGCTGGGTGCTCAGTGCTCAGGGTGCTGGGTGCTCAGGGCTCAGGGTTCTGGGTGCTCAGTGCTCGGGGCGCTGGGTGCTCAGTGCTCGGGGTGCTCGGTGCTCAGTACTCAGGGTGCTGGGTGCTCAGTGCTCGGGGTGCTCGGTGCTCAGTACGTTGGGTGCTCACTACTCAGGGTGCTGGGTGCTCAGTGCTCAGGGTGCTGGGTGCTGAGTGCTCAGGGTGCTGGGTGCTCAGTGCTCAGGGTGCTGGGTGCTCAGTACTCAGGGTGCTGGGTGCGCAGTGCTCGGGGTGCTGGGTGCTCAGTGCTCAGGGTGCTGGGTGCTCAGTGCTCAGGGTGCTGGGTGCTCAGTACTCGGGGTGCTGTGTGCTCAGTACTCAGGGTGCTGGGTGCTCAGTACTCAGGGTGCTGGGTGATCAGTACTCGGGTGCTGGGTGCTCAGTGCTCAGGGTGCTGGGTGCTCAGTGCTTGGGGTGCTGGGTGCTCAGTGCTCAGTACTCAGGGTGCTGGGGGCTCAGTGCTTGGGGTGCTGGGTGCTCAGTGCTCAGTACTCAGGGTGCTGGGTGCTCAGTGCTCAGGGTGCTGGGTGCTCAGTGCTCAGGGTGCTGGGTGCTCAGTGCTCAGGGTGCTGGGTGCTCAGTACTCAGGGTGCTCGGTGCTTAGTACTCAGGGTGCTGGGTGCTCAGTACTCCGGGTGCTGGGTGCTCAGTGCTCAGTACTCAGGGTGCTGGGTGCTCAGTACTCAGGGTGCTGGGTGCTCAGTGCTCGGGGTGCTGGGTGCTCAGTGCTCGGGGTGCTCGGTGCTCAGTACTCAGGGTGCTGGGTGCTCAGTGCTCGGGGTGCTCAGTACTCAGGGTGCTGTGTGTTCAGTTCTCAGGGTGCTGGGTGCTCAGTACTCAGGGTGCTCGGTGCTTAGTACTCAGGGTGCTGGGTGCTCAGTACTCCGGGTGCTGGGTGCTCAGTGCTCGGGGTGCTCAGTGCTCAGTGCTCAAGGTGCTGGGTGCTCAGTACTCAGGGTGATCATTGCTCAGGGTGCGGGGTGCTCAGTACTCAGGGTGCTCGGTGCTTAGTACTCAGGGTGCTGGGTGCTCAGTACTCCGGGTGCTGGCTGCTCAGTGCTCAGGGTGCTCGGTGCTCAGTGCTCGGGGTGCTGGGTGCTCAGTACTCAGGGTGGTCAGTGCTCAGTGCTATGGGTGCTGGGTGCTCTGTGCTCGGGGTGCTGGGTGCTCATTGCTCAGGGTGCTGGGTGCTCAGTACTCAGGGTGCTCAGTGCTCAGTGCTCGGGGTGCTGGGTGCTCAGTGCTAGGGGTGCTGGGTGCTCAGTGCTCAGGGTGCTGGGTGCTCAGTGCTCAGGGTTCTGGGTGCTCAGTGCTCGGGGCGCTGGGTACTCAGTGCTCGGGGTGCTCGGAGCTCAGTACTCAGTGTGCTGGGTGCTCAGTGCTCGTTGTGCTCGGTGCTCAGTACTCAGGGTGCTGGGTGCTCAGTGCTCGGGGTGCTCGGTGCTCAGTACGTTGGGTGCTCACTACTCAGGGTGCTGGGTGCTCAGTGCTCAGGGTGCTGGGTGCTGAGTGCTCAGGGTGCTGGGTGCTCAGTGCTCAGGGTGCTGGGTGCTCAGTACTCAGGGTGCTGGGTGCGCAGTGCTCGGGGTGCTGGGTGCTCAGTGCTCAGGGTGCTGGGTGCTCAGTGCTCAGGGTGCTGGGTGCTCAGTACTCGGGGTGCTGGGTGCTCAGTACTCAGGGTGCTGGGTGCTCAGTACTCAGGGTGCTGGGTGATCAGTACTCGGGTGCTGGGTGCTCAGTGCTCAGAGTGCTGGGTGCTCAGTGCTTGGGGTGCTGGGTGCTCAGTGCTCAGTACTCAGGGTGCTGGGTGCTCAGTGCTCTTGGTGCTGGGTGCACAGTGCTCAGTACTCAGGGTGCTGGGTGCTCAGTGCTCAGTGTGCTGGGTGCTCAGTGCTCAGGGTGCTGGGTGCTCAGTGCTCAGGGTGCTGGGTGCTCAGTGCTCAGGGTGCTGGGTACTCAGTGCTCGGGGTGCTGGGTGCTCAGTACTCAGGGTGCTGGGTGCTCAGTACTCAGGGTGCTCAGTGCTCAGTACTCAGGGTGCTCAGTGCTCAGTACTCAGGGTGCTCAGTGCTCAGGGTGCTGGGTGCTCAGTGCTCGGGGTGCTGGGTGCTCAGTCCTCAGGGTGCTGGTTGCTCAGTGCTCAGGGTGCTCGGTGCTCAGTGCTCAGGGTGCTGGGTGCTCAGTACTCAGGGTGCTGGGTGCTCAGTGCTCGGGGTGCTGGGTGCTCAGTACTCAGGGTGGTCAGTGCTCAGTGCTCTGGGTGCTGGGTGCTCTGTGCTCGGAGTGCTGGGTGCTCATTTCTCAGGGTGCTGGGTGCTCAGTACTCAGGGTGCTCAGTGCTCAGTGCTCGGGGTGCTGGGTGCTCAGTGCTCGGGGTGCTGGGTGCTCAGTGCTCGGGGTGCTGGGTGCTCAGTACTCAGGGTGGTCAGTGCTCAGTGCTATGGGTGCTGGGTGCTCTGTGCTCGGGGTGCTGGGTGCTCATTGCTCAGGGTGCTGGGTGCTCAGTACTCAGGGTGCTCAGTGCTCAGTGCTCGGGGTGCTGGGTGCTCAGTGCTAGGGGTGCTGGGTGCTCAGTGCTCAGGGTGCTGGGTGCTCAGTGCTCAGTGTTCTGGGTGCTCAGTGCTCGGGGCGCTGGGTACTCAGTGCTCGGGGTGCTCGGAGCTCAGTACTCAGTGTGCTGGGTGCTCAGTGCTCGTTGTGCTCGGTGCTCAGTACTCAGGGTGCTGGGTGCTCAGTGCTCGGGGTGCTCGGTGCTCAGTACGTTGGGTGCTCACTACTCAGGGTGCTGGGTGCTCAGTGCTCAGGGTGCTGGGTGCTGAGTGCTCAGGGTGCTGGGTGCTCAGTGCTCAGGGTGCTGGGTGCTCAGTACTCAGGGTGCTGGGTGCGCAGTGCTCGGGGTGCTGGGTGCTCAGTGCTCAGGGTGCTGGGTGCTCAGTGCTCAGGGTGCTGGGTGCTCAGTACTCGGGGTGCTGGGTGCTCAGTACTCAGGGTGCTGGGTGCTCAGTACTCAGGGTGCTGGGTGATCAGTACTCGGGTGCTGGGTGCTCAGTGCTCAGAGTGCTGGGTGCTCAGTGCTTGGGGTGCTGGGTGCTCAGTGCTCAGTACTCAGGGTGCTGGGTGCTCAGTGCTCTTGGTGCTGGGTGCACAGTGCTCAGTACTCAGGGTGCTGGGTGCTCAGTGCTCAGTGTGCTGGGTGCTCAGTGCTCAGGGTGCTGGGTGCTCAGTGCTCAGGGTGCTGGGTGCTCAGTGCTCAGGGTGCTGGGTACTCAGTGCTCGGGGTGCTGGGTGCTCAGTACTCAGGGTGCTGGGTGCTCAGTACTCAGGGTGCTCAGTGCTCAGTACTCAGGGTGCTCAGTGCTCAGTACTCAGGGTGCTCAGTGCTCAGGGTGCTGGGTGCTCAGTGCTCGGGGTGCTGGGTGCTCAGTCCTCAGGGTGCTGGTTGCTCAGTGCTCAGGGTGCTCGGTGCTCAGTGCTCAGGGTGCTGGGTGCTCAGTACTCAGGGTGCTGGGTGCTCAGTGCTCGGGGTGCTGGGTGCTCAGTACTCAGGGTGCTGGGTGCTCAGTGCTCAGGGTGCTGGGTGCTCAGTGCTCAGGGTGCTCGGTGCTTAGTACTCAGGGTGCTGGGTGCTCAGTACTCAGGGTGCTGGGTGCTCAGTGCTCAGGGTGCTGGGTGCTCAGTGCTCAGGGTGCTGGGTGCTCAGTACTCAGGGTGCTGGGTGCTCAGTTCTCGGGGTGCTGGGTGCTCAGTACTCAGGGAGCTGTGTGCTTAGTACTCAGGGTGCTGGGTGCTCAGTACTCGGGTGCTGGGTGCTCAGTGCTCAGGGTGCTGGGTGCTCAGTGCTTGGGGTGCTGGGTGCTCAGTGCTCAGTACTCAGGGTGCTGGGGGCTCAGTGCTCGGGGTGCTGGGTGCTCAGTGCTCAGTACTCAGGGTGCTGGGTGCTCAGTGCTCAGGGTGCTGGGTGCTCAGTGCTCAGGGTGCTGGGTGCTCAGTGCTCAGGGTGCTGGGTGCTCAGTACTCCGGGTGCTGGGTGCTCAGTGCTCAGTACTCAGGGTGCTGGGTGCTCAGTACTCAGGGTGCTGGGTGCTCATTGCTCGGGGTGCTGGGTGCTCAGTGCTCGGGGTGCTCGGTGCTCAGTACTCAGGGTGCTGGGTGCTCAGTGCTCGGGGTGCTCAGTACTCAGGGTGCTGTGTGTTCAGTGCTCAGGGTGCTGGGTGCTCAGTACTCAGGGTGCTCGGTGCTTAGTACTCAGGGTGCTGGGTGCTCAGTACTCCGGGTGCTGGGTGCTCAGTGCTCGGGGTGCTCAGTGCTCAGTGCTCAAGGTGCTGGGTGCTCAGTACTCAGGGTGATCATTGCTCAGGGTGCTGGGTTCTCAGTACTCAGGGTGCTGGGTGCTCAGTACTCAGGGTGCTCAGTGCTCAGTACTCAGGGTGCTCAGTGCTCAGTACTAAGGGTGCTCATTGCTCAGGGTGCTGGGTGCTCAGTGCTCAGGGTGCTGGTTGCTCAGTGCTCAGGGTGCTGGGTGCTCAGTACTCAGGGTTTTCGGTGCTCAGTACTCCGGGTGCTCAGTGCTCAGTACTCAGGGTGCTGGGTGCTCAGTGCTCAGGGTGCTGGGTGCTCAGTACTCAGGGTGCTGGGTGCTCGGTGCTCAGTACGCTGGGTGCTCAGTACTCAGGTTTCTCTGTACTCAGTACTCAGGGTGCTGGGTGCTCAGTACTCAGGGTGCTCGGTGCTCAGTACTCAGGGTGCTGGGTGCTCAGTGCTCAGGGTGCTGGGTGCTCAGTACTCAGGGTGCTGGGTGATCAGTACTCGGGTGCTGGGTGCTCAGTGCTCAGAGTGCTGGGTGCTCAGTGCTTGGGGTGCTGGGTGCTCAGTGCTCAGTACTCAGGGTGCTGGGTGCTCAGTGCTCTTGGTGCTGGGTGCACAGTGCTCAGTACTCAGGGTGCTGGGTGCTCAGTGCTCAGTGTGCTGGGTGCTCAGTGCTCAGGGTGCTGGGTGCTCAGTGCTCAGGGTGCTGGGTGCTCAGTGCTCAGGGTGCTGGGTACTCAGTGCTCGGGGTGCTGGGTGCTCAGTACTCAGGGTGCTGGGTGCTCAGTACTCAGGGTGCTCAGTGCTCAGTACTCAGGGTGCTCAGTGCTCAGTACTCAGGGTGCTCAGTGCTCAGGGTGCTGGGTGCTCAGTGCTCGGGGTGCTGGGTGCTCAGTCCTCAGGGTGCTGGTTGCTCAGTGCTCAGGGTGCTCGGTGCTCAGTGCTCAGGGTGCTGGGTGCTCAGTACTCAGGGTGCTGGGTGCTCAGTGCTCGGGGTGCTGGGTGCTCAGTACTCAGGGTGGTCAGTGCTCAGTGCTCTGGGTGCTGGGTGCTCTGTGCTCGGAGTGCTGGGTGCTCATTTCTCAGGGTGCTGGGTGCTCAGTACTCAGGGTGCTCAGTGCTCAGTGCTCGGGGTGCTGGGTGCTCAGTGCTCGGGGTGCTGGGTGCTCAGTGCTCGGGGTGCTGGGTGCTCAGTACTCAGGGTGGTCAGTGCTCAGTGCTATGGGTGCTGGGTGCTCTGTGCTCGGGGTGCTGGGTGCTCATTGCTCAGGGTGCTGGGTGCTCAGTACTCAGGGTGCTCAGTGCTCAGTGCTCGGGGTGCTGGGTGCTCAGTGCTAGGGGTGCTGGGTGCTCAGTGCTCAGGGTGCTGGGTGCTCAGTGCTCAGGGTTCTGGGTGCTCAGTGCTCGGGGCGCTGGGTACTCAGTGCTCGGGGTGCTCGGAGCTCAGTACTCAGTGTGCTGGGTGCTCAGTGCTCGTTGTGCTCGGTGCTCAGTACTCAGGGTGCTGGGTGCTCAGTGCTCGGGGTGCTCGGTGCTCAGTACGTTGGGTGCTCACTACTCAGGGTGCTGGGTGCTCAGTGCTCAGGGTGCTGGGTGCTGAGTGCTCAGGGTGCTGGGTGCTCAGTGCTCAGGGTGCTGGGTGCTCAGTACTCAGGGTGCTGGGTGCGCAGTGCTCGGGGTGCTGGGTGCTCAGTGCTCAGGGTGCTGGGTGCTCAGTGCTCAGGGTGCTGGGTGCTCAGTACTCGGGGTGCTGGGTGCTCAGTACTCAGGGTGCTGGGTGCTCAGTACTCAGGGTGCTGGGTGATCAGTACTCGGGTGCTGGGTGCTCAGTGCTCAGAGTGCTGGGTGCTCAGTGCTTGGGGTGCTGGGTGCTCAGTGCTCAGTACTCAGGGTGCTGGGTGCTCAGTGCTCTTGGTGCTGGGTGCACAGTGCTCAGTACTCAGGGTGCTGGGTGCTCAGTGCTCAGTGTGCTGGGTGCTCAGTGCTCAGGGTGCTGGGTGCTCAGTGCTCAGGGTGCTGGGTGCTCAGTGCTCAGGGTGCTGGGTACTCAGTGCTCGGGGTGCTGGGTGCTCAGTACTCAGGGTGCTGGGTGCTCAGTACTCAGGGTGCTCAGTGCTCAGTACTCTTGGTGCTCAGTGCTCAGTACTCAGGGTGCTCAGTGCTCAGGGTGCTGGGTGCTCAGTGCTCGGGGTGCTGGGTGCTCAGTCCTCAGGGTGCTGGTTGCTCAGTGCTCAGGGTGCTCGGTGCTCAGTGCTCAGGGTGCTGGGTGCTCAGTACTCAGGGTGCTGGGTGCTCAGTGCTCGGGGTGCTGGGTGCTCAGTACTCAGGGTGCTGGGTGCTCAGTGCTCAGGGTGCTGGGTGCTCAGTGCTCAGGGTGCTCGGTGCTTAGTACTCAGGGTGCTGGGTGCTCAGTACTCAGGGTGCTGGGTGCTCAGTGCTCAGGGTGCTGGGTGCTCAGTGCTCAGGGTGCTGGGTGCTCAGTACTCAGGGTGCTGGGTGCTCAGTTCTCGGGGTGCTGGGTGCTCAGTACTCAGGGAGCTGTGTGCTTAGTACTCAGGGTGCTGGGTGCTCAGTACTCGGGTGCTGGGTGCTCAGTGCTCAGGGTGCTGGGTGCTCAGTGCTTGGGGTGCTGGGTGCTCAGTGCTCAGTACTCAGGGTGCTGGGGGCTCAGTGCTCGGGGTGCTGGGTGCTCAGTGCTCAGTACTCAGGGTGCTGGGTGCTCAGTGCTCAGGGTGCTGGGTGCTCAGTGCTCAGGGTGCTGGGTGCTCAGTGCTCAGGGTGCTGGGTGCTCAGTACTCCGGGTGCTGGGTGCTCAGTGCTCAGTACTCAGGGTGCTGGGTGCTCAGTACTCAGGGTGCTGGGTGCTCATTGCTCGGGGTGCTGGGTGCTCAGTGCTCGGGGTGCTCGGTGCTCAGTACTCAGGGTGCTGGGTGCTCAGTGCTCGGGGTGCTCAGTACTCAGGGTGCTGTGTGTTCAGTGCTCAGGGTGCTGGGTGCTCAGTACTCAGGGTGCTCGGTGCTTAGTACTCAGGGTGCTGGGTGCTCAGTACTCCGGGTGCTGGGTGCTCAGTGCTCGGGGTGCTCAGTGCTCAGTGCTCAAGGTGCTGGGTGCTCAGTACTCAGGGTGATCATTGCTCAGGGTGCTGGGTTCTCAGTACTCAGGGTGCTGGGTGCTCAGTACTCAGGGTGCTCAGTGCTCAGTACTCAGGGTGCTCAGTGCTCAGTACTAAGGGTGCTCATTGCTCAGGGTGCTGGGTGCTCAGTGCTCAGGGTGCTGGTTGCTCAGTGCTCAGGGTGCTGGGTGCTCAGTACTCAGGGTTTTCGGTGCTCAGTACTCCGGGTGCTCAGTGCTCAGTACTCAGGGTGCTGGGTGCTCAGTGCTCAGGGTGCTGGGTGCTCAGTACTCAGGGTGCTGGGTGCTCGGTGCTCAGTACGCTGGGTGCTCAGTACTCAGGTTTCTCTGTACTCAGTACTCAGGGTGCTGGGTGCTCAGTACTCAGGGTGCTCGGTGCTCAGTACTCAGGGTGCTGGGTGCTCAGTGCTCAGGGTGCTGGGTGCTCAGTACTCAGGGTGCTGGGTGCTCAGTGCTCGGGGTGCTCGGTGCTCAGTACGCTGGGTGCTCAGTACTCAGGGTGCTGGGTGCTCAGTACTCAGGGTGCTGTGTGCTGAGTACTCAGGGTGCTGGGTGCTTAGTACTCAGGGTGCTGGGTGCTTAGTACTCAGGGTGCTGGCTGCTCAGTGCTCAGGGTGCTCGGTGCTCAGTGCTCGGGGTGCTGGGTGCTCAGTACTCAGGGTGCTCAGTGCTCAGTGCTCTGGGTGCTTGGTGCTCTGTGCTCGGGGTGCTGGGTGCTCATTGCTCAGGGTGCTGGGTGCTCAGTTCTCAGGGTGCTCAGTGCTCAGTGCTCGGGGTGCTGGGTGCTCTGTGCTCGGGGTGCTGGGTGCTCAGTGCTCAGGGTGCTGGGTGCTCAGTGCCCAGGGTTCTGGGTGCTCAGTGCTCGGGGCGCTGGGTACTCAGTGCTCGGGGTGCTCGGAGCTCAGTACTCAGGGTGCTGGGTGCTCAGTGCTCGGGGTGCTCGGTGCTCAGTACGTTGGGTGCTCACTACTCAGGGTGCTGGGTGCTCAGTGCTCAGGGTGCTGGGTGCTGAGTGCTCAGGGTGCTGGGTGCTCAGTGCTCAGGGTGCTGGGTGCTCAGTACTCAGGGTGCTGGGTGCGCAGTGCTCGGGGTGCTGGGTGCTCAGTGCTCAGGGTGCTGGGTGCTCAGTGCTCAGGGTGCTGGGTGCTCAGTACTCGGGGTGCTGGGTGCTCAGTACTCAGGGTGCTGGGTGCTCAGTACTCAGGGTGCTGGGTGATCAGTACTCGGGTGCTGGGTGCTCAGTGCTCAGAGTGCTGGGTGCTCAGTGCTTGGGGTGCTGGGTGCTCAGTGCTCAGTACTCAGGGTGCTGGGTGCTCAGTGCTCTTGGTGCTGGGTGCACAGTGCTCAGTACTCAGGGTGCTGGGTGCTCAGTGCTCAGTGTGCTGGGTGCTCAGTGCTCAGGGTGCTGGGTGCTCAGTGCTCAGGGTGCTGGGTGCTCAGTGCTCAGGGTGCTGGGTACTCAGTGCTCGGGGTGCTGGGTGCTCAGTACTCAGGGTGCTGGGTGCTCAGTACTCAGGGTGCTCAGTGCTCAGTACTCAGGGTGCTCAGTGCTCAGTACTCAGGGTGCTCAGTGCTCAGGGTGCTGGGTGCTCAGTGCTCGGGGTGCTGGGTGCTCAGTCCTCAGGGTGCTGGTTGCTCAGTGCTCAGGGTGCTCGGTGCTCAGTGCTCAGGGTGCTGGGTGCTCAGTACTCAGGGTGCTGGGTGCTCAGTGCTCGGGGTGCTGGGTGCTCAGTACTCAGGGTGGTCAGTGCTCAGTGCTCTGGGTGCTGGGTGCTCTGTGCTCGGAGTGCTGGGTGCTCATTTCTCAGGGTGCTGGGTGCTCAGTACTCAGGGTGCTCAGTGCTCAGTGCTCGGGGTGCTGGGTGCTCAGTGCTCGGGGTGCTGGGTGCTCAGTGCTCGGGGTGCTGGGTGCTCAGTACTCAGGGTGGTCAGTGCTCAGTGCTATGGGTGCTGGGTGCTCTGTGCTCGGGGTGCTGGGTGCTCATTGCTCAGGGTGCTGGGTGCTCAGTACTCAGGGTGCTCAGTGCTCAGTGCTCGGGGTGCTGGGTGCTCAGTGCTAGGGGTGCTGGGTGCTCAGTGCTCAGGGTGCTGGGTGCTCAGTGCTCAGGGTTCTGGGTGCTCAGTGCTCGGGGCGCTGGGTACTCAGTGCTCGGGGTGCTCAAAGCTCAGTACTCAGTGTGCTGGGTGCTCAGTGCTCGTTGTGCTCGGTGCTCAGTACTCAGGGTGCTGGGTGCTCAGTGCTCGGGGTGCTCGGTGCTCAGTACGTTGGGTGCTCACTACTCAGGGTGCTGGGTGCTCAGTGCTCAGGGTGCTGGGTGCTGAGTGCTCAGGGTGCTGGGTGCTCAGTGCTCAGGGTGCTGGGTGCTCAGTACTCAGGGTGCTGGGTGCGCAGTGCTCGGGGTGCTGGGTGCTCAGTGCTCAGGGTGCTGGGTGCTCAGTGCTCAGGGTGCTGGGTGCTCAGTACTCGGGGTGCTGGGTGCTCAGTACTCAGGGTGCTGGGTGCTCAGTACTCAGGGTGCTGGGTGATCAGTACTCGGGTGCTGGGTGCTCAGTGCTCAGAGTGCTGGGTGCTCAGTGCTTGGGGTGCTGGGTGCTCAGTGCTCAGTACTCAGGGTGCTGGGTGCTCAGTGCTCTTGGTGCTGGGTGCACAGTGCTCAGTACTCAGGGTGCTGGGTGCTCAGTGCTCAGTGTGCTGGGTGCTCAGTGCTCAGGGTGCTGGGTGCTCAGTGCTCAGGGTGCTGGGTGCTCAGTGCTCAGGGTGCTGGGTACTCAGTGCTCGGGGTGCTGGGTGCTCAGTACTCAGGGTGCTGGGTGCTCAGTACTCAGGGTGCTCAGTGCTCAGTACTCAGGGTGCTCAGTGCTCAGTACTCAGGGTGCTCAGTGCTCAGGGTGCTGGGTGCTCAGTGCTCGGGGTGCTGGGTGCTCAGTCCTCAGGGTGCTGGTTGCTCAGTGCTCAGGGTGCTCGGTGCTCAGTGCTCAGGGTGCTGGGTGCTCAGTACTCAGGGTGCTGGGTGCTCAGTGCTCGGGGTGCTGGGTGCTCAGTACTCAGGGTGCTGGGTGCTCAGTGCTCAGGGTGCTGGGTGCTCAGTGCTCAGGGTGCTCGGTGCTTAGTACTCAGGGTGCTGGGTGCTCAGTACTCAGGGTGCTGGGTGCTCAGTGCTCAGGGTGCTGGGTGCTCAGTGCTCAGGGTGCTGGGTGCTCAGTACTCAGGGTGCTGGGTGCTCAGTTCTCGGGGTGCTGGGTGCTCAGTACTCAGGGAGCTGTGTGCTTAGTACTCAGGGTGCTGGGTGCTCAGTACTCGGGTGCTGGGTGCTCAGTGCTCAGGGTGCTGGGTGCTCAGTGCTTGGGGTGCTGGGTGCTCAGTGCTCAGTACTCAGGGTGCTGGGGGCTCAGTGCTCGGGGTGCTGGGTGCTCAGTGCTCAGTACTCAGGGTGCTGGGTGCTCAGTGCTCAGGGTGCTGGGTGCTCAGTGCTCAGGGTGCTGGGTGCTCAGTGCTCAGGGTGCTGGGTGCTCAGTACTCCGGGTGCTGGGTGCTCAGTGCTCAGTACTCAGGGTGCTGGGTGCTCAGTACTCAGGGTGCTGGGTGCTCATTGCTCGGGGTGCTGGGTGCTCAGTGCTCGGGGTGCTCGGTGCTCAGTACTCAGGGTGCTGGGTGCTCAGTGCTCGGGGTGCTCAGTACTCAGGGTGCTGTGTGTTCAGTGCTCAGGGTGCTGGGTGCTCAGTACTCAGGGTGCTCGGTGCTTAGTACTCAGGGTGCTGGGTGCTCAGTACTCCGGGTGCTGGGTGCTCAGTGCTCGGGGTGCTCAGTGCTCAGTGCTCAAGGTGCTGGGTGCTCAGTACTCAGGGTGATCATTGCTCAGGGTGCTGGGTTCTCAGTACTCAGGGTGCTGGGTGCTCAGTACTCAGGGTGCTCAGTGCTCAGTACTCAGGGTGCTCAGTGCTCAGTACTAAGGGTGCTCATTGCTCAGGGTGCTGGGTGCTCAGTGCTCAGGGTGCTGGTTGCTCAGTGCTCAGGGTGCTGGGTGCTCAGTACTCAGGGTTTTCGGTGCTCAGTACTCCGGGTGCTCAGTGCTCAGTACTCAGGGTGCTGGGTGCTCAGTGCTCAGGGTGCTGGGTGCTCAGTACTCAGGGTGCTGGGTGCTCGGTGCTCAGTACGCTGGGTGCTCAGTACTCAGGTTTCTCTGTACTCAGTACTCAGGGTGCTGGGTGCTCAGTACTCAGGGTGCTCGGTGCTCAGTACTCAGGGTGCTGGGTGCTCAGTGCTCAGGGTGCTGGGTGCTCAGTACTCAGGGTGCTGGGTGATCAGTACTCGGGTGCTGGGTGCTCAGTGCTCAGAGTGCTGGGTGCTCAGTGCTTGGGGTGCTGGGTGCTCAGTGCTCAGTACTCAGGGTGCTGGGTGCTCAGTGCTCTTGGTGCTGGGTGCACAGTGCTCAGTACTCAGGGTGCTGGGTGCTCAGTGCTCAGTGTGCTGGGTGCTCAGTGCTCAGGGTGCTGGGTGCTCAGTGCTCAGGGTGCTGGGTGCTCAGTGCTCAGGGTGCTGGGTACTCAGTGCTCGGGGTGCTGGGTGCTCAGTACTCAGGGTGCTGGGTGCTCAGTACTCAGGGTGCTCAGTGCTCAGTACTCAGGGTGCTCAGTGCTCAGTACTCAGGGTGCTCAGTGCTCAGGGTGCTGGGTGCTCAGTGCTCGGGGTGCTGGGTGCTCAGTCCTCAGGGTGCTGGTTGCTCAGTGCTCAGGGTGCTCGGTGCTCAGTGCTCAGGGTGCTGGGTGCTCAGTACTCAGGGTGCTGGGTGCTCAGTGCTCGGGGTGCTGGGTGCTCAGTACTCAGGGTGGTCAGTGCTCAGTGCTCTGGGTGCTGGGTGCTCTGTGCTCGGAGTGCTGGGTGCTCATTTCTCAGGGTGCTGGGTGCTCAGTACTCAGGGTGCTCAGTGCTCAGTGCTCGGGGTGCTGGGTGCTCAGTGCTCGGGGTGCTGGGTGCTCAGTGCTCGGGGTGCTGGGTGCTCAGTACTCAGGGTGGTCAGTGCTCAGTGCTATGGGTGCTGGGTGCTCTGTGCTCGGGGTGCTGGGTGCTCATTGCTCAGGGTGCTGGGTGCTCAGTACTCAGGGTGCTCAGTGCTCAGTGCTCGGGGTGCTGGGTGCTCAGTGCTAGGGGTGCTGGGTGCTCAGTGCTCAGGGTGCTGGGTGCTCAGTGCTCAGGGTTCTGGGTGCTCAGTGCTCGGGGCGCTGGGTACTCAGTGCTCGGGGTGCTCGGAGCTCAGTACTCAGTGTGCTGGGTGCTCAGTGCTCGTTGTGCTCGGTGCTCAGTACTCAGGGTGCTGGGTGCTCAGTGCTCGGGGTGCTCGGTGCTCAGTACGTTGGGTGCTCACTACTCAGGGTGCTGGGTGCTCAGTGCTCAGGGTGCTGGGTGCTGAGTGCTCAGGGTGCTGGGTGCTCAGTGCTCAGGGTGCTGGGTGCTCAGTACTCAGGGTGCTGGGTGCGCAGTGCTCGGGGTGCTGGGTGCTCAGTGCTCAGGGTGCTGGGTGCTCAGTGCTCAGGGTGCTGGGTGCTCAGTACTCGGGGTGCTGGGTGCTCAGTACTCAGGGTGCTGGGTGCTCAGTACTCAGGGTGCTGGGTGATCAGTACTCGGGTGCTGGGTGCTCAGTGCTCAGAGTGCTGGGTGCTCAGTGCTTGGGGTGCTGGGTGCTCAGTGCTCAGTACTCAGGGTGCTGGGTGCTCAGTGCTCTTGGTGCTGGGTGCACAGTGCTCAGTACTCAGGGTGCTGGGTGCTCAGTGCTCAGTGTGCTGGGTGCTCAGTGCTCAGGGTGCTGGGTGCTCAGTGCTCAGGGTGCTGGGTGCTCAGTGCTCAGGGTGCTGGGTACTCAGTGCTCGGGGTGCTGGGTGCTCAGTACTCAGGGTGCTGGGTGCTCAGTACTCAGGGTGCTCAGTGCTCAGTACTCTTGGTGCTCAGTGCTCAGTACTCAGGGTGCTCAGTGCTCAGGGTGCTGGGTGCTCAGTGCTCGGGGTGCTGGGTGCTCAGTCCTCAGGGTGCTGGTTGCTCAGTGCTCAGGGTGCTCGGTGCTCAGTGCTCAGGGTGCTGGGTGCTCAGTACTCAGGGTGCTGGGTGCTCAGTGCTCGGGGTGCTGGGTGCTCAGTACTCAGGGTGCTGGGTGCTCAGTGCTCAGGGTGCTGGGTGCTCAGTGCTCAGGGTGCTCGGTGCTTAGTACTCAGGGTGCTGGGTGCTCAGTACTCAGGGTGCTGGGTGCTCAGTGCTCAGGGTGCTGGGTGCTCAGTGCTCAGGGTGCTGGGTGCTCAGTACTCAGGGTGCTGGGTGCTCAGTTCTCGGGGTGCTGGGTGCTCAGTACTCAGGGAGCTGTGTGCTTAGTACTCAGGGTGCTGGGTGCTCAGTACTCGGGTGCTGGGTGCTCAGTGCTCAGGGTGCTGGGTGCTCAGTGCTTGGGGTGCTGGGTGCTCAGTGCTCAGTACTCAGGGTGCTGGGGGCTCAGTGCTCGGGGTGCTGGGTGCTCAGTGCTCAGTACTCAGGGTGCTGGGTGCTCAGTGCTCAGGGTGCTGGGTGCTCAGTGCTCAGGGTGCTGGGTGCTCAGTGCTCAGGGTGCTGGGTGCTCAGTACTCCGGGTGCTGGGTGCTCAGTGCTCAGTACTCAGGGTGCTGGGTGCTCAGTACTCAGGGTGCTGGGTGCTCATTGCTCGGGGTGCTGGGTGCTCAGTGCTCGGGGTGCTCGGTGCTCAGTACTCAGGGTGCTGGGTGCTCAGTGCTCGGGGTGCTCAGTACTCAGGGTGCTGTGTGTTCAGTGCTCAGGGTGCTGGGTGCTCAGTACTCAGGGTGCTCGGTGCTTAGTACTCAGGGTGCTGGGTGCTCAGTACTCCGGGTGCTGGGTGCTCAGTGCTCGGGGTGCTCAGTGCTCAGTGCTCAAGGTGCTGGGTGCTCAGTACTCAGGGTGATCATTGCTCAGGGTGCTGGGTTCTCAGTACTCAGGGTGCTGGGTGCTCAGTACTCAGGGTGCTCAGTGCTCAGTACTCAGGGTGCTCAGTGCTCAGTACTAAGGGTGCTCATTGCTCAGGGTGCTGGGTGCTCAGTGCTCAGGGTGCTGGTTGCTCAGTGCTCAGGGTGCTGGGTGCTCAGTACTCAGGGTTTTCGGTGCTCAGTACTCCGGGTGCTCAGTGCTCAGTACTCAGGGTGCTGGGTGCTCAGTGCTCAGGGTGCTGGGTGCTCAGTACTCAGGGTGCTGGGTGCTCGGTGCTCAGTACGCTGGGTGCTCAGTACTCAGGTTTCTCTGTACTCAGTACTCAGGGTGCTGGGTGCTCAGTACTCAGGGTGCTCGGTGCTCAGTACTCAGGGTGCTGGGTGCTCAGTGCTCAGGGTGCTGGGTGCTCAGTACTCAGGGTGCTGGGTGCTCAGTGCTCGGGGTGCTCGGTGCTCAGTACGCTGGGTGCTCAGTACTCAGGGTGCTGGGTGCTCAGTACTCAGGGTGCTGTGTGCTGAGTACTCAGGGTGCTGGGTGCTTAGTACTCAGGGTGCTGGGTGCTTAGTACTCAGGGTGCTGGCTGCTCAGTGCTCAGGGTGCTCGGTGCTCAGTGCTCGGGGTGCTGGGTGCTCAGTACTCAGGGTGCTCAGTGCTCAGTGCTCTGGGTGCTTGGTGCTCTGTGCTCGGGGTGCTGGGTGCTCATTGCTCAGGGTGCTGGGTGCTCAGTTCTCAGGGTGCTCAGTGCTCAGTGCTCGGGGTGCTGGGTGCTCTGTGCTCGGGGTGCTGGGTGCTCAGTGCTCAGGGTGCTGGGTGCTCAGTGCCCAGGGTTCTGGGTGCTCAGTGCTCGGGGCGCTGGGTACTCAGTGCTCGGGGTGCTCGGAGCTCAGTACTCAGTGTGCTGGGTGCTCAGTGCTCGGGGTGCTCGGTGCTCAGTACTCGGGGTGCTGGGTGCTCAGTGCTCGGGGTGCTCGGTGCTCAGTACGTTGGGTGCTCACTACTCAGGGTGCTGGGTGCTCAGTGCTCAGGGTGCTGGGTGCTGAGTGCTCAGGGTGCTGGGTGATCAGTGCTCAGGGTGCTGGGTGCTCAGTACTCAGGGTGCTGGGTGCACAGTGCTCGGGGTGCTGGGTGCTCAGTGCTCAGGGTGCTGGGTGCTCAGTGCTCAGGGTGCTGGGTGCTCAGTACTCGGGGTGCTGGGTGCTCAGTACTCAGGGTGCTGGGTGCTCAGTACTCAGGGTGCTGGGTGATCAGTACTCGGGTGCTGGGTGCTCAGTGCTCAGAGTGCTGGGTGCTCAGTGCTCGGGGTGCTGGGTGCTCAGTGCTCAGTACTCAGGGTGCTGGGTGCTCAGTGCTCTTGGTGCTGGGTGCACAGTGCTCAGTACTCAGGGTGCTGGGTGCTCAGTGCTCAGTGTGCTGGGTGCTCAGTGCTCAGGGTGCTGGGTGCTCAGTGCTCAGGGTGCTGGGTGCTCAGTGCTCAGGGTGCTGGGTACTCAGTGCTCGGGGTGCTGGGTGCTCAGTACTCAGGGTGCTGGGTGCTCAGTACTCAGGGTGCTCAGTGCTCAGTACTCAGGGTGCTCAGTGCTCAGTACTCAGGGTGCTCAGTGCTCAGGGTGCTGGGTGATCAGTGCTCTGGGTGCTGGGTGCTCAGTCCTCAGGGTGCTGGGTGCTCAGTGCTCAGGGTGCTCGGTGCTCAGTGCTCAGGGTGCTGGGTGCTCAGTACTCAGGGTGCTGGGTGCTCAGTGCTCGGGGTGCTGGGTGCTCAGTGCTCAGGGTGCTGGGTGCTCAGTGCTCAGGGTGCTGGGTGCTCAGTGCTCAGTACTCAGGGTGCTGGGTGCTCAGTACTCAGGGTGCTGGGTGCTCATTGCTCGGGGTGCTGGGTGCTCAGTGCTCGGGGTGCTCGGTGCTCAGTACTGAGGGTGCTGGGTGCTCAGTGCTCGGGGTGCTCAGTACTCAGGGTGCTGTGTGTTCAGTGCTCAGGGTGCTGTGTGCTCAGTACTCAGGGTGCTCGGTGCTTAGTACTCAGGGTGCTGGGTGCTCAGTACTCCGGGTGCTGGGTGCTCAGTGCTCGGGGTGCTGGGTGCTCAGTGCTCAAGGTGCTGGGTGCTCAGTACTCAGGGTGATCATTGCTCAGGGTGCTGGGTGCTCAGTACTCAGGGTGCTGGGTGCTCAGTACTCAGGGTGCTCAGTGCTCAGTACTCAGGGTGCTCAGTTCTCAGTACTAAGGGTGCTCAGTGCTCAGGGTGCTGGGTGCTCAGTGCTCAGGGTGCTGGTTGCTCAGTGCTCAGGGTGCTGGGTGCTCAGTACTCATAGTTTTCGGTGCTCAGTACTCCGGGTGCTCAGTGCTCAGTACTCAGGGTGCTGTGTGCTCAGTGCTCAGGGTGCTGGGTGCTCAGTACTCAGGGTGCTCGGTGCTCAGTACTCAGGGTGCTGGGTGCTCAGTGCTCAGGGTGCTGGGTGCTCAGTACTCAGGGTGCTGGGTGCTCAGTGCTCGGGGTGCTTGGTGCTCAGTACGCTGGGTGCTCAGTACTCAGGGTGCTGGGTGCTCAGTACTCAGGGTGCTGTGTGCTCAGTACTCAGGTTGCTGGGTGCTTAGTACTCAGGGTGCTGGGTGCTTAGTACTCAGGGTGCTGGCTGCTCAGTGCTCAGGGTGCTCGGTGCTCAGTGCTCGGGGTGCTGGGTGCTCAGTACTCAGGGTGCTCAGTGCTCAGTGCTCTGGGTGCTGGGTGCTCTGTGCTCGGGGTGCTGGGTGCTCATTGCTCAGGGTGCTGGGTGCTCAGTTCTCAGGGTGCTCAGTGCTCAGTGCTCGGGGTGCTGGGTGCTCAGTGCTCGGGGTGCTGGGTGCTCAGTGCTCAGGGTGCTGGGTGCTCAGTGCCCAGGGTTCTGGGTGCTCAGTGCTCGGGGCGCTTTGTACTCAGTGCTCGGGGTGCTCGGAGCTCAGTACTCAGTGTGCTGGGTGCTCAGTGCTCGGGGTGCTCGGTGCTCAGTACTCGGGGTGCTGGGTGCTCAGTGCTCGGGGTGCTCGGTGCTCAGTAAGTTGGGTGCTCACTACTCAGGGTGCTGGGTGCTCAGTGCTCAGGGTGCTGGGTGCTGAGTGCTCAGGGTGCTGGGTGCTCAGTGCTCAGGGTGCTGGGTGCTCAGTACTCAGGGTGCTGGGTGCACAGTGCTCGGGGTGCTGGGTGCTCAGTGCTCAGGGTGCTGGGTGCTCAGTGCTCAGGGTGCTGGATGCTCAGTACTCGGGGTGCTGGGTGCTCAGTACTCAGGGTGCTGGGTGCTCAGTACTCAGGGTGCTGGGTGATCAGTACTCGGGTGCTGGGTGCTCAGTGCTCAGAGTGCTGGGTGATCAGTGCTCGGGGTGCTGGGTGCTCAGTGCTCAGTACTCAGGGTGCTGGGTGCTCAATGCTCTTGGTGCTGGGTGCACAGTGCTCAGTACTCAGGGTGCTGGGTGCTCAGTACTCAGGGTGTTCAGTGCTCAGGGTGCTGGGTGCTCAGTACTCGGGTGCTGGGTGCTCAGTGCTCAGGGTGCTGGTTGCTCAGTGCTCGGGGTGCTGGGTGCTCAGTGCTCAGTACTCAGGGTGCTGGGTGCTCAGGGCTCGGGGTGCTGGGTGGTCAGTGCTCAGTACTCAGGGTGCTGGGTGCTCAGTGCTCGGGGTGCTTGATGCTCAGTACTCAGGGTGCTGGGTGCTCAGTGCTCAGTACACAGGGTGCTGGGTGCTCAGTGCTCGGGGTGCTGGGTGCTCAGTGCTCAGTACTCAGGGTGCTGGGTGATCAGTGCTCGGGGTGCTTGATGCTCAGTACTCAGGGTGCTGGGTGCTCAGTGCTCAGGGTGCTGGGTGCTCAGTACTCAGGGTGCTGGGTGCTCAGTACTCAGTATGCTGGGTGCTCAGTACTCGGGGTGCTCACTACTCAGGGTGCTGTGTGTTCAGTGCTCAGTGTACTGGGTGCTCAGTACTCAGGGTGCTCAGTGCTCGGGGTGCTTGATGCTCAGTACTCAGGGTGCTGGGTGCTCAGTGCTCAGGGTGCTGGGTGCTCAGTACTCAGGGTGCTGGGTGCTCAGTACTCAGTATGCTGGGTGCTCAGTGCTCGGGGTGCTCAGTACTCAGGGTGCTGTGTGTTCAGTGCTCAGGGTACTGGGTGCTCAGTACTCAGGGTGCTCAGTGCTCGGGGTGCTGGGTGCTCAGTGCTCGGGGTGCTGGGTGCTCAGTGCTCAGGGTGCTGGGTGCTCAGTGCCCAGGGTTCTGGGTGCTCAGTGCTCGGGGCGCTTTGTACTCAGTGCTCGGGGTGCTCGGAGCTCAGTACTCAGTGTGCTGGGTGCTCAGTGCTCGGGGTGCTCGGTGCTCAGTACTCGGGGTGCTGGGTGCTCAGTGCTCGGGGTGCTCGGTGCTCAGTAAGTTGGGTGCTCACTACTCAGGGTGCTGGGTGCTCAGTGCTCAGGGTGCTGGGTGCTGAGTGCTCAGGGTGCTGGGTGCTCAGTGCTCAGGGTGCTGGGTGCTCAGTACTCAGGGTGCTGGGTGCACAGTGCTCGGGGTGCTGGGTGCTCAGTGCTCAGGGTGCTGGGTGCTCAGTGCTCAGGGTGCTGGATGCTCAGTACTCGGGGTGCTGGGTGCTCAGTACTCAGGGTGCTGGGTGCTCAGTACTCAGGGTGCTGGGTGATCAGTACTCGGGTGCTGGGTGCTCAGTGCTCAGAGTGCTGGGTGATCAGTGCTCGGGGTGCTGGGTGCTCAGTGCTCAGTACTCAGGGTGCTGGGTGCTCAATGCTCTTGGTGCTGGGTGCACAGTGCTCAGTACTCAGGGTGCTGGGTGCTCAGTGCTCAGGGTGCTGGGTGCTCAGTGCTCAGCGTGCTGGGTGCTCAGTGCTCAGGGTGCTCAGTGCTCAGGGTGCTGGGTACTCAGTGCTCGGGGTGCTGGGTGCTCAGTACTCAGGGTGCTGGGTGCTCAGTACTCAGGGTGCTCAGTGCTCAGTACTCAGGGTGCTCAGTGCTCAGTACTCAGGGTGCTCAGTGCTCAGGGTGCTGGGTGCTCAGTGCTCGGGGTGCTGGGTGCTCAGTCCTCAGGTTGCTGGGTGCTCAGTGCTCAGCCTGCTCGGTGCTCAGTGCTCAGGGTGCTATGTGCTCAGTACTCAGGGTGCTGGGTGCTCAGTGCTCGGCGTGCTGGGTGCTCAGTACTCAGGGTGCTGGGTGCTCAGTGCTCAGGGTGCTGGGTGCTCAGTGCTCAGGGTGCTCGGTGATTAGTACTCAGGGTGCTGGGTGCTCAGTACTCAGGGTGCTGGGTGCTCAGTGCTCAGGGTGCTGGGTGCTCAGTGCTCAGGGTGCTGGGTGCTCAGTACTCAGGGTGCTGGGTGCTCAGTTCTCGGGGTGCTGGGTGCTCAGTACTCAGGGAGCTGGGTGCTCAGTACTCAGGGTGCTGGGTGCTCAGTACTCGGGTGCTGGGTGCTCAGTGCTCAGGGTGCTGGTTGCTCAGTGCTCGGGGTGCTGGGTGCTCAGTGCTCAGTACTCAGGGTGCTGGGTGCTCAGGGCTCGGGGTGCTGGGTGGTCAGTGCTCAGTACTCAGGGTGCTGGGTGCTCAGTGCTCGGGGTGCTTGATGCTCAGTACTCAGGGTGCTGGGTGCTCAGTGCTCAGTACACAGGGTGCTGGGTGCTCAGTGCTCGGGGTGCTGGGTGCTCAGTGCTCAGTACTCAGGGTGCTGGGTGATCAGTGCTCGGGGTGCTTGATGCTCAGTACTCAGGGTGCTGGGTGCTCAGTGCTCAGGGTGCTGGGTGCTCAGTACTCAGGGTGCTGGGTGCTCAGTACTCAGTATGCTGGGTGCTCAGTACTCGGGGTGCTCACTACTCAGGGTGCTGTGTGTTCAGTGCTCAGTGTACTGGGTGCTCAGTACTCAGGGTGCTCAGTGCTCGGGGTGCTTGATGCTCAGTACTCAGGGTGCTGGGTGCTCAGTGCTCAGGGTGCTGGGTGCTCAGTACTCAGGGTGCTGGGTGCTCAGTACTCAGTATGCTGGGTGCTCAGTGCTCGGGGTGCTCAGTACTCAGGGTGCTGTGTGTTCAGTGCTCAGGGTACTGGGTGCTCAGTACTCAGGGTGCTCAGTGCTTGGGGTGCTGGGTGCGCAGCACTCAGGCTGTTGGGTGCTCAGTACTCAGGGTGCTCAGTGCTTGGGGTGCTGGGTGCTCAGTACTCAGGGTGCTCAGTGCTTGGGGTGTTGGGTGCTCAGTACTCTCGGTGCTGGGTGCTCAGTGCTCAGGGTGCTGGGTGCTCAGTACTCAGGGTGCTGGATGCTCATTACTCAGGGTGCTAGGTGCTCAGTGTTCGGGGTGCTGGGTGCTCAGTGCTCGGGGTGCTGGGTGCTCAGTGCTCAGGGTGCTGGGTGCTCAGTGCTCGGGGTGCTGGGTGCTCAGTACTCGGGGTGCTCGGTGCTCAGTACTCAGGGTGCTGGGTGCTCAGTGCTCGGGGTGCTCAGTACTCAGGGTGCTGTGTGTTCAGTTCTCAGGGTGCTGGGTGCTCAGTACTCAGGGTGCTCGGTGCTTAGTACTCAGGGTGCTGGGTGCTCAGTACTCCGGGTGCTGGGTGCTCAGTGCTCGGGGTGCTCAGTGCTCAGTGCTCAAGGTGCTGGGTGCTCAGTACTCAGGGTGATCATTGCTCAGGGTGCGGGGTGCTCAGTACTCAGGGTGCTCAGTGCTCAGTACTAAGGGTGCTCAGTGCTCAGGGTGCTGGGTGCTCAGTGTTCGGGGTGCTCGGTGATCAGTACTCAGGGTGCTGGGTGCTCAGTGCTCATGGTGCTGGGTGCTCAGTGCTCAGGGTGCTGGTTGCTCAGTGCTCAGGGTGCTGGGTGCTCAGTACTCAGGGTTTTCGGTGCTCAGTACTCCGGGTGCTCAGTGCTCGGAGTGCTGGGTGCTCAGTACTCAGGGTGCTGGGTGCTCAGTACTCAGGGTGCTGGGTGCTCAGTACTCGGGTGCTGGGTGCTCAGTGCTCAGAGTGCTGGGTGCTCAGTGCTTGGGGTGCTGGGTGCTCAGTGCTCAGTACTCAGGGTGCTGGGAGCTCAGTGCTCTTGGTGCTGGGTGCACAGTGCTCAGTACTCAGGGTGCTGGGTGCTCAGTGCTCAGGGTGCTGGGTGCTCAGTGCTCAGGGTGCTGGGTGCTCAGTGCTCAGGGTGCTGGGTGCTCAGTGCTCAGGGTGCTGGGTACTCAGTGCTCGGGGTGCTGGGTGCTCAGTACTCAGGGTGCTGGGTGCTCAGTGCTCAGGGTGCTGGGTGCTCAGTGCTCAGGGTGCAAGTGCTCAGTACTCAGGGTGCTGGGTGCTCAGTGCTCGGGGTGCTCAGTGCTCAGTACGCTGGGTGCTCAGTACTCAGGGTGCTGGGTGCTCAGTACTCAGGGTGCTGTGTGCTCAGTACTCAGGGTGCTGGGTGCTTAGTACTCAGGGTGCTGGGTGCTTAGTACTCAGGGTGCTGGCTGCTCAGTGCTCAGGGTGCTCGGTGCTCAGTGCTCGGGGTGCTGGGTGCTCAGTACTCAGGGTGGTCAGTGCTCAGTGCTATGGGTGCTGGGTGCTCTGTGCTCGGGGTGCTGGGTGCTCATTGCTCAGGGTGCTGGGTGCTCAGTACTCAGGGTGCTCAGTGCTCAGTGCTCGGGGTGCTGGGTGCTCAGTGCTAGGGGTGCTGGGTGCTCAGTGCTCAGGGTGCTGGGTGCTCAGTGCTCAGGGTTCTGGGTGCTCAGTGCTCGGGGCGCTGGGTACTCAGTGCTCGGGGTGCTCGGAGCTCAGTACTCAGTGTGCTGGGTGCTCAGTGCTCGTTGTGCTCGGTGCTCAGTACTCAGGGTGCTGGGTGCTCAGTGCTCAGGGTGCTGGGTGCTCAGTACTCGGGGTGCTGGGTGCTCAGTACTCAGGGTGCTGGGTGCTCAGTACTCAGGGTGCTGGGTGATCAGTACTCGGGTGCTGGGTGCTCAGTGCTCAGAGTGCTGGGTGCTCAGTGCTTGGGGTGCTGGGTGCTCAGTGCTCAGTACTCAGGGTGCTGGGTGCTCAGTGCTCTTGGTGCTGGGTGCACAGTGCTCAGTACTCAGGGTGCTGGGTGCTCAGTGCTCAGTGTGCTGGGTGCTCAGTGCTCAGGGTGCTGGGTGCTCAGTGCTCAGGGTGCTGGGTGCTCAGTGCTCAGGGTGCTGGGTACTCAGTGCTCGGGGTGCTGGGTGCTCAGTACTCAGGGTGCTGGGTGCTCAGTACTCAGGGTGCTCAGTGCTCAGTACTCAGGGTGCTCAGTGCTCAGTACTCAGGGTGCTCAGTGCTCAGGGTGCTGGGTGCTCAGTGCTCGGGGTGCTGGGTGCTCAGTCCTCAGGGTGCTGGTTGCTCAGTGCTCAGGGTGCTCGGTGCTCAGTGCTCAGGGTGCTGGGTGCTCAGTACTCAGGGTGCTGGGTGCTCAGTGCTCGGGGTGCTGGGTGCTCAGTACTCAGGGTGGTCAGTGCTCAGTGCTCTGGGTGCTGGGTGCTCTGTGCTCGGAGTGCTGGGTGCTCATTTCTCAGGGTGCTGGGTGCTCAGTACTCAGGGTGCTCAGTGCTCAGTGCTCGGGGTGCTGGGTGCTCAGTGCTCGGGGTGCTGGGTGCTCAGTGCTCAGGGTGCTGGGTGCTCAGTGCTCAGGGTTCTGGGTGCTCAGTGCTCGGGGCGCTGGGTGCTCAATGCTCGGGGTGCTCGGTGCTCAGTACTCAGGGTGCTGGGTGCTCAGTGCTCGGGGTGCTCGGTGCTCAGTACGTTGGGTGCTCACTACTCAGGGTGCTGGGTGCTCAGTGCTCAGGGTGCTGGGTGCTGAGTGCTCAGGGTGCTGGGTGCTCAGTGCTCAGGGTGCTGGGTGCTCAGTACTCAGGGTGCTGGGTGCGCAGTGCTCGGGGTGCTGGGTGCTCAGTGCTCAGGGTGCTGGGTGCTCAGTGCTCAGGGTGCTGGGTCCTCAGTACTCGGGGTGCTGTGTGCTCAGTACTCAGGGTGCTGGGTGCTCAGTACTCAGGGTGCTGGGTGATCAGTACTCGGGTGCTGGGTGCTCAGTGCTCAGGGTGCTGGGTGCTCAGTGCTTGGGGTGCTGGGTGCTCAGTGCTCAGTACTCAGGGTGCTGGGGGCTCAGTGCTTGGGGTGCTGGGTGCTCAGTGCTCAGTACTCAGGGTGCTGGGTGCTCAGTGCTCAGGGTGCTGGGTGCTCAGTGCTCAGGGTGCTGGGTGCTCAGTGCTCAGGGTGCTGGGTGCTCAGTACTCAGGGTGCTCGGTGCTTAGTACTCAGGGTGCTGGGTGCTCAGTACTCCGGGTGCTGGGTGCTCAGTGCTCAGTACTCAGGGTGCTGGGTGCTCAGTACTCAGGGTGCTGGGTGCTCAGTGCTCGGGGTGCTGGGTGCTCAGTACTCGGGGTGCTCGGTGCTCAGTACTCAGGGTGCTGGGTGCTCAGTGCTCGGGGTGCTCAGTACTCAGGGTGCTGTGTGTTCAGTTCTCAGGGTGCTGGGTGCTCAGTACTCAGGGTGCTCGGTGCTTAGTACTCAGGGTGCTGGGTGCTCAGTACTCCGGGTGCTGGGTGCTCAGTGCTCGGGGTGCTCAGTGCTCAGTGCTCAAGGTGCTGGGTGCTCAGTACTCAGGGTGATCATTGCTCAGGGTGCGGGGTGCTCAGTACTCAGGGTGCTCAGTGCTCAGTACTAAGGGTGCTCAGTGCTCAGGGTGCTGGGTGCTCAGTGTTCGGGGTCCTCGGTGATCAGTACTCAGGGTGCTGGGTGCTCAGTGCTCATGGTGCTGGGTGCTCAGTGCTCAGGGTGCTGGTTGCTCAGTGCTCAGGGTGCTGGGTGCTCAGTACTCAGGGTTTTCGGTGCTCAGTACTCCGGGTGCTCAGTGCTCGGAGTGCTGGGTGCTCAGTACTCAGGGTGCTGGGTGCTCAGTACTCAGGGTGCTGGGTGCTCAGTACTCGGGTGCTGGGTGCTCAGTGCTCAGAGTGCTGGGTGCTCAGTGCTTGGGGTGCTGGGTGCTCAGTGCTCAGTACTCAGGGTGCTGGGAGCTCAGTGCTCTTGGTGCTGGGTGCACAGTGCTCAGTACTCAGGGTGCTGGGTGCTCAGTGCTCAGGGTGCTGTGTGCTCAGTGCTCAGGGTGCTGGGTGCTCAGTGCTCAGGGTGCTGGGTGCTCAGTGCTCAGGGTGCTGGGTGCTCAGTGCTCGGGGTGCTGGGTGCTCAGTACTCAGGGTGCTGGGTGCTCAGTGCTCAGGGTGCTGGGTGCTCAGTGCTCAGGGTGCTGGGTGCTCAGTACTCAGGGTGCTGGGTGCTCAGTGCTCGGGGTGCTCAGTGCTCAGTACGCTGGGTGCTCAGTACTCAGGGTGCTGGATGCTCAGTACTCAGGGTGCTGTGTGCTCAGTACTCAGGGTGCTGGGTGCTTAGTACTCAGGGTGCTGGGTGCTTAGTACTCAGGGTGCTGGCTGCTCAGTGCTCAGGGTGCTCGGTGCTCAGTGCTCGGGGTGCTGGGTGCTCAGTACTCAGGGTGGTCAGTGCTCAGTGCTATGGGTGCTGGGTGCTCTGTGCTCGGGGTGCTGGGTGCTCATTGCTCAGGGTGCTGGGTGCTCAGTACTCAGGGTGCTCAGTGCTCAGTGCTCGGGGTGCTGGGTGCTCAGTGCTAGGGGTGCTGGGTGCTCAGTGCTCAGGGTGCTGGGTGCTCAGTGCTCAGGGTTCTGGGTGCTCAGTGCTCGGGGAGCTGGGTACTCAGTGCTCGGGGTGCTCGGAGCTCAGTACTCAGTGTGCTGGGTGCTCAGTGCTCGGGGTGCTCGGTGCTCAGTACGTTGGGTGCTCACTACTCAGGGTGCTGGGTGCTCAGTGCTCAGGGTGCTGGGTGCTGAGTGCTCAGGGTGCTGGGTGCTCAGTGCTCAGGGTGCTGGGTGCTCAGTACTCAGGGTGCTGGGTGCGCAGTGCTCGGGGTGCTGGGTGCTCAGTGCTCAGGCTGCTGGGTGCTCAGTGCTCAGGGTGCTGGGTGCTCAGTACTCGGGGTGCTGGGTGCTCAGTACTCTGGGTGCTGGGTGCTCAGTACTCAGGGTGCTGGGTGATCAGTACTCGGGTGCTGGGTGCTCAGTGCTCAGAGTGCTGGGTGCTCAGTGCTTGGGGTGCTGGGTGCTCAGTGCTCAGTACTCAGGGTGCTGGGTGCTCAGTGCTCTTGGTGCTGGGTGCACAGTGCTCAGTACTCAGGGTGCTGGGTGCTCAGTGCTCAGTGTGCTGGGTGCTCAGTGCTCAGTGTGCTGGGTGCTCAGTGCTCAGGGTGCTGGGTGCTCAGTGCTCAGGGTGCTGGGTACTCAGTGCTCGGGGTGCTGGGTGCTCAGTACTCAGGGTGCTGGGTGCTCAGTACTCAGGGTGCTCAGTGCTCAGTACTCAGGGTGCTCAGTGCTCAGTACTCAGGGTGCTCAGTGCTCAGGGTGCTGGGTGCTCAGTGCTCGGGGTGCTGGGTGCTCAGTCCTCAGGGTGCTGGTTGCTCAGTGCTCAGGGTGCTCGGTGCTCAGTGCTCAGGGTGCTGGGTGCTCAGTACTCAGGGTGCTGGGTGCTCAGTGCTCGGGGTGCTGGGTGCTCAGTACTCAGTGTGCTGGGTGCTCAGTGCTCAGGGTGCTGGGTGCTCAGTGCTCAGGGTGCTCGGTGCTTAGTACTCAGGGTGCTGGGTGCTCAGTACTCAGGGTGCTGGGTGCTCAGGGCTCAGGGTGCTGGGTGCTCAGTGCTCAGGGTGCTGGGTGCTCAGTACTCAGGGTGCTGGGTGCTCAGTTCTCGGGGTGCTGGGTGCTCAGTACTCAGGGAGCTGTGTGCTTAGTACTCAGGGTGCTGGGTGCTCAGTACTCGGGTGCTGGGTGCTCAGTGCTCAGGGTGCTGGGTGCTCAGTGCTTGGGGTGCTGGGTGCTCAGTGCTCAGTACTCAGGGTGCTGGGGGCTCAGTGCTCGGGGTGCTGGGTGCTCAGTGCTCAATACTCAGGGTGCTGGGTGCTCAGTGCTCAGGGTGCTGGGTGCTCAGTGCTCAGGGTGCTGGGTGCTCAGTGCTCAGGGTGCTGGGTGCTCAGTACTCAGGGTGCTCGGTGCTTAGTACTCAGGGTGCTGGGTGCTCAGTACTCCGGGTGCTGGGTGCTCAGTGCTCAGTACTCAGGGTGCTGGGTGCTCAGTACTCAGGGTGCTGGGTGCTCATTGCTCGGGGTGCTGGGTGCTCAGTGCTCGGGGTGCTCGGTGCTCAGTACGCAGGGTGCTGGGTGCTCAGTGCACGGGGTGCTCAGTACTCAGGGTGCTGTGTGTTCAGTGCTCAGGGTGCTGGGTGCTCAGTACTCAGGGTGCTCGGTGCTTAGTACTCAGGGTGCTGGGTGCTCAGTACTCCGGGTGCTGGGTGCTCAGTGCTCGGGGTGCTCAGTGCTCAGTGCTCAAGGTGCTGGGTGCTCAGTACTCAGGGTGATCATTGCTCAGGGTGCTGGGTTCTCAGTACTCAGGGTGCTGGGTGCTCAGTACTCAGGGTGCTCAGTGCTCAGTACTCAGGGTGCTCAGTGCTCAGTACTAAGGGTGCTCATTGCTCAGGGTGCTGGGTGCTCAGTGCTCAGGGTGCTGGTTGCTCAGTGCTCAGGGTGCTGGGTGCTCAGTACTCAGGGTTTTCGGTGCTCAGTACTCCGGGTGCTCAGTGCTCAGTACTCAGGGTGCTGGGTGCTCAGTGCTCAGGGTGCTGGGTGCTCAGTACTCAGGGTGCTGGGTGCTCGGTGCTCAGTACGCTGGGTGCTCAGTACTCAGGTTTCTCTGTACTCAGTACTCAGGGTGCTGGGTGCTCAGTACTCAGGGTGCTCGGTGCTCAGTACTCAGGGTGCTGGGTGCTCAGTGCTCGGGGTGCTGGGTGCTCAGTGCTCAGGGTGCTGGGTGCTGAGTGCTCAGGGTGCTGGGTGATCAGTGCTCAGGGTGCTGGGTGCTCAGTACTCAGGGTGCTGGGTGCACAGTGCTCGGGGTGCTGGGTGCTCAATGCTCAGGGTGCTGGGTGCTCAGTGCTCAGGGTGCTGGGTGCTCAGTACTCGGGGTGCTGGGTGCTCAGTACTCAGGGTGCTGGGTGCTCAGTACTCAGGGTGCTGGGTGATCAGTACTCGGGTGCTGGGTGCTCAGTGCTCAGAGTGCTGGTTGCTCAGTGCTCGGGGTGCTGGGTGCTCAGTGCTCAGTACTCAGGGTGCTGGGTGCTCAGTGCTCTTGGTGCTGGGTGCACAGTGCTCAGTACTCAGGGTGCTGGGTGCTCAGTGCTCAGTGTGCTGGGTGCTCAGTGCTCAGGGTGCTGGGTGCTCACTGCTCAGGGTGCTGGGTGCTCAGTGCTCAGGGTGCTGGGTACTCAGTGCTCGGGGTGCTGGGTGCTCAGTACTCAGGGTGCTGGGTGCTCAGTACTCAGGGTGCTCAGTGCTCAGTACTCAGGGTGCTCAGTGCTCAGTACTCAGGGTGCTCAGTGCTCAGGGTGCTGGGTGCTCAGTGCTCTGGGTGCTGGGTGCTCAGTCCTCAGGGTGCTGGGTGCTCAGTGCTCAGGGTGCTCGGTGCTCAGTGCTCAGGGTGCTGGGTGCTCAGTACTCAGGGTGCTGGGTGCTCAGTGCTCGGGGTGCTGGGTGCTCAGTGCTCAGAGTGCTGGGTGCTCAGTGCTCGGGGTGCTGGGTGCTCAGTGCTCAGTACTCAGGGTGCTGGGTGCTCAGTACTCAGGGTGCTGGGTGATCAGTACTCGGGTGCTGGGTGCTCAGTGCTCAGAGTGCTGGGTGCTCAGTGCTCGGGGTGCTGGGTGCTCAGTGCTCAGTACTCAGGGTGCTGGGTGCTCAATGCTCTTGGTGCTGGGTGCACAGTGCTCAGTACTCAGGGTGCTGGGTGCTCAGTGCTCAGGGTGCTGGGTGCTCAGTGCTCAGCGTGCTGGGTGCTCAGTGCTCAGGGTGCTCAGTGCTCAGGGTGCTGGGTACTCAGTGCTCGGGGTGCTGGGTGCTCAGTACTCAGGGTGCTGGGTGCTCAGTACTCAGGGTGCTCAGTGCTCAGTACTCAGGGTGCTCAGTGCTCAGTACTCAGGGTGCTCAGTGCTCAGGGTGCTGGGTGCTCAGTGCTCGGGGTGCTGGGTGCTCAGTCCTCAGGGTGCTGGGTGCTCAGTGCTCAGGGTGCTGGGTGCTCAGTGCTCAGGGTGCTCGGTGCTTAGTACTCAGGGTGCTGGGTGCTCAGTACTCAGGGTGCTGGGTGCTCAGTGCTCAGGGTGCTGGGTGCTCAGTGCTCAGGGTGCTGGGTGCTCAGTACTCAGGGTGCTGGGTGCTCAGTTCTCGGGGTGCTGGGTGCTCAGTACTCAGGGAGCTGTGTGCTTAGTACTCAGGGTGCTGGGTGCTCACTACTCGGGTGCTGGGTGCTCAGTGCTCAGGGTGCTGGGTGCTCAGTGCTTGGGGTGCTGGGTTCTCAGTGCTCAGTACTCAGGGTGCTGGGGGCTCAGTGCTCGGGGTGCTGGGTGCTCAGTGCTCAGTACTCAGGTTGCTGGGTGCTCAGTGCTCAGGGTGCTGGGTGCTCAGTGCTCAGGGTGCTGGGTGCTCAGTGCTCAGGGTGCTGGGTGCTCAGTACTCAGGGTGCTCGGTGCTTAGTACTCAGGGTGCTGGGTGCTCAGTACTCCGGGTGCTGGGTGCTCAGTGCTCAGTACTCAGGGTGCTGGGTGCTCAGTACTCAGGGTGCTGGGTGCTCATTGCTCGGGGTGCTGGGTGCTCAGTGCTCGGGGTGCTCGGTGCTCAGTACTGAGGGTGCTGGGTGCTCAGTGCTCGGGGTGCTCAGTACTCAGGGTGCTGTGTGTTCAGTGCTCAGGGTGCTGTGTGCTCAGTACTCAGGGTGCTCGGTGCTTAGTACTCAGGGTGCTGGGTGCTCAGTACTCCGGGTGCTGGGTGCTCAGTGCTCGGGGTGCTGGGTGCTCAGTGCTCAAGGTGCTGGGTGCTCAGTACTCAAGGTGATCATTGCTCAGGGTGCTGGGTGCTCAGTACTCAGGGTGCTGGGTGCTCAGTACTCAGGGTGCTCAGTGCTCAGTACTCAGGGTGCTCAGTGCTCAGTACTAAGGGTGCTCAGTGCTCAGGGTGCTGGGTGCTCAGTGCTCAGGGTGCTGGTTGCTCAGTGCTCAGGGTGCTGGGTGCTCAGTACTCAGGGTTTTCGGTGCTCAGTACTCCGGGTGCTCAGTGCTCAGTACTCAGGGTGCTGTGTGCTCAGTGCTCAGGGTGCTGGGTGCTCAGTACTCAGGGTGCTGGGTGCTCGGTGCTCAGTACGCTGGGTGCTCAGTACTCAGGTTTCTGGGTACTCAGTACTCAGGGTGCTGGGTGCTCAGTACTCAGGGTGCTCGGTGCTCAGTACTCAGGGTGCTGGGTGCTCAGTGCTCAGGGTGCTGGGTGCTCAGTACTCAGGGTGCTGGGTGCTCAGTGCTCGGGGTGCTTGGTGCTCAGTACGCTGGGTGCTCAGTACTCAGGGTGCTGGGTGCTCAGTACTCAGGGTGCTGTGTGCTCAGTACTCAGGTTGCTGGGTGCTTAGTACTCAGGGTGCTGGGTGCTTAGTACTCAGGGTGCTGGCTGCTCAGTGCTCAGGGTGCTCGGTGCTCAGTGCTCGGGGTGCTGGGTGCTCAGTACTCAGGGTGCTCAGTGCTCAGTGCTCTGGGTGCTGGGTGCTCTGTGCTCGGGGTGCTGGGTGCTCATTGCTCAGGGTGCTGGGTGCTCAGTTCTCAGGGTGCTCAGTGCTCAGTGCTCGGGGTGCTGGGTGCTCAGTGCTCGGGGTGCTGGGTGCTCAGTGCTCAGGGTGCTGGGTGCTCAGTGCCCAGGGTTCTGGGTGCTCAGTGCTCGGGGCGCTTTGTACTCAGTGCTCGGGGTGCTCGGAGCTCAGTACTCAGTGTGCTGGGTGCTCAGTGCTCGGGGTGCTCGGTGCTCAGTACTCGGGGTGCTGGGTGCTCAGTGCTCGGGGTGCTCGGTGCTCAGTAAGTTGGGTGCTCACTACTCAGGGTGCTGGGTGCTCAGTGCTCAGGGTGCTGGGTGCTGAGTGCTCAGGGTGCTGGGTGCTCAGTGCTCAGGGTGCTGGGTGCTCAGTACTCAGGGTGCTGGGTGCACAGTGCTCGGGGTGCTGGGTGCTCAGTGCTCAGGGTGCTGGGTGCTCAGTGCTCAGGGTGCTGGGTGCTCAGTACTCGGGGTGCTGGGTGCTCAGTACTCAGGGTGCTGGGTGCTCAGTACTCAGGGTGCTGGGTGATCAGTACTCGGGTGCTGGGTGCTCAGTGCTCAGAGTGCTGGGTGCTCAGTGCTCGGGGTGCTGGGTGCTCAGTGCTCAGTACTCAGGGTGCTGGGTGCTCAATGCTCTTGGTGCTGGGTGCACAGTGCTCAGTACTCAGGGTGCTGGGTGCTCAGTGCTCAGGGTGCTGGGTGCTCAGTGCTCAGCGTGCTGGGTGCTCAGTGCTCAGGGTGCTCAGTGCTCAGGGTGCTGGGTACTCAGTGCTCGGGGTGCTGGGTGCTCAGTACTCAGGGTGCTGGGTGCTCAGTACTCAGGGTGCTCAGTGCTCAGTACTCAGGGTGCTCAGTGCTCAGTACTCAGGGTGCTCAGTGCTCAGGGTGCTGGGTGCTCAGTGCTCGGGGTGCTGGGTGCTCAGTCCTCAGGTTGCTGGGTGCTCAGTGCTCAGCCTGCTCGGTGCTCAGTGCTCAGGGTGCTATGTGCTCAGTACTCAGGGTGCTGGGTGCTCAGTGCTCGGGGTGCTGGGTGCTCAGTACTCAGGGTGCTGGGTGCTCAGTGCTCAGGGTGCTGGGTGCTCAGTGCTCAGGGTGCTCGGTGATTAGTACTCAGGGTGCTGGGTGCTCAGTACTCAGGGTGCTGGGTGCTCAGTGCTCAGGGTGCTGGGTGCTCAGTGCTCAGGGTGCTGGGTGCTCAGTACTCAGGGTGCTGGGTGCTCAGTTCTCGGGGTGCTGGGTGCTCAGTACTCAGGGAGCTGGGTGCTCAGTACTCAGGGTGCTGGGTGCTCAGTACTCGGGTGCTGGGTGCTCAGTGCTCAGGGTGCTGGTTGCTCAGTGCTCGGGGTGCTGGGTGCTCAGTGCTCAGTACTCAGGGTGCTGGGTGCTCAGGGCTCGGGGTGCTGGGTGGTCAGTGCTCAGTACTCAGGGTGCTGGGTGCTCAGTGCTCGGGGTGCTTGATGCTCAGTACTCAGGGTGCTGGGTGCTCAGTGCTCAGTACACAGGGTGCTGGGTGCTCAGTGCTCGGGGTGCTGGGTGCTCAGTGCTCAGTACTCAGGGTGCTGGGTGATCAGTGCTCGGGGTGCTTGATGCTCAGTACTCAGGGTGCTGGGTGCTCAGTGCTCAGGGTGCTGGGTGCTCAGTACTCAGGGTGCTGGGTGCTCAGTACTCAGTATGCTGGGTGCTCAGTACTCGGGGTGCTCACTACTCAGGGTGCTGTGTGTTCAGTGCTCAGTGTACTGGGTGCTCAGTACTCAGGGTGCTCAGTGCTCGGGGTGCTTGATGCTCAGTACTCAGGGTGCTGGGTGCTCAGTGCTCAGGGTGCTGGGTGCTCAGTACTCAGGGTGCTGGGTGCTCAGTACTCAGTATGCTGGGTGCTCAGTGCTCGGGGTGCTCAGTACTCAGGGTGCTGTGTGTTCAGTGCTCAGGGTACTGGGTGCTCAGTACTCAGGGTGCTCAGTGCTTGGGGTGCTGGGTGTGCAGCACTCAGGCTGTTGGGTGCTCAGTACTCAGGGTGCTCAGTGCTTGGGGTGCTGGGTGCTCAGTACTCAGGGTGCTCATTGCTTGGGGTGTTGGGTGCTCAGTACTCAGGGTGCTGGGTGCTCAGTGCTCAGGGTGCTGGGTGCTCAGTACTCAGGGTGCTGGATGCTCATTACTCAGGGTGCTAGGTGCTCAGTGTTCGGGGTGCTGGGTGCTCAGTGCTCGGGGTGCTGGGTGCTCAGTGCTCAGGGTGCTGGGTGCTCAGTGCTCAGGTTTCTGGGTGCTCAGTGCTCGGGGCGCTGGGTGCTCAGTGCTCAGGGTGCTCGGTGCTCAGTGCTCAGGGTGCTGGGTGCTCAGTACTCAGGGTGCTGGGTGCTCAGTGCTCAGGGTGCTGGGTGCTCAGTGCTCAGGGTGCTCGGTGCTTAGTACTCGGGGTGCTGGGTGCTCAGTACTCAGGGTTCTGGGTGCTCAGTGCTCAGGGTGCTGGGTGCTCAGTGCTCAGGGTGCTGGGTGCTCAGTACTCAGGGTGCTGGGTGCTCAGTACTCAGGGTGCTGGGTGCTCAGTTCTCAGGGTGCTGGGTGCTCAGTGCTCAGGGTGCTGGGTGCTCAGTGCTCAGGGTGCTGGGTGCTCAGTGCTCAGCGTGCTGGGTACTCAGTGCTCGGGGTGCTGGGTGCTCAGTGCTCGGGGTGCTCAGTGCTCAGTACGTTGGGTGCTCACTACTCAGGGTGCTGGGTGCTCAGTGCTCAGGGTGATGGGTGCTGAGTGCTCAGGGTGCTGGGTGCTCAGTGCTCAGGGTGCTGGGTGCTCAGTGCTCAGAGTGCTGGGTGCTCAGTACTCAGGGTGCTGGGTGCACAGGGCTCGGGGTGCTGGGTGCTCAGTGCTCAGGGTGCTGGGTGCTCAGTGCTCAGGGTGCTGGGTGCTCAGTACTCGGGGTGCTGGGTGCTCAGTACTCAGGGTGCTGGGTGCTCAGTACTCAGGGTGCTGGGTGATCAGTACTCGGGTGCTGGGTGCTCAGTGCTCAGAGTGCTGGGTGCTCAGTGCTCGGGGTGCTGGGTGCTCAGTGCTCAGTACTCAGTGTGCTGGGTGCTCAGTGCCCTTGGTGCTGGGTGCACAGTGCTCAGTACTCAGGGTGCTGGGTGCTCAGTGCTCAGGGTGCTGGGTGCTCAGTGCTCAGCGTGCTGGGTGCTCAGTGCTCAGGGTGCTGGGTGCTCAGTGCTCAGGGTGCTGGGTACTCAGTGCTCGGGGTGCTGGGTGCTCAGTACTCAGGGTGCTGCGTGCTCAGTACTCAGGGTGCTGGGTGCTCAGTGCTCGGGGTGCTGGGTGCTCAGTGCTCAGTACTCAGGGTGCTCAGTGCTCAGTACTCAGGGTGCTGGGTGCTCAGTGCTCGGGGTGCTGGGTGCTCAGTGCTCAGTACTCAGGGTGCTGGGTGATCAGTGCTCGGGGTGCTTGATGCTCAGTACTCAGGGTGCTGGGTGCTCAGTGCTCAGGGTGCTGGGTGCTCAGTACTCAGGGTGCTGGGTGCTCAGTACTCAGTATGCTGGGTGCTCAGTACTCGGGGTGCTCACTACTCAGGGTGCTGTGTGTTCAGTGCTCAGGGTACTGGGTGCTCAGTACTCAGGGTGCTCAGTGCTCGGGGTGCTTGATGCTCAGTACTCAGGGTGCTGGGTGCTCAGTGCTCAGGGTGCTGGGTGCTCAGTACTCAGGGTTCTGGGTGCTCAGTACTCAGTATGCTGGGTGCTCAGTGCTCGGGGTGCTCAGTACTCAGGGTGCTGTGTGTTCAGTGCTCAGGGTACTGGGTGCTCAGTACTCAGGGTGCTCAGTGCTTGGGGTGCTGGGTGCGCAGCACTCAGGCTGTTGGGTGCTCAGTACTCAGGGTGCTCAGTGCTTGGGGTGCTGGGTGCTCAGTACTCAGGGTGCTCAGTGCTTGGGGTGTTGGGTGCTCAGTACTCAGGGTGCTGGGTGCTCAGTGCTCAGGGTGCTGGGTGCTCAGTACTCAGGGTGCTTAATGCTCATTACTCAGGGTGCTAGGTGCTCAGTGTTCGGGGTGCTGGGTGCTCAGTGCTCGGGGTGCTGGGTGCTCAGTGCTCAGGGTGCTGGGTGCTCAGTGCTCAGGTTTCTGGGTGCTCAGTGCTCGGGGCGCTGGGTGCTCAGTGCTCAGGGTGCTCGGTGCTCAGTGCTCAGGGTGCTGGGTGCTCAGTGCTCAGGGTGCTGGGTGCTCAGTGCTCAGGGTGCTCGGTGCTTAGTACTCGGGGTGCTGGGTGCTCAGTACTCAGGGTTCTGGGTGCTCAGTGCTCAGGGTGCTGGGTGCTCAGTGCTCAGGGTGCTGGGTGCTCAGTACTCAGGGTGCTGGGTGCTCAGTACTCAGGGTGCTGGGTGCTCAGTTCTCAGGGTGCTGGGTGCTCAGTGCTCGGGGTGCTGGGTGCTCAGTGCTCGGGGTGCTCGGTGCTCAGTGCTCAAGGTGCTGGGTGCTCAGTGCTCAGGGTGCTGGGTGCTCAGTACTCAGGGTGCTGGGTGCTCAGTACTCAGTATGCTAGGTGCTCAGTGCTCGGGGTCCTGGGTGCTCAGTGCTCAGTACTCAGGGTGCTGGGTGCTCAGTGCTCGGCGTGCTTGATGCTCAGTACTCAGGGTGCTGGGTGCTCAGTGCTCAGGGTGCTGGGTGCTCAGTACTCAGGGTGCTGGGTGCTCAGTACTCAGTATGCTGGGTGCTCAGTGCTCGGGGTGCTCAGTACTCAGGGTGCTGTGTGTTCAGTGCTCAGGGTACTGGGTGCTCAGTACTCAGGGTGCTCAGTGCTTGGGGTGCTGGGTGCTCAGTACTCAGGGTGTTGGGTGCTCAGTACTCAGGGTGCTCAGTGCTTGGGGTGCTGGGTGCTCAGTACTCAGGGTGCTCAGTGCTTGGGGTGTTGGGTGCTCAGTACTCAGGGTGCTGGGTGCTCAGTGCTCAGGGTGCTGGGTGCTCAGTACTCAGGGTGCTGGGTGCTCAGTGCTCAGAGTGCTGGGTGCTCAGTGCTTGGGGTGCTGGGTGCTCAGTGCTCAGTACTCAGGGTGCTGGGTGCTCAGTGCTCTTGGTGCTGGGTGCACAGTGCTCAGTACTCAGGGTGCTGGGTGCTCAGTGCTCAGGGTGCTGGGTGGTCAGTGCTCAGGGTGCTGGGTGCTCAGTGCTCAGGGTGCTGGGTGCTCAGTACTCGGGGAGCTGGGTGCTCAGTACTCAGGGTGCTGGGTGCTCAGTACTCAGGGTGCTGGGTGATCAGTACTCGGGTGCTGGGTGCTCAGTGCTCAGAGTGCTGGGTGCTCAGTGCTTGGGGTGCTGGTTGCTCAGTGCTCAGTACTCAGGGTGCTGGGTGCTCAGTGCTCTTGGTGCTGGGTGCACAGTGCTCAGTACTCAGGGTGCTGGGTGCTCAGTGCTCAGGGTGCTGGGTGCTCAGTGCTCAGGGTGCTGGGTGCTCAGTGCTCAGGGTGCTGGGTGCTCAGTGCTCAGCGTGCTGGGTACTCACTGCTCGGGGTGCTGGGTGCTCAGTGCTCGGGGTGCTCGGTGCTCAGTACGTTGGGTGCTCACTACTCAGGGTGCTGGGTGCTCAGTGCTCAGGGTGCTGGGTGCTGAGTGCTCACTGTGCTGGGTGCTCAGTGCTCAGGGTGCTGTGTGCTCAGTGCTCAGGGTGCTGGGTGCTCAGTACTCAGGGTGCTGGGTGCATAGGGCTCGGGGTGCTGGGTGCTCAGTGCTCAGGGTGCTGGGTGCTCAGTGCTCAGGGTGCTGGGTGTTCAGTACTCGGTGTGCTGGGTGCTCAGTACTCAGGGTGCTGGGTGCTCAGTACTCAGGGTGCTGGGTGATCAGTACTCGGGTGCTGGGTGCTCAGTGCTCAGAGTGCTGGGTGCTCAGTGCTCGGGGTGCTGGGTGCTCAGTGCTAAGTACTCAGGGTGCTGGGTGCTCAGTGCTCTTGGTACTGGGTGCACAGTGCTCAGTACTCAGGGTGCTGGGTGCTCAGTGCTCAGGGTGCTGGGTGCTCAGTGCTCAGCGTGCTGGGTGCTCAGTGCTCAGGGTGCTGGGTGCTCAGTGCTCAGGGTGCTGGGTACTCAGTGCTCGGGGTGCTGGGTGCTCAGTACTCAGGGTGCTGCGTGCTCAGTACTCAGGGTGCTCAGTGCTCAGTACTCAGGGTGCTCAGTGCTCAGTACTCAGGGTGCTCAGTGCTCAGGGTGCTGGGTGCTCAGTGCTCGGGGTGCTGGGTGCTCAGTCCTCAGGGTGCTGGGTGCTCAGTGCTCAGGGTGCTCGGTGCTCAGTGCTCAGGGTGCTGGGTGCTCAGTACTCAGGGTGCTGGGTGCTCAGTGCTCAGCGTGCTGGGTGCTCAGTACTCATGGTGCTCTGTGCTCAGTGCTCAGGGTGCTGGGTGCTCAGTGCTCAGGGTGCTCGGTGCTTAGTACTCAGGGTGCTGGGTGCTCAGTACTCAGGGTGCTGGGTGCTCAGTGCTCAGGGTGCTGGGTGCTCAGTGCTCAGGGTGCTGGGTGCTCAGTACTCAGGGTGCTGGGTGCTCAGTTCTCGGGGTGCTGGGTGCTCAGTACTCAGGGAGCTGGGTGCTCAGTACTCAGGGTGCTGGGTGCTCAGTACTTGGGTGCTGGGTGCTCAGTGCTCAGGGTGCTGGGTGCTCCGTGCTCGGGGTGCTGGGTGCTCAGTGCTCAGTACTCAGGGTGCTGGGTGCTCAGTGCTCGGGGTGCTGGGTGGTCAGTGCTCAGTACTCAGGGTGCTGGGTGCTCAGTGCTCGGGGTGCTTGATGCTCAGTACTCAGGATGCTGGGTGCTCAGTGCTCAGTACACAGGGTGCTGGGTGCTCAGTGCTCGGGGTGCTGGGAGCTCAGTGCTCAGTACTCAGGGTGCTGGGTGCTCAGTGCTCGGGGTGCTTGATGCTCAGTACTCAGGGTGCTGGGTGCTCAGTGCTCAGGGTGCTGGGTGCTCAGTACTCAGGGTGCTGGGTGCTCAGTACTCAGTATGCTGGGTGCTCAGTACTCGGGGTACTGGGTGCTCAGTACTCAGTATGCTGGGTGCTCAGTGCTCGGGGTGCTCAGTACTCAGGGTGCTGTGTGTTCAGTGCTCAGGGTACTGGGTGCTCAGTACTCAGGGTGCTCAGTGCTTGGGGTGCTGGGTGCGCAGCACTCAGGCTGTTGGGTGCTCAGTACTCAGGGTGCTCAGTGCTTGGGGTGCTGGGTGCTCAGTACTCAGGCTGCTCAGTGCTTGGGGTGTTGGGTGCTCAGTACTCAGGGTGCTGGGTGCTCAGTGCTCAGGGTGCTGGGTGCTCAGTACTCAGGGTGCTGGATGCTCATTACTCAGGGTGCTAGGTGCTCAGTGTTCGGGGTGCTGGGTGCTCAGAGCTCGGGGTGCTGGGTGCTCAGTGCTCAGGGTGCTGGGTGCTCAGTGCTCAGGTTTCTGGGTGCTCAGTGCTCGGGGCGCTGGGTGCTCAGTGCTCAGGGTGCTCGGTGCTCAGTGCTCAGGGTGCTGGGTGCTCAGTACTCAGGGTGCTGGGTGCTCAGTGCTCAGGGTGCTGGGTGCTCAGTGCTCAGGGTGCTCGGTGCTTAGTACTCGGGGTGCTGGGTGCTCAGTACTCAGGGTTCTGGGTGCTCAGTGCTCAGGTTGCTGGGTGCTCAGTGCTCAGGGTGCTGGGTGCTCAGTACTCAGGGTGCTGGGTGCTCAGTACTCAGGGTGCTGGGTGCTCAGTTCTCAGGGTGCTGGGTGCTCAGTGCTCGGGGTGCTGGGTGCTCAGTGCTCGGGGTGCTCGGTGCTCAGTGCTCAAGGTGCTGGGTGCTCAGTGCTCAGGGTGCTGGGTGCTCAGTACTCAGGGTGCTGGGTGCTCAGTACTCAGTATGCTGGGTGCTCAGTGCTCGGGGTCCTGGGTGCTCAGTGCTCAGTACTCAGGGTGCTGGGTGCTCAGTGCTCGGGGTGCTTGATGCTCAGTACTCAGGGTGCTGGGTGCTCAGTGCTCAGGGTGCTGGGTGCTCAGTACTCAGGGTGCTGGGTGCTCAGTACTCAGTATGCTGGGTGCTCAGTGCTCGGGGTGCTCAGTACTCAGGGTGCTGTGTGTTCAGTGCTCAGGGTACTGGGTGCTCAGTACTCAGGGTGCTCAGTGCTTGGGGTGCTGGGTGCGCAGTACTCAGGGTGTTGGGTGCTCAGTACTCACGGTGCTCAGTGCTTGGGGTGCTGGGTGCTCAGTACTCAGGGTGCTCAGTGCTTGGGGTGTTGGGTGCTCAGTACTCAGGGTGCTGGGTGCTCAGTGCTCAGGGTGCTGGGTGCTCAGTACTCAGGGTGCTGGGTGCTCATCACTCAGGTTGCTAGGTGCTCAGTGTTCGGGGTGCTGGGTGCTCAGTGCTCGGGGTGCTGGGTGCTCAGTACTCGGGGTGCTCTGTGCTCAGTACGTTGGGTGATCACTAATCAGGGTGCTGGGTGCTCAGTGCTCAGGGTGCTGGGTGCTCAGTGCTCAGGGTGCTGGGTGCTCAGTGCTCAGGGTGCTGGGTGCTCAGTGCTCAGGGTGCTGGGTGCTCAGTGCTCGGGGTGCTCGGAGCTCAGTGCTCAGGGTGCTGGGTGCTCAGTGCTCGGGGTGCTCGGTGCTCAGTACTCAGGGTGCTGGGTGCTCAGAGCTCGGGGTGCTCGGTGCTCAGTACGTTGGGTGCTCACTACTCAGGGTGCTGGGTGCTCAGTGCTCAGGGTGCTGGGTGCTGAGTGCTCAGGGTGCTGGGTGCTCAGTGCTCAGGTTGCTTGGTGCTCAGTACTCAGGGTGCTGGGTGCGCAGTGCTCGGGGTGATGGGTGCTCAGTGCTCAGGGTGCTGGGTGCTCAGTGCTCAGGGTGCTGGGTGCTCAGTACTCGGGGAGCTGGGTGCTCAGTACTCAGGGTGCTGGGTGCTCAGTACTCAGGGTGCTGGGTGATCAGTACTCGGGTGCTGGGTGCTCAGTGCTCAGAGTGCTGGGTGCTCAGTGCTTGGGGTGCTGGGTGCTCAGGGCTCAGTACTCAGGGTGCTGGGTGCTCAGTGCTCTTGGTGCTGGGTGCACAGTGCTCAGTACTCAGGGTGCTGGGTGCTCAGTGCTCAGGGTGCTGGGTGCTCAGTGCTCAGGGTGCTGGGTGCTCAGTGCTCAGGGTGCTGGGTGCTCAGTGCTCAGCGTGCTGGGTACTCACTGCTCGGGGTGCTGGGTGCTCAGTGCTCGGGGTGCTCGGTGCTCAGTACGTTGGGTGCTCACTACTCAGGGTGCTGGGTGCTCAGTGCTCAGGGTGCTGGGTGCTGAGTGCTCACTGTGCTGGGTGCTCAGTGCTCAGGGTGCTGGGTGCTCAGTGCTCAGGGTGCTGGGTGCTCAGTACTCAGGGTGCTGGGTGCACAGGGCTCGGGGTGCTGGGTGCTCAGTGCTCAGGGTGCTGGGTGCTCAGTGCTCAGGGTGCTGGGTGTTCAGTACTCGGTGTGCTGGGTGCTCAGTACTCAGGGTGCTGGGTGCTCAGTACTCAGGGTGCTGGGTGATCAGTACTCGGGTGCTGGGTGCTCAGTGCTCAGAGTGCTGGGTGCTCAGTGCTCGGGGTGCTGGGTGCTCAGTGCTCAGTACTCAGGGTGCTGGGTGCTCAGTGCTCTTGGTACTGGGTGCACAGTGCTCAGTACTCAGGGTGCTGGGTGCTCAGTGCTCAGGGTGCTGGGTGCTCAGTGCTCAGCGTGCTGGGTGCTCAGTGCTCAGGGTGCTGGGTGCTCAGTGCTCAGGGTGCTGGGTACTCAGTGCTTGGGGTGCTGGGTGCTCAGTACTCAGGGTGCTGCGTGCTCAGTACTCAGGGTGCTCAGTGCTCAGTACTCAGGGTGCTCAGTGCTCAGTACTCAGGGTGCTCAGTGCTCAGGGTGCTGGGTGCTCAGTGCTCGGGGTGCTGGGTGCTCAGTCCTCAGGGTGCTGGGTGCTCAGTGCTCAGGGTGCTCGGTGCTCAGTGCTCAGGGTGCTGGGTGCTCAGTACTCAGGGTGCTGGGTGCTCAGTGCTCAGGGTGCTGGGTGCTCAGTACTCATGGTGCTCTGTGCTCAGTGCTCAGGGTGCTGGGTGCTCAGTGCTCAGGGTGCTCGGTGCTTAGTACTCAGGGTGCTGGGTGCTCAGTACTCAGGGTGCTGGGTGCTCAGTGCTCAGGGTGCTGGGTGCTCAGTGCTCAGGGTGCTGGGTGCTCAGTACTCAGGGTGCTGGGTGCTCAGTTCTCGGGGTGCTGGGTGCTCAGTACTCAGGGAGCTGGGTGCTCAGTACTCAGGGTGCTGGGTGCTCAGTACTTGGGTGCTGGGTGCTCAGTGCTCAGGGTGCTGGGTGCTCCGTGCTCGGGGTGCTGGGTGCTCAGTGCTCAGTACTCAGGGTGCTGGGTGCTCAGTGCTCGGGGTGCTGGGTGGTCAGTGCTCAGTACTCAGGGTGCTGGGTGCTCAGTGCTCGGGGTGCTTGATGCTCAGTACTCAGGATGCTGGGTGCTCAGTGCTCAGTACACAGGGTGCTGGGTGCTCAGTGCTCGGGGTGCTGGGAGCTCAGTGCTCAGTACTCAGGGTGCTGGGTGCTCAGTGCTCGGGGTGCTTGATGCTCAGTACTCAGGGTGCTGGGTGCTCAGTGCTCAGGGTGCTGGGTGCTCAGTACTCAGGGTGCTGGGTGCTCAGTACTCAGTATGCTGGGTGCTCAGTACTCGGGGTGCTGGGTGCTCAGTACTCAGTATGCTGGGTGCTCAGTGCTCGGGGTGCTCAGTACTCAGGGTGCTGTGTGTTCAGTGCTCAGGGTACTGGGTGCTCAGTACTCAGGGTGCTCAGTGCTTGGGGTGCTGGGTGCGCAGCACTCAGGCTGTTGGGTGCTCAGTACTCAGGGTGCTCAGTGCTTGGGGTGCTGGGTGCTCAGTACTCAGGGTGCTCAGTGCTTGGGGTGTTGGGTGCTCAGTACTCAGGGTGCTGGGTGCTCAGTGCTCAGGGTGCTGGGTGCTCAGTACTCAGGGTGCTGGATGCTCATTACTCAGGGTGCTAGGTGCTCAGTGTTCGGGGTGCTGGGTGCTCAGTGCTCGGGGTGCTGGGTGCTCAGTGCTCAGGGTGCTGGGTGCTCAGTGCTCAGGTTTCTGGGTGCTCAGTGCTCGGGGCGCTGGGTGCTCAGTGCTCAGGGTGCTCGGTGCTCAGTGCTCAGGGTGCTGGGTGCTCAGTACTCAGGGTGCTGGGTGCTCAGTGCTCAGGGTGCTGGGTGCTCAGTGCTCAGGGTGCTCGGTGCTTAGTACTCGGGGTGCTGGGTGCTCAGTACTCAGGGTTCTGGGTGCTCAGTGCTCAGGTTGCTGGGTGCTCAGTGCTCAGGGTGCTGGGTGCTCAGTACTCAGGGTGCTGGGTGCTCAGTACTCAGGGTGCTGGGTGCTCAGTTCTCAGGGTGCTGGGTGCTCAGTGCTCGGGGTGCTGGGTGCTCAGTGCTCGGGGTGCTCGGTGCTCAGTGCTCAAGGTGCTGGGTGCTCAGTGCTCAGGGTGCTGGGTGCTCAGTACTCAGGGTGCTGGGTGCTCAGTACTCAGTATGCTGGGTGCTCAGTGCTCGGGGTCCTGGGTGCTCAGTGCTCAGTACTCAGGGTGCTGGGTGCTCAGTGCTCGGGGTGCTTGATGCTCAGTACTCAGGGTGCTGGGTGCTCAGTGCTCAGGGTGCTGGGTGCTCAGTACTCAGGGTGCTGGGTGCTCAGTACTCAGTATGCTGGGTGCTCAGTGCTCGGGGTGCTCAGTACTCAGGGTGCTGTGTGTTCAGTGCTCAGGGTACTGGGTGCTCAGTACTCAGGGTGCTCAGTGCTTGGGGTGCTGGGTGCGCAGTACTCAGGGTGTTGGGTGCTCAGTACTCACGGTGCTCAGTGCTTGGGGTGCTGGGTGCTCAGTACTCAGGGTGCTCAGTGCTTGGGGTGTTGGGTGCTCAGTACTCAGGGTGCTGGGTGCTCAGTGCTCAGGGTGCTGGGTGCTCAGTACTCAGGGTGCTGGGTGCTCATCACTCAGGGTGCTAGGTGCTCAGTGTTCGGGGTGCTGGGTGCTCAGTGCTCGGGGTGCTGGGTGCTCAGTACTCGGGGTGCTCTGTGCTCAGTACGTTGGGTGATCACTAATCAGGGTGCTGGGTGCTCAGTGCTCAGGGTGCTGGGTGCTCAGTGCTCAGGGTGCTGGGTGCTCAGTGCTCAGGGTGCTGGGTGCTCAGTGCTCAGGGTGCTGGGTGCTCAGTGCTCGGGGTGCTCGGAGCTCAGTGCTCAGGGTGCTGGGTGCTCAGTGCTCGGGGTGCTCGGTGCTCAGTACTCAGGGTGCTGGGTGCTCAGAGCTCGGGGTGCTCGGTGCTCAGTACGTTGGGTGCTCACTACTCAGGGTGCTGGGTGCTCAGTGCTCAGGGTGCTGGGTGCTGAGTGCTCAGGGTGCTGGGTGCTCAGTGCTCAGGTTGCTTGGTGCTCAGTACTCAGGGTGCTGGGTGCGCAGTGCTCGGGGTGATGGGTGCTCAGTGCTCAGGGTGCTGGGTGCTCAGTGCTCAGGGTGCTGGGTGCTCAGTACTCGGGGAGCTGGGTGCTCAGTACTCAGGGTGCTGGGTGCTCAGTACTCAGGGTGCTGGGTGATCAGTACTCGGGTGCTGGGTGCTCAGTGCTCAGAGTGCTGGGTGCTCAGTGCTTGGGGTGCTGGGTGCTCAGGGCTCAGTACTCAGGGTGCTGGGTGCTCAGTGCTCTTGGTGCTGGGTGCACAGTGCTCAGTACTCAGGGTGCTGGGTGCTCAGTGCTCAGGGTGCTGGGTGCTCAGTGCTCAGGGTGCTGGGTGCTCAGTGCTCAGGGTGCTGGGTGCTCAGTGCTCAGCGTGCTGGGTACTCACTGCTCGGGGTGCTGGGTGCTCAGTGCTCGGGGTGCTCGGTGCTCAGTACGTTGGGTGCTCACTACTCAGGGTGCTGGGTGCTCAGTGCTCAGGGTGCTGGGTGCTGAGTGCTCACTGTGCTGGGTGCTCAGTGCTCAGGGTGCTGGGTGCTCAGTGCTCAGGGTGCTGGGTGCTCAGTACTCAGGGTGCTGGGTGCACAGGGCTCGGGGTGCTGGGTGCTCAGTGCTCAGGGTGCTGGGTGCTCAGTGCTCAGGGTGCTGGGTGTTCAGTACTCGGTGTGCTGGGTGCTCAGTACTCAGGGTGCTGGGTGCTCAGTACTCAGGGTGCTGGGTGATCAGTACTCGGGTGCTGGGTGCTCAGTGCTCAGAGTGCTGGGTGCTCAGTGCTCGGGGTGCTGGGTGCTCAGTGCTCAGTACTCAGGGTGCTGGGTGCTCAGTGCTCTTGGTACTGGGTGCACAGTGCTCAGTACTCAGGGTGCTGGGTGCTCAGTGCTCAGGGTGCTGGGTGCTCAGTGCTCAGCGTGCTGGGTGCTCAGTGCTCAGGGTGCTGGGTGCTCAGTGCTCAGGGTGCTGGGTACTCAGTGCTTGGGGTGCTGGGTGCTCAGTACTCAGGGTGCTGCGTGCTCAGTACTCAGGGTGCTCAGTGCTCAGTACTCAGGGTGCTCAGTGCTCAGTACTCAGGGTGCTCAGTGCTCAGGGTGCTGGGTGCTCAGTGCTCGGGGTGCTGGGTGCTCAGTCCTCAGGGTGCTGGGTGCTCAGTGCTCAGGGTGCTCGGTGCTCAGTGCTCAGGGTGCTGGGTGCTCAGTACTCAGGGTGCTGGGTGCTCAGTGCTCAGGGTGCTGGGTGCTCAGTACTCATGGTGCTCTGTGCTCAGTGCTCAGGGTGCTGGGTGCTCAGTGCTCAGGGTGCTCGGTGCTTAGTACTCAGGGTGCTGGGTGCTCAGTACTCAGGGTGCTGGGTGCTCAGTGCTCAGGGTGCTGGGTGCTCAGTGCTCAGGGTGCTGGGTGCTCAGTACTCAGGGTGCTGGGTGCTCAGTTCTCGGGGTGCTGGGTGCTCAGTACTCAGGGAGCTGGGTGCTCAGTACTCAGGGTGCTGGGTGCTCAGTACTTGGGTGCTGGGTGCTCAGTGCTCAGGGTGCTGGGTGCTCCGTGCTCGGGGTGCTGGGTGCTCAGTGCTCAGTACTCAGGGTGCTGGGTGCTCAGTGCTCGGGGTGCTGGGTGGTCAGTGCTCAGTACTCAGGGTGCTGGGTGCTCAGTGCTCGGGGTGCTTGATGCTCAGTACTCAGGATGCTGGGTGCTCAGTGCTCAGTACACAGGGTGCTGGGTGCTCAGTGCTCGGGGTGCTGGGAGCTCAGTGCTCAGTACTCAGGGTGCTGGGTGCTCAGTGCTCGGGGTGCTTGATGCTCAGTACTCAGGGTGCTGGGTGCTCAGTGCTCAGGGTGCTGGGTGCTCAGTACTCAGGGTGCTGGGTGCTCAGTACTCAGTATGCTGGGTGCTCAGTACTCGGGGTGCTGGGTGCTCAGTACTCAGTATGCTGGGTGCTCAGTGCTCGGGGTGCTCAGTACTCAGGGTGCTGTGTGTTCAGTGCTCAGGGTACTGGGTGCTCAGTACTCAGGGTGCTCAGTGCTTGGGGTGCTGGGTGCGCAGCACTCAGGCTGTTGGGTGCTCAGTACTCAGGGTGCTCAGTGCTTGGGGTGCTGGGTGCTCAGTACTCAGGGTGCTCAGTGCTTGGGGTGTTGGGTGCTCAGTACTCAGGGTGCTGGGTGCTCAGTGCTCAGGGTGCTGGGTGCTCAGTACTCAGGGTGCTGGATGCTCATTACTCAGGGTGCTAGGTGCTCAGTGTTCGGGGTGCTGGGTGCTCAGTGCTCGGGGTGCTGGGTGCTCAGTGCTCAGGGTGCTGGGTGCTCAGTGCTCAGGTTTCTGGGTGCTCAGTGCTCGGGGCGCTGGGTGCTCAGTGCTCAGGGTGCTCGGTGCTCAGTGCTCAGGGTGCTGGGTGCTCAGTACTCAGGGTGCTGGGTGCTCAGTGCTCAGGGTGCTGGGTGCTCAGTGCTCAGGGTGCTCGGTGCTTAGTACTCGGGGTGCTGGGTGCTCAGTACTCAGGGTTCTGGGTGCTCAGTGCTCAGGTTGCTGGGTGCTCAGTGCTCAGGGTGCTGGGTGCTCAGTACTCAGGGTGCTGGGTGCTCAGTACTCAGGGTGCTGGGTGCTCAGTTCTCAGGGTGCTGGGTGCTCAGTGCTCGGGGTGCTGGGTGCTCAGTGCTCGGGGTGCTCGGTGCTCAGTGCTCAAGGTGCTGGGTGCTCAGTGCTCAGGGTGCTGGGTGCTCAGTACTCAGGGTGCTGGGTGCTCAGTACTCAGTATGCTGGGTGCTCAGTGCTCGGGGTCCTGGGTGCTCAGTGCTCAGTACTCAGGGTGCTGGGTGCTCAGTGCTCGGGGTGCTTGATGCTCAGTACTCAGGGTGCTGGGTGCTCAGTGCTCAGGGTTCTGGGTGCTCAGTACTCAGGGTGCTGGGTGCTCAGTACTCAGTATGCTGGGTGCTCAGTGCTCGGGGTGCTCAGTACTCAGGGTGCTGTGTGTTCAGTGCTCAGGGTACTGGGTGCTCAGTACTCAGGGTGCTCAGTGCTTGGGGTGCTGGGTGCGCAGTACTCAGGGTGTTGGGTGCTCAGTACTCACGGTGCTCAGTGCTTGGGGTGCTGGGTGCTCAGTACTCAGGGTGCTCAGTGCTTGGGGTGTTGGGTGCTCAGTACTCAGGGTGCTGGGTGCTCAGTGCTCAGGGTGCTGGGTGCTCAGTACTCAGGGTGCTGGGTGCTCATCACTCAGGGTGCTAGGTGCTCAGTGTTCGGGGTGCTGGGTGCTCAGTGCTCGGGGTGCTGGGTGCTCAGTACTCGGGGTGCTCTGTGCTCAGTACGTTGGGTGATCACTAATCAGGGTGCTGGGTGCTCAGTGCTCAGGGTGCTGGGTGCTCAGTGCTCAGGGTGCTGGGTGCTCAGTGCTCAGGGTGCTGGGTGCTCAGTGCTCAGGGTGCTGGGTGCTCAGTGCTCGGGGTGCTCGGAGCTCAGTGCTCAGGGTGCTGGGTGCTCAGTGCTCGGGGTGCTCGGTGCTCAGTACTCAGGGTGCTGGGTGCTCAGAGCTCGGGGTGCTCGGTGCTCAGTACGTTGGGTGCTCACTACTCAGGGTGCTGGGTGCTCAGTGCTCAGGGTGCTGGGTGCTGAGTGCTCAGGGTGCTGGGTGCTCAGTGCTCAGGGTGCTTGGTGCTCAGTACTCAGGGTGCTGGGTGCGCAGTGCTCGGGGTGATGGGTGCTCAGTGCTCAGGGTGCTGGGTGCTCAGTGCTCAGGGTGCTGGGTGCTCAATACTCGGGGAGCTGGGTGCTCAGTACTCAGGGTGCTGGGTGCTCAGTACTCAGGGTGCTGGGTGATCAGTACTCGGGTGCTGGGTGCTCAGTGCTCAGAGTGCTGGGTGCTCAGTGCTTGGGGTGCTGGGTGCTCAGGGCTCAGTACTCAGGGTGCTGGGTGCTCAGTGCTCTTGGTGCTGGGTGCACAGTGCTCAGTACTCAGGGTGCTGGGTGCTCAGTGCTCAGGGTGCTGGGTGCTCAGTGCTCAGGGTGCTGGGTGCTCAGTGCTCAGGGTGCTGGGTGCTCAGTGCTCAGGGTGCTGGGTACTCAGTGCTCGGGGTGCTGGGTGCTCAGTGCTCGGCGTGCTCGGTGCTCAGTACGTTGGGTGCTCACTATTCAGGGTGCTGGGTGCTCAGTGCTCAGGGTGCTGGGTGCTGAGTGCTCAGGGTGCTGGGTGCTCAGTGCTCAGGGTGCTGGGTGCTCAGTGCTCAGGGTGCTGGGTTCTCAGTACTCAGGGTGCTGGGTGCACAGGGCTCGGGGTGCTGGGTGCTCAGTGCTCAGGGTGCTGGGTGCTCAGTGCTCAGGGTGCTGGGTGCTCAGTACTCGGGGTGCTGGGTGCTCAGTACTCAGGGTGCTGGGTGCTCAGTACTCAGGGTGCTGGGTGATCAGTACTCGGGTGCTGGGTGCTCAGTGCTCAGAGTGCTGGGTGCTCAGTGCTCGGGGTGCTGGGTGCTCAGTGCTCAGTACTCAGGGTGCTGGGTGCTCAGTGCTCTTGGTGCTGGGTGCACAGTGCTCAGTACTCACCGTGCTGTGTGCTCAGTGCTCAGGGTGCTGGGTGCTCAGTGCTCAGCGTGCTGGGTGCTCAGTGCTCAGGGTGCTGGGTGCTCAGTGCTCAGGGTGCTGGGTACTCAGTGCTCGGGGTGCTGGGTGCTCAGTACTCAGGGTGCTGGGTGCTCAGTACTCAGGGTGCTCAGTGCTCAGTACTCAGGGTGCTCAGTGCTCAGTACTCAGGGTGCTCAGTGCTCAGGGTGCTGGGTGCTCAGTGCTCGGGGTGCTGGGTGCTCAGTCCTCAGGGTGCTGGGTGCTCAGTACTCAGGATGCTCGGTGCTTAGTACTCAGGGTGCTGGGTGCTCAGTACTCCGGGTGCTGGGTGCTCAGTGCTCAGTACTCAGGGTTCTGGGTGCTCAGTACTCAGGGTGCTGGGTGCTCAGTGCTCGGGGTGCTGGGTGCTCAGTACTCGGGGTGCTCGGTGCTCAGTACTCAGGGTGCTGGGTGCTCAGTGCTCGGGGTGCTCAGTACTCAGGGTGCTGTGTGTTCAGTTCTCAGGGTGCTGGGTGCTCAGTACTCAGGGTGCTCGGTGCTTAGTACTCAGGGTGCTGGGTGCTCAGTACTCCGGGTGCTGGGTGCTCAGTGCTCGGGGTGCTCAGTGCTCAGTGCTCAAGGTGCTGGGTGCTCAGTACTCAGGGTGATCATTGCTCAGGGTGCGGGGTGCTCAGTACTCAGGGTGCTCAGTGCTCAGTACTAAGGGTGCTCAGTGCTCAGGGTGCTGGGTGCTCAGTGTTCGGGGTGCTCGGTGATCAGTACTCAGGGTGCTGGGTGCTCAGTGCTCATGGTGCTGGGTGCTCAGTGCTCAGGGTGCTGGTTGCTCAGTGCTCAGGGTGCTGGGTGCTCAGTACTCAGGGTTTTCGGTGCTCAGTACTCCGGGTGCTCAGTGCTCGGAGTGCTGGGTGCTCAGTACTCAGGGTGCTGGGTGCTCAGTACTCAGGGTGCTGGGTGCTCAGTACTCGGGTGCTGGGTGCTCAGTGCTCAGAGTGCTGGGTGCTCAGTGCTTGGGGTGCTGGGTGCTCAGTGCTCAGTACTCAGGGTGCTGGGAGCTCAGTGCTCTTGGTGCTGGGTGCACAGTGCTCAGTACTCAGGGTGCTGGGTGCTCAGTGCTCAGGGTGCTGGGTGCTCAGTGCTCAGGGTGCTGGGTGCTCAGTGCTCAGGGTGCTGGGTGCTCAGTGCTCAGGGTGCTGGGTACTCAGTGCTCGGGGTGCTGGGTGCTCAGTACTCAGGGTGCTGGGTGCTCAGTGCTCAGGGTGCTGGGTGCTCAGTGCTCAGGGTGCTGGGTGCTCAGTACTCAGGGTGCTGGGTGCTCAGTGCTCGGGGTGCTCAGTGCTCAGTACGCTGGGTGCTCAGTACTCAGGGTGCTGGGTGCTCAGTACTCAGGGTGCTGTGTGCTCAGTACTCAGGGTGCTGGGTGCTTAGTACTCAGGGTGCTGGGTGCTTAGTACTCAGGGTGCTGGCTGCTCAGTGCTCAGGGTGCTCGGTGCTCAGTGCTCGGGGTGCTGGGTGCTCAGTACTCAGGGTGGTCAGTGCTCAGTGCTATGGGTGCTGGGTGCTCTGTGCTCGGGGTGCTGGGTGCTCATTGCTCAGGGTGCTGGGTGCTCAGTACTCAGGGTGCTCAGTGCTCAGTGCTCGGGGTGCTGGGTGCTCAGTGCTAGGGGTGCTGGGTGCTCAGTGCTCAGGGTGCTGGGTGCTCAGTGCTCAGGGTTCTGGGTGCTCAGTGCTCGGGGCGCTGGGTACTCAGTGCTCGGGGTGCTCGGAGCTCAGTACTCAGTGTGCTGGGTGCTCAGTGCTCGTTGTGCTCGGTGCTCAGTACTCAGGGTGCTGGGTGCTCAGTGCTCGGGGTGCTCGGTGCTCAGTACGTTGGGTGCTCACTACTCAGGGTGCTGGGTGCTCAGTGCTCAGGGTGCTGGGTGCTGACTGCTCAGGGTGCTGGGTGCTCAGTGCTCAGGGTGCTGGGTGCTCAGTACTCAGGGTGCTGGGTGCGCAGTGCTCGGGGTGCTGGGTGCTCAGTGCTCAGGGTGCTGGGTGCTCAGTGCTCAGGGTGCTGGGTGCTCAGTACTCGGTGTGCTGGGTGCTCAGTACTCAGGGTGCTGGGTGCTCAGTACTCAGGGTGCTGGGTGATCAGTACTCGGGTGCTGGGTGCTCAGTGCTCAGAGTGCTGGGTGCTCAGTGCTTGGGGTGCTGGGTGCTCAGTGCTCAGTACTCAGGGTGCTGGGTGCTCAGTGCTCTTGGTGCTGGGTGCACAGTGCTCAGTACTCAGGGTGCTGGGTGCTCAGTGCTCAGTGTGCTGGGTGCTCAGTGCTCAGGGTGCTGGGTGCTCAGTGCTCAGGGTGCTGGGTGCTCAGTGCTCAGGGTGCTGGGTACTCAGTGCTCGGGGTGCTGGGTGCTCAGTACTCAGGGTGCTGGGTGCTCAGTACTCAGGGTGCTCAGTGCTCAGTACTCAGGGTGCTCAGTGCTCAGTACTCAGGGTGCTCAGTGCTCAGGGTGCTGGGTGCTCAGTGCTCGGGGTGCTGGGTGCTCAGTCCTCAGGGTGCTGGTTGCTCAGTGCTCAGGGTGCTCGGTGCTCAGTGCTCAGGGTGCTGGGTGCTCAGTACTCAGGGTGCTGGGTGCTCAGTGCTCGGGGTGCTGGGTGCTCAGTACTCAGGGTGCTGGGTGCTCAGTGCTCAGGGTGCTGGGTGCTCAGTGCTCAGGGTGCTCGGTGCTTAGTACTCAGGGTGCTGGGTGCTCAGTACTCAGGGTGCTGGGTGCTCAGTGCTCAGGGTGCTGGGTGCTCAGTGCTCAGGGTGCTGGGTGCTCAGTACTCAGGGTGCTGGGTGCTCAGTTCTCGGGGTGCTGGGTGCTCAGTACTCAGGGAGCTGTGTGCTTAGTACTCAGGGTGCTGGGTGCTCAGTACTCGGGTGCTGGGTGCTCAGTGCTCAGGGTGCTGGGTGCTCAGTGCTTGGGGTGCTGGGTGCTCAGTGCTCAGTACTCAGGGTGCTGGGGGCTCAGTGCTCGGGGTGCTGGGTGCTCAGTGCTCACTACTCAGGGTGCTGGGTGCTCAGTGCTCAGGGTGCTGGGTGCTCAGTGCTCAGGGTGCTGGGTGCTCAGTGCTCAGGGTGCTGGGTGCTCAGTACTCAGGGTGCTCGGTGCTTAGTACTCAGGGTGCTGGGTGCTCAGTACTCCGGGTGCTGGGTGCTCAGTGCTCAGTACTCAGGGTGCTGGGTGCTCAGTACTCAGGGTGCTGGGTGCTCAGTGCTCGGGGTGCTGGGTGCTCAGTGCTCGGGGTGCTCGGTGCTCAGTACTCAGGGTGCTGGGTGCTCAGTGCTCGGGGTGCTCAGTACTCAGGGTGCTGTGTGTTCAGTGCTCAGGGTGCTGGGTGCTCAGTACTCAGGGTGCTCGGTGCTTAGTACTCAGGGTGCTGGGTGCTCAGTACTCCGGGTGCTGGGTGCTCAGTGCTCGGGGTGCTCAGTGCTCAGTGCTCAAGGTGCTGGGTGCTCAGTACTCAGGGTGATCATTGCTCAGGGTACTGGGTTCTCAGTACTCAGGGTGCTGGGTGCTCAGTACTCAGGGTGCTCAGTGCTCAGTACTCAGGGTGCTCAGTGCTCAGTACTAAGGGTGCTCATTGCTCAGGGTGCTGGGTGCTCAGTGCTCAGGGTGCTGGTTGCTCAGTGCTCAGGGTGCTGGGTGCTCAGTACTCAGGGTTTTCGGTGCTCAGTACTCCGGGTGCTCAGTGCTCAGTACTCAGGGTGCTGGGTGCTCAGTGCTCAGGGTGCTGGGTGCTCAGTACTCAGGGTGCTGGGTGCTCGGTGCTCAGTACGCTGGGTGCTCAGTACTCAGGTTTCTCTGTACTCAGTACTCAGGGTGCTGGGTGCTCAGTACTCAGGGTGCTCGGTGCTCAGTACTCAGGGTGCTGGGTGCTCAGTGCTCAGGGTGCTGGGTGCTCAGTACTCAGGGTGCTGGGTGCTCAGTGCTCGGGGTGCTCGGTGCTCAGTACGCTGGGTGCTCAGTACTCAGGGTGCTGGGTGCTCAGTACTCAGGGTGCTGTGTGCTGAGTACTCAGGGTGCTGGGTGCTTAGTACTCAGGGTGCTGGGTGCTTAGTACTCAGGGTGCTGGCTGCTCAGTGCTCAGGGTGCTCGGTGCTCAGTGCTCGGGGTGCTGGGTGCTCAGTACTCAGGGTGCTCAGTGCTCAGTGCTCTGGGTGCTTGGTGCTCTGTGCTCGGGGTGCTGGGTGCTCATTGCTCAGGGTGCTGGGTGCTCAGTTCTCAGGGTGCTCAGTGCTCAGTGCTCGGGGTGCTGGGTGCTCAGTGCTCGGGGTGCTGGGTGCTCAGTGCTCAGGGTGCTGGGTGCTCAGTGCCCAGGGTTCTGGGTGCTCAGTGCTCGGGGCGCTGGGTACTCAGTGCTCGGGGTGCTCGGAGCTCAGTACTCAGTGTGCTGGGTGCTCAGTGCTCGGGGTGCTCGGTGCTCAGTACTCGGGGTGCTGGGTGCTCAGTGCTCGGGGTGCTCGGTGCTCAGTACGTTGGGTGCTCACTACTCAGGGTGCTGGGTGCTCAGTGCTCAGGGTGCTGGGTGCTGAGTGCTCAGGGTGCTGGGTGATCAGTGCTCAGGGTGCTGGGTGCTCAGTACTCAGGGTGCTGGGTGCACAGTGCTCGGGGTGCTGGGTGCTCAGTGCTCAGGGTGCTGGGTGCTCAGTGCTCAGGGTGCTGGGTGCTCAGTACTCGGGGTGCTGGGTGCTCAGTACTCAGGGTGCTGGGTGCTCAGTACTCAGGGTGCTGGGTGATCAGTACTCGGGTGCTGGGTGCTCAGTGCTCAGAGTGCTGGGTGCTCAGTGCTCGGGGTGCTGGGTGCTCAGTGCTCAGTGCTCAGGGTGCTGGGTGCTCAGTGCTCAGGGTGCTGGGTGCTCAGTGCTCAGGGTGCTGGGTGCTCAGTGCTCAGGGTGCTGGGTACTCAGTGCTCGGGGTGCTGGGTGCTCAGTGCTCGGCGTGCTCGGTGCTCAGTACGTTGGGTGCTCACTATTCAGGGTGCTGGGTGCTCAGTGCTCAGGGTGCTGGGTGCTGAGTGCTCAGGGTGCTGGGTGCTCAGTGCTCAGGGTGCTGGGTGCTCAGTGCTCAGGGTGCTGGGTTCTCAGTACTCAGGGTGCTGGGTGCACAGGGCTCGGGGTGCTGGGTGCTCAGTGCTCAGGGTGCTGGGTGCTCAGTGCTCAGGGTGCTGGGTGCTCAGTACTCGGGGTGCTGGGTGCTCAGTACTCAGGGTGCTGGGTGCTCAGTACTCAGGGTGCTGGGTGATCAGTACTCGGGTGCTGGGTGCTCAGTGCTCAGAGTGCTGGGTGCTCAGTGCTCGGGGTGCTGGGTGCTCAGTGCTCAGTACTCAGGGTGCTGGGTGCTCAGTGCTCTTGGTGCTGGGTGCACAGTGCTCAGTACTCACCGTGCTGTGTGCTCAGTGCTCAGGGTGCTGGGTGCTCAGTGCTCAGCGTGCTGGGTGCTCAGTGCTCAGGGTGCTGGGTGCTCAGTGCTCAGGGTGCTGGGTACTCAGTGCTCGGGGTGCTGGGTGCTCAGTACTCAGGGTGCTGGGTGCTCAGTACTCAGGGTGCTCAGTGCTCAGTACTCAGGGTGCTCAGTGCTCAGTACTCAGGGTGCTCAGTGCTCAGGGTGCTGGGTGCTCAGTGCTCGGGGTGCTGGGTGCTCAGTCCTCAGGGTGCTGGGTGCTCAGTACTCAGGATGCTCGGTGCTTAGTACTCAGGGTGCTGGGTGCTCAGTACTCCGGGTGCTGGGTGCTCAGTGCTCAGTACTCAGGGTTCTGGGTGCTCAGTACTCAGGGTGCTGGGTGCTCAGTGCTCGGGGTGCTGGGTGCTCAGTACTCGGGGTGCTCGGTGCTCAGTACTCAGGGTGCTGGGTGCTCAGTGCTCGGGGTGCTCAGTACTCAGGGTGCTGTGTGTTCAGTTCTCAGGGTGCTGGGTGCTCAGTACTCAGGGTGCTCGGTGCTTAGTACTCAGGGTGCTGGGTGCTCAGTACTCCGGGTGCTGGGTGCTCAGTGCTCGGGGTGCTCAGTGCTCAGTGCTCAAGGTGCTGGGTGCTCAGTACTCAGGGTGATCATTGCTCAGGGTGCGGGGTGCTCAGTACTCAGGGTGCTCAGTGCTCAGTACTAAGGGTGCTCAGTGCTCAGGGTGCTGGGTGCTCAGTGTTCGGGGTGCTCGGTGATCAGTACTCAGGGTGCTGGGTGCTCAGTGCTCATGGTGCTGGGTGCTCAGTGCTCAGGGTGCTGGTTGCTCAGTGCTCAGGGTGCTGGGTGCTCAGTACTCAGGGTTTTCGGTGCTCAGTACTCCGGGTGCTCAGTGCTCGGAGTGCTGGGTGCTCAGTACTCAGGGTGCTGGGTGCTCAGTACTCAGGGTGCTGGGTGCTCAGTACTCGGGTGCTGGGTGCTCAGTGCTCAGAGTGCTGGGTGCTCAGTGCTTGGGGTGCTGGGTGCTCAGTGCTCAGTACTCAGGGTGCTGGGAGCTCAGTGCTCTTGGTGCTGGGTGCACAGTGCTCAGTACTCAGGGTGCTGGGTGCTCAGTGCTCAGGGTGCTGGGTGCTCAGTGCTCAGGGTGCTGGGTGCTCAGTGCTCAGGGTGCTGGGTGCTCAGTGCTCAGGGTGCTGGGTACTCAGTGCTCGGGGTGCTGGGTGCTCAGTACTCAGGGTGCTGGGTGCTCAGTGCTCAGGGTGCTGGGTGCTCAGTGCTCAGGGTGCTGGGTGCTCAGTACTCAGGGTGCTGGGTGCTCAGTGCTCGGGGTGCTCAGTGCTCAGTACGCTGGGTGCTCAGTACTCAGGGTGCTGGGTGCTCAGTACTCAGGGTGCTGTGTGCTCAGTACTCAGGGTGCTGGGTGCTTAGTACTCAGGGTGCTGGGTGCTTAGTACTCAGGGTGCTGGCTGCTCAGTGCTCAGGGTGCTCGGTGCTCAGTGCTCGGGGTGCTGGGTGCTCAGTACTCAGGGTGGTCAGTGCTCAGTGCTATGGGTGCTGGGTGCTCTGTGCTCGGGGTGCTGGGTGCTCATTGCTCAGGGTGCTGGGTGCTCAGTACTCAGGGTGCTCAGTGCTCAGTGCTCGGGGTGCTGGGTGCTCAGTGCTAGGGGTGCTGGGTGCTCAGTGCTCAGGGTGCTGGGTGCTCAGTGCTCAGGGTTCTGGGTGCTCAGTGCTCGGGGCGCTGGGTACTCAGTGCTCGGGGTGCTCGGAGCTCAGTACTCAGTGTGCTGGGTGCTCAGTGCTCGTTGTGCTCGGTGCTCAGTACTCAGGGTGCTGGGTGCTCAGTGCTCGGGGTGCTCGGTGCTCAGTACGTTGGGTGCTCACTACTCAGGGTGCTGGGTGCTCAGTGCTCAGGGTGCTGGGTGCTGACTGCTCAGGGTGCTGGGTGCTCAGTGCTCAGGGTGCTGGGTGCTCAGTACTCAGGGTGCTGGGTGCGCAGTGCTCGGGGTGCTGGGTGCTCAGTGCTCAGGGTGCTGGGTGCTCAGTGCTCAGGGTGCTGGGTGCTCAGTACTCGGGGTGCTGGGTGCTCAGTACTCAGGGTGCTGGGTGCTCAGTACTCAGGGTGCTGGGTGATCAGTACTCGGGTGCTGGGTGCTCAGTGCTCAGAGTGCTGGGTGCTCAGTGCTTGGGGTGCTGGGTGCTCAGTGCTCAGTACTCAGGGTGCTGGGTGCTCAGTGCTCTTGGTGCTGGGTGCACAGTGCTCAGTACTCAGGGTGCTGGGTGCTCAGTGCTCAGTGTGCTGGGTGCTCAGTGCTCAGGGTGCTGGGTGCTCAGTGCTCAGGGTGCTGGGTGCTCAGTGCTCAGGGTGCTGGGTACTCAGTGCTCGGGGTGCTGGGTGCTCAGTACTCAGGGTGCTGGGTGCTCAGTACTCAGGGTGCTCAGTGCTCAGTACTCAGGGTGCTCAGTGCTCAGTACTCAGGGTGCTCAGTGCTCAGGGTGCTGGGTGCTCAGTGCTCGGGGTGCTGGGTGCTCAGTCCTCAGGGTGCTGGTTGCTCAGTGCTCAGGGTGCTCGGTGCTCAGTGCTCAGGGTGCTGGGTGCTCAGTACTCAGGGTGCTGGGTGCTCAGTGCTCGGGGTGCTGGGTGCTCAGTACTCAGGGTGCTGGGTGCTCAGTGCTCAGGGTGCTGGGTGCTCAGTGCTCAGGGTGCTCGGTGCTTAGTACTCAGGGTGCTGGGTGCTCAGTACTCAGGGTGCTGGGTGCTCAGTGCTCAGGGTGCTGGGTGCTCAGTGCTCAGGGTGCTGGGTGCTCAGTACTCAGGGTGCTGGGTGCTCAGTTCTCGGGGTGCTGGGTGCTCAGTACTCAGGGAGCTGTGTGCTTAGTACTCAGGGTGCTGGGTGCTCAGTACTCGGGTGCTGGGTGCTCAGTGCTCAGGGTGCTGGGTGCTCAGTGCTTGGGGTGCTGGGTGCTCAGTGCTCAGTACTCAGGGTGCTGGGGGCTCAGTGCTCGGGGTGCTGGGTGCTCAGTGCTCAGTACTCAGGGTGCTGGGTGCTCAGTGCTCAGGGTGCTGGGTGCTCAGTGCTCAGGGTGCTGGGTGCTCAGTGCTCAGGGTGCTGGGTGCTCAGTACTCAGGGTGCTCGGTGCTTAGTACTCAGGGTGCTGGGTGCTCAGTACTCCGGGTGCTGGGTGCTCAGTGCTCAGTACTCAGGGTGCTGGGTGCTCAGTACTCAGGGTGCTGGGTGCTCAGTGCTCGGGGTGCTGGGTGCTCAGTGCTCGGGGTGCTCGGTGCTCAGTACTCAGGGTGCTGGGTGCTCAGTGCTCGGGGTGCTCAGTACTCAGGGTGCTGTGTGTTCAGTGCTCAGGGTGCTGGGTGCTCAGTACTCAGGGTGCTCGGTGCTTAGTACTCAGGGTGCTGGGTGCTCAGTACTCCGGGTGCTGGGTGCTCAGTGCTCGGGGTGCTCAGTGCTCAGTGCTCAAGGTGCTGGGTGCTCAGTACTCAGGGTGATCATTGCTCAGGGTACTGGGTTCTCAGTACTCAGGGTGCTGGGTGCTCAGTACTCAGGGTGCTCAGTGCTCAGTACTCAGGGTGCTCAGTGCTCAGTACTAAGGGTGCTCATTGCTCAGGGTGCTGGGTGCTCAGTGCTCAGGGTGCTGGTTGCTCAGTGCTCAGGGTGCTGGGTGCTCAGTACTCAGGGTTTTCGGTGCTCAGTACTCCGGGTGCTCAGTGCTCAGTACTCAGGGTGCTGGGTGCTCAGTGCTCAGGGTGCTGGGTGCTCAGTACTCAGGGTGCTGGGTGCTCGGTGCTCAGTACGCTGGGTGCTCAGTACTCAGGTTTCTCTGTACTCAGTACTCAGGGTGCTGGGTGCTCAGTACTCAGGGTGCTCGGTGCTCAGTACTCAGGGTGCTGGGTGCTCAGTGCTCAGGGTGCTGGGTGCTCAGTACTCAGGGTGCTGGGTGCTCAGTGCTCGGGGTGCTCGGTGCTCAGTACGCTGGGTGCTCAGTACTCAGGGTGCTGGGTGCTCAGTACTCAGGGTGCTGTGTGCTGAGTACTCAGGGTGCTGGGTGCTTAGTACTCAGGGTGCTGGGTGCTTAGTACTCAGGGTGCTGGCTGCTCAGTGCTCAGGGTGCTCGGTGCTCAGTGCTCGGGGTGCTGGGTGCTCAGTACTCAGGGTGCTCAGTGCTCAGTGCTCTGGGTGCTTGGTGCTCTGTGCTCGGGGTGCTGGGTGCTCATTGCTCAGGGTGCTGGGTGCTCAGTTCTCAGGGTGCTCAGTGCTCAGTGCTCGGGGTGCTGGGTGCTCAGTGCTCGGGGTGCTGGGTGCTCAGTGCTCAGGGTGCTGGGTGCTCAGTGCCCAGGGTTCTGGGTGCTCAGTGCTCGGGGCGCTGGGTACTCAGTGCTCGGGGTGCTCGGAGCTCAGTACTCAGTGTGCTGGGTGCTCAGTGCTCGGGGTGCTCGGTGCTCAGTACTCGGGGTGCTGGGTGCTCAGTGCTCGGGGTGCTCGGTGCTCAGTACGTTGGGTGCTCACTACTCAGGGTGCTGGGTGCTCAGTGCTCAGGGTGCTGGGTGCTGAGTGCTCAGGGTGCTGGGTGATCAGTGCTCAGGGTGCTGGGTGCTCAGTACTCAGGGTGCTGGGTGCACAGTGCTCGGGGTGCTGGGTGCTCAGTGCTCAGGGTGCTGGGTGCTCAGTGCTCAGGGTGCTGGGTGCTCAGTACTCGGGGTGCTGGGTGCTCAGTACTCAGGGTGCTGGGTGCTCAGTACTCAGGGTGCTGGGTGATCAGTACTCGGGTGCTGGGTGCTCAGTGCTCAGAGTGCTGGGTGCTCAGTGCTCGGGGTGCTGGGTGCTCAGTGCTCAGTACTCAGGGTGCTGGGTGCTCAGTGCTCTTGGTGCTGGGTGCACAGTGCTCAGTACTCAGGGTGCTGGGTGCTCAGTGCTCAGTGTGCTGGGTGCTCAGTGCTCAGGGTGCTGGGTGCTCAGTGCTCAGGGTGCTGGGTGCTCAGTGCTCAGGGTGCTGGGTACTCAGCGCTCGGGGTGCTGGGTGCTCAGTACTCAGGGTGCTGGGTGCTCAGTACTCAGGGTGCTCAGTGCTCAGTACTCAGGGTGCTCAGTGCTCAGTACTCAGGGTGCTCAGTGCTCAGGGTGCTGGGTGCTCAGTGCTCTGGGTGCTGGGTGCTCAGTCCTCAGGGTTCTGGGTGCTCAGTGCTCAGGGTGCTCGGTGCTCAGTGCTCAGGGTGCTGGGTGCTCAGTACTCAGGGTGCTGGGTGCTCAGTGCTCGGGGTGCTGGGTGCTCAGTACTCAGGGTGCTGGGTGCTCAGTGCTCAGGGTGCTGGGTGCTCAGTGCTCAGGGTGCTCGGTGCTTAGTACTCAGGGTGCTGGGTGCTCAGTACTCAGGGTGCTGGGTGCTCAGTGCTCAGGGTGCTGGGTGCTCAGTGCTCAGGGTGCTGGGTGCTCAGTACTCAGGGTGCTGGGTGCTCAGTTCTCGGGGTGCTGGGTGCTCAGTACTCAGGGAGCTGTGTGCTTAGTACTCAGGGTGCTGGGTGCTCACTACTCGGGTGCTGGGTGCTCAGTGCTCAGGGTGCTGGGTGCTCAGTGCTTGGGGTGCTGGGTGCTCAGTGCTCAGTACTCAGGGTGCTGGGGGCTCAGTGCTCGGGGTGCTGGGTGCTCAGTGCTCAGTACTCAGGTTGCTGGGTGCTCAGTGCTCAGGGTGCTGGGTGCTCAGTGCTCAGGGTGCTGGGTGCTCAGTGCTCAGGGTGCTGGGTGCTCAGTACTCAGGGTGCTCGGTGCTTAGTACTCAGGGTGCTGGGTGCTCAGTACTCCGGGTGCTGGGTGCTCAGTGCTCAGTACTCAGGGTGCTGGGTGCTCAGTACTCAGGGTGCTGGGTGCTCATTGCTCGGGGTGCTGGGTGCTCAGTGCTCGGGGTGCTCGGTGCTCAGTACTGAGGGTGCTGGGTGCTCAGTGCTCGGGGTGCTCAGTACTCAGGGTGCTGTGTGTTCAGTGCTCAGGGTGCTGTGTGCTCAGTACTCAGGGTGCTCGGTGCTTAGTACTCAGGGTGCTGGGTGCTCAGTACTCCGGGTGCTGGGTGCTCAGTGCTCGGGGTGCTGGGTGCTCAGTGCTCAAGGTGCTGGGTGCTCAGTACTCAGGGTGATCATTGCTCAGGGTGCTGGGTGCTCAGTACTCAGGGTGCTGGGTGCTCAGTACTCAGGGTGCTCAGTGCTCAGTACTCAGGGTGCTCAGTGCTCAGTACTAAGGGTGCTCAGTGCTCAGGGTGCTGGGTGCTCAGTGCTCAGGGTGCTGGTTGCTCAGTGCTCAGGGTGCTGGGTGCTCAGTACTCAGGGTTTTCGGTGCTCAGTACTCCGGGTGCTCAGTGCTCAGTACTCAGGGTGCTGTGTGCTCAGTGCTCAGGGTGCTGGGTGCTCAGTACTCAGGGTGCTGGGTGCTCGGTGCTCAGTATGCTGGGTGCTCAGTACTCAGGTTTCTGGGTACTCAGTACTCAGGGTGCTGGGTGCTCAGTACTCAGGGTGCTCGGTGCTCAGTACTCAGGGTGCTGGGTGCTCAGTGCTCAGGGTGCTGGGTGCTCAGTACTCAGGGTGCTGGGTGCTCAGTGCTCGGGGTGCTTGGTGCTCAGTACGCTGGGTGCTCAGTACTCAGGGTGCTGGGTGCTCAGTACTCAGGGTGCTGTGTGCTCAGTACTCAGGTTGCTGGGTGCTTAGTACTCAGGGTGCTGGGTGCTTAGTACTCAGGGTGCTGGCTGCTCAGTGCTCAGGGTGCTCGGTGCTCAGTGCTCGGGGTGCTGGGTGCTCAGTACTCAGGGTGCTCAGTGCTCAGTGCTCTGGGTGCTGGGTGCTCTGTGCTCGGGGTGCTGGGTGCTCATTGCTCAGGGTGCTGGGTGCTCAGTTCTCAGGGTGCTCAGTGCTCAGTGCTCGGGGTGCTGGGTGCTCAGTGCTCGGGGTGCTGGGTGCTCAGTGCTCAGGGTGCTGGGTGCTCAGTGCCCAGGGTTCTGGGTGCTCAGTGCTCGGGGCGCTTTGTACTCAGTGCTCGGGGTGCTCGGAGCTCAGTACTCAGTGTGCTGGGTGCTCAGTGCTCGGGGTGCTCGGTGCTCAGTACTTGGGGTGCTGGGTGCTCAGTGCTCGGGGTGCTCGGTGCTCAGTAATTTGGGTGCTCACTACTCAGGGTGCTGGGTGCTCAGTGCTCAGGGTGCTGGGTGCTGAGTGCTCAGGGTGCTGGGTGCTCAGTGCTCAGGGTGCTGGGTGCTCAGTACTCAGGGTGCTGGGTGCACAGTGCTCGGGGTGCTGGGAGCTCAGTGCTCAGGGTGCTGGGTGCTCAGTGCTCAGGGTGCTGGGTGCTCAGTACTCGGGGTGCTGGGTGCTCAGTACTCAGGGTGCTGGGTGCTCAGTACTCAGGGTGCTGGGTGATCAGTACTCGGGTGCTGGGTGCTCAGTGCTCAGAGTGCTGGGTGCTCAGTGCTCGGGGTGCTGGGTGCTCAGTGCTCAGTACTCAGGGTGCTGGGTGCTCAATGCTCTTGGTGCTGGGTGCACAGTGCTCAGTACTCAGGGTGCTGGGTGCTCAGTGCTCAGGGTGCTGGGTGCTCAGTGCTCAGCGTGCTGGGTGCTCAGTGCTCAGGGTGCTCAGTGCTCAGGGTGCTGGGTACTCAGTGCTCGGGGTGCTGGGTGCTCAGTACTCAGGGTGCTGGGTGCTCAGTACTCAGGGTGCTCAGTGCTCAGTACTCAGGGTGCTCAGTGCTCAGTACTCAGGGTGCTCAGTGCTCAGGGTGCTGGGTGCTCAGTGCTCGGGGTGCTGGGTGCTCAGTCCTCAGGTTGCTGGGTGCTCAGTGCTCAGCCTGCTCGGTGCTCAGTGCTCAGGGTGCTATGTGCTCAGTACTCAGGGTGCTGGGTGCTCAGTGCTCGGGGTGCTGGGTGCTCAGTACTCAGGGTGCTGGGTGCTCAGTGCTCAGGGTGCTGGGGCTCAGTGCTCAGGGTGCTCGGTGATTAGTACTCAGGGTGCTGGGTGCTCAGTACTCAGGGTGCTGGGTGCTCAGTGCTCAGGGTGCTGGGTGCTCAGTGCTCAGGGTGCTGGGTGCTCAGTACTCAGGGTGCTGGGTGCTCAGTTCTCGGGGTGCTGGGTGCTCAGTACTCAGGGAGCTGGGTGCTCAGTACTCAGGGTGCTGGGTGCTCAGTACTCGGGTGCTGGGTGCTCAGTGCTCAGGGTGCTGGTTGCTCAGTGCTCGGGGTGCTGGGTGCTCAGTGCTCAGTACTCAGGGTGCTGGGTGCTCAGGGCTCGGGGTGCTGGGTGGTCAGTGCTCAGTACTCAGGGTGCTGGGTGCTCAGTGCTCGGGGTGCTTGATGCTCAGTACTCAGGGTGCTGGGTGCTCAGTGCTCAGTACACAGGGTGCTGGGTGCTCAGTGCTCGGGGTGCTGGGTGCTCAGTGCTCAGTACTCAGGGTGCTGGGTGATCAGTGCTCGGGGTGCTTGATGCTCAGTACTCAGGGTGCTGGGTGCTCAGTGCTCAGGGTGCTGGGTGCTCAGTACTCAGGGTGCTGGGTGCTCAGTACTCAGTATGCTGGGTGCTCAGTACTCGGGGTGCTCACTACTCAGGGTGCTGTGTGTTCAGTGCTCAGTGTACTGGGTGCTCAGTACTCAGGGTGCTCAGTGCTCGGGGTGCTTGATGCTCAGTACTCAGGGTGCTGGGTGCTCAGTGCTCAGGTTGCTGGGTGCTCAGTACTCAGGGTGCTGGGTGCTCAGTACTCAGTATGCTGGGTGCTCAGTGCTCGGGGTGCTCAGTACTCAGGGTGCTGTGTGTTCAGTGCTCAGGGTACTGGGTGCTCAGTACTCAGGGTGCTCAGTGCTTGGGGTGCTGGGTGCGCAGCACTCAGGCTGTTGGGTGCTCAGTACTCAGGGTGCTCAGTGCTTGGGGTGCTGGGTGCTCAGTACTCAGGGTGCTCAGTGCTTGGGGTGTTGGGTGCTCAGTACTCAGGGTGCTGGGTGCTCAGTGCTCAGGGTGCTGGGTGCTCAGTACTCAGGGTGCTGGATGCTCATTACTCAGGGTGCTAGGTGCTCAGTGTTCGGGGTGCTGGGTGCTCAGTGCTCGGGGTGCTGGGTGCTCAGTGCTCAGGGTGCTGGGTGCTCAGTGCTCAGGTTTCTGGGTGCTCAGTGCTCGGGGCGCTGGGTGCTCAGTGCTCAGGGTGCTCGGTGCTCAGTGCTCAGGGTGCTGGGTGCTCAGTACTCAGGGTGCTGGGTGCTCAGTGCTCAGGGTGCTGGGTGCTCAGTGCTCAGGGTGCTCGGTGCTTAGTACTCGGGGTGCTGGGTGCTCAGTACTCAGGGTTCTGGGTGCTCAGTGCTCAGGGTGCTGGGTGCTCAGTGCTCAGGGTGCTGGGTGCTCAGTACTCAGGGTGCTGGGTGCTCAGTTCTCAGGGTGCTGGGTGCTCAGTGCTCAGGGTGCTCGGTGCTCAGTGCTCAGGGTGCTGGGTGCTCAGTGCTCAGCGTGCTGGGTACTCAGTGCTCGGGGTGCTGGGTGCTCAGTGCTCGGGGTGCTCAGTGCTCAGTACGTTGGGTGCTCACTACTCAGGGTGCTGGGTGCTCAGTGCTCAGGGTGCTGGGTGCTGAGTGCTCAGGGTGCTGGGTGCTCAGTGCTCAGGGTGCTGGGTGCTCAGTGCTCAGAGTGCTGGGTGCTCAGTACTCAGGGTGCTGGGTGCACAGGGCTCGGGGTGCTGGGTGCTCAGTGCTCAGGGTGCTGGGTGCTCAGTGCTCAGGGTGCTGGGTGCTCAGTACTCGGGGTGCTGGGTGCTCAGTACTCAGGGTGCTGGGTGCTCAGTACTCAGGGTGCTGGGTGATCAGTACTCGGGTGCTGGGTGCTCAGTGCTCAGAGTGCTGGGTGCTCAGTGCTCGGGGTGCTGGGTGCTCAGTGCTCAGTACTCAGGGTGCTGGGTGCTCAGTGCTCTTGGTGCTGGGTGCACAGTGCTCAGTACTCAGGGTGCTGGGTGCTCAGTGCTCAGGGTGCTGGGTGCTCAGTGCTCAGCGTGCTGGGTGCTCAGTGCTCAGGGTGCTGGGTGCTCAGTGCTCAGGGTGCTGGGTACTCAGTGCTCGGGGTGCTGGGTGCTCAGTACTCAGGGTGCTGCGTGCTCAGTACTCAGGGTGCTCAGTGCTCAGTACTCAGGGTGCTCAGTGCTCAGTACTCAGGGTGCTGGGTGCTCAGTGCTCGGGGTGCTGGGTGCTCAGTGCTCAGTACTCAGGGTGCTGGGTGATCAGTGCTCGGGGTGCTTGATGCTCAGTACTCAGGGTGCTGGGTGCTCAGTGCTCAGGGTGCTGGGTGCTCAGTACTCAGGGTGCTGGGTGCTCAGTACTCAGTATGCTGGGTGCTCAGTACTCGGGGTGCTCACTACTCAGGGTGCTGTGTGTTCAGTGCTCAGGGTACTGGGTGCTCAGTACTCAGGGTGCTCAGTGCTCGGGGTGCTTGATGCTCAGTACTCAGGGTGCTGGGTGCTCAGTGCTCAGGGTGCTGGGTGCTCAGTACTCAGGGTGCTGGGTGCTCAGTACTCAGTATGCTGGGTGCTCAGTGCTCGGGGTGCTCAGTACTCAGGGTGCTGTGTGTTCAGTGCTCAGGGTACTGGGTGCTCAGTACTCAGGGTGCTCAGTGCTTGGGGTGCTGGGTGCGCAGCACTCAGGCTGTTGGGTGCTCAGTACTCAGGGTGCTCAGTGCTTGGGGTGCTGGGTGCTCAGTACTCAGGGTGCTCAGTGCTTGGGGTGTTGGGTGCTCAGTACTCAGGGTGCTGGGTGCTCAGTGCTCAGGGTGCTGGGTGCTCAGTACTCAGGGTGCTGGATGCTCATTACTCAGGGTGCTAGGTGCTCAGTGTTCGGGGTGCTGGGTGCTCAGTGCTCGGGGTGCTGGGTGCTCAGTGCTCAGGGTGCTGGGTGCTCAGTGCTCAGGTTTCTGGGTGCTCAGTGCTCGGGGCGCTGGGTGCTCAGTGCTCAGGGTGCTCGGTGCTCAGTGCTCAGGGTGCTGGGTGCTCAGTGCTCAGGGTGCTGGGTGCTCAGTGCTCAGGGTGCTCGGTGCTTAGTACTCGGGGTGCTGGGTGCTCAGTACTCAGGGTTCTGGGTGCTCAGTGCTCAGGGTGCTGGGTGCTCAGTGCTCAGGGTGCTGGGTGCTCAGTACTCAGGGTGCTGGGTGCTCAGTACTCAGGGTGCTGGGTGCTCAGTTCTCAGGGTGCTGGGTGCTCAGTGCTCGGGGTGCTGGGTGCTCAGTGCTCGGGGTGCTCGGTGCTCAGTGCTCAAGGTGCTGGGTGCTCAGTGCTCAGGGTGCTGGGTGCTCAGTACTCAGGGTGCTGGGTGCTCAGTACTCAGTATGCTGGGTGCTCAGTGCTCGGGGTCCTGGGTGCTCAGTGCTCAGTACTCAGGGTGCTGGGTGCTCAGTGCTCGGCGTGCTTGATGCTCAGTACTCAGGGTGCTGGGTGCTCAGTGCTCAGGGTGCTGGGTGCTCAGTACTCAGGGTGCTGGGTGCTCAGTACTCAGTATGCTGGGTGCTCAGTGCTCGGGGTGCTCAGTACTCAGGGTGCTGTGTGTTCAGTGCTCAGGGTACTGGGTGCTCAGTACTCAGGGTGCTCAGTGCTTGGGGTGCTGGGTGCGCAGTACTCAGGGTGTTGGGTGCTCAGTACTCAGGGTGCTCAGTGCTTGGGGTGCTGGGTGCTCAGTACTCAGGGTGCTCAGTGCTTGGGGTGTTGGGTGCTCAGTACTCAGGGTGCTGGGTGCTCAGTGCTCAGGGTGCTGGGTGCTCAGTACTCAGGGTGCTGGGTGCTCATCACTCAGGGTGCTAGGTGCTCAGTGTTCGGGGTGCTGGGTGCTCAGTGCTCGGGGTGCTGGGTGCTCAGTACTCGGGGGGCTCGGTGCTCAGTACGTTGGGTGCTCACTAATCAGGGTGCTGGGTGCTCAGTGCTCAGGTAGCTGCGTGCTCAGTGCTCAGGGTGCTGGGTGCTCAGTGCTCAGGGTGCTGGGTGCTCAGTGCTCAGGGTGCTGGGTGCGCAGTGCTCAGGGTGCTGGGTGCTCAGTGCTCAGGGTGCTGGGTGCTCAGTGCTCAGGGTGCTGGGTGCTCAGTGCTCGGGGCGCTGGGTGCTCAGTGCTCGGGGTGCTCGGAGCTCAGTACTCAGTGTGCTGGGTGCTCAGTGCTCGGGGTGCTCGGTGCTCAGTACTCAGGGTGCTGGGTGCTCAGAGCTCGGGGTGGTCGGTGCTCAGTACGTTGGGTGCTCACTACTCAGGGTGCTGGGTGCTCAGTGCTCAGGGTGCTGGGTGCTCAGTGCTCAGGGTGCTTGGTGCTCAGTACTCAGGGTGCTGGGTGCGCAGTGCTCGGGGTGATGGGTGGTCAGTGCTCAGGGTGCTGGGTGCTCAGTGCTCAGGGTGCTGGGTGCTCAGTACTCGGGGAGCTGGGTGCTCAGTACTCAGGGTGCTGGGTGCTCAGTACTCAGGGTGCTGGGTGATCAGTACTCGGGTGCTGGGTGCTCAGTGCTCAGAGTGCTGGGTGCTCAGTGCTTGGGGTGCTGGGTGCTCAGTGCTCAGTACTCAGGGTGCTGGGTGCTCAGTGCTCTTGGTGCTGGGTGCACAGTGCTCAGTACTCAGGGTGCTGGGTGCTCAGTGCTCAGGGTGCTGGGTGCTCAGTGCTCAGGGTGCTGGGTGCTCAGTGCTCAGGGTGCTGGGTGCTCAGTGCTCAGCGTGCTGGGTACTCACTGCTCGGGGTGCTGGGTGCTCAGTGCTCGGGGTGCTCGGTGCTCAGTACGTTGGGTGCTCACTACTCAGGGTGCTGGGTGCTCAGTGCTCAGGGTGCTGGGTGCTGAGTGCTCACTGTGCTGGGTGCTCAGTGCTCAGGGTGCTGGGTGCTCAGTGCTCAGGGTGCTGGGTGCTCAGTACTCAGGGTGCTGGGTGCACAGGGCTCGGGGTGCTGGGTGCTCAGTGCTCAGGGTGCTGGGTGCTCAGTGCTCAGGGTGCTGGGTGTTCAGTACTCGGTGTGCTGGGTGCTCAGTACTCAGGGTGCTGGGTGCTCAGTACTCAGGGTGCTGGGTGATCAGTACTCGGGTGCTGGGTGCTCAGTGCTCAGAGTGCTGGGTGCTCAGTGCTCGGGGTGCTGGGTGCTCAGTGCTCAGTACTCAGGGTGCTGGGTGCTCAGTGCTCTTGGTGCTGGGTGCACAGTGCTCAGTACTCAGGGTGCTGGGTGCTCAGTGCTCAGGGTGCTGGGTGCTCAGTGCTCAGCGTGCTGGGTGCTCAGTGCTCAGGGTGCTGGGTGCTCAGTGCTCAGGGTGCTGGGTACTCAGTGCTCGGGTTGCTGGGTGCTCAGTACTCAGGGTGCTGCGTGCTCAGTACTCAGGGTGCTCAGTGCTCAGTACTCAGGGTGCTCAGTGCTCAGTACTCAGGGTGCTCAGTGCTCAGGGTGCTGGGTGCTCAGTGCTCGGGGTGCTGGGTGCTCAGTCCTCAGGGTGCTGGGTGCTCAGTGCTCAGGGTGCTCGGTGCTCAGTGCTCAGGGTGCTGGGTGCTCAGTACTCAGGGTGCTGGGTGCTCAGTGCTCAGGGTGCTGGGTGCTCAGTACTCATGGTGCTCTGTGCTCAGTGCTCAGGGTGCTGGGTGCTCAGTGCTCAGGGTGCTCGGTGCTTAGTACTCAGGGTGCTGGGTGCTCAGTACTCAGGGTGCTGGGTGCTCAGTGCTCAGGGTGCTGGGTGCTCAGTGCTCAGGGTGCTGGGTGCTCAGTACTCAGGGTGCTGGGTGCTCAGTTCTCGGGGTGCTGGGTGCTCAGTACTCAGGGAGCTGGGTGCTCAGTACTCAGGGTGCTGGGTGCTCAGTACTTGGGTGCTGGGTGCTCAGTGCTCGGGGTGCTGGGTGGTCAGTGCTCAGTACTCAGGGTGCTGGGTGCTCAGTGCTCGGGGTGCTTGATGCTCAGTACTCAGGATGCTGGGTGCTCAGTGCTCAGTACACAGGGTGCTGGGTGCTCAGTGCTCGGGGTGCTGGGAGCTCAGTGCTCAGTACTCAGGGTGCTGGGTGCTCAGTGCTCGGGGTGCTTGATGCTCAGTACTCAGGGTGCTGGGTGCTCAGTGCTCAGGGTGCTGGGTGCTCAGTACTCAGGGTGCTGGGTGCTCAGTACTCAGTATGCTGGGTGCTCAGTACTCGGGGTGCTGGGTGCTCAGTACTCAGTATGCTGGGTGCTCAGTGCTCGGGGTGCTCAGTACTCAGGGTGCTGTGTGTTCAGTGCTCAGGGTACTGGGTGCTCAGTACTCAGGGTGCTCAGTGCTTGGGGTGCTGGGTGCGCAGCACTCAGGCTGTTGGGTGCTCAGTACTCAGGGTGCTCAGTGCTTGGGGTGCTGGGTGCTCAGTACTCAGGGTGCTCAGTGCTTGGGGTGTTGGGTGCTCAGTACTCAGGGTGCTGGGTGCTCAGTGCTCAGGGTGCTGGGTGCTCAGTACTCAGTGTGCTGGATGCTCATTACTCAGGGTGCTAGGTGCTCAGTGTTCGGGGTGCTGGGTGCTCAGTGCTCGGGGTGCTGGGTGCTCAGTGCTCAGGGTGCTGGGTGCTCAGTGCTCAGGTTTCTGGGTGCTCAGTGCTCGGGGCGCTGGGTGCTCAGTGCTCAGGGTGCTCGGTGCTCAGTGCTCAGGGTGCTGGGTGCTCAGTACTCAGGGTGCTGGGTGCTCAGTGCTCAGGGTGCTGGGTGCTCAGTGCTCAGGGTGCTCGGTGCTTAGTACTCGGGGTGCTGGGTGCTCAGTACTCAGGGTTCTGGGTGCTCTGTGCTCAGGTTGCTGGGTGCTCAGTGCTCAGGGTGCTGGGTGCTCAGTACTCAGGGTGCTGGGTGCTCAGTACTCAGGGTGCTGGGTGCTCAGTTCTCAGGGTGCTGGGTGCTCAGTGCTCGGGGAGCTGGGTGCTCAGTGCTCGGGGTGCTCGGTGCTCAGTGCTCAAGGTGCTGGGTGCTCAGTGCTCAGGGTGCTGGGTGCTCAGTACTCAGGGTGCTGGGTGCTCAGTACTCAGTATGCTGGGTGCTCAGTGCTCGGGGTCCTGGGTGCTCAGTGCTCAGTACTCAGGGTGCTGGGTGCTCAGTGCTCGGGGTGCTTGATGCTCAGTACTCAGGGTGCTGGGTGCTCAGTGCTCAGGGTGCTGGGTGCTCAGTACTCAGGGTGCTGGGTGCTCAGTACTCAGTATGCTGGGTGCTCAGTGCTCGGGGTGCTCAGTACTCAGGGTGCTGTGTGTTCAGTGCTCAGGGTACTGGGTGCTCAGTACTCAGGGTGCTCAGTGCTTGGGGTGCTGGGTGCGCAGTACTCAGGGTGTTGGGTGCTCAGTACTCACGGTGCTCAGTGCTTGGGGTGCTGGGTGCTCAGTACTCAGGGTGCTCAGTGCTTGGGGTGTTGGGTGCTCAGTACTCAGGGTGCTGGGTGCTCAGTGCTCAGGGTGCTGGGTGCTCAGTACTCAGGGTGCTGGGTGCTCATCACTCAGGGTGCTAGGTGCTCAGTGTTCGGGGTGCTGGGTGCTCAGTGCTCGGGGTGCTGGGTGCTCAGTACTCGGGGTGCTCTGTGCTCAGTACGTTGGGTGATCACTAATCAGGGTGCTGGGTGCTCAGTGCTCAGGGTGCTGGGTGCTCAGTGCTCAGGGTGCTGGGTGCTCAGTGCTCAGGGTGCTGGGTGCTCAGTGCTCAGGGTGCTGGGTGCTCAGTGCTCGGGGTGCTCGGAGCTCAGTGCTCAGGGTGCTGGGTGCTCAGTGCTCGGGGTGCTCGGTGCTCAGTACTCAGGGTGCTGGGTGCTCAGAGCTCGGGGTGCTCGGTGCTCAGTACGTTGGGTGCTCACTACTCAGGGTGCTGGGTGCTCAGTGCTCAGGGTGCTGGGTGCTGAGTGCTCAGGGTGCTGGGTGCTCAGTGCTCAGGGTGCTTGGTGCTCAGTACTCAGGGTGCTGGGTGCGCAGTGCTCGGGGTGATGGGTGCTCAGTGCTCAGGGTGCTGGGTGCTCAGTGCTCAGGGTGCTGGGTGCTCAGTACTCGGGGAGCTGGGTGCTCAGTACTCAGGGTGCTGGGTGCTCAGTACTCAGGGTGCTGGGTGATCAGTACTCGGGTGCTGGGTGCTCAGTGCTCAGAGTGCTGGGTGCTCAGTGCTTGGGGTGCTGGGTGCTCAGGGCTCAGTACTCAGGGTGCTGGGTGCTCAGTGCTCTTGGTGCTGGGTGCACAGTGCTCAGTACTCAGGGTGCTGGGTGCTCAGTGCTCAGGGTGCTGGGTGCTCAGTGCTCAGGGTGCTGGGTGCTCAGTGCTCAGGGTGCTGGGTGCTCAGTGCTCAGGGTGCTGGGTACTCAGTGCTCGGGGTGCTGGGTGCTCAGTGCTCGGGGTGCTCGGTGCTCAGTACGTTGGGTGCTCACTATTCAGGGTGCTGGGTGCTCAGTGCTCAGGGTGCTGGGTGCTGAGTGCTCAGGGTGCTGGGTGCTCAGTGCTCAGGGTGCTGGGTGCTCAGTGCTCAGGGTGCTGGGTTCTCAGTACTCAGGGTGCTGGGTGCACAGGGCTCGGGGTGCTGGGTGCTCAGTGCTCAGGGTGCTGGGTGCTCAGTGCTCAGGGTGCTGGGTGCTCAGTACTCGGGGTGCTGGGTGCTCAGTACTCAGGGTGCTGGGTGCTCAGTACTCAGGGTGCTGGGTGATCAGTACTCGGGTGCTGGGTGCTCAGTGCTCAGAGTGCTGGGTGCTCAGTGCTCGGGGTGCTGGGTGCTCAGTGCTCAGTACTCAGGGTGCTGGGTGCTCAGTGCTCTTGGTGCTGGGTGCACAGTGCTCAGTACTCAGGGTGCTGTGTGCTCAGTGCTCAGGGTGCTGGGTGCTCAGTGCTCAGCGTGCTGGGTGCTCAGTGCTCAGGGTGCTGGGTGCTCAGTGCTCAGGGTGCTGGGTACTCAGTGCTCGGGGTGCTGGGTGCTCAGTACTCAGGGTGCTGGGTGCTCAGTACTCAGGGTGCTCAGTGCTCAGTACTCAGGGTGCTCAGTGCTCAGTACTCAGGGTGCTCAGTGCTCAGGGTGCTGGGTGCTCAGTGCTCGGGGTGCTGGGTGCTCAGTCCTCAGGGTGCTGGGTGCTCAGTGCTCAGGGTGATCGGTGCTCAGTGCTCAGGGTGCTGGGTGCTCAGTACTCAGGGTGCTGGGTGCTCAGTGCTCAGGGTGCTGGGTGCTCAGTACTCAGGGTGCTGGGTGCTCAGTGCTCAGGGTGCTGGGTGCTCAGTGCTCAGGGTGCTCGGTGCTTAGTACTCAGGGTGCTGGGTGCTCAGTACTCAGGGTGCTGGGTGCTCAGTGCTCAGGGTGCTGGGTGCTCAGTGCTCAGGGTGCTGGGTGCTCAGTACTCAGGGTGCTGGGTGCTCAGTTCTCGGGGTGCTGGGTGCTCAGTACTCAGGGAGCTGGGTGCTCAGTACTCAGGGTGCTGGGTGCTCAGTACTCGGGTGCTGGGTGCTCAGTGCTCAGGGTGCTGGGTGCTCAGTGCTCGGGGTGCTGGATGCTCAGTGCTCAGTACTCAGGGTGCTGGGTGCTCAGTGCTCGGGGTGCTGGGTGCTCAGTGCTCAGGGTGCTGGGTGCTCAGTACTCAGGGTGCTGGGTGCTCAGTTCTCGGGGTGCTGGGTGCTCAGTACTCAGGGAGCTGGGTGCTCAGTACTCAGGGTGCTGGGTGCTCAGTACTCGGGTGCTTGATGCTCAGTACTCAGGGTGCTGGGTGCTCAGTGCTCAGGGTGCTGGGTGCTCAGTACTCAGGGTGCTGGGTGCTCAGTCCTCAGTATGCTGGGTGCTCAGTGCTCGGGGTGCTCAGTACTCAGGGTGCTGTGTGTACAGTGCTCAGGGTACTGGGTGCTCAGTACTCAGGGTGCTCAGTGCTTGGGGTGCTGGGGGCGCAGCACTCAGGGTGTTGGGTGCTCAGTACTCAGGGTGCTCAGTGCTTGGGGTGCTGGGTGCTCAGTACTCAGGGTGCTCAGTGCTTGGGGTGTTGGGTGCTCAGTACTCAGGGTGCTGGGTGCTCAGTGCTCAGGGTGCTGGGTGCTCAGTACTCAGGGTGCTGGGTGCTCATTACTCAGGGTGCTAGGTGCTCAGTGTTCGGGGTGCTGGGTGCTCAGTGCTCGGGGTGCTGGGTGCTCAGTGCTCAGGGTGCTGGGTGCTCAGTGCTCAGGTTTCTGGGTGCTCAGTGCTCGGGGCACTGGGTGCTCAGTGCTCAGGGTGCTCGGTGCTCAGTGCTCAGGGTGCTGGGTGCTCAGTACTCAGGGTGCTGGGTGCTCAGTGCTCGGGGTGCTGGGTGCTCAGTACTCAGGGTGCTGGGTGCTCAGTGCTCAGGTTGCTGGGTGCTCAGTGCTCAGGGTGCTCGGTGCTTAGTACTCGGGGTGCTGGGTGCTCAGTACTCAGGGTTCTGGGTGCTCAGTGCTCAGGGTGCTGGGTGCTCAGTGCTCAGGGTGCTGGGTGCTCAGTACTCAGGGTGCTGGGTGCTCAGTACTCAGGGTGCTGGGTGCTCAGTTCTCAGGGTGCTGGGTGCTCAGTGCTCTGGGTGCTGGGTGCTCAGTGCTCGGGGTGCTCGGTGCTCAGTGCTCAAGGTGCTGGGTGCTCAGTGCTCAGGGTGCTGAGTGCTCAGTACTCAGGTTGCTGGGTGCTCAGTACTCAGTATGCTGGGTGCTCAGTGCTCGGGGTCCTGGGTGCTCAGTGCTCAGTACTCAGGGTGCTGGGTGCTCAGTGCTCGGGGTGCTTGATGCTCAGTACTCAGGGTGCTGGGTGCTCAGTGCTCAGGGTGCTGGGTGCTCAGTACTCAGGGTGCTGGGTGCTCAGTACTCAGTATGCTGGGTGCTCAGTGCTCGGGGTGCTCAGTACTCAGGGTGCTGTGTGTTCAGTGCTCAGGGTACTGGGTGCTCAGTACTCAGGGTGCTCAGTGCTTGGGGTTCTGGGTGCGCAGTACTCAGGGTGTTGGGTGCTCAGTACTCAGGGTGCTCAGTGCTTGGGGTGCTGGGTGCTCAGTACTCAGGTTGCTCAGTGCTTGGGGTGTTGGGTGCTCAGTACTCAGCGTGCTGGGTGCTCAGTGCTCAGGGTGCTGGGTGCTCAGTACTCAGGGTGCTGGGTGCTCATTACTCAGGGTGCTAGGTGCTCAGTGTTCGGGGTGCTGGGTGCTCAGTGCTCGGGGTGCTGGGTGCTCAGTACTCGGGGTGCTCGGTGCTCAGTACGTTGGGTGCTCACTAATCAGGGTGCTTGGTGCTCAGTGCTCAGGGTGCTGGGTGCTCAGTGCTCAGGGTGCTGGGTGCTCAGTGCTCAGGGTGCTGGGTGCTCAGTGCTCAGGTTGCTGGGTGCGCAGTGCTCAGGGTGCTGGGTGCTCAGTGCTCAGGGTGCTGGGTGCTCAGTGCTCAGGGTGCTGGGTGCTCAGTGCTCGGGGCGCTTGGTGCTCAGTGCTTGGGGTGCTCGGAGCTCAGTACTCAGTGTGCTGGGTGCTCAGTGCTCGGGGTGCTCGGTGCTCAGTACTCAGGGTGCTGGGTGTTCAGAGCTCGGGGTGCTCGGTGCTCAGTACGTTGGGTGCTCACTACTCAGGGTGCTGGGTGCTCAGTGCTCAGGGTGCTGGGTGCTGAGTGCTCAGGGTGCTGGGTGCTCAGTGCTCAGGGTGCTTGGTGCTCAATACTCAGGGTGCTGGGTGCGCAGTGCTCGGGGTGATGGGTGCTCAGTGCTCAGGGTGCTGGGTGCTCAGTGCTCAGGGTGCTGGGTGCTCAGTACTCGGGGTGCTGGGTGCTCAGTACTCAGGGTGCTGGGTGCTCAGTACTCAGGGTGCTGGGTGATCAGTACTCGGGTGCTGGGTGCTCAGTGCTCAGAGTGCTGGGTGCTCAGTGCTTGGGGTGCTGGGTGCTCAGTGCTCAGTACTCAGGGTGCTGGGTGCTCAGTGCTCTTGGTGCTGGGTGCACAGTACTCAGTACTCAGGGTGCTGGGTGCTCAGTGCTCAGGGTGCTGGGTGCTCAGTGCTCAGGGTGCTGGGTGCTCAGTGCTCAGGGTGCTGGGTGCTCAGTGCTCAGGGTGCTGGGTACTCAGTGCTCGGGGTGCTGGGTGCTCAGTACTCAGGGTGCTGGGTGCTCAGTACTCAGGGTGCTCAGTGCTCAGTACTCAGGGTGCTCAGTGCTCAGTACTCAGGGTGCTCAGTGCTCAGGGTGCTGGGTGCTCAGTGCTCGGGGTGCTGGGTGCTCAGTCCTCAGGGTGCTGGGTGCTCAGTGCTAAGGGTGCTCGGTGCTCAGTGCTCAGGGTGCTGGGTGCTCAGTACTCAGGGTGCTGGGTGCTCAGTGCTCAGGGTGCTGGGTGCTCAGTACTCAGGGTGCTGGGTGCTCAGTGCTCAGGGTGCTGGGTGCTCAGTGCTCAGGGTGCTCGGTGCTTAGTACTCAGGGTGCTGGGTGCTCAGTACTCAGGGTGCTGGGTGCTCAGTGCTCAGGGTGCTGGGTGCTCAGTGCTCAGGGTGCTGGGTGCTCAGTACTCAGGGTGCTGGGTGCTCAGTTCTCGGGGTGCTGGGTGCTCAGTACTCAGGGAGCTGGGTGCTCAGTACTCAGGGTGCTGGGTGCTCAGTACTCGGGTGCTGGGTGCTCAGTGCTCAGGGTGCTGGGTGCTCAGTGCTTGGGGTGCTGGGTGCTCAGTGCTCAGTACTCAGGGTGCTGGGGGCTCAGTGCTCGGGGTGCTGGGTGCTCAGTGCTCAGTACTCAGGGTGCTGGGTGCTCAGTGCTCAGGGTGCTGGGTGCTCAGTGCTCAGGGTGCTGGGTGCTCAGTGCTCAGGGTGCTGGGTGCTCAGTACTCAGGGTGCTCGGTGCTTAGTACTCAGGGTGCTGGGTGCTCAGTACTCCGGGTGCTGGGTGCTCAGTGCTCAGTACTCAGGGTGCTGGGTGCTCAGTACTCAGGGTGCTGGGTGCTCAGTGCTCGGGGTGCTGGGTGCTCAGTGCTCGGGGTGCTCGGTGCTCAGTACTCAGGGTGCTGGGTGCTCAGTGCTCGGGGTGCTCAGTACTCAGGGTGCTGGGTGCTCAGTGCTCAGGGTGCTGGGTGCTCAGTGCTTAGGGTATTGGGTGCTCAGTGCTCAGGGTGCTGGGTGCTCAGTACTCAGGGTGCTCGGTGCTTAGTACTCAGGGTGCTGGGTGCTCAGTACTCCGGGTGCTGGGTGCTCAGTGCTCAGTACTCAGGGTGCTGGGTGCTCAGTACTCAGGGTGCTGGGTGCGCAGTGCTCGGGGTGCTGGGTGCTCAGTGCTCGGGGTGCTCGGTGCTCAGTACTCAGGGTGCTGGGTGCTCAGTACTCAGGGTGCTCGGTGCTTAGTACTCAGGGTGCTGGGTGCTCAGTACTCCGGGTGCTGGGTGCTCAGTGCTCGGGGTGCTCAGTGCTCAGTGCTCAAGGTGCTGGGTGCTCAGTACTCAGGGTGATCATTGCTCAGGGTGCTGGGTGCTCAGTACTCAGGGTGCTGGGTGCTCAGTACTCAGGGTGCTCAGTGCTCAGTACTCAGGGTGCTCAGTGCTCAGTACTAAGGGTGCTCAGTGCTCAGGGTGCTGGGTGCTCAGTGTTCGGGGTGCTCGGTGCTCAGTACTCAGGGTGCTGTGTGCTCAGTGCTCATGGTGCTGGGTGTTCAGTGCTCAGGGTGCTGGTTGCTCAGTGCTCAGGGTGCTGGGTGCTCAGTACTCAGGGTTTTCGGTGCTCAGTACTCGGGGTGCTCAGTGCTCAGTACTCAGGGTGCTGGGTGCTCAGTGCTCAGGGTGCTGGGTGCTCAGTACTCAGGGTGCTGGGTGCTCGGTGCTCAGTACGCTGGGTGCTCAGTACTCAGGTTGCTGGGTACTCAGTACTCAGCGTGCTGGGTGCTCAGTACTCAGGGTGCTCGGTGCTCAGTACTCAGGGTGCTGGGTGCTCAGTGCTCAGGGTGCTGGGTGCTCAGTACTCAGGGTGCTGGGTGCTCAGTGCTCGGGGTGCTCGGTGCTCAGTAAGCTTGGTGCTCAGTACTCAGGGTGCTGGGTGCTCAGTACTCAGGGTGCTGTGTGCTCAGTACTCAGGGTGCTGGGTGCTTAGTACTCAGGGTGCTGGGTGCTTAGTACTCAGGGTGCTGGCTGCTCAGTGCTCAGGGTGCTCGATGCTCAGTGCTCGGGGTGTTGGGTGCTCAGTACTCAGGGTGGTCAGTGCTCAGTGCTCTGGGTGCTGGGTGCTCTGTGCTCGGGGTGCTGGGTGCTCATTCCTCAGGGTGCTGGGTGCTCAGTACGTTGGGTGCTCACTACTCAGGGTGCTGGGTGCACAGTGCTCAGTGTGCTGGGTGCTGAGTGCTCAGGGTGCTGGGTGCTCAGTGCTCAGGGTGCTGGGTGCTCAGTACTCAGGGAGCTGGGTGCGCAGTGCTCGGGGTGCTGGGTGCTCAGTGCTCAGGGTGCTGGGTGCTCAGTGCTCAGGGTGCTGGGTGCTCAGTACTCGGGGTGCTGGGTGCTCAGTACTCAGGGTGCTGGGTGCTCAGTACTCAGTGTGCTGGGTGATCAGTACTCGGGTGCTGGGTGCTCAGTGCTCAGAGTGCTGGGTGCTCAGTGCTTGGGGTGCTGGGTGCTCAGTGCTCAGTACTCAGGGTGCTGGGTGCTCAGTGCTCTTGGTGCTGGGTGCACAGTGCTCAGTACTCAGGGTGCTGGGTGCTCAGTGTTCAGGGTGCTGGGTGCTCAGTGCTCAGGGTGCTGGGTGCTCAGTGCTCAGGGTGCTGGGTGCTCAGTGCTCAGGTTGCTGGGTACTCAGTGCTCGGGGTGCTGGGTGCTCAGTACTCAGGGTGCTGGGTGCTCAGTACTCAGGGTGCTCAGTGCTCTTGGTGCTGGGTGCACAGTGCTCAGTACTCAGGGTGCTGGGTGCTCAGTGTTCAGGGTGCTGGGTGCTCAGTGCTCAGGGTGCTGGGTGCTCAGTGCTCAGGGTGCTGGGTGCTCAGTGCTCAGGTTGCTGGGTACTCAGTGCTCGGGGTGCTGGGTGCTCAGTACTCAGGTTGCTGGGTGCTCAGTGCTCAGGTTGCTGGGTACTCAGTGCTCGGGGTGCTGGGTGCTCAGTACTCAGGGTGCTGGGTGCTCAGTACTCAGGGTGCTCAGTGCTCAGTACTCAGGGTGCTCAGTGCTCAGTACTCAGGGTGCTCAGTGCTCAGGGTGCTGGGTGCTCAGTGCTCGGGGTGCTGGGTGCTCAGTCCTCAGGGTGCTGGGTGCTCAGTGCTAAGGGTGCTCGGTGCTCAGTGCTCAGGGTGCTGGGTGCTCAGTACTCAGGGTGCTGGGTGCTCAGTGCTCAGGGTGCTGGGTGCTCAGTACTCAGGGTGCTGGGTGCTCAGTGCTCAGGGTGCTGGGTGCTCAGTGCTCAGGGTGCTCGGTGCTTAGTACTCAGGGTGCTGGGTGCTCAGTACTCAGGGTGCTGGGTGCTCAGTGCTCAGGGTGCTGGGTGCTCAGTGCTCAGGGTGCTGGGTGCTCAGTACTCAGGGTGCTGGGTGCTCAGTTCTCGGGGTGCTGGGTGCTCAGTACTCAGGGAGCTGGGTGCTCAGTACTCAGGGTGCTGGGTGCTCAGTACTCGGGTGCTGGGTGCTCAGTGCTCAGGGTGCTGGGTGCTCAGTGCTTGGGGTGCTGGGTGCTCAGTGCTCAGTACTCAGGGTGCTGGGGGCTCAGTGCTCGGGGTGCTGGGTGCTCAGTGCTCAGTACTCAGGGTGCTGGGTGCTCAGTGCTCAGGGTGCTGGGTGCTCAGTGCTCAGGGTGCTGGGTGCTCAGTGCTCAGGGTGCTGGGTGCTCAGTACTCAGGGTGCTCGGTGCTTAGTACTCAGGGTGCTGGGTGCTCAGTACTCCGGGTGCTGGGTGCTCAGTGCTCAGTACTCAGGGTGCTGGGTGCTCAGTACTCAGGGTGCTGGGTGCTCAGTGCTCGGGGTGCTGGGTGCTCAGTGCTCGGGGTGCTCGGTGCTCAGTACTCAGGGTGCTGGGTGCTCAGTGCTCGGGGTGCTCGGTGCTCAGTACTCAGGGTGCTGGGTGCTCAGTGCTCGGGGTGCTCAGTACTCAGGGTGCTGGGTGCTCAGTGCTCAGGGTGCTGGGTGCTCAGTGCTTAGGGTATTGGGTGCTCAGTGCTCAGGGTGCTGGGTGCTCAGTACTCAGGGTGCTCGGTGCTTAGTACTCAGGGTGCTGGGTGCTCAGTACTCCGGGTGCTGGGTGCTCAGTGCTCAGTACTCAGGGTGCTGGGTGCTCAGTACTCAGGGTGCTGGGTGCTCAGTGCTCGGGGTGCTGGGTGCTCAGTGCTCGGGGTGCTCGGTGCTCAGTACTCAGGGTGCTGGGTGCTCAGTACTCAGGGTGCTCGGTGCTTAGTACTCAGGGTGCTGGGTGCTCAGTACTCCGGGTGCTGGGTGCTCAGTGCTCGGGGTGCTCAGTGCTCAGTGCTCAAGGTGCTGGGTGCTCAGTACTCAGGGTGATCATTGCTCAGGGTGCTGGGTGCTCAGTACTCAGGGTGCTGGGTGCTCAGTACTCAGGGTGCTCAGTGCTCAGTACTCAGGGTGCTCAGTGCTCAGTACTAAGGGTGCTCAGTGCTCAGGGTGCTGGGTGCTCAGTGTTCGGGGTGCTCGGTGCTCAGTACTCAGGGTGCTGTGTGCTCAGTGCTCATGGTGCTGGGTGTTCAGTGCTCAGGGTGCTGGTTGCTCAGTGCTCAGGGTGCTGGGTGCTCAGTACTCAGGGTTTTCGGTGCTCAGTACTCGGGGTGCTCAGTGCTCAGTACTCAGGGTGCTGGGTGCTCAGTGCTCAGGGTGCTGGGTGCTCAGTACTCAGGGTGCTGGGTGCTCGGTGCTCAGTACGCTGGGTGCTCAGTACTCAGGTTGCTGGGTACTCAGTACTCAGGGTGCTGGGTGCTCAGTACTCAGGGTGCTCGGTGCTCAGTACTCAGGGTGCTGGGTGCTCAGTGCTCAGGGTGCTGGGTGCTCAGTACTCAGGGTGCTGGGTGCTCAGTGCTCGGGGTGCTCGGTGCTCAGTAAGCTTGGTGCTCAGTACTCAGGGTGCTGGGTGCTCAGTACTCAGGGTGCTGTGTGCTCAGTACTCAGGGTGCTGGGTGCTTAGTACTCAGGGTGCTGGGTGCTTAGTACTCAGGGTGCTGGCTGCTCAGTGCTCAGGGTGCTCGATGCTCAGTGCTCGGGGTGTTGGGTGCTCAGTACTCAGGGTGGTCAGTGCTCAGTGCTCTGGGTGCTGGGTGCTCTGTGCTCGGGGTGCTGGGTGCTCATTCCTCAGGGTGCTGGGTGCTCAGTACGTTGGGTGCTCACTACTCAGGGTGCTGGGTGCACAGTGCTCAGTGTGCTGGGTGCTGAGTGCTCAGGGTGCTGGGTGCTCAGTGCTCAGGGTGCTGGGTGCTCAGTACTCAGGGAGCTGGGTGCGCAGTGCTCGGGGTGCTGGGTGCTCAGTGCTCAGGGTGCTGGGTGCTCAGTGCTCAGGGTGCTGGGTGCTCAGTACTCGGGGTGCTGGGTGCTCAGTACTCAGGGTGCTGGGTGCTCAGTACTCAGGGTGCTGGGTGATCAGTACTCGGGTGCTGGGTGCTCAGTGCTCAGAGTGCTGGGTGCTCAGTGCTTGGGGTGCTGGGTGCTCAGTGCTCAGTACTCAGGGTGCTGGGTGCTCAGTGCTCTTGGTGCTGGGTGCACAGTGCTCAGTACTCAGGGTGCTGGGTGCTCAGTGTTCAGGGTGCTGGGTGCTCAGTGCTCAGGGTGCTGGGTGCTCAGTGCTCAGGGTGCTGGGTGCTCAGTGCTCAGGTTGCTGGGTACTCAGTGCTCGGGGTGCTGGGTGCTCAGTACTCAGGGTGCTGGGTGCTCAGTACTCAGGGTGCTCAGTGCTCAGTACTCAGGGTGCTCAGTGCTCAGTACTCAGTGTGCTCAGTGCTCAGGGTGCTGGGTGCTCAGTGCTCGGGGTGCTGGGTGCTCAGTCCTCAGGGTGCTGGGTGCTCAGTGCTCAGGGTGTTCGGTGCTCAGTGCTCAGGGTGCTGGGTGCTCAGTACTCAGGGTGCTGGGTGCTCAGTGCTCGAGGTGCTGGGTGCTCAGTACTCAGGGTGCTGGGTGCTCAGTGCTCAGGGTGCTGGGTGCTCAGTGCTCAGGGTGCTCGGTGCTTAGTACTCAGGGTGCTGGGTGCTCAGTACTCAGGGTGCTGGGTGCTCAGTGCTCAGGGTGCTGGGTGCTCAGTGCTCAGGGTGCTGGGTGCTCAGTACTCAGGGTGCTGGGTGCTCAGTTCTCGGGGTGCTGGGTGCTCAGTACTCAGGGAGCTGGGTGCTCAGTACTCAGGGTGCTGGGTGCTCAGTACTTGGGTGCTGGGTGCTCAGTGCTCAGGGTGCTGGGTGCTCAGTGCTTGGGGTGCTGGGTGCTCAGGGCTCAGTACTCAGGGTGCTGGGGGCTCAGTGCTCAGGGTGCTGGGTGCTCAGTGCTCAGTACTCAGGGTGCTGGGTGCTCAGTGCTCAGGGTGCTGGGTGCTCAGTGCTCAGGGTGCTGGGTGCTCAGTGCTCAGGGTGCTGGGTGCTCAGTACTCAGGGTGCTCGGTGCTTAGTACTCAGGGTGCTGGGTGCTCAGTACTCCGGGTGCTGGGTGCTCAGTGCTCAGTACTCAGGGTGCTGGGTGCTCAGTACTCAGGGTGCTGGGTGCTCAGTGCTCAGGGTGCTGGGTGCTCAGTGCTCGGGGTGCTCGGTGCTCAGTACTCAGGGTGCTGGGTGCTCAGTGCTCAGGGTGCTCAGTACTCAGGGTGCTGTGTGTTCAGTACTCAGGGTGCTGGGTGCTCAGTACTCAGGGTGCTCGGTGCTTAGTACTCAGGGTGCTGGGTGCTCAGTACTCCGGGTGCTGGGTGCTCAGTGCTCGGGGTGCTCAGTGCTCAGTGCTCAAGGTGCTGGGTGCTCAGTACTCAGGGTGATCATTGCTCAGGGTGCTGGGTGCTCAGTACTCAGGGTGCTGGGTGCTCAGTACTCAGGGTGCTCAGTGCTCAGTACTCAGGGTGCTGGGTGCTCAGTGTTCAGGGTGCTCGGTGCTCAGTACTCAGGGTGCTGGGTGCTCAGTGCTCATGGTGCTGGGTGCTCAGTGCTCAGGGTGCTGGTTGCTCAGTGCTCAGGGTGCTGGGTGCTCAGTACTCAGGGTTTTCGGTGCTCAGTACTCCGGGTGCTCAGTGCCCAGTACTCAGGGTGCTGGGTGCTCAGTGCTCAGGGTGCTGGGTGCTCAGTACTCAGGGTGCTGGGTGCTCGGTGCTCAGTACGCTGGGTGCTCAGTACTCAGGTTGCTGGGTACTCAGTACTCAGGGTGCTGGGTGCTCAGTACTCAGGGTGCTCGGTGCTCAGTACTCAGGGTGCTGGGTGCTCAGTGCTCAGGGTGCTGGGTGCTCAGTACTCAGGGTGCTGTGTGCTCAGTACTCAGGGTGCTGGGTGCTTAGTACTCAGGGTGCTGGGTGCTTAGTACTCAGGGTGCTGGCTGCTCAGTGCTCAGGGTGCTCAGTGCTCAGTGCTCGGGGTGCTGGGTGCTCAGTACTCAGGGTGCTCAGTGCTCAGTGCTCTGGGTGCTGGGGGCTCTGTGCTCGGGGTGCTGGGTGCTCAGTGCTCAGGGTGCTGGGTGCTCAGTTCTCAGGGTGCTCAGTGCTCAGTGCTCGGGGTGCTGGGTGCTCTGTGCTCGGGGTGCTGGGTGCTCAGTGCTCAGGGTGCTGGGTGCTCAGTGCTCAGGGTTCTGGGTGCTCAGTGCTCGGGGCGCTGGGTACTCAGCGCTCGGGGTGCTCAGAGCTCAGTACACAGTGTGCTGGGTGCTCAGTGCTCGGGGTGCTCGGTGCTCAGTACTCAGGGTGCTGGGTGCTCAGTGCTTGGGGTGCTCGGTGCTCAGTACGTTGGGTGCTCACTACTCAGGGTGCTGGGTGCTCAGTGCTCAGGGTGCTGGGTACTGAGTGCTCAGGGTGCTGGGTGCTCAGTACTCAGGGTGCTCGGTGCTTAGTACTCAGGGTGCTGGGTGCTCAGTACTCCGGGTGCTGGGTGCTCAGTGCTCGGGGTGCTCAGTGCTCAGTGCTCAAGGTGCTGGGTGCTCAGTACTCAGGGTGATCATTGCTCAGGGTGCTGGGTGCTCAGTACTCAGGGTGCTGGGTGCTCAGTACTCAGGGTGCTCAGTGCTCAGTACTCAGGGTGCTCAGTGCTCAGTACTAAGGGTGCTCAGTGCTCAGGGTGCTGGGTGCTCAGTGTTCGGGGTGCTCGGTGCTCAGTACTCAGGGTGCTGTGTGCTCAGTGCTCATGGTGCTGGGTGTTCAGTGCTCAGGGTGCTGGTTGCTCAGTGCTCAGGGTGCTGGGTGCTCAGTACTCAGGGTTTTCGGTGCTCAGTACTCGGGGAGCTCAGTGCTCAGTACTCAGGGTGCTGGGTGCTCAGTGCTCAGGGTGCTGGGTGCTCAGTACTCAGGGTGCTGGGTGCTCGGTGCTCAGTACGCTGGGTGCTCAGTACTCAGGTTGCTGGGTACTCAGTACTCAGGGTGCTGGGTGCTCAGTACTCAGGGTGCTCGGTGCTCAGTACTCAGGGTGCTGGGTGCTCAGTGCTCAGGGTGCTGGGTGCTCAGTACTCAGGGTGCTGGGTGCTCAGTGTTCGAGGTGCTCGGTGCTCAGTACGCTTGGTGCTCAGTACTCAGGGTGCTGGGTGCTCAGTACTCAGGGTGCTGTGTGCTCAGTACTCAGGGTGCTGGGTGCTTAGTACTCAGGGTGCTGGGTGCTTAGTACTCAGGGTGCTGGCTGCTCAGTGCTCAGGGTGCTCGGTGCTCAGTGCTCGGGGTGCTGGGTGCTCAGTACTCAGGGTGGTCAGTGCTCAGTGCTCTGGGTGCTGGGTGCTCTGTGCTCGGGGTGCTGGGTGCTCATTCCTCAGGGTGCTGGATGCTCAGTACTCAGGGTGCTCAGTGCTCAGTGCTCGGGGTGCTGGGTGCTCAGTGCTCGGGGTGCTGGGTGCTCAGTGCTCAGGGTGCTGGGTGCTCAGTGCTCAGGATTCTGGGTGCTCAGTGCTCGGGGCGCTGGGTACTCAGTGCTCGGGGTGCTCGGAGCTCAGTACTCAGTGTGCTGGGTGCTCAGTGCTCGGGGTGCTCGGTGCTCAGTACTCAGGGTGCTGGGTGCTCAGTGCTCGGGGTGCTCGGTGCTCAGTACGTTGGGTGCTCACTACTCAGGGTGCTGGGTGCTCAGTGCTCAGGGTGCTGGGTGCTGAGTGCTCAGGGTGCTGGGTGCTCAGTGCTCAGGGTGCTGGGTGCTCAGTACTCAGGGTGCTGGGTGCGCAGTGCTCGGGGTGCTGGGTGCTCAGTGCTCAGGGTGCTGGGTGCTCAGTGCTCAGGGTGCTGGGTGCTCAGTACTCGGGGTGCTGGGTGCTCAGTACTCAGGGTGCTGGGTGCTCAGTACTCAGGGTGCTGGGTGATCAGTACTCGGGTGCTGGGTGCTCAGTGCTCAGAGTGCTGAGTGCTCAGTGCTTGGGGTGCTGGGTGCTCAGTGCTCAGTACTCAGGGTGCTGGGTGCTCAGTGCTCTTGGTGCTGGGTGCACAGTGCTCAGTACTCAGGGTGCTGGGTGCTCAGTGCTCAGGGTGCTGGGTGCTCAGTGCTCAGGGTGCTGGGTGCTCAGTGCTCAGGGTGCTGGGTGCTCAGTGCTCAGGGTGCTGGGTACTCAGTGCTCGGGGTGCTGGGTGCTCAGTACTCAGGGTGCTGGGTGCTGAGTACTCAGGGTGCTCAGTGCTCAGTACTCAGGGTGCTCGGTGCTCAGTACTCAGTGTGCTCAGTGCTCAGGGTGCTGGGTGCTCAGTGCTCGGGGTGCTGGGTGCTCAGTCCTCAGGGTGCTGGGTGCTCAGTGCTCAGGGTGCTCGGTGCTCAGTGCTCAGGGTGCTGGGTGCTCAGTACTCAGGGTGCTGGGTGCTCAGTGCTCGGGGTGCTGGGTGCTCAGTACTCAGGGTGCTGGGTGCTCAGTGCTCAGGGTGCTGGGTGCTCAGTGCTCAGGGTGCTCAGTGCTTAGTACTCAGGGTGCTGGGTGCTCAGTACTCAGGGTGCTGGGTGCTCAGTGCTCAGGGTGCTGGGTGCTCAGTGCTCAGGGTGCTGGGTGCTCAGTACTCAGGGTGCTGGGTGCTCAGTTCTCGGGGTGCTGGGTGCTCAGTACTCAGGGAGCTGGGTGCTCAGTACTCAGGGTGCTGGGTGCTCAGTACTCGGGTGCTGGGTGCTCAGTGCTCAGGGTGCTGGGTGCTCAGTGCTTGGGGTGCTGGGTGCTCAGGGCTCAGTACTCAGGGTGCTGGGGGCTCAGTGCTCAGGGTGCTGGGTGCTCAGTGCTCAGTACTCAGGGTGCTGGTTGCTCAGTGCTCAGGGTGCTGGGTGCTCAGTGCTCAGGGTGCTGGGTGCTCAGTGCTCAGGGTGCTGGGTGCTCAGTACTCAGGGTGCTCGGTGCTTAGTACTCAGGGTGCTGGGTGCTCAGTACTCCGGGTGCTGGGTGCTCAGTGCTCAGTACTCAGGGTGCTGGGTGCTCAGTACTCAGGGTGCTGGGTGCTCAGTGCTCGGGGTGCTGGGTGCTCAGTGCTCGGGGTGCTCGGTGCTCAGTACTCAGGGTGCTGGGTGCTCAGTGCTCAGGGTGCTCAGTACTCAGGGTGCTGTGTGTTCAGTACTCATGGTGCTGGGTGCTCAGTACTCAGGGTGCTCGGTGCTTAGTACTCAGGGTGCTGGGTGCTCAGTACTCCGGGTGCTGGGTGCTCAGTGCTCGGGGTGCTCAGTGCTCATTGCTCAAGGTGCTGGGTGCTCAGTACTCAGGGTGATCATTGCTCAGGGTGCTGGGTGCTCAGTACTCAGGGTGCTGGGTGCTCAGTACTCAGGGTGCTCAGTGCTCAGTACTCAGGGTGCTGGGTGCTCAGTGTTCAGGGTGCTCGGTGCTCAGTACTCAGGGTGATGGGTGCTCAGTGCTCATGGTGCTGGGTGCTCAGTGCTCAGGGTGCTGGTTGCTCAGTGCTCAGGGTGCTGGGTGCTCAGTACTCAGGGTTTTCGGTGCTCAGTACTCCGGGTGCTCAGTGCCCAGTACTCAGGGTGCTGGGTGCTCAGTGCTCAGGGTGCTGGGTGCTCAGTACTCAGGGTGCTGGGTGCTCGGTGCTCAGTACGCTGGGTGCTCAGTACTCAGGTTGCTGGGTACTCAGTACTCAGGGTGCTGGGTGCTCAGTACTCAGGGTGCTCGGTGCTCAGTACTCAGGGTGCTGGGTGCTCAGTGCTCAGGGTGCTGGGTGCTCAGTACTCAGGGTGCTGTGTGCTCAGTACTCAGGGTGCTGGGTGCTTAGTACTCAGGGTGCTGGGTGCTTAGTACTCAGGGTGCTGGCTGCTCAGTGCTCAGGGTGCTCGGTGCTCAGTGCTCGGGGTGCTGGGTGCTCAGTACTCAGGGTGCTCAGTGCTCAGTGCTCTGGGTGCTGGGTGCTCTGTGCTCGGGGTGCTGGGTGCTCAGTGCTCAGGGTGCTGGGTGCTCAGTTCTCAGGGTGCTCAGTGCTCAGTGCTCGGGGTGCTGGGTGCTCTGTGCTCGTGGTGCTGGGTGCTCAGTGCTCAGGGTGCTGGGTGCTCAGTGCTCAGGGTTCTGGGTGCTCAGTGCTCGGGGCGCTCCGTACTCAGTGCTCGGGGTGCTCGGAGCTCAGTACTCAGTGTGCTGGGTGCTCAGTGCTCGGGGTGCTCGGTGCTCAGTACTCAGGGTGCTGGGTGCTCAGTGCTTGGGGTGCTCGGTGCTCAGTACGTTGGGTGCTCACTACTCAGGGTGCTGGGTGCTCAGTGCTCAGGGTGCTGGGTACTGAGTGCTCAGGGTGCTGGGTACTGAGTGCTCAGGGTGCTGGGTGCTCAGTGCTCAGGGTGCTGGGTGCTCAGTACTCAGGGTGCTGGGTGCTCAGTACTCGGGGTGCTGGGTGCTCAGTACTCAGGGTGCTGGGTGCTCAGTACTCAGGGTGCTGGGTGATCAGTACTCGGGTGCTGGGTGCTCAGTGCTCAGAGTGCTGGGTGCTCAGTGCTTGGGGTGCTGGGTGCTCAGCGCTCTTGGTGCTGGGTGCACAGTGCTCAGTACTCAGGGTGCTGGGTGCTCAGTGCTCAGGGTGCTGGGTGCTCAGTGCTCAGGGTGCTGGGTGCTCAGTGCTCAGGGTGCTGGGTGCTCAGTGCTCAGGGTGCTGGGTACTCAGTGCTCGGGGTGCTGGGTGCTCAGTACTCAGGGTGCTGGGTGCTCAGTACTCAGGGTGCTCAGTGCTCAGTACTCAGGGTGCTCGGTGCTCAGTACTCAGTGTGCTCAGTGCTCAGGGTGCTGGGTGCTCAGTGCTCGGGGTGCTGGGTGCTCAGTCCTCAGGGTGCAGGGTGCTCAGTGCTCAGGGTGCTCGGTGCTCAGTGCTCAGGGTGCTGGGTGCTCAGTACTCAGGGTGCTGGGTACTCAGTGCTCGGGGTGCTGGGTGCTCAGTACTCAGGGTGCTGGGTGCTCAGTGCTCAGGGTGCTGGGTGCTCAGTGCTCAGGGTGCTCGGTGCTTAGTACTCAGGGTGCTGGGTGCTCAGTACTCAGGGTGCTGGGTGCTCAGTGCTCAGGGTGCTGGGTGCTCAGTGCTCAGGGTGCTGGGTGCTCAGTACTCAGGGTGCTGGGTGCTCAGTTCTCGGGGTGCTGGGTGCTCAGTACTCAGGGAGCTGGGTGCTCAGTACTCAGGGTGCTGGGTGCTCAGTACTCGGGTGCTGGGTGCTCAGTACTCAGGGTGCTGGGGGCTCAGTGCTCAGGGTGCTGGGTGCTCAGTGCTCAGTACTCAGGGTGCTGGGTGCTCAGTGCTCAGGGTGCTGGGTGCTCAGTGCTCAGGGTGCTGGGTGCTCAGTGCTCAGGGTGCTGGGTGCTCAGTACTCAGGGTGCTCAGTGCTTAGTACTCAGGGTGCTGGGTGCTCAGTACTCCGGGTGCTGGGTTCTCAGTGCTCAGTACTCAGGGTGCTGGGTGCTCAGTACTCAGGGTGCTGGGTGCTCAGTGCTCGGGGTGCTGGGTGCTCAGTGCTCGGGGTGCTCCGTGCTCATTACTCAGGGTGCTGGGTGCTCAGTGCTCAGGGTGCTCAGTACTCAGGGTGCTGTGTGTTCAGTACTCAGGGTGCTGGGTGCTCAGTACTCAGGGTGCTCGGTGCTCAGTACTCAGGGTGCTGGGTGCTCAGTGCTCAGGGTGCTGGGTGCTCAGTACTCAGGGTGCTGTGTGCTCAGTACTCAGGGTGCTGGGTGCTTAGTACTCAGGGTGCTGGGTGCTTAGTACTCAGGGTGCTGGCTGCTCAGTGCTCAGGGTGCTCGGTGCTCAGTGCTCGGGGTGCTGGGTGCTCAGTACTCAGGGTGCTCAGTGCTCAGTGCTCTGGGTGCTGGGTGCTCTGTGCTCGGGGTGCTGGGTGCTCAGTGCTCAGGGTGCTGGGTGCTCAGTTCTCAGGGTGCTCAGTGCTCAGTGCTCGGGGTGCTGGGTGCTCTGTGCTCGGGGTGCTGGGTGCTCAGTGCTCAGGGTGCTGGGTGCTCAGTGCTCAGGGTTCTGGGTGCTCAGTGCTCGGAGCGCTGGGTACTCACTGCTCGGGGTGCTCGGAGCTCAGTACTCAGTGTGCTGGGTGCTCAGTGCTCGGGGTGCTCGGTGCTCAGTACTCAGGGTACTGGGTGCTCAGTGCTTGGGGTGCTCGGTGCTCAGTACGTTGGGTGCTCACTACTCAGGGTGCTGGGTGCTCAGTGCTCAGGGTGCTGGGTACTGAGTGCTCAGGGTGCTGGGTGCTCAGTGCTCAGGGTGCTGGGTGCTCAGTGCTCGGGCTGCTGGGTGCTCAGTGCTCAGTACTCAGGGTGCTGGGTGCTCAGTGCTCAGGGTGCTGGGTGCTCAGTGCTCAGAGTGCTGGGTGCTCAGTGCTCTTGGTGCTGGGTGCACAGTGCTCAGTACTCAGGGTGCTGGGTGCTCAGTGCTCAGGGTGCTAGGTGCTCAGTGCTCAGCGTGCTGGGTGCTGAGTGCTCAGGGTGCTGGGTGCTCAGTGCTCAGGTTGCTGGGTACTCAGTGCTCGGGGTGCTGGGTGCTCAGTACTCAGGGTGCTGGGTGCTCAGTACTCAGGGTGCTCAGTGCTCAGTACTCAGGGTGCTGGGTGCTCAGTGCTCAGGGTGCTCGGTGCTTAGTACTCAGGGTGCTGGGTGCTCAGTACTCAGGGTGCTGGGTGCTCAGTGCTCAGGGTGCTGGGTGCTCAGTGCTCAGGGTGCTGGGTGCTCAGTACTCAGGGTGCTGGGTGCTCAGTTCTAGGGGTGCTGGGTGCTCAATACTCAGGGAGCTGGGTGCTCAGTACTCAGGGTGCTGGGTGCTCAGTACTCGGGTGCTGGGTGCTCAGTGCTCAGGGTGCTGGGTGCTCAGTGCTCGGGGTGCTGGGTGCTCAGTGCTCAGTACTCAGGGTGCTGGGTGCTCAGTGCTCGGGGTGCTGGGTGGTCAGTGCTCAGTACTCAGGGTGCTGGGTGCTCAGTGCTCGGGGTGCTTGATGCTCAGTACTCAGGGTGCTGGGTGCTCAGTGCCCAGTACACAGGGTGCTGGGTGCTCAGTGCTCGGGGTGCTGGGTGCTCAGTGCTCAGTACTCAGGGTGCTGGGTGCTCAGTGCTCGGGGTGCTTGATGCTCAGTACTCAGGGTGCTGGGTGCTCAGTGCTCAGGGTGCTGGGTGCTCAGTACTCAGGGTGCTGGGTGCTCAGTACTCAGTATGCTGGGTGCTCAGTGCTCGGGGTGCTCAGTACTCAGGGTGCTGGGTGCTCAGTACTCAGGGTGCTGGGTGCTCAGTGCCCAGTACACAGGGTGCTGGGTGCTCAGTGCTCGGGGTGCTGGGTGCTCAGTGCTCAGTACTCAGGGTGCTGGGTGCTCAGTGCTCGGGGTGCTTGATGCTCAGTACTCAGGGTGCTGGGTGCTCAGTGCTCAGGGTGCTGGGTGCTCAGTGCTCGGGGTGCTTGATGCTCAGTACTCAGGGTGCTGGGTGCTCAGTGCTCAGGGTGCTGGGTGCTCAGTACTCAGGGTGCTGGGTGCTCAGTACTCAGTATGCTGGGTGCTCAGTGCTCGGGGTGCTCAGTACTCAGGGTGCTGTGTGTTCAGTGCTCAGGGTACTGGGTGCTCAGTACTCAGGGTGCTCAGTGCTTGGGGTGCTGGGTGCGCATTACTCAGGGTGTTGGGTGCTCAGTACTCAGGGTGCTCAGTGCTTGGGGTGCTGGGTGCTCAGTACTCAGGGTGCTCAGTGCTTGGGGTTTTGGGTGCTCAGTACTCAGGGTGCTGGGTGCTCAGTGCTCAGGGTGCTGGGTGCTCAGTACTCAGGGTGCTGGGTGCTCATTACTCAGGGTGCTAGGTGCTCAGTGTTCGGGGTGCTGGGTGCTCAGTGCTCGGGGTGCTGGGTGCTCAGTGCTCAGGGTGCTGGGTGCTCAGTGCTCAGGTTTCTGGGTGCTCAGTGCTCGGGGCGCTGGGTGCTCAGTGCTCGGGGTGCTCGGAGCTCAGTACTCAGGGTGCTGGGTGCTCAGTGCTTGGGGTGCTCGGTGCTGAGTACTCAGGGTGCTGGGTGCTCAGTGCTCGGGGTGCTCGGTGCTCAGTACGTTGGGTGCTCACTACTCAGGGTGCTGGGTGCTCAGTGCTCAGGGTGCTGGGTGCTGAGTGCTCAGGGTGCTGGGTGCTCAGTGCTCAGGGTGCTGGGTGCTCAGTACTCAGGGTGCTGGGTGCGCAGTGCTCGGGGTGATGGGTGCTCAGTGCTCAGGGTGCTGGGTGCTCAGTGCTCAGGGTGCTGGGTGCTCAGTACTCGGGGTGCTGGGTGCTCAGTACTCAGGGTGCTGGGTGCTCAGTACTCAGGGTGCTGGGTGATCAGTACTCGGGTGCTGGGTGCTCAGTGCTCAGAGTGCTGGGTGCTCAGTGCTTGGGGTTCTGGGTGCTCAGTGCTCAGTACTCAGGGTGCTGGGTGCTCAGTGCTCTTGGTGCTGGGTGCACAGTGCTCAGTACTCAGCGTGCTGGGTGCTCAGTGCTCAGGGTGCTGGGTGCTCAGTGCTCAGGGTGCTGGGTGCTCAGTGCTCAGGGTGCTGGGTGCTCAGTGCTCAGGGTGCTGGGTACTCAGTGCTCGGGGTGCTGGGTGCTCAGTACTCAGGGTGCTGGGTGCTCAGTACTCAGGGTGCTCAGTGCTCAGTACTCAGGGTGCTCAGTGCTCAGTACACAGGGTGATCAGTGCTCAGGGTGCTGGGTGCTCAGTGCTCGGGGTGCTGGGTGCTCAGTCCTCAGGGTGCTGGGTGCTCAGTGCTCAGGGTGCTCGGTGCTCAGTGCTCAGGCTGCTGGGTGCTCAGTACTCAGGGTGCTGGGTGCTCAGTGCTCGGTGTGCTGGGTGCTCAGTACTCAGGGTGCTGGGTGCTCAGTGCTCAGGGTGCTGGGTGCTCAGTGCTCAGGGTGCTCGGTGCTTAGTACTCAGGGTGCTGGGTGCTCAGTACACAGGGTGCTGGGTGCTCAGTGCTCAGGGTGCTGGGTGCTCAGTGCTCAGGGTGCTGGGTGCTCAGTACTCATGGTGCTGGGTGCTCAGTTCTCGGGGTGCTGGGTGCTCAGTACTCAGGGAGCTGGGTGCTCAGTACTCAGGGTGCTGGGTGCTCAGTACTCGGGTGCTGGGTGCTCAGTGCTCAGGGTGCTGGGTGCTCAGTGCTTGGGGTGCTGGGTGCTCAGTGCTCAGTACTCAGGGTGCTGGGGGCTCAGTGCTCGGGGTGCTGGGTGCTCAGTGCTCAGTACTCAGGGTGCTGGGTGCTCAGTGCTCAGGGTGCTGGGTGCTCAGTGCTCAGGGTGCTGGGTGCTCAGTACTCCGGGTGCTCGGTGCTTAGTACTCAGGGTGCTGGGTGCTCAGTACTCCGGGTGCTGGGTGCTCAGTGCTCGGCGTGCTCAGTGCTCAGTGCTCAAGTTGCTGGGTGCTCAGTACTCAGGGTGATCATTGCTCAGGGTGCTGGGTGCTCAGTACTCAGGGTGCTGGGTGCTCAGTACTCAGGGTGCTCAGTGCTCAGTACTCAGGGTGCTCAGTGCTCAGTACTAAGGGTGCTCAGTGCTCAGGGTGCTGGGTGCTCAGTGTTCGCGGTGCTCGGTGCTCAGTACTCAGGGTGCTGGGTGCTCAGTGCTCATGGTGCTGGGTGCTCAGTGCTCAGGGTGCTGGTTGCTCAGTGCTCAGGGTGCTGGGTGCTCAGTACTCAGGGTTTCCGGTGCTCAGTACTCGGGGTGCTCAGTGCTCAGTACTCAGGGTGCTGGGTGCTCAGTGCTCAGGGTGCTGGGTGCTCAGTACTCAGGGTGCTGGGTACTCGGTGCTCAGTACGCTGGGTGCTCAGTACTCAGGTTGCTGGGTACTCAGTACTCAGGGTGCTGGGTGCTCAGTACTCAGGGTGCTCGGTGCTCAGAACTCAGGGTGCTGGGTGCTCAGTGCTCAGGGTGCTGGGTGCTCAGTACTCAGGGTGCTGGGTGCTCAGTGCTCGGGGTGTTCGGTGCTCAGTACGCTGGGTGCTCAGTACTCAGGGTGCTGGGTGCTCAGTACTCAGGGTGCTGTGTGCTCAGTACTCAGGGTGCTGGGTGCTTAGTACTCAGGGTGCTGGGTGCTTAGTACTCAGGGTGCTGGCTGCTCAGTGCTCAGGGTGCTCGGTGCTCAGTGCTCGGGGTGCTGGGTGCTCAGTACTCAGGGTGCTCAGTGCTCAGTGCTCTGGGTGCTGGGTGCTCTGTGCTCGGGGTGCTGGGGGCTCATTGCTCAGGGTGCTGGGTGCTCAGTACTCAGGGTGCTCAGTGCTCAGTGCTCGGGGTGCTGGGTGCTCAGTGTTCGGGGTGTTGGGTGCTCAGTGCTCAGGGTGCTGGGTGCACAGTGCTCAGGGTTCTGGGTGCTCAGTGCTCGGGGCGCTGGGTACTCAGTGCTCGGGGTGCTCGGAGCTCAGTACTCAGTGTGCTGGGTGCTCAGTGCTCGGGGTGCTCTGTGCTCAGTACTCAGGGTGCTGGGTGCTCAGTGCTCGGGGTGCTCGGTGCTCAGTACGTTGGGTGCTCACTACTCAGGGTGCTGGGTGCTCAGTGCTCAGGGTGCTGGGTGCTGAGTGCTCAGGGTGCTGGGTGCTCAGTGCTCAGGGTGCTGGGTGCTCAGTACTCAGGGTGCTGGGTGCGCAGTGCTCGGGGTGCTGGGTGCTCAGTGCTCAGGGTGCTGGGTGCTCAGTGCTCAGGGTGCTGGGTGCTCAGTACTCGGGGTGCTGGGTGCTCAGTACTCAGGGTGCTGGGTGCTCAGTACTCAGGGTGCTGGGTGATCAGTACTCGGGTGCTGGGTGCTCAGTGCTCAGAGTGCTGGGTGCTCAGTGCTCGGGGTGCTGGGTGCTCAGTGCTCAGTACTCAGGGTGCTGGGTGCTCAGTGCTCTTGGTGCTGGGTGCACAGTGCTCAGTACTCAGGGTGCTGGGTGCTCAGTGCTCAGGGTGCTGGGTGCTCAGTGCTCAGGGTGCTGGGTGCTCAGTGCTCAGGGTGCTGGGTGCTCAGTGCTCAGGGTGCTGGGTACTCAGTGCTCGGGGTGCTGGGTGCTCAGTACTCAGGGTGCTGGGTGCTCCGTACTCAGGGTGCTCAGTGCTCAGTACTCAGGGTGCTCAGTGCTCAGTACTCAGGGTGCTCAGTGCTCAGGGTGCTGGGTGCTCAGTGCTCGGGGTGCTGGGTGCTCAGTCCTCAGGGTGCTGGGTGCTCAGTGCTCAGGGTGCTCGGTGCTGAGTGCTCAGTGTGCTGGGTGCTCAGTACTCAGGGTGCTGGGTGCTCAGTGCTCGGGGTGCTGGGTGCTCAGTACTCAGGGTGCTGGGTGCTCAGTGCTCAGGGTGCTGGGTGCTCAGTGCTCAGGGTGCTCGGTGCTTAGTACTCAGGTTGCTGGGTGCTCAGTACTCAGGGTGCTGGGTGCTCAGTGCTCAGGGTGCTGGGTGCTCAGTGCTCAGGGTGCTTTGTGCTCAGTACTCAGGGTGCTGTGTGCTCAGTTCTCGGGGTGCTGGGTGCTCAGTACTCAGGGAGCTGGGTGCTCAGTACTCAGGGTGCTGGGTGCTCAGTACTCGGGTGCTGGGTGCTCAGTGCTCAGGGTGCTGGGTGCTCAGTGCTCGGGGTGCTGGGTGCTCAGTGCTCAGTACTCAGGGTGCTGTGGGCTCAGTGCTCGGGGTGCTGGGTGCTCAGTGCTCAGTACTCAGGGTGCTGGGTGCTCAGTGCTCAGGGAGCTGGGTGCTCAGTGCTCAGGGTGCTGGGTGCTCAGTGCTCAGGGTGCTGGGTGCTCAGTACTCAGGGTGCTCGGTGCTTAGTACTCAGGGTGCTGGGTGCTCAGTACTCCGGGTGCTGGGTGCTCAGTGCTCAGTACTCAGGGTGCTGGGTGCTCAGTACTCAGGGTGCTGGGTGCTCAGTGCTCGGGGTGCTGGGTGCTCAGTGCTCGGGGTGCTCGGTGCTCAGTACTCAGGGTGCTGGGTGCTCAGTGCTCGGGGTGCTCAGTACTCAGCGTGCTGTGTGTTCAGTGCTCAGGGTGCTGGGTGCTCATTACTCAGGGTGCTCGGTGCTTAGTACTCAGGGTGCTGGGTGCTCAGTACTCCGGGTGCTGGGTGCTCAGTGCTCGGGGTGCTCGGTGCTCAGTGCTCAAGGTGCTGGGTGCTCAGTACTCAGGGTGATCATTGCTCAGGGTGCTGGGTGCTCAGTACTCAGGGTGCTGGGTGCTCAGTACTCAGGGTGCTCAGTGCTCAGTACTCAGGGTGCTCAGTACTCAGTACTAAGGGTGCTCAGTGCTCAGGGTGCTGGGTGCTCAGTGTTCGGGGTGCTCGGTGCTCAGTACTCAGGGTGCTGGGTGCTCAGTGCTCATGGTGCTGGGTGCTCAGTGCTCAGGGTGCTGGTTGCTCAGTGCTCAGGGTGCTGGGTGCTCAGTACTCATGGTGCTCGGTGCTCGGTGTGCTGGGTGCTCAGTGCTCGGGGTTTTCGGTGCTCAGTACTCGGGGTGCTCAGTGCTCAGTACTCAGGGTGCTGGGTGCTCAGTGATCAGGGTGCTGGGTGCTCAGTACTCAGGGTGCTGGGTGCTCGGTGCTCAGTACGCTGGGTGCTCAGTACTCAGGTTGCTGGGTGCTCAGTACTCAGGGTGCTGGGTGCTCAGTACTCACGGTGCTCAGTGCTCAGTACACAGGGTGCTGGGTGCTCAGTGCTAGGGTTGCTGGGTGCTCAGTGCTCAGTACTCAGGGTGCTGGGTGCTCAGTGCTCAGGGTGCTGAGTGCTCAGTACTCAGCTTGCTGGGTGCTCAGTACTCAGGGTGCTGGGTGCTCAGTGCTCAGGGTGCTGGGTGCTCCGTGCTCAGGGTGCTGGGTGCTCAGTGCTCAGGGTGCTGGGTGCTCAGTACTCAGCGTGCTGGGTGCTCAGTACTCAGGGTGCTGGGTGCTCAGTGCTCAGGGTGCTGAGTGCTCAGTACTCAGCGTGCTGGGTGCTCAGTACTCAGGGTGCTGGGTGCTCAGTGCACAGGGTGCTGGGTGCTCAGTACTCAGGGTGCTGGGTGCTCAGTGCTCAGGGTGCTGGGTGCTCAGTGCTCAGGGTGCTGGGTGCTCAGTGCTCGGGGAGCTCGGTGCTCAGTACTCAGGGTGCTGTGTGCTCAGTACTCAGTGCTCGGGGTCCTGGGTGCTCCGTGCTCGGGGTGCTGGGTGCTCAGTACTCAGGGTGCTGGGTGCTCATTCTCGGGGTGCTGGGTGCTCAGTGCTCGGTGTGCTGGGTGCTCAGTGCTCAGGGTGCTGGGGGCTCAGTACTCAGGGTGCTGGGTGCTCAGTACTCAGGGTGCTCGGTTCTCAGTACTCAGGGTGCTGGGTGCTCATTCTCGGGGTGCTGGGTGCTCAGTGCTCGGGTTGCTGGGTGATCAGTACTCAGGGTGCTGGGGGCTCAGTACTCAGGGTGCTGGGTGCTCAGTACTCAGGGTGATCTGTTCTCAGTACTCAGGGTGCTGGGTGCTCAGTGCTCGGGGTGCTGGGTGCTCAGTACTCGGGGTGCTCAGTACTCAGGGTACTGGGTGCTCAGTACTCAGGGTTCTGGGTGCTCAGTGCTCAGGATGCTCGGTGCTCAGTACTCGGGGTGCTGGGTGCTCAGTACTCGGGGTGCTGGGTGCTCAGTGCTCAGGGTGCTGGGTGCTCAGTGCTCGGGGAGCTGGGTGCTCAGTGCTGAGGGTGCTGGCTGCTAAGTGCTCAGGGTGCTGGGTGCTCAGTACTCAGGGTGCTAGGTGCTCAGTACTCAGGGTGCTCAGTGCTCAGTACTCAGCGTGCTGGGTGCTCAGTGCTCGGGGTGCTCGGTGATCAGTACTCAGGGTGCTGGGTGCTCAGTGCTCAGGGTGCTGAGTACTCAGTACTCAGGGTGCTGGGTGCTCAGTGCTCAGGGTGCTGGGTGCTCAGTGCTCAGGGTGCTGGGTGCTCAGTGCTCGGGGTGCTGGGTGCTCAGTGCTCGGGGTGCTGGGTGCTCAGTGCTCGGGGTGCTGGGTGCTCAGTGCTCAGGGTGCTGGGTGCTCAGTACTCAGGGTGCTGGGGGCTCAGTACTCAGGGTGCTGGGTGCTCAGTGTTCAGGGTGCTGGGTGCTCAGTCCTCAGGGTGCTGGGTGCTCAGTACTCAGGGTGTTCGGTGCTCAGTACTCAGGGTGCTCAGTGCTCAGTACTCAGGGTGCTGGTTGCTCAGTGCTCGGGGTGCTCGGTGCTCAGTACTCAGGGTGCTGGGTGCTCAGTACTCAGGGTGCTGGGTGCTCAGTACTCAGGGTGCTGGGTGCTCAGTACTCAGGGTGCTGGGTGCTCAGTATTCAGGGTGCTGGGTGCTCAGTGCTCAGGGTGCTGGGTGCTCAGTACTCAGGGTGCTTGGTGCTCAGTACTTAGTGTGCTCGGTGCTCAGTACTCAGTGTGCTGGGTGCTCAGTGCTCAGGGTTCTTTGTACTCAGTACTCAGGGTTCTGGGTGCTCAGTACTCAGGGTGCTAGGTGCTCAGTGCTCAGGGTGCTGGGTGCTCAGCGCTCAGGGTGCTGGGTGCTCAGTACTCAGGGTGCTGGGTGCTCAGTGCTCAGGGTGATCGGTGCTCAGTACTCAGGGTGCTCAGTACTCAGGGTGCTGGGTTCTCAGTGCTCAGGGTGCTGGGTGCTCAGTACTCAGGGTGCTGGGTGCTCAGTGCTCGGTGTGCTGGGTGCTCAGTGCTCAGGGTGCTCAGTGCTCAGGGTGCTGAGTGCTCAGTGCTCGGGGTGCTCGGTGCTCAGGGTGCTGGGTGATCAGTCCTCAGGGTGCTCAGTGCTCAGGGTGCTGGGTGCTCAGTGCTCGGGGTGCTCGGTGCTCAGTACTCAGGGTGCTGGGTGCTCAGTACTCATGGTGCTGGGTGCTCAGTACTCAGGGGGCTGGGTGCTCAGTGCTCAGGGTGCTGGGTGCTCAGTGCTCAGGGCGCTAGGTGCTCAGTGCTCGGGGTGCTGGGTGCTCAGTGCTCGGGGTGCTGGGTGGTCAGTGCTCATTGATCAGGGTGCTGGGTGCTCAGTGCTCAGTGCTCAGGGTGCTGGGTGCTCAGTACTCAGGGTGCTGGGTGCTCAGTACTCAGGGTGCTGGGTGCTCAGTGATCAGGGTGCTGGGTGCTCAGTACTCTGGGTGTTGGGTGCTCAGTACTCAGGGTGCTGGGTGCTCAGTGCTCCGGGTGCTCGGTGCTCAGTACTCAAGGTGCTGGGTGCTCAGTGCTCAGGGTGCGGGGTGCTCAGTCTTCGGGGTGCTCCGTGCTCAGTGCTCAGGGTGCTGGGTGATCAGTGCTCGGGGTGCTCGGTGCTCAGTACTCAAGGTGCTCAGTGCTGAGTGCTCAGGGTGCTGGGTGTTCAGTACTCAGGGTGCTCAGTGCTCAGTGCTCAGGGTGCTGGGTGCTCAGTACTCAGGGTGCTGGGTGCTCAGTGCTCGGGGTGCTGGGTGCTCAGAGCTCAGGGTGATCAGTGCTCAGTACTCAGGGTGCTGGGTTCTCAGTGCTCTGGGTGCTGGGTGCTCAGTCCTAAGGGTGCTCAGTACTCAGGATGCTCTGTGCTCAGTGCTCAGTACTCAGGGTGCTCTGTACTCAGGGTGCTGGGTGCTCAGTGCTCGGGGTGCTGGGTGCTCAGTACTCAGGGTGCTGGGTGCTCAGTACTCAGGGTGCTGGGTGCTCAGTGCTTGGGGTGCTGGGTGCTCACTGCTCAGAGTGATCGGTGCTCAGTGCTCAGGCTGCTGGGTGCTCAGTGCTCGGGGTGCTGGGTGCTCAGTGCTCAGTGCTCAGGGTGCTGGGTGCTCAGTGCTCAGTGCTCAGGGTGCTGGGTGTTCAGTACTCAGGGTGCTCGGTGCTCAGTGCTCAGGGTGCTAGGTGCTCAGTACTCAGGGTGCTGGGTGCTCAGTGCTCGGGGTGCTGGGTGCTCAGTACTCAGGGTGCTGGGTGCTCAGTACTCAGGGTGCTGGGTGCTCAGTGCTCAGGGTGCTGGGTGCTCAGTACTCAGGGTGCTGGGTGCTCAGTGCTCAGGGTGCTGGGTGCTCAGTGCTCTGGGTGCTGGGTGCTCATTGCTCAGGGTGCTGGGTGCTCAGTGCTCAGGGTGCTGGGTGCTCAGTGATCGCGGTGTTGGGTGCTGAGTGCTCAGGGTGCTGAGTGCTCAGTGCTCGGGGTGCTCGGTGCTCAGTGCGCAGGGTCCTGGGTGCTCAGTACTCAGGGTGCTGGGTGCTTAGTAATCAGGGTGCTCAGTGCTCAGTACACAGGGTGCTGGGTGCTCAGTGCTCGGGGTGCTGGGTGCTCAGTGCTCAGTACTCAGGGTGCTGGGTGCTCAGTGCTCAGGGTGCTGAGTGCTCAGTACTCAGCGTGCTGGGTGCTCAGTACTCAGGGTGCTGGGTGCTCAGTGCTCAGGGTGCTGGGTGCTCAGTGCTCAGGGTGCTGGGTGCTCAGTGCTCGGGGAGCTCGGTGCTCAGTACTCAGGGTGCTGGGTGCTCAGTACTCAGTGCTCGGGGTACTGGGTGCTCCGTGCTCGGGGTGATCTGTTCTCAGTACTCAGGGTGCTGGGTGCTCAGTGCTCGGGGTGCTGGGTGCTCAGTACTCGGGGTGCTCAGTACTCAGGGTACTGGGTGCTCAGTACTCAGGGTGCTGGGTGCTCAGAGGTCGGGGTGCTCGGTGCTCAGTCCTCGGGGTGCTGGGTGCTCAGTGCTCAGGGTGCTGGGTGCTCAGTGCTCGGGGTGCTGGGTGCTCAGTGCTGAGGGTGCTGGCTGCTCAGTGCTCAGGGTGCTGGGTGCTCAGTACTCAGGGTGCTAGGTGCTCAGTACTCAGGGTGCTCAGTGCTCAGTACTCAGCGTGCTGGGTGCTCAGTGCTCAGGGTCCTCGGTGCTCAGTACTCAGGGTGTTCAGTGCTCAGTACTCAGCGTGCTTTGTGCTCAGTGCTCAGGGTGCTGGGTGCTCAGTACTCAGGGTGCTGGGAGCTCAGTATTCAGGGTGCTGGGTGCTCAGTGCACGGGGTGCTCGGTGATCAGTACTCAGGGTGCTGGGTGCTCAGTGCTCAGGGTGCTGAGTACTCAGTACTCAGGGTGCTGGGTGCTCAGTGCTCAGGGTGCTGGGTGCTCAGTGCTCAGGGTCCTGGGTGCTCAGTGCTCGGGGTGCTGGGTGCTCAGTGCTCGGGGTGCTGGGTGCTCAGTGCTCAGGGTGCTGGGTGCTCAGTACTCAGGGTGCTGGGTGCTCATTACTCAGGGTGCTGGGTGCTCAGTGCTCAGGGTGCTGGGTGCTCAGTCCTCAGGGTGCTGGGTGCTCAGTACTCAGGGTGTTCGGTGCTTAGTACTCAGGGTGCTCAGTGCTCAGTACTCAGGGTGCTGGTTGCTCAGTGCTCGGGGTGCTCGGTGCTCAGTATTCAGGGTGCTGGGTGCTCAGTACTCAGGGTGCTGGGTGCTCCGTACTCAGGGTGCTGGGTGCTCAGTACTCAGGGTTCTGGGTGCTCAGTACTCAGGGTGCTGGGTGCTCAATGCTCAGGGTGCTGGGTGCTCAGTGCTCAGGGTGCTGGGTGCTCAGTACTCAGGGTACTGGGTGCTCAGTGCTCAGGGTGATCGGTGCTCAGTACTCAGGGTGCTCAGTACTCAGGGTGCTGGGTGCTCAGTACTCAGGGTGCTGGGTGCTCAGTGCTCAGGGTGCTGGGTGCTCAGTGCTCTGGGTGCTGGGTGCTCAGTGCTCAGGGTGCTGAGTGCTCAGTGCTCAGGGTGCTGGGTGCTCAGTGATCGGGGTGATGGGTGCTGAGTGCTCAGGGTGCGGGGTGCTCAGTGCTCGGGGTGCTCGGTGCTCAGTGCTCAGGGTCCTGGGTGCTCAGTACTCAGGGTGCTGGGTTCTTAGTAATCAGGGTGCTCAGTGCTCAGTACACAGGGTGCTGGGTGCTCAGTGCTTAGAGTGTTGGGTGCTCAGTACTCAGGGTGCTGGGTGCTCAGTGCTCAGTGCTCAGGGTGCTCAGTGCTCAGGGTGCTGGGTGCTCAGGGTGCTGGGTGCTCAGGGTGCTGGGTGCTCAGTGCTCGGGGTGCTGGGTGCTCAGTGCTCAGTGCTCAGGGTGCTGGGTGCTCTGTGCTCAGTGCTCAGGGTGCTGGGTGTTCAGTACTCAGGGTGCTCGGTGCTCAGTGCTCAGGGTGCTAGGTGCTCAGTACTCAGGGTGCTGGGTGCTCAGTGCTCGGGGTGCTGGGTGCTCAGTACTCAGGGTGCTGGGTGCTCAGTACTCAGGGTGCTGGGTGCTCAGTGCTCAGGGTGCTCCGTGCTCAGTACTCAGGGTGCTCGGTGCTCAGTACTCAGGGTGCTGGGTGATCAGTGCTCAGGGTGCTGGGTGCTCAGTGCTCAGGGTGCTGGGTGCTCAGTGCTCAGGGTGCTGGGTGCTCAGTGCTCAGGGTGCTGGGTGCTCAGTGATCGGGGTGATGGGTGCTGAGTGCTCAGGGTGCTGAGTGCTCAGTGCTCGGGTTGCTCGGTGCTCAGTGCTCAGGGTCCTGGGTGGTCAGTACTCAGGGTGCTGGGTGCTTAGTAATCAGGGTGCTGAGTGCTCAGTACACAGGGTGCTGGGTGCTCAGTGCTCGGGGTGCTGGGTGCTCAGTGCTCAGTACTCAGGGTGCTGGGTGCTCAGTGCTCAGGGTGCTGAGTGCTCAGTACTCAGCGTGCTGGGTGCTCAGTACTCAGGGTGCTGGGTGCTCAGTGCTCAGGGTGCTGGGTGCTCAGTGCTCAGGGTGCTGGGTGCTCAGTGCTCGGGGAGCTCGGTGCTCAGTACTCAGGGTGCTCAGTACTCAGTGCTCGGGGTCCTGGGTGCTCCGTGCTCTGGGTGATCTGTTCTCAGTACTCAGGGTGCTGGGTGCTCAGTGCTCGGGTTGCTGGGTGCTCAGTACTCGGGGTGCTCAGTACTCAGGGTACGGGGTGCTCAGTACTCAGGGTGCTGGGTGCTCAGAGCTCGGGGTGCTCGGTGCTCAGTACTCGGGGTGCTGGGTGCTCAGTGCTCAGGGTGCTGGGTGCTCAGAGCTCGGGGTGCTGGGTGCTCAGTGCTGAGGGTGCTGGCTGCTCAGTGCTCAGGGTGCTGGGTGCTCAGTACTCAGGGTGCTAGGTGCTCAGTACTCAGGGTGCTCAGTGCTCAGTACTCAGCGTGCTGGGTGCTCAGTGCTCAGGGTCCTCGGTGCTCAGTACTCAGGGTGTTCAGTGCTCAGTACGCAGCGTGCTTTGTGCTCAGTGCTCAGGGTGCTGGGTGCTCAGTACTCAGGGTGCTGGGTGCTCAGTATTCAGGGTGCTGGGTGCTCAGTACACAGGGTGCTGGGTGCTCAGTGCACGGGGTGCTCGGTGATCAGTACTCAGGGTGCTGGGTGCTCAGTGCTCAGGGTGCTGAGTACTCAGTACTCAGGGTGCTGGGTGCTCAGTGCTCAGGGTGCTGGGTGCTCAGGGTGCTGGGTGCTCAGTTCTCAGGGTGCTGGGTGCTCAGTGCTCGGGGTGCTGGGTTCTCAGTGCTCAGGGTGCTGGGTGCTCTGTACTCAGGGTGCTGGGTGCTCATTACTCAGGGTGCTGGGTGCTCAGTGCTCAGGGTGCTGGGTGCTCAGTCCTCAGGGTGCTGGGTGCTCAGTACTCAGGGTGTTCGGTGCTTAGTACTCAGGGTGCTCAGTGCTCAGTACTCAGGGTGCTGGTTGCTCAGTGCTCGGGGTGCTCGGTGCTCAGTACTCAGGGTGCTGGGTGCTCAGTACTCAGGGTGCTGGGTGCTCCGTACTCAGGGTGCTGGGTGCTCAGTACTCAGGGTGCTGAGTGCTCAGTACTCAGGGTGCTGGGTGCTCAGTGCTCAGGGTGCTGGGTGCTCAGTACTCAGGGTGCTGGGTGCTCAGTACTCAGGGTGCTCGGTGCTCAGTACTCAGGGTGCTGGGTGCTCAGTGCTCAGGGTGTTTGTACTCAGTACTCAGGGTTCTGGGTGCTCAGTACTCAGGGTGCTGGGTGCTCAGTGCTCAGGGTGCTGGGTGCTCAGTGCTCAGGGTGCTGTGTGCTCAGTACTCAGGGTGCTGGGTGCTCAGTGCTCAGGGTGATCGGTGCTCAGTACTGAGGGTGCTCAGTACTCAGGGTGCTGGGTGCTCAGTGCTCAGGGTGCTGGGTGCTCAGTATTCAGGGTGCTCATTGCTCAGGGTGTTGGGTGCTCAGGGTGCTGGGTGCTCAGTGCTCGGGGTGCTGTGTGCTCAGTGCTCAGTGCTCAGGGTGCTGGGTGCTCAGTGCTCAGGGTGCTGTGTGCTCAGTGCTCAGTACTCAGCGTGCTGGGTGCTCAGTGCTCAGAGTGTTGGGTGCTCAGTACTCAGGGTGCTCGGTGCTCAGCGCTCAGTGCTCAGGGTGCTCAGTGCTCAGGGTGCTCAGTGCTCAGGGTGCTGGGTGCTCAGGGTGCTGGGTGCTCAGTGCTCGGGGTGCTGGGTGCTAAGTGCTCAGTGCTCAGGATGCTGGGTGCTCAGTGCTCAGTGCTCAGGGTGCTGGGTGTTCAGTACTCAGGGTGCTCGGTGCTCAGTGCTCAGGGTGCTAGGTGCTCAGTACTCAGGGTGCTGGGTGCTCAGTGCTCAGTGTGATCAGTGCTCAGTACTCAGGGTGCTGGGTGCTCAGTACTCAGGGTGCTGGGTGCTCAGTGCTCAGGGTGCTGGGTGCTCAGTACTCAGGGTGCTGGGTGCTCAGTACTCAGGGTGCTCCGTGCTCAGTACTCAGGGTGCTGGGTGCTCAGTGTTCAGGGTGCTTTGTACTCAGTACTCAGGGTTCTGGGTGCTCAGTACTCAGGGTGCTGGGTGCTCAATGCTCAGGGTGCTGGGTGCTCAGTGCTCAGGGTGCTGGGTGCTCAGTACTCAGGGTGCTGGGTGCTCAGTGCTCAGGGTGATCGGTGCTCAGTACTCAGGGTGCTCAGTACTCAGGGTGCTGGGTGCTCAGTACTCAGGGTGCTGGGTGCTCAGTGCTCAGGGTGCTGGGTGCTCAGTGCTCTGGGTGCTGGGTGCTCAGTGCTCAGGGTGCTGGGTGCTCAGTGCTCAGGGTGCTGGGTGCTCAGTGATCGGGGTGATGGGTGCTGAGTGCTCAGGGTGCTGGGTGCTCAGTGCTCGGGGTGCTCTGTGCTCAGTGCTCAGGGTCCTGGGTGCTCAGTACTCAATGTGCTGGGTGCTTAGTAATCAGGGTGCTCAGTGCTCAGGACACAGGGTGCTGGGTGATCAGTGCTCGGGGTGCTGGGTGCGGAGTGCTCAGTACTCAAGGTGCTGGGTGCTCAGTGCTCAGGGTGCTGGGTGCTCAGTGCTCAGGGTGCTGGGTGCTCAGTGCTCGGGGAGCTCGGTGCTCAGTACTCAGGGTGCTGGGTGCTCAGTACTCAGTGCTCGGGGTCCTGGGTGCTCCGTGCTCGGGGTGCTGGGTGCTCAGTACTCAGGGTGCTGGGTGCTCATTCTCGGGGTGCTGGGTGCTCAGTGCTCGGGGTGCTGGGTGCTCAGTACTCAGGGTGCTGGGGGCTCAGTACTCAGGGTGCTGGGTGCTCAGTACTCAGGGTGCTCGGTTCTCAGTACTCAGGGTGCTGGGTGCTCATTCTCGGGGTGCTGGGTGCTCAGTGCTCGGGGTGCTGGGTGCTCAGTACTCAGGGTGCTGGGGGCTCAGTACTCAGGGTGCTGGGTGCTCAGTACTCAGGGTAATCTGTTCTCAGTACTCAGGGTGCTGGGTGCTCAGTGCTCGGGGTGCTGGGTGCTCAGTACTCAGGGTGCTGGGTGCTCAGTGCTCGGGTTGCTGGGTGCTCAGTGCTCAGGGTGCTGGGTGCTCAGTGCTCAGTGTGCTGGGTGCTCAGTACTCAGGGTGCTGGGTGCTTAGTACTCAGGGTGCTCAGTGCTCAGTACACAGGGTGCTGGGTGCTCAGTGCTCGGGGTGCTGGGTGCTCAGTGCTCAGTACTCAGGGTGCTGGGTGCTCAGTGCTCAGGGTGCTGGGTGCTCAGTACTCAGCGTGCTGGGTGCTCAGTACTCAGGGTGCTGGGTGCTCAGTGCTCAGGGTGCTGGGTGCTCAGTCCTCAGGGTGCTGGGTGCTCAGGGATCGGGGTGCTGGGTGCTCAGTACTCAGGGTGCTCAGAGCTCGGTTAGCTCGGTGCTCAGTACTCAGGGTGCTGGGTGCTCAGTACTCAGTTATCGGGGTCCTGGGTGCTCCGTGCTCGGGGTGCTGGGTGCTCAGTGCTCTGGGTGCTGGGTGCTCAGTACTCAGGGTGCTGGGTGCTCAGTACTCAGGGTGCTGGGTGCTCAGTGCTCAGCGTGCTGTGTGCTCAGTACTCAGGGTGCTGGGTGCTCAGTACTCAGGGTGCTCGGTGCTCAGTACTCAGGGTGCTGGGTCCTCAGTGCTCAGGGTGCTGGGTACTCAGTACTCAGGGTGCTGGGTGCTCAGTACTCAGGGTGCTGGGTGCTCAGTGCTCAGGGTGCTGGGTGCTCAGTGCTCAGGGTGCTGGGTGCTCAGTACTCAGGGTGCTGGGTGCTCAGTGCTCAGGGTGATCGGTGCTCAGTACTCAGGGTGCTCAGTACTCAGGGTGCTGGGTGCTCAGTGCTCAGGGTGCTGGGTGCTCAGTACTCAGGGTGCTGGGTGCTCAGTGCTCGGGGTGCTGGGTGCTCAGTGCTCAGGGTGATCGGTGCTCAGTACTCAGGGTGCTGGGTGCTCAGTGCTCAGGGTGCTGGGTGCTCAGTCCTCAGGGTGCTCAGTGCTCAGGGTGCTGGGTGTTCAGTACTCATGGTGCTGGGTGCTCAGTACTCAGGGTCCTGGGTGCTCAGTGCTCAGTGTGCTGGGTGCTCAGTGCTCAGGGCGCTGGGTGCTCAGTGCTCGGGGTGCTGGGTGCTCAGTGCTCGGGGTGCTGGGTGGTCAGTGCTCAGTGCTCAAGGTGCTGGGTGCTCAGTGCTCAGTGCTCAGGGTGCTGGGTGCTCAGTACTCAGGGTGCTGGGTGCTCAGTACTCAGGGTGTTGGGTGCTCAGTACTCAGGGTGCTCAGTGCTCAGTACTCGGGGTGCTGGGTGCTCAGTGCTCAGTGTGCTCAGTGCTCAGTTCTCAGGGTGCTGGGTGCTCAGTGCTCGGGGCGCTGGGTGCTCAGTGCTCGGGGTGCTGGGTGCTCAGTACTCAGGGTGCTGTGTGCTCAGTGCTCAGTACTCAGCGTTCTGGGTGCTCAGTGCTCAGAGTGTTGGGTGCTCAGTACTCAGGGTGCTGGGTGCTCAGTGCTCAGTGCTCAGGGTGCTCAGTGCTCAGGGTGCTCAGTGCTCAGGGTGCTGTGTGCTCAGGGTGCTGGGTGCTCAGTGCTCAGGGTGCTGGGTGCTCAGTGCTCAGTGCTCAGGGTGCTGGGTGCTCAGTGCTCAGTGCTCAGGGTGCTGGGTGTTCAGTACTCAGGGTGCTCGGTGCTCAGTGCTCAGGGTGCTAGGTGCTCAGTACTCAGGGTGCTGGGTGCTCAGTGCTCGGGGTGCTGGGTGCTCAGTACTCAGGGTGCTGGGTGCTCAGTACTCAGGGTGCTGGGTGCTCAGTGCTCAGGGTGCTGGGTGCTCAGTGCTCTGGGTGCTGGGTGCTCAGTGCTCAGGGTGCTGGGTGCTCAGTGCTCAGGGTGCTGGGTGCTCAGTGATCGGGGTGATGGGTGCTGAGTGCTCAGGGTGCTGAGTGCTCAGTGCTCGGGGTGCTCGTTGCTCAGTGCTCAGGGTCCTGGGTGCTCAGTACTCAGGGTGCTGGGTGCTTAGTAATCAGGGTGCTCAGTGCTCAGTACACAGGGTGCTGGGTGCTCAGTGCTCGGGGTGCTGGGTGCTCAGTGCTCAGTACTCAGGGTGCTGGGTGCTCAGTGCTCAGGGTGCTGAGTGCTCAGTACTCAGCGTGCTGGGTGCTCAGTACTCAGGGTGCTGGGTGCTCAGTGCTCAGGGTGCTGGGTGCTCAGTGCTCAGGGTGCTGGGTGCTCAGTGCTCGGGGAGCTCGGTGCTCAGTACTCAGGGTGCTGGGTGCTCAGTACTCAGTGCTCGGGGTCCTGGGTGCTCTGTGCTCGGGGTGATCTGTTCTCAGTACTCAGGGTGCTGGGTGCTCAGTGCTCGGGGTGCTGGGTGCTCAGTACTCGGGGCGCTCAGTACTCAGGGTACTGGATGCTCAGTACTCAGGGTGCTGGGTGCTCAGAGCTCGGGGTGCTCGGTGCTCAGTACTCGGGGTGCTGGGTGCTCAGTGCTCAGGGTGCTGGGTGCTCAGTGCTCGGGGTGCTGGGTGCTCAGTGCTGAGGGTGCTGGCTGCTCAGTGCTCAGGGTGCTGGGTGCTCAGTACTCAGGGTGCTAGGTGCTCAGTACTCAGGGTGCTCAGTGCTCAGTACTCAGCGTGCTGGGTGCTCAGTGCTCAGGGTCCTCGGTGCTCAGTACTCAGGCTGTTCAGTGCTCAGTACTCAGCGTGCTTTGTGCTCAGTGCTCAGGGTGCTGGGTGCTCAGTACTCAGGGTGCTGGGTGCTCAGTATTCAGGGTGCTGGGTGCTCAGTACTCAGGGTGCTGGGTGCTCAGTGCACGGGGTGCTCGGTGATCAGTACTCAGGGTGCTGGGTGCTCAGTGCTCAGGGTGCTGAGTACTCAGTACTCAGGGTGCTGGGTGCTCAGTACACAGGGTGCTGGGTGCTCAGTGCTCGGGGTGCTGGGTGCTCAGTGCTCAGTACTCAGGGTGCTGGGTGCTCAGTGCTCAGGGTGCTGGGTGCTCAGTACTCAGGGTGCTGGGTGCTCAGTATTCAGGGTGCTGGGTGCTCAGTACTCAGGGTGCTGGGTGCTCAGTGCTCGGGGTGCTCGGTGCTCAGTGCTCAGTGTGCTGGGTGCTCAGTACTCAGGGTGCTGGGTGCTTAGTACTCAGGGTGCTCAGTGCTCAGTACACAGGGTGCTGGGTGCTCAGTGCTCGGGGTGCTGGGTGCTCAGTGCTCAGTACTCAGGGTGCTGGGTGCTCAGTGCTCAGGGTGCTGGGTGCTCAGTACTCAGCGTGCTGGGTGCTCAGTACTCAGGGTGCTGGGTGCTCAGTGCTCAGGGTGCTGGGTGCTCAGTCCTCAGGGTGCTGGGTGCTCAGTGATCAGGGTGCTGGGTGCTCAGTACTCAGGGTGCTCAGTGCTCGGTTAGCTCGGTGCTCAGTACTCAGGGTGTTGGGTGCTCAGTACTCAGTTCTCGGGGTCCTGGGTGCTCCGTGCTCGGGTTGCTGGGTGCTCAGTGCTCTGGGTGCTGGGTGCTCAGTACTCAGGGTGCTGGGTGCTCAGTACTCAGGGTGCTGGGTGCTCAGTGCTCAGGGTGCTGTGTGCTCAGTACTCAGGGTGCTGGGTGCTCAGTACTCAGGGTGCTCGGTGCTCAGTACTCAGGGTGCTGGGTCCTCAGTGCTCAGGGTGCTGGGTACTCAGTACTCAGGGTGCTGGGTGCTCAGTACTCAGGGTGCTGGGTGCTCAGTGCTCAGGGTGCTGGGTGCTCAGTGCTCAGGGTGCTGGGTGCTCAGTACTCAGGGTGCTGGGTGCTCAGTGCTCAGGGTGATCGGTGCTCAGTACTCAGGGTGCTCAGTACTCAGGGTGCTGGGTGCTCAGTGCTCAGGGTGCTGGGTGCTCAGTACTCAGGGTGCTGGGTGCTCAGTGCTCGGGGTGCTGGGTGCTCAGTGCTCAGGGTGCTGGGTGCTCAGTACTCATGGTGCTGGGTGCTCAGTACTCAGGGTCCTGGGTGCTCAGTGCTCAGTGTGCTGGGTGCTCAGTGCTCAGGGCGCTGGGTGCTCAGTGCTCGGGGTGCTGGGTGCTCAGTGCTCGGGGTGCTGGGTGGTCAGTGCTCAGTGCTCAAGGTGCTGGGTGCTCAGTGCTCAGTGCTGAGGGTGCTGGGTGCTCAGTATTCAGGGTGCTCATTGCTCAGGGTGTTGGGTGCTCAGGGTGCTGGGTGCTCAGTGCTCGGGGTGCTGTGTGCTCAGTGCTCAGTGCTCAGGGTGCTGGGTGCTCAGTGCTCAGGGTGCTGTGTGCTCAGTGCTCAGTACTCAGCGTGCTGGGTGCTCAGTGCTCAGAGTGTTGGGTGCTCAGTACTCAGGGTGCTCGGTGCTCAGTGCTCAGTGCTCAGGGTGCTCAGTGCTCAGGGTGCTCAGTGCTCAGGGTGCTGGGTGCTCAGGGTGCTGGGTGCTCAGTGCTCGGGGTGCTGGGTGCTAAGTGCTCAGTGCTCAGGATGCTGGGTGCTCAGTGCTCAGTGCTCAGGGTGCTGGGTGTTCAGTACTCAGGGTGCTCGGTGCTCAGTGCTCAGGGTGCTAGGTGCTCAGTACTCAGGGTGCTGGGTGCTCAGTGCTCAGTGTGATCAGTGCTCAGTACTCAGGGTGCTGGGTGCTCAGTACTCAGGGTGCTGGGTGCTCAGTGCTCAGGGTGCTGGGTGCTCAGTACTCAGGGTGCTGGGTGCTCAGTACTCAGTGTGCTCCGTGCTCAGTACTCAGGGTGCTGGGTGCTCAGTGCTCAGGGTGCTTTGTACTCAGTACTCAGGGTTCTGGGTGCTCAGTACTCAGGGTGCTGGGTGCTCAATGCTCAGGGTGCTGGGTGCTCAGTGCTCAGGGTGCTGGGTGCTCAGTACTCAGGGTGCTGGGTGCTCAGTGCTCAGGGTGATCGGTGCTCAGTACTCAGGGTGCTCAGTACTCAGGGTGCTGGGTGCTCAGTACTCAGGGTGCTGGGTGCTCAGTGCTCAGGGTGCTGGGTGCTCAGTGCTCTGGGTGCTGGGTGCTCAGTGCTCAGGGTGCTGGGTGCTCAGTGCTCAGGGTGCTGGGTGCTCAGTGATCGGGGTGATGGGTGCTGAGTGCTCAGGGTGCTGGGTGCTCAGTGCTCGGGGTGCTCTGTGCTCAGTGCTCAGGGTCCTGGGTGCTCAGTACTCAATGTGCTGGGTGCTTAGTAATCAGGGTGCTCAGTGCTCAGGACACAGGGTGCTGGGTGATCAGTGCTCGGGGTGCTGGGTGCGGAGTGCTCAGTACTCAAGGTGCTGGGTGCTCAGTGCTCAGGGTGCTGGGTGCTCAGTGCTCAGGGTGCTGGGTGCTCAGTGCTCGGGGAGCTCGGTGCTCAGTACTCAGTGCTCGGGGTCCTGGGTGCTCCGTGCTCGGGGTGCTGGGTGCTCAGTACTCAGGGTGCTGGGTGCTCATTCTCGGGGTGCTGGGTGCTCAGTGCTCGGGGTGCTGGGTGCTCAGTACTCAGGGTGCTGGGGGCTCAGTACTCAGGGTGCTGGGTGCTCAGTACTCAGGGTGCTCGGTTCTCAGTACTCAGGGTGCTGGGTGCTCATTCTCGGGGTGCTGGGTGCTCAGTGCTCGGGGTGCTGGGTGCTCAGTACTCAGGGTGCTGGGGGCTCAGTACTCAGGGTGCTGGGTGCTCAGTACTCAGGGTAATCTGTTCTCAGTACTCAGGGTGCTGGGTGCTCAGTGCTCGGGGTGCTGGGTGCTCAGTACTCAGGGTGCTGGGTGCTCAGTGCTCGGGTTGCTGGGTGCTCAGTGCTCAGGGTGCTGGGTGCTCAGTGCTCAGTGTGCTGGGTGCTCAGTACTCAGGGTGCTGGGTGCTTAGTACTCAGGGTGCTCAGTGCTCAGTACACAGGGTGCTGGGTGCTCAGTGCTCGGGGTGCTGGGTGCTCAGTGCTCAGTACTCAGGGTGCTGGGTGCTCAGTGCTCAGGGTGCTGGGTGCTCAGTACTCAGCGTGCTGGGTGCTCAGTACTCAGGGTGCTGGGTGCTCAGTGCTCAGGGTGCTGGGTGCTCAGTCCTCAGGGTGCTGGGTGCTCAGGGATCGGGGTGCTGGGTGCTCAGTACTCAGGGTGCTCAGAGCTCGGTTAGCTCGGTGCTCAGTACTCAGGGTGCTGGGTGCTCAGTACTCAGTTATCGGGGTCCTGGGTGCTCCGTGCTCGGGGTGCTGGGTGCTCAGTGCTCTGGGTGCTGGGTGCTCAGTACTCAGGGTGCTGGGTGCTCAGTACTCAGGGTGCTGGGTGCTCAGTGCTCAGCGTGCTGTGTGCTCAGTACTCAGGGTGCTGGGTGCTCAGTACTCAGGGTGCTCGGTGCTCAGTACTCAGGGTGCTGGGTCCTCAGTGCTCAGGGTGCTGGGTACTCAGTACTCAGGGTGCTGGGTGCTCAGTACTCAGGGTGCTGGGTGCTCAGTGCTCAGGGTGCTGGGTGCTCAGTGCTCAGGGTGCTGGGTGCTCAGTACTCAGGGTGCTGGGTGCTCAGTGCTCAGGGTGATCGGTGCTCAGTACTCAGGGTGCTCAGTACTCAGGGTGCTGGGTGCTCAGTGCTCAGGGTGCTGGGTGCTCAGTACTCAGGGTGCTGGGTGCTCAGTGCTCGGGGTGCTGGGTGCTCAGTGCTCAGGGTGATCGGTGCTCAGTACTCAGGGTGCTGGGTGCTCAGTGCTCAGGGTGCTGGGTGCTCAGTCCTCAGGGTGCTCAGTGCTCAGGGTGCTGGGTGTTCAGTACTCATGGTGCTGGGTGCTCAGTACTCAGGGTCCTGGGTGCTCCGTGCTCAGTGTGCTGGGTGCTCAGTGCTCAGGGCGCTGGGTGCTCAGTGCTCGGGGTGCTGGGTGCTCAGTGCTCGGGGTGCTGGGTGGTCAGTGCTCAGTGCTCAAGGTGCTGGGTGCTCAGTGCTCAGTGCTCAGGGTGCTGGGTGCTCAGTACTCAGGGTGCTGGGTGCTCAGTACTCAGGGTGTTGGGTGCTCAGTACTCAGGGTGCTCAGTGCTCAGTACTCGGGGTGCTGGGTGCTCAGTGCTCAGTGTGCTCAGTGCTCAGTTCTCAGGGTGCTGGGTGCTCAGTGCTCGGGGCGCTGGGTGCTCAGTGCTCGGGGTGCTGGGTGCTCAGTACTCAGGGTGCTGTGTGCTCAGTGCTCAGTACTCAGCGTGCTGGGTGCTCAGTGCTCAGAGTGTTGGGTGCTCAGTACTCAGGGTGCTGGGTGCTCAGTGCTCAGTGCTCAGGGTGCTCAGTGCTCAGGGTGCTCAGTGCTCAGGGTGCTGGGTGCTCAGGGTGCTGGGTGCTCAGTGCTCAGGGTGCTGGGTGCTCAGTGCTCAGTGCTCAGGGTGCTGGGTGCTCAGTGCTCAGTGCTCAGGGTGCTGGGTGTTCAGTACTCAGGGTGCTCGGTGCTCAGTGCTCAGGGTGCTAGGTGCTCAGTACTCAGGGTGCTGGGTGCTCAGTGCTCGGGGTGCTGGGTGCTCAGTACTCGGGGTGCTGGGTGCTCAGTACTCAGGGTGCTGGGTGCTCAGTGCTCAGGGTGCTGGGTGCTCAGTGCTCTGGGTGCTGGGTGCTCAGTGCTCAGGGTGCTGGGTGCTCAGTGCTCAGGGTGCTGGGTGCTCAGTGATCGGGGTGATGGGTGCTGAGTGCTCAGGGTGCTGAGTGCTCAGTGCTCGGGGTGCTCGTTGCTCAGTGCTCAGGGTCCTGGGTGCTCAGTACTCAGGGTGCTGGGTGCTTAGTAATCAGGGTGCTCAGTGCTCAGTACACAGGGTGCTGGGTGCTCAGTGCTCGGGGTGCTGGGTGCTCAGTGCTCAGTACTCAGGGTGCTGGGTGCTCAGTGCTCAGGGTGCTGAGTGCTCAGTACTCAGCGTGCTGGGTGCTCAGTACTCAGGGTGCTGGGTGCTCAGTGCTCAGGGTGCTGGGTGCTCAGTGCTCAGGGTGCTGGGTGCTCAGTGCTCGGGGAGCTCGGTGCTCAGTACTCAGGGTGCTGGGTGCTCAGTACTCAGTGCTCGGGGTCCTGGGTGCTCTGTGCTCGGGGTGATCTGTTCTCAGTACTCAGGGTGCTGGGTGCTCAGTGCTCGGGGTGCTGGGTGCTCAGTACTCGGGGCGCTCAGTACTCAGGGTACTGGATGCTCAGTACTCAGGGTGCTGGGTGCTCAGAGCTCGGGGTGCTCGGTGCTCAGTACTCGGGGTGCTGGGTGCTCAGTGCTCAGGGTGCTGGGTGCTCAGTGCTCGGGGTGCTGGGTGCTCAGTGCTGAGGGTGCTGGCTGCTCAGTGCTCAGGGTGCTGGGTGCTCAGTACTCAGGGTGCTAGGTGCTCAGTACTCAGGGTGCTCAGTGCTCAGTACTCAGCGTGCTGGGTGCTCAGTGCTCAGGGTCCTCGGTGCTCAGTACTCAGGCTGTTCAGTGCTCAGTACTCAGCGTGCTTTGTGCTCAGTGCTCAGGGTGCTGGGTGCTCAGTACTCAGGGTGCTGGGTGCTCAGTATTCAGGGTGCTGGGTGCTCAGTACTCAGGGTGCTGGGTGCTCAGTGCACGGGGTGCTCGGTGATCAGTACTCAGGGTGCTGGGTGCTCAGTGCTCAGGGTGCTGAGTACTCAGTACTCAGGGTGCTGGGTGCTCAGTACACAGGGTGCTGGGTGCTCAGTGCTCGGGGTGCTGGGTGCTCAGTGCTCAGTACTCAGGGTGCTGGGTGCTCAGTGCTCAGGGTGCTGGGTGCTCAGTACTCAGGGTGCTGGGTGCTCAGTATTCAGGGTGCTGGGTGCTCAGTACTCAGGGTGCTGGGTGCTCAGTGCTCGGGGTGCTCGGTGCTCAGTGCTCAGTGTGCTGGGTGCTCAGTACTCAGGGTGCTGGGTGCTTAGTACTCAGGGTGCTCAGTGCTCAGTACACAGGGTGCTGGGTGCTCAGTGCTCGGGGTGCTGGGTGCTCAGTGCTCAGTACTCAGGGTGCTGGGTGCTCAGTGCTCAGGGTGCTGGGTGCTCAGTACTCAGCGTGCTGGGTGCTCAGTACTCAGGGTGCTGGGTGCTCAGTGCTCAGGGTGCTGGGTGCTCAGTCCTCAGGGTGCTGGGTGCTCAGTGATCAGGGTGCTGGGTGCTCAGTACTCAGGGTGCTCAGTGCTCGGTTAGCTCGGTGCTCAGTACTCAGGGTGTTGGGTGCTCAGTACTCAGTTCTCGGGGTCCTGGGTGCTCCGTGCTCGGGTTGCTGGGTGCTCAGTGCTCTGGGTGCTGGGTGCTCAGTACTCAGGGTGCTGGGTGCTCAGTACTCAGGGTGCTGGGTGCTCAGTGCTCAGGGTGCTGTGTGCTCAGTACTCAGGGTGCTGGGTGCTCAGTACTCAGGGTGCTCGGTGCTCAGTACTCAGGGTGCTGGGTCCTCAGTGCTCAGGGTGCTGGGTACTCAGTACTCAGGGTGCTGGGTGCTCAGTACTCAGGGTGCTGGGTGCTCAGTGCTCAGGGTGCTGGGTGCTCAGTGCTCAGGGTGCTGGGTGCTCAGTACTCAGGGTGCTGGGTGCTCAGTGCTCAGGGTGATCGGTGCTCAGTACTCAGGGTGCTCAGTACTCAGGGTGCTGGGTGCTCAGTGCTCAGGGTGCTGGGTGCTCAGTACTCAGGGTGCTGGATGCTCAGTGCTCGGGGTGCTGGGTGCTCAGTGCTCAGGGTGCTGGGTGCTCAGTACTCATGGTGCTGGGTGCTCAGTACTCAGGGTCCTGGGTGCTCAGTGCTCAGTGTGCTGGGTGCTCAGTGCTCAGGGCGCTGGGTGCTCAGTGCTCGGGGTGCTGGGTGCTCAGTGCTCGGGGTGCTGGGTGGTCAGTGCTCAGTGCTCAAGGTGCTGGGTGCTCAGTGCTCAGTGCTGAGGGTGCTGGGTGCTCAGTACTCAGGGTGCTGGGTGCTCAGTACTCAGGGTGCTGGGTGCTCAGTTCTCAGGGTGCTGGGTGATCAGTACTCTGGGTGTTGGGTGCTCAGTACTCAGGGTGCTCAGTGCTCAGTACTCGGGGTGCTGGGTGCTCAGTGCTCAGTGTGCTCAGTGCTCAGTGCTCAGGGTGCTGGGTGCTCAGTGCTCGGGGCGCTGGGTGCTCAGTGCTCGGGGTGCTGGGTGCTCAGTACTCAGGGTGCTGTGTGCTCAGTGCTCAGTACTCAGCGTGCTGGGTGCTCAGTGCTCAGAGTGTTGGGTGCTCAGTACTCAGGGTGCTGGGTGCTCAGTGCTCAGTGCTCAGGGTGCTCAGTGCTCCGGGTGCTCAGTGCTCAGGGTGCTGGGTGCTCAGGGTGCTGGGTGCTCAGTGCTCGGTGTGCTGGGTGCTCAGTGCTCAGTGCTCAGTGTGCTGGGTGCTCAGTGCTCAGTGCTCAGGGTGCTGGGTGTTCAGTACTCAGGGTGCTCGGTGCTCAGTGCTCAGGGTGCTAGGTGCTCAGTACTCAGGGTGCTGGGTGCTCAGTGCTCGGGGTGCTGGGTGCTCAGTACTCAGGGTGCTGGATGCTCAGTACTCAGGGTGCTGGGAGCTCAGTGCTCAGGGTGCTGGGTGCTCAGTGCTCTGGGTGCTGGGTGCTCAGTGCTCAGGGTGCTGGGTGCTCAGTGCTCAGGGTGCTGGGTGCTCAGTGATCGGGGTGATGGGTGCTGAGTGCTCAGGGTGCTGAGTGCTCAGTGCTCGGGGTGCTCGGTGCTCAGTGCTCAGGGTCCTGGGTGCTCAGTACTCAGGGTGCTGGGTGCTTAGTAATCAGGGTGCTCAGTGCTCAGTACACAGGGTGCTGGGTGCTCAGTGCTCAGGGTGCTGGGTGCTCAGTGCTCAGTACTCAGGGTGCTGGGTGCTCAGTGCTCAGGGTGCTGAGTGCTCAGTACTCAGCGTGCTGGGTGCTCAGTACTCAGGGTGCTGGGTGCTCAGTGCTTGGGGAGCTCGGTGCTCAGTACTCAGGGTGCTGGGTGCTCAGTACTCAGTGCTCGGGGTCCTGGGTGCTCTGTGCTCGGGGTGATCTGTTCTCAGTACTCAGGGTGCTGGGTGCTCAGTGCTCTGGGTGCTGGGTGCTCAGTACTCGGGGCGCTCAGTACTCAGGGTACTGGATGCTCAGTACTCAGGGTGCTGGGTGCTCAGAGCTCGGGGTGCTGGGTGCTCAGTGCTCGGGGTGCTGGGTGCTCAGTGCTGAGGGTGCTGGCTGCTCAGTGCTCAGGGTGCTGGGTGCTCAGTACTCAGGGTGCTAGGTGCTCAGTACTCAGGGTGCTCAGTGCTCAGTACTCAGCGTGCTGGGTGCTCAGTGCTCAGGGTCCTCGGTGCTCAGTACTCAGGCTGTTCAGTGCTCAGTACTCAGCGTGCTTTGTGCTCAGTGCTCAGGGTGCTGGGTGCTCAGTACTCAGGGTGCTGGGTGCTCAGTATTCAGGGTGCTGGGTGCTCAGTACTCAGGGTGCTGGGTGCTCAGTGCACGGGGTGCTCGGTGATCAGTACTCAGGGTGCTGGGTGCTCAGTGCTCAGGGTGCTGAGTACTCAGTACTCAGGGTGCTGGGTGCTCAGTACACAGGGTGCTGGGTGCTCAGTGCTCGGGGTGCTGGGTGCTCAGTGCTCAGTACTCAGGGTGCTGGGTGCTCAGTGCTCAGGGTGCTGGGTGCTCAGTACTCAGGGTGCTGGGTGCTCAGTATTCAGGGTGCTGGGTGCTCAGTACTCAGGGTGCTGGGTGCTCAGTGCTCGGGGTGCTCGGTGCTCAGTGCTCAGTGTGCTGGGTGCTCAGTACTCAGGGTGCTGGGTGCTTAGTACTCAGGGTGCTCAGTGCTCAGTACACAGGGTGCTGGGTGCTCAGTGCTCGGGGTGCTGGGTGCTCAGTGCTCAGTACTCAGGGTGCTGGGTGCTCAGTGCTCAGGGTGCTGGGTGCTCAGTACTCAGCGTGCTGGGTGCTCAGTACTCAGGGTGCTGGGTGCTCAGTGCTCAGGGTGCTGGGTGCTCAGTCCTCAGGGTGCTGGGTGCTCAGTGATCAGGGTGCTGGGTGCTCAGTACTCAGGGTGCTCAGTGCTCGGTTAGCTCGGTGCTCAGTACTCAGGGTGTTGGGTGCTCAGTACTCAGTTCTCGGGGTCCTGGGTGCTCCGTGCTCGGGTTGCTGGGTGCTCAGTGCTCTGGGTGCTGGGTGCTCAGTACTCAGGGTGCTGGGTGCTCAGTACTCAGGGTGCTGGGTGCTCAGTGCTCAGGGTGCTGTGTGCTCAGTACTCAGGGTGCTGGGTGCTCAGTACTCAGGGTGCTCGGTGCTCAGTACTCAGGGTGCTGGGTCCTCAGTGCTCAGGGTGCTGGGTACTCAGTACTCAGGGTGCTGGGTGCTCAGTACTCAGGGTGCTGGGTGCTCAGTGCTCAGGGTGCTGGGTGCTCAGTGCTCAGGGTGCTGGGTGCTCAGTACTCAGGGTGCTGGGTGCTCAGTGCTCAGGGTGATCGGTGCTCAGTACTCAGGGTGCTCAGTACTCAGGGTGCTGGGTGCTCAGTGCTCAGGGTGCTGGGTGCTCAGTACTCAGGGTGCTGGGTGCTCAGTGCTCGGGGTGGTGGGTGCTCAGTGCTCAGGGTGCTGGGTGCTCAGTACTCATGGTGCTGGGTGCTCAGTACTCAGGGTCCTGGGTGCTCAGTGCTCAGTGTGCTGGGTGCTCAGTGCTCAGGGCGCTGGGTGCTCAGTGCTCGGGGTGCTGGGTGCTCAGTGCTCGGGGTGCTGGGTGGTCAGTGCTCAGTGCTCAAGGTGCTGGGTGCTCAGTGCTCAGTGCTGAGGGTGCTGGGTGCTCAGTACTCAGGGTGCTGGGTGCTCAGTACTCAGGGTGCTGGGTGCTCAGTTCTCAGGGTGCTGGGTGATCAGTACTCTGGGTGTTGGGTGCTCAGTACTCAGGGTGCTCAGTGCTCAGTACTCGGGGTGCTGGGTGCTCAGTGCTCAGTGTGCTCAGTGCTCAGTGCTCAGGGTGCTGGGTGCTCAGTGCTCGGGGCGCTGGGTGCTCAGTGCTCGGGGTGCTGGGTGCTCAGTACTCAGGGTGCTGTGTGCTCAGTGCTCAGTACTCAGCGTGCTGGGTGCTCAGTGCTCAGAGTGTTGGGTGCTCAGTACTCAGGGTTCTGGGTGCTCAGTGCTCAGTGCTCAGGGTGCTCAGTGCTCCGGGTGCTCAGTGCTCAGGGTGCTGGGTGCTCAGGGTGCTGGGTGCTCAGTGCTCGGGGTGCTGGGTGCTCAGTGCTCAGTGCTCAGTGTGCTGTGTGCTCAGTGCTCAGTGCTCAGGGTGCTGGGTGTTCAGTACTCAGGGTGCTCGGTGCTCAGTGCTCAGGGTGCTAGGTGCTCAGTACTCAGGGTGCTGGGTGCTCAGTGCTCGGGGTGCTGGGTGCTCAGTACTCAGGGTGCTGGATGCTCAGTACTCAGGGTGCTGGGAGCTCAGTGCTCAGGGTGCTGGGTGCTCAGTGCTCTGGGTGCTGGGTGCTCAGTGCTCAGGGTGCTGGGTGCTCAGTGCTCAGGGTGCTGGGTGCTCAGTGATCGGGGTGATGGGTGCTGAGTGCTCAGGGTGCTGAGTGCTCAGTGCTCGGGGTGCTCGGTGCTCAGTGCTCAGGGTCCTGGGTGCTCAGTACACAGGGTGCTGGGTGCTCAGTGCTCAGGGTGCTGGGTGCTCAGTGCTCAGTACTCAGGGTGCTGGGTGCTCAGTGCTCAGGGTGCTGAGTGCTCAGTACTCAGCGTGCTGGGTGCTCAGTACTCAGGGTGCTGGGTGCTCAGTGCTTGGGGAGCTCGGTGCTCAGTACTCAGGGTGCTGGGTGCTCAGTACTCAGTGCTCGGGGTCCTGGGTGCTCTGTGCTCGGGGTGATCTGTTCTCAGTACTCAGGGTGCTGGGTGCTCAGTGCTCTGGGTGCTGGGTGCTCAGTACTCGGGGCGCTCAGTACTCAGGGTACTGGATGCTCAGTACTCAGGGTGCTGGGTGCTCAGAGCTCGGGGTGCTCGGTGCTCAGTACTCGGGGTGCTGGGTGCTCAGTTTTCAGGGTGCTGGGTGCTCAGTGCTCGGGGTGCTGGGTGCTCAGTGCTGAGGGTGCCTGCTGCTCAGTGCTCAGGGTGCTGGGTGCTCAGTACTCAGGGTGCTAGGTGCTCAGTACTCAGGGTGCTCAGTGCTCAGTACTCAGCGTGCTGGGTGCTCAGTGCTCAGGGTCCTCGGTGCTCAGTACTCAGGCTGTTCAGTGCTCAGTACTCAGCGTGCTTTGTGCTCAGTGCTCAGGGTGCTGGGTGCTCAGTACTCAGGGTGCTGGTTGCTCAGTATTCAGGGTGCTGGGTGCTCAGTACTCAGGGTGCTGGGTGCTCAGTGCACCGGGTGCTCGGTGATCAGTACTCAGGGTGCTGGGTGCTCAGTGCTCAGGGTGCTGAGTACTCAGTACTCAGGGTGCTGGGTGCTCAGTGCTCAGGGTGCTGGGTGCTCAGTGCTCAGGGTGCTGGGTGCTCAGTGCTCGGGGTGCTGGGTGCTCAGTGCTCGGGGTTTCTGGGTGCTCAGTGCTCAGGGTGCTGGGTGCTCAGTACTCAGGGTGCTGGGTGCTCATTACTCGGGGTGCTGGGTGCTCAGTGCTCAGGGTGCTGGGTGCTCAGTCCTCAGGGTGCTGGGTGCTCAGTACTCAGGGTGTTCGGTGCTTAGTACTCAGGGTGCTCAGTGCTCAGTACTCAGGGTGCTGGTTGCTCAGTGCTCAGGGTGCTCGGTGCTCAGTGCTCGGGGCGCTGGGTGCTCAGTGCTCGGGGTGCTGGGTGCTCAGTACTCAGGGTGCTGTGTGCTCAGTGCTCAGGGTGCTGGGTGCTCAGTGCTCAGGGCGCTGGGTGCTCAGTGCTCAGGGTGCTGGGTGCTCAGTGCTCGGGGTGCTGGGTGGTCAGTGCTCAGTGCTCAAGGTGCTGGGTGCTCAGTGCTCAGTGCTCAGGGTGCTGGGTGCTCAGTACTCAGGGTGCTGGGTGCTCAGTACTCAGGGTGCTGGGTGCTCAGTTCTCAGGGTGCTGGGTGATCAGTACTCTGGGTGTTGGGTGCTCAGTACTCAGGGTGCTCAGTGCTCAGTACTCGGGGTGCTGGGTGCTCAGTGCTCAGTGTGCTCAGTGCTCAGTGCTCAGGGTGCTGGGTGCTCAGTGCTCGGGGCGCTGGGTGCTCAGTGCTCGGGGTGCTGGGTGCTCAGTACTCAGGGTGCTGTGTGCTCAGTGCTCAGTACTCAGCGTGCTGGGTGCTCAGTGCTCAGAGTGTTGGGTGCTCAGTACTCAGGGTGCTGGGTGCTCAGTGCTCAGTGCTCAGGGTGCTCAGTGCTCAGGGTGCTCAGTGCTCAGGGTGCTGGGTGCTCAGGGTGCTGGGTGCTCAGTGCTCGGGGTGCTGGGTGCTCAGTGCTCAGTGTTCAGGGTGCTGGGTGCTCAGTGCTCAGTGCTCAGGGTGCTGGGTGTTCAGTACTCAGGGTGCTCGGTGCTCAGTGCTCAGGGTGCTAGGTGCTCAGTACTCAGGGTGCTGGGTGCTCAGTGCTCGGGGTGCTGGGTGCTCAGTACTCAGGGTGCTGGATGCTCAGTACTCAGGGTGCTGGGAGCTCAGTGCTCAGGGTGCTGGGTGCTCAGTGCTCTGGGTGCTGGGTGCTCAGTGCTCAGGGTGCTGGGTGCTCAGTGCTCAGGGTGCTGGGTGCTCAGTGATCGGGGTGATGGGTGCTGAGTGCTCAGGGTGCTGAGTGCTCAGTGCTCGGGGTGCTCGGTGCTCAGTGCTCAGGGTCCTGGGTGATCAGTACTCAGGGTGCTGGGTGCTTAGTAATCAGGGTGCTCAGGGCTCAGTACACAGGGTGCTGGGTGCTCAGTGCTCAGGGTGCTGGGTGCTCAGTGCTCAGTACTCAGGGTGCTGGGTGCTCAGTGCTCAGGGTGCTGAGTGCTCAGTACTCAGCGTGCTGGGTGCTCAGTACTTAGGGTGCTGGGTGCTCAGTGCTCAGGGTGCTGGGTGCTCAGTGCTCAGGGTGCTGGGTGCTCAGTGCTCGGGGAGCTCGGTGCTCAGTACTCAGGGTGCTGGGTGCTCAGTACTCAGTGCTCGGGGTCCTGGGTGCTCTGTGCTCGGGGTGATCTGTTCTCAGTACTCAGGGTGCTGGGTGCTCAGTGCTCGGGGTGCTGGGTGCTCAGTACTCGGGGCGCTCAGTACTCAGGGTACTGGATGCTCAGTACTCAGGGTGCTGGTTGCTCAGAGCTCGGGGTGCTCGGTGCTCAGTACTCGGGGTGCTGGGTGCTCAGTGCTCAGGGTGCTGGGTGCTCAGTGCTCGGGGTGCTGGGTGCTCAGTGCTGAGGGTGCTGGCTGCTCAGTGCTCAGGGTGCTGGGTGCTCAGTACTCAGGGTGCTAGGTGCTCAGTACTCAGGGTGCTCAGTGCTCAGTACTCAGCGTGCTGGGTGCTCAGTGCTCAGGGTCCTTGGTGCTCAGTACTCAGGCTGTTCAGTGCTCAGTACTCAGCGTGCTTTGTGCTCAGTGCTCAGGGTGCTGGGTGCTCAGGACTCAGGGTGCTGGGTGCTCAGTATTCAGGGTGCTGGGTGCTCAGTACTCAGGGTGCTGGGTGCTCAGTGCACGGGGTGCTCGGTGATCAGTACTCAGGGTGCTGGGTGCTCAGTGCTCAGGGTGCTGAGTACTCAGTACTCAGGGTGCTGGGTGCTCAGTGCTCAGGGTGCTGGGTGCTCAGTGCTCAGGGTGCTGGGTGCTCAGTGCTCGGGGTGCTGGCCGCTCAGTGCTCGGGGTGCTGGGTGCTCAGTGCTCAGGGTGCTGGGTGCTCAGTACTCAGGGTGCTGGGTGCTCATTACTCAGGGTGCTGGGTGCTCAGTGCTCAGGGTGCTGGGTGCTCAGTCCTCAGGGTGCTGGGTGCTCAGTACTCAGGGTGTTCGGTGCTTAGTACTCAGGGTGCTCAGTGCTCAGTACTCAGGGTGCTGGTTGCTCAGTGCTCGGGGTGCTCGGTGCTCAGTACTCAGGGTGCTGGGTGCTCAGTACTCAGGGTGCTGGGTGCTCCGTACTCAGGGTGCTGGGTGCTCAGTACTCAGGGTGCTGGGTGCTCAGTACTCAGGGTGCTGGGTGCTCAGTGCTCAGGGTGCTGGGTGCTCAGTACTCAGGGTGCTGGGTGCTCAGTACTCAGGGTGCTCGGTGCTCAGTACTCAGGGTGCTGGGTGCTCACTGCTCAGGGTGCTTTGTACTCAGTACTCAGGGTTCTGGGTGCTCAGTACTCAGGGTGCTGGGTGCTCAGTGCTCAGGGTGCTGGGTGCTCAGTGCTCAGGGTGCTGTGTGCTCAGTACTCAGGGTGCTGGGTGCTCAGTTCTCAGGGTGATCGGTGCTCAGTACTCAGGGTGCTCAGTACTCAGGGTGCTGGGTGCTCAGTGCTCAGGGTGCTGGGTGCTCAGTACTCAGGGTGCTCAGTGCTCAGGGTTCTGGGTGCTCAGGGTGCTGGGTGCTCAGTGCTCGGGCTGCTGGGTGCTCAGTGCTCAGGGTGCTGTGTGCTCAGTGCTCAGTACTCAGCGTGCTGGGTGCTCAGTGCTCAGAGTGTTGGGTGCTCAGTGCTCAGGGTGCTGGGTGCTCAGTGCTCAGGGTGCTGGGTGCTCAGTGCTCAGGGTGCTGGGTGCTCAGTCCTCAGGGTGCTGGGTGCTCAGTACTCAGGGTGTTCGGTGCTTAGTACTCAGGGTGCTCAGTGCTCAGTACTCAGGGTGCTGGTTGCTCAGTGCTCAGGGTGCTCGGTGCTCAGTGCTCGGGGCGCTGGGTGCTCAGTGCTCGGGGTGCTGGGTGCTCAGTACTCAGGGTGCTGTGTGCTCAGTGCTCAGGGTGCTGGGTGCTCAGTGCTCAGGGCGCTGGGTGCTCAGTGCTCGGGGTGCTGGGTGCTCAGTGCTCGGGGTGCTGGGTGGTCAGTGCTCAGTGCTCAAGGTGCTGGGTGCTCAGTGCTCAGTGCTCAGGGTGCTGGGTGCTCAGTACTCAGGGTGCTGGGTGCTCAGTACTCAGGGTGCTGGGTGCTCAGTTCTCAGGGTGCTGGGTGATCAGTACTCTGGGTGTTGGGTGCTCAGTACTCAGGGTGCTCAGTGCTCAGTACTCGGGGTGCTGGGTGCTCAGTGCTCAGTGTGCTCAGTGCTCAGTGCTCAGGGTGCTGGGTGCTCAGTGCTCGGGGCGCTGGGTGCTCAGTGCTCGGGGTGCTGGGTGCTCAGTACTCAGGGTGCTGTGTGCTCAGTGCTCAGTACTCTGCGTGCTGGGTGCTCAGTGCTCAGGGTGCTGGGTGCTCAGTCCTCAGGGTGCTGGGTGCTCAGTACTCAGGGTGTTCGGTGCTTAGTACTCAGGGTGCTCAGTGCTCAGTACTCAGGGTGCTGGTTGCTCAGTGCTCGGGGTGCTCGGTGCTCAGTACTCAGGGTGCTGGGTGCTCAGTACTCAGGGTGCTGGGTGCTCCGTACTCAGGGTGCTGGGTGCTCAGTACTCAGGGTGCTGGGTGCTCAGTACTCAGGGTGCTGGGTGCTCAGTGCTCAGGGTGCTGGGTGCTCAGTACTCAGGGTGCTGGGTGCTCAGTACTCAGGGTGCTCGGTGCTCAGTACTCAGGGTGCTGGGTGCTCAGTGCTCAGGGTGCTTTGTACTCAGTACTCAGGGTTCTGGGTGCTCAGTACTCAGGGTGCTGGGTGCTCAGTGCTCAGGGTGCTGGGTGCTCAGTGCTCAGGGTGCTGTGTGCTCAGTACTCAGGGTGCTGGGTGCTCAGTTCTCAGGGTGATCGGTGCTCAGTACTCAGGGTGCTCAGTACTCAGGGTGCTGGGTGCTCAGTGCTCAGGGTGCTGGGTGCTCAGTACTCAGGGTGCTCAGTGCTCAGGGTTCTGGGTGCTCAGGGTGCTGGGTGCTCAGTGCTCGGGGTGCTGGGTGCTCAGTGCTCAGGGTGCTGTGTGCTCAGTGCTCAGTACTCAGCGTGCTGGGTGCTCAGTGCTCAGAGTGTTGGGTGCTCAGTGCTCAGGGTGCTGGGTGCTCAGTGCTCAGGGTGCTGGGTGCTCAGTGCTCAGGGTGCTGGGTGCTCAGTCCTCAGGGTGCTGGGTGCTCAGTACTCAGGGTGTTCGGTGCTTAGTACTCAGGGTGCTCAGTGCTCAGTACTCAGGGTGCTGGTTGCTCAGTGCTCAGGGTGCTCGGTGCTCAGTGCTCGGGGCGCTGGGTGCTCAGTGCTCGGGGTGCTGGGTGCTCAGTACTCAGGGTGCTGTGTGCTCAGTGCTCAGGGTGCTGGGTGCTCAGTGCTCAGGGCGCTGGGTGCTCAGTGCTCGGGGTGCTGGGTGCTCAGTGCTCGGGGTGCTGGGTGGTCAGTGCTCAGTGCTCAAGGTGCTGGGTGCTCAGTGCTCAGTGCTCAGGGTGCTGGGTGCTCAGTACTCAGGGTGCTGGGTGCTCAGTACTCAGGGTGCTGGGTGCTCAGTTCTCAGGGTGCTGGGTGATCAGTACTCTGGGTGTTGGGTGCTCAGTACTCAGGGTGCTCAGTGCTCAGTACTCGGGGTGCTGGGTGCTCAGTGCTCAGTGTGCTCAGTGCTCAGTGCTCAGGGTGCTGGGTGCTCAGTGCTCGGGGCGCTGGGTGCTCAGTGCTCGGGGTGCTGGGTGCTCAGTACTCAGGGTGCTGTGTGCTCAGTGCTCAGTACTCAGCGTGCTGGGTGCTCAGTGCTCAGAGTGTTGGGTGCTCAGTACTCAGGGTGCTGGGTGCTCAGTGCTCAGTGCTCAGGGTGCTCAGTGCTCAGGGTGCTCAGTGCTCAGGGTGCTGGGTGCTCAGGGTGCTGGGTGCTCAGTGCTCGGGGTGCTGGGTGCTCAGTGCTCAGTGTTCAGGGTGCTGGGTGCTCAGTGCTCAGTGCTCAGGGTGCTGGGTGTTCAGTACTCAGGGTGCTCGGTGCTCAGTGCTCAGGGTGCTAGGTGCTCAGTACTCAGGGTGCTGGGTGCTCAGTGCTCGGGGTGCTGGGTGCTCAGTACTCAGGGTGCTGGATGCTCAGTACTCAGGGTGCTGGGAGCTCAGTGCTCAGGGTGCTGGGTGCTCAGTGCTCTGGGTGCTGGGTGCTCAGTGCTCAGGGTGCTGGGTGCTCAGTGCTCAGGGTGCTGGGTGCTCAGTGATCGGGGTGATGGGTGCTGAGTGCTCAGGGTGCTGAGTGCTCAGTGCTCGGGGTGCTCGGTGCTCAGTGCTCAGGGTCCTGGGTGCTCAGTACTCAGGGTGCTGGGTGCTTAGTAATCAGGGTGCTCAGTGCTCAGTACACAGGGTGCTGGGTGCTCAGTGCTCAGGGTGCTGGGTGCTCAGTGCTCAGTACTCAGGGTGTTGGGTGCTCAGTGCTCAGGGTGCTGAGTGCTCAGTACTCAGCGTGCTGGGTGCTCAGTACTCAGGGTGCTGGGTGCTCAGTGCTCAGGGTGCTGGGTGCTCAGTGCTCAGGGTGCTGGGTGCTCAGTGCTCGGGGAGCTCGGTGCTCAGTACTCAGGGTGCTGGGTGCTCAGTACTCAGTGCTCGGGGTCCTGGGTGCTCTGTGCTCGGGGTGATCTGTTCTCAGTACTCAGGGTGCTGGGTGCTCAGTGCTCGGGGTGCTGGGTGCTCAGTACTCGGGGCGCTCAGTACTCAGGGTACTGGATGCTCAGTACTCAGGGTGCTGGGTGCTCAGAGCTCGGGGTGCTCGGTGCTCAGTACTCGGGGTGCTGGGTGCTCAGTGCTCAGGGTGCTGGTTGCTCAGTGCTCGGGGTGCTGGGTGCTCAGTGCTGAGGGTGCTGGCTGCTCAGTGCTCAGGGTGCTGGGTGCTCAGTACTCAGGGTGCTAGGTGCTCAGTACTCAGGGTGCTCAGTGCTCAGTACTCAGCGTGCTGGGTGCTCAGTGCTCAGGGTCCTTGGTGCTCAGTTCTCAGGCTGTTCAGTGCTCAGTACTCAGCGTGCTTTATGCTCAGTGCTCAGGGTGCTGGGTGCTCAGGACTCAGGGTGCTGGGTGCTCAGTATTCAGGGTGCTGGGTGCTCAGTACTCAGGGTGCTGGGTGCTCAGTGCACGGGGTGCTCGGTGATCAGTACTCAGGGTGCTGGGTGCTCAGTGCTCAGGGTGCTGAGTACTCAGTACTCAGGGTGCTGGGTGCTCAGTGCTCAGGGTGCTGGGTGCTCAGTGCTCAGGGTGCTGGGTGCTCAGTGCTCGGGGTGCTGGCCGCTCAGTGCTCGGGGTGCTGGGTGCTCAGTGCTCAGGGTGCTGGGTGCTCAGTACTCAGGGTGCTGGGTGCTCATTACTCAGGGTGCTGGGTGCTCAGTGCTCAGGGTGCTGGGTGCTCAGTCCTCAGGGTGCTGGGTGCTCAGTACTCAGGGTGTTCGGTGCTTAGTACTCAGGGTGCTCAGTGCTCAGTACTCAGGGTGCTGGTTGCTCAGTGCTCGGGGTGCTCGGTGCTCAGTACTCAGGGTGCTGGGTGCTCAGTACTCAGGGTGCTGGGTGCTCCGTACTCAGGGTGCTGGGTGCTCAGTACTCAGGGTGCTGGGTGCTCAGTACTCAGGGTGCTGGGTGCTCAGTGCTCAGGGTGCTGGGTGCTCAGTACTCAGGGTGCTGGGTGCTCAGTACTCAGGGTGCTCGGTGCTCAGTACTCAGGGTGCTGGGTGCTCAGTGCTCAGGGTGCTTTGTACTCAGTACTCAGGGTTCTGGGTGCTCAGTACTCAGGGTGCTGGGTGCTCAGTGCTCAGGGTGCTGGGTGCTCAGTGCTCAGGTTGCTGTGTGCTCAGTACTCAGGGTGCTGGGTGCTCAGTTCTCAGGGTGATCGGTGCTCAGTACTCAGGGTGCTCAGTACTCAGGGTGCTGGGTGCTCAGTGCTCAGGGTGCTGGGTGCTCAGTACTCAGGGTGCTCAGTGCTCAGGGTTCTGGGTGCTCAGGGTGCTGGGTGCTCAGTGCTCGGGGTGCTGGGTGCTCAGTGCTCAGGGTGCTGTGTGCTCAGTGCTCAGTACTCAGCGTGCTGAGTGCTCAGTGCTCAGAGTGTTGGGTGCTCAGTACTCAGGGTGCTGGGTGCTCAGTGCTCAGTGCTCAGGGTGCTCAGTGCTCAGGGTGCTGGGTGCTCAGTGCTCGGGGTGCTGGGTGCTCAGTGCTCAGTGCTCAGGGTGCTGGGTGTTCAGTACTCAGGGTGCTCGGTGCGCAGTGCTCAGGGTGCTAGGTGCTCAGTACTCAGGGTGCTGGGTGCTCAGTGCTCGGGGTGCTGGGTGCTCAGTGCTCAGGGTGATCAGTGCTCAGTACTCAGGGTGCTGGGTGCTCAGTACTCAGGGTGCTGGGTGCTCAGTACTCAGGGTGCTGGGTGCTCAGTACTCAGGGTGCTCCGTGCTCAGTACTCAGGGTGCTGGGTGCTCAGTGCTCAGGGTGCTTTGTACTCAGTACTCAGCGTTCTGGGTGCTCAGTACTCAGGGTGCTGGGTGGTCAATGCTCAGGGTGCTGGGTGCTCAGTGCTCAGGGTGCTGGGTGCTCAGTACTCAGGGTGCTGGGTGCTCAGTGCTCAGGGTGATCGGTGCTCAGTACTCAGGGTGCTCAGTACTCAGGTTGCTGGGTGCTCAGTACTCAGGGTGCTGGGTGCTCATTGCTCAGGGTGCTGGGTGCTCAGTGCTCTGGGTGCTGGGTGCTCAGTGCTCAGGGTGCTGGGTGCTCAGTGCTCAGGGTGCTGGGCGCTCAGTGCTCGGGGTGCTCGGTGCTCAGTGCTCAGGGTCCTGGGTGCTCAGTACTCAGGGTGCTGGGTGCTTAGTCATCAGGGTGCTCAGTGCTCAGTACACAGGGTGCTGGGTGCTCAGTGCTCGGGGTGCTGGGTGCTCAGTGCTCAGTGCTCAGGGTGCTGGGTGCTCAGTGCTCAGGGTGCTGGGTGCTCAGTGCTCGGGGAGCTCGGTGCTCAGTACTCAGGGTGCTGGGTGCTCAGTACTCAGTGCTCGGGGACCTGGGTGCTCCGTGCTCGGGGTGCTGGGTGCTCAGTACTCAGGGTGCTGGGTGCTCAGTGCTCGGGGTGCTGGGTGCTCAGTACTCAGGGTTCTGGGGGCTCAGTACTCAGGGTGCTGGGTGCTCAGTACTCAGGGTGCTCGGTTCTCAGTACTCAGGGTGCTGGGTGCTCATTCTCGGGGTGCTGGGTGCTCAGTGCTCGGGGTGCTGGGTGCTCAGTACTCAGGGTGCTGGGGGCTCAGTACTCAGGGTGCTGTGTGCTCAGTACTCAGGGTGATCTGTTCTCAGTACTCAGGGTGCTGGGTGCTCAGTACTCGGGGTGCTCAGTACTCAGGGTACTGGGTGCTCAGTACTCAGGGTGCTGGGTGCTCAGTGCTCGGGGTGCTCGGTGCTCAGTACTCGGGGTGCTGGGTGCTCAGTACTCGGGGTGCTGGGTGCTCAGTGCTCAGGGTGCTGGGTGCTCAGTGCTCGGGGTGCTGGGTGCTCAGTGCTGAGGGTGCTGGCTGCTCAGTGCTCAGGGTGCTGGGTGCTCAGTACTCAGGGTGCTAGGTGCTCAGTACTCAGGGTGCTCAGTGCTCCGTACTCAGCGTGCTGGGTGCTCAGTGCTCAGGGTCCTCGGTGCTCAGTACTCAGGGTGCTCAGTGCTCAGTACTCAGCGTGCTTTATGCTCAGTGCTCAGGGTGCTGGGTGCTCAGTACTCAGGGTGCTGGGTGCTCAGTACTCAGGGTGCTGGGTGCTCAGTACTCAGGGTGCTGGGTGCTCAGTGCTCGGGGTGCTCGGTGATCAGTACTCAGGGTGCTGGGTGCTCAGTGCTCAGGGTGCTGAGTACTCAGTACTCAGGGTGCTGGGTGCTCAGTGCTCAGGGTGCTGGGTGCTCAGTACTCAGGGTGCTGGGAGCTCAGTACTCAGGGTGCTCGGTGCTCAGTACTCAGGGTTCTGGGTGCTCAGTGCTCAGGGTGCTTTGTACTCAGTACTCAGGGTTCTGGGTGCTCATAACTCACGGTGCTGGGTGCTCAGTGCTCAGGGTGCTGGGTGCTCAGTGCTCAGGGTGCTGGGTGCTCAGTACTCAGGGTGCTGGGTGCTCAGTGCTCAGGGTGATCGTTGCTCAGTACTCAGGGTGCTCAGTACTCAGGGTGCTGGGTGCTCAGTGCTCAGGGTGCTGGGTGCTCAGTACTCAGGGTGCTGGGTGCTCAGTGCTCGGGGTGCTGGGTGCTCAGTGCTCAGGGTGATCGGTGCTCAGTACTCAGGGTGCTGGGTGCTCAGTGCTCAGGTTGCTGGGTGCTCAGTCCTCAGGGTGCTCAGTGCTCAGGGTGCTTGGTGCTCAGTGCTCGTGGTGCTCGGTGCTCAGTACTCAGGGTGCTGAGTGCTCAGTACTCAGGGTGCTGGGTGCTCAGTACTCATGGTGCTGGGTGCTCAGTACTCAGGGGGCTGGGTGCTCAGTACTCAGGGTGCTGGGTGCTCAGTGCTCAGGGTGCTGGGTGCTCAGTGCTCGGGGTGCTGGGTGGTCAGTGCTCAGTGCTCAGGGTGCTGGGTGCTCAGTGCTCAGTGCTCAGGGTGCTGGGTGCTCAGTACTCAGGGTGCTGGGTGCTCAGTACTCAGGGTGCTGGGTGCTCAGTTCTCAGGCTGCTGGGTGCTCAGTACTCTGGGTGTTGGGTGCTCAGTACTCAGGGTGCTGGGTGCTCAGTGCTCGGGGTGCTGGGTGCTCAGTGCTCTGGGTGCTGGGTGCTCAGTGCTCAGGGTGCTGGGTGCTCAGTACTCAGGGTGCTGGGTGCTCAGTGCTCGGGGTGCTCGGTGCTCAGTACTCAAGGTGCTGGGTGCTCAGTGCTCAGGGTGCGGGGTGCTCAGTCCTCGGGGTGCTCCATGCTCAGTGTTCAGGGTGCGGGGTGCTCAGTCCTCGGGGTGCTCCATGCTCAGTGCTCGGGGTGCTGGGTGCTCAGTGCTCGGGGTGCTGGGTGCTCAGTGCTCAGTACTCAGGGTGCTGGGTTCTCAGTGCTCAGGGTGCTGAGTGCTCAGTACTCAGCGTGCTGGGTGCTCAGTACTCAGGGTGCTGGGTGCTCAGTGCTCAGGGTGCTGGGTGCTCATTGCTCAGGGTGCTGGGTGCTCAGTGCTCGGGGAGCTCGGTGCTCAGTACTCAGGGTGCTGGGTGCTCAGTACTCAGTGCTCGGGGTCCTGGGTGCTCCGTGCTCAGGGTGCTGGGTGCTCAGTACTCAGGGTGCTGGGTGCTCAGTGCTCAGGGTGCTGGGTGCTCAGTGCTCAGGGTGCTTTGTGCTCAGTACTCAGGGTGCTGGGTGCTCAGTGCTCAGGGTGATCGGTGCTCAGTACTCAGGGTGCTCGGTGCTCAGTACTCAGGGTGCTGAGTGCTCAGTACTCAGGGTACTGGGTGCTCAGGACTCATGGTGCTGGGTGCTCAGTACTCAGGGGGCTGGGTGCTCAGTGCTCAGTGTGCTGGGTGCTCAGTGCTCAGGGCGCTGGGTGCTCAGTGCTCGGGGTGCTGAGTGCTCAGTGCTCGGGGTGCTGGGTGGTCAGTGCTCAGTGCTCAAGGTGCTGGGTGCTCAGTGCTCAGTGCTCAGGCAGCTGGGTGCTCAGTACTCAGGGTGCTGGGTGCTCAGTACTCAGGGTGCTGGGTGCTCAGTTCTCAGGGTGCTGGGTGATCAGTACTCTGGGTGTTGGGTGCTCAGTACTCAGGGTGCTCAGTGCTCAGTACTCGGGGTGCTGGGTGCTCAGTGCTCAGTGTGCTCAGTGCTCAGTGCTCAGGGTGCTGGGTGCTCAGTGCTCGGGGCGCTGGGAGCTCAGTGCTCGGGGTGCTCAGTGCTCAGTACTCGGGGTGCTGGGTGCTCAGTACTCAGTGCTCGGGGTCCTGGGTGCTCTGTGCTCAGGGTGCTGGGTGCTCAGTACTCAGGGTGCTGGGTGCTCAGTGCTCAGGGTGCTGGGTGCTCAGTGCTCAGGGTGCTTTGTGCTCAGTACTCAGAGTGCTGTGTGCTCAGTGCTCAGTACTCAGCGTGCTGGGTGCTCAGTGCTCAGAGTGTTGGGTGCTCAGTACTCAGTGTGCTGGGTGCTCAGTGCTCAGTGCTCAGGGTGCTCAGTGCTCAGGGTGCTCAGTGCTCAGGGTGCTGGGTGCTCAGGGTGCTGGGTGCTCAGTGCTCAGGGTGCTGGGAGCTCAGTACTCAGGGTGCTGGGTGCTCAGTGCTCGGGGTGCTCGGTGCTCAGTACTCAAGGTGCTGGGTGCTCAGTGCTCAGGGTGCGGGGTGCTCAGTCCTCGGGGTGCTCCATGCTCAGTGTTCAGGGTGCGGGGTGCTCAGTCCTCGGGGTGCTCCATGCTCAGTGCTCGGGGTGCTGGGTGCTCAGTGCTCGGGGTGCTGGGTGCTCAGTGCTCAGTACTCAGGGTGCTGGGTTCTCAGTGCTCAGGGTGCTGAGTGCTCAGTACTCAGCGTGCTGGGTGCTCAGTACTCAGGGTGCTGGGTGCTCAGTGCTCAGGGTGCTGGGTGCTCAGTGCTCAGGGTGCTGGGTGCTCAGTGCTCGGGGAGCTCGGTGCTCAGTACTCAGGGTGCTGGGTGCTCAGTACTCAGTGCTCGGGGTCCTGGGTGCTCCGTGCTCAGGGTGCTGGGTGCTCAGTACTCAGGGTGCTGGGTGCTCAGTGCTCAGGGTGCTGGGTGCTCAGTGCTCAGGGTGCTTTGTGCTCAGTACTCAGGGTGCTGGGTGCTCAGTGCTCAGGGTGATCGGTGCTCAGTACTCAGGGTGCTCGGTGCTCAGTACTCAGGGTGCTGAGTGCTCAGTACTCAGGGTACTGGGTGCTCAGGACTCATGGTGCTGGGTGCTCAGTACTCAGGGGGCTGGGTGCTCAGTGCTCAGTGTGCTGGGTGCTCAGTGCTCAGGGCGCTGGGTGCTCAGTGCTCGGGGTGCTGAGTGCTCAGTGCTCGGGGTGCTGGGTGGTCAGTGCTCAGTGCTCAAGGTGCTGGGTGCTCAGTGCTCAGTGCTCAGGCAGCTGGGTGCTCAGTACTCAGGGTGCTGGGTGCTCAGTACTCAGGGTGCTGGGTGCTCAGTTCTCAGGGTGCTGGGTGATCAGTACTCTGGGTGTTGGGTGCTCAGTACTCAGGGTGCTCAGTGCTCAGTACTCGGGGTGCTGGGTGCTCAGTGCTCAGTGTGCTCAGTGCTCAGTGCTCAGGGTGCTGGGTGCTCAGTGCTCGGGGCGCTGGGAGCTCAGTGCTCGGGGTGCTCAGTGCTCAGTACTCGGGGTGCTGGGTGCTCAGTACTCAGTGCTCGGGGTCCTGGGTGCTCTGTGCTCAGGGTGCTGGGTGCTCAGTACTCAGGGTGCTGGGTGCTCAGTGCTCAGGGTGCTGGGTGCTCAGTGCTCAGGGTGCTTTGTGCTCAGTACTCAGAGTGCTGTGTGCTCAGTGCTCAGTACTCAGCGTGCTGGGTGCTCAGTGCTCAGAGTGTTGGGTGCTCAGTACTCAGTGTGCTGGGTGCTCAGTGCTCAGTGCTCAGGGTGCTCAGTGCTCAGGGTGCTCAGTGCTCAGGGTGCTGGGTGCTCAGGGTGCTGGGTGCTCAGTGCTCAGGGTGCTGGGAGCTCAGTGCTCAGTGCTCAGGGTGCTGGGTGCTCAGTGCTCAGTGCTCAGGGTGCTGGGTGTTCAGTACTCAGGGTGCTCGGTGCTCAGTGCTCGGGGTGCTCGGTGCTCAGTACTCAGGGTGCTGGGTGCTCAGTACTCAGGGTGCTGGGTGCTCCGTACTCAGGGTGCTGGGTGCTCAGTACTCAGGTTGCTGGGTGCTCAGTACTCAGGGTGCTGGGTGCTCAGTGCTCAGGGTGCTGGGTGCTCAGTACTCAGGGTGCTGGGTGCTCAGTACTCAGGGTGCTCGGTGCTCAGTACTCAGGGTGCTGGGTGCTCAGTGCTCAGGGTGCTTTGTACTCAGTACTCAGGGTTCTGGGTGCTCAGTACTCAGGGTGCTGGGTGCTCAGTGCTCAGGGTGCTGGGTGCTCAGTGCTCAGGGTGCTGTGTGCTCAGTACTCAGGGTGCTGGGTGCTCAGTTCTCAGGGTGATCGGTGCTCAGTACTCAGGGTGCTCAGTACTCAGGGTGCTGGGTGCTCAGTGCTCAGGGTGCTGGGTGCTCAGTACTCAGGGTGCTCAGTGCTCAGGGTTCTGGGTGCTCAGGGTGCTGGGTGCTCAGTGCTCGGGGTGCTGGGTGCTCAGTGCTCAGGGTGCTGTGTGCTCAGTGCTCAGTACTCAGCGTGCTGGGTGCTCAGTGCTCAGAGTGTTGGGTGCTCAGTACTCAGGGTGCTGGGTGCTCAGTGCTCAGTGCTCAGGGTGCTCAGTGCTCAGGGTGCTGGGTGCTCAGTGCTCGGGGTGCTGGGTGCTCAGTGCTCAGTGCTCAGGGTGCTGGGTGTTCAGTACTCAGGGTGCTCGGTGCTCAGTGCTCAGGGTGCTAGGTGCTCAGTACTCAGGGTGCTGGGTGCTCAGTGCTCGGGGTGCTGGGTGCTCAGTGCTCAGGGTGATCAGTGCTCAGTACTCAGGGTGCTGGGTGCTCAGTACTCAGGGTGCTGGGTGCTCAGTACTCAGGGTGCTGGGTGCTCAGTACTCAGGGTGCTCCGTGCTCAGTACTCAGGGTGCTGGGTGCTCAGTGCTCAGGGTGCTTTGTACTCAGTACTCAGCGTTCTGGGTGCTCAGTACTCAGGGTGCTGGGTGCTCAATGCTCAGGGTGCTTTGTGCTCAGTGCTCAGGGTGCTGGGTGCTCAGTACTCACTGTGCTGGGTGCTCAGTGCTCAGGGTGATCGGTGCTCAGTACTCAGGGTGCTCAGTACTCAGGTTGCTGGGTGCTCAGTACTCAGGGTGCTGGGTGCTCATTGCTCAGGGTGCTGGGTGCTCAGTGCTCTGGGTGCTGGGTGCTCAGTGCTCAGGGTGCTGGGTGCTCAGTGCTCAGGGTGCTGGGCGCTCAGTGCTCGGGGTGCTCGGTGCTCAGTGCTCAGGGTCCTGGGTGCTCAGTACTCAGGGTGCTGGGTGCTTAGTCATCAGGGTGCTCAGTGCTCAGTACACAGGGTGCTGGGTGCTCAGTGCTCGGGGTGCTGGGTGCTCAGTGCTCAGTACTCAGGGTCCTGGGTGCTCAGTGCTCAGGGTGCTGAGTACTCAGTACTCAGCGTGCTGGGTGCTCAGTACTCAGGGTGCTGGGTGCTCAGTGCTCAGGGTGCTGGGTGCTCAGTGCTCAGGGTGCTGGGTGCTCAGTGCTCGGGGAGCTCGGTGATCAGTACTCAGGGTGCTGGGTGCTCAGTACTCAGTGCTCGGGGACCTGGGTGCTCCGTGCTCGGGGTGCTGGGTGCTCAGTACTCAGGGTGCTGGGTGCTCAGTTCTCAGGGTGCTGGGTGATCAGTACTCTGGGTGTTGGGTGCTCAGTACTCAGGGTGCTCAGTGCTCAGTACTCGGGGTGCTGGGTGCTCAGTGCTCAGTGTGCTCAGTGCTCAGTACACAGGGTGCTGGGTGCTCAGTGCTCGGGGTGCTGGGTGCTCAGTGCTCAGTACTCAGGGTCCTGGGTGCTCAGTGCTCAGGGTGCTGAGTACTCAGTACTCAGCGTGCTGGGTGCTCAGTACTCAGGGTGCTGGGTGCTCAGTGCTCAGGGTGCTGGGTGTTCAGTACTCAGGGTGCTCGGTGCTCAGTGCTCAGGGTGCTAGGTGCTCAGTACTCAGGGTGCTGGGTGCTCAGTGCTCGGGGTGCTGGGTGCTCAGTGCTCAGGGTGATCAGTGCTCAGTACTCAGGGTGCTGGGTGCTCAGTACTCAGGGTGCTGGGTGCTCAGTACTCAGGGTGCTGGGTGCTCAGTACTCAGGGTGCTCCGTGCTCAGTACTCAGGGTGCTGGGTTCTCAGTGCTCAGGGTGCTTTGTACTCAGTACTCAGCGTTCTGGGTGCTCAGTACTCAGGGTGCTGGGTGCTCAATGCTCAGGGTGCTTTGTGCTCAGTGCTCAGGGTGCTGGGTGCTCAGTACTCACTGTGCTGGGTGCTCAGTGCTCAGGGTGATCGGTGCTCAGTACTCAGGGTGCTCAGTACTCAGGTTGCTGGGTGCTCAGTACTCAGGGTGCTGGGTGCTCATTGCTCAGGGTGCTGGGTGCTCAGTGCTCTGGGTGCTGGGTGCTCAGTGCTCAGGGTGCTGGGTGCTCAGTGCTCAGGGTGCTGGGCGCTCAGTGCTCGGGGTGCTCGGTGCTCAGTGCTCAGGGTCCTGGGTGCTCAGTACTCAGGGTGCTGGGTGCTTAGTCATCAGGGTGCTCAGTGCTCAGTACACAGGGTGCTGGGTGCTCAGTGCTCGGGGTGCTGGGTGCTCAGTGCTCAGTACTCAGGGTCCTGGGTGCTCAGTGCTCAGGGTGCTGAGTACTCAGTACTCAGCGTGCTGGGTGCTCAGTACTCAGGGTGCTGGGTGCTCAGTGCTCAGGGTGCTGGGTGCTCAGTGCTCAGGGTGCTGGGTGCTCAGTGCTCGGGGAGCTCGGTGCTCAGTACTCAGGGTGCTGGGTGCTCAGTGCTCAGGGTGATCGGTGCTCAGTACTCAGGGTGCTCGGTGCTCAGTACTCAGGGTGCTGAGTGCTCAGTACTCAGGGTACTGGGTGCTCAGGACTCATGGTGCTGGGTGCTCAGTACTCAGGGGGCTGGGTGCTCAGTGCTCAGTGTGCTGGGTGCTCAGTGCTCAGGGCGCTGGGTGCTCAGTGCTCGGGGTGCTGAGTGCTCAGTGCTCGGGGTGCTGGGTGGTCAGTGCTCAGTGCTCAAGGTGCTGGGTGCTCAGTGCTCAGTGCTCAGGCAGCTGGGTGCTCAGTACTCAGGGTGCTGGGTGCTCAGTACTCAGGGTGCTGGGTGCTCAGTTCTCAGGGTGCTGGGTGATCAGTACTCTGGGTGTTGGGTGCTCAGTACTCAGGGTGCTCAGTGCTCAGTACTCGGGGTGCTGGGTGCTCAGTGCTCAGTGTGCTCAGTGCTCAGTGCTCAGGGTGCTGGGTGCTCAGTGCTCGGGGCGCTGGGAGCTCAGTGCTCGGGGTGCTCAGTGCTCAGTACTCGGGGTGCTGGGTGCTCAGTACTCAGTGCTCGGGGTCCTGGGTGCTCTGTGCTCAGGGTGCTGGGTGCTCAGTACTCAGGGTGCTGGGTGCTCAGTGCTCAGGGTGCTGGGTGCTCAGTGCTCAGGGTGCTTTGTGCTCAGTACTCAGAGTGCTGTGTGCTCAGTGCTCAGTACTCAGCGTGCTGGGTGCTCAGTGCTCAGAGTGTTGGGTGCTCAGTACTCAGTGTGCTGGGTGCTCAGTGCTCAGTGCTCAGGGTGCTCAGTGCTCAGGGTGCTCAGTGCTCAGGGTGCTGGGTGCTCAGGGTGCTGGGTGCTCAGTGCTCAGGGTGCTGGGAGCTCAGTGCTCAGTGCTCAGGGTGCTGGGTGCTCAGTGCTCAGTGCTCAGGGTGCTGGGTGTTCAGTACTCAGGGTGCTCGGTGCTCAGTGCTCGGGGTGCTCGGTGCTCAGTACTCAGGGTGCTGGGTGCTCAGTACTCAGGGTGCTGGGTGCTCCGTACTCAGGGTGCTGGGTGCTCAGTACTCAGGTTGCTGGGTGCTCAGTACTCAGGGTGCTGGGTGCTCAGTGCTCAGGGTGCTGGGTGCTCAGTACTCAGGGTGCTGGGTGCTCAGTACTCAGGGTGCTCGGTGCTCAGTACTCAGGGTGCTGGGTGCTCAGTGCTCAGGGTGCTTTGTACTCAGTACTCAGGGTTCTGGGTGCTCAGTACTCAGGGTGCTGGGTGCTCAGTGCTCAGGGTGCTGGGTGCTCAGTGCTCAGGGTGCTGTGTGCTCAGTACTCAGGGTGCTGGGTGCTCAGTTCTCAGGGTGATCGGTGCTCAGTACTCAGGGTGCTCAGTACTCAGGGTGCTGGGTGCTCAGTGCTCAGGGTGCTGGGTGCTCAGTACTCAGGGTGCTCAGTGCTCAGGGTTCTGGGTGCTCAGGGTGCTGGGTGCTCAGTGCTCGGGGTGCTGGGTGCTCAGTGCTCAGGGTGCTGTGTGCTCAGTGCTCAGTACTCAGCGTGCTGGGTGCTCAGTGCTCAGAGTGTTGGGTGCTCAGTACTCAGGGTGCTGGGTGCTCAGTGCTCAGTGCTCAGGGTGCTCAGTGCTCAGGGTGCTGGGTGCTCAGTGCTCGGGGTGCTGGGTGCTCAGTGCTCAGTGCTCAGGGTGCTGGGTGTTCAGTACTCAGGGTGCTCGGTGCTCAGTGCTCAGGGTGCTAGGTGCTCAGTACTCAGGGTGCTGGGTGCTCAGTGCTCGGGGTGCTGGGTGCTCAGTGCTCAGGGTGATCAGTGCTCAGTACTCAGGGTGCTGGGTGCTCAGTACTCAGGGTGCTGGGTGCTCAGTACTCAGGGTGCTGGGTGCTCAGTACTCAGGGTGCTCCGTGCTCAGTACTCAGGGTGCTGGGTGCTCAGTGCTCAGGGTGCTTTGTACTCAGTACTCAGCGTTCTGGGTGCTCAGTACTCAGGGTGCTGGGTGCTCAATGCTCAGGGTGCTTTGTGCTCAGTGCTCAGGGTGCTGGGTGCTCAGTACTCACTGTGCTGGGTGCTCAGTGCTCAGGGTGATCGGTGCTCAGTACTCAGGGTGCTCAGTACTCAGGTTGCTGGGTGCTCAGTACTCAGGGTGCTGGGTGCTCATTGCTCAGGGTGCTGGGTGCTCAGTGCTCTGGGTGCTGGGTGCTCAGTGCTCAGGGTGCTGGGTGCTCAGTGCTCAGGGTGCTGGGCGCTCAGTGCTCGGGGTGCTCGGTGCTCAGTGCTCAGGGTCCTGGGTGCTCAGTACTCAGGGTGCTGGGTGCTTAGTCATCAGGGTGCTCAGTGCTCAGTACACAGGGTGCTGGGTGCTCAGTGCTCGGGGTGCTGGGTGCTCAGTGCTCAGTACTCAGGGTCCTGGGTGCTCAGTGCTCAGGGTGCTGAGTACTCAGTACTCAGCGTGCTGGGTGCTCAGTACTCAGGGTGCTGGGTGCTCAGTGCTCAGGGTGCTGGGTGCTCAGTGCTCAGGGTGCTGGGTGCTCAGTGCTCGGGGAGCTCGGTGCTCAGTACTCAGGGTGCTGGGTGCTCAGTACTCAGTGCTCGGGGACCTGGGTGCTCCGTGCTCGGGGTGCTGGGTGCTCAGTACTCAGGGTGCTGGGTGCTCAGTTCTCAGGGTGCTGGGTGATCAGTACTCTGGGTGTTGGGTGCTCAGTACTCAGGGTGCTCAGTGCTCAGTACTCGGGGTGCTGGGTGCTCAGTGCTCAGTGTGCTCAGTGCTCAGTACACAGGGTGCTGGGTGCTCAGTGCTCGGGGTGCTGGGTGCTCAGTGCTCAGTACTCAGGGTCCTGGGTGCTCAGTGCTCAGGGTGCTGAGTACTCAGTACTCAGCGTGCTGGGTGCTCAGTACTCAGGGTGCTGGGTGCTCAGTGCTCAGGGTGCTGGGTGTTCAGTACTCAGGGTGCTCGGTGCTCAGTGCTCAGGGTGCTAGGTGCTCAGTACTCAGGGTGCTGGGTGCTCAGTGCTCGGGGTGCTGGGTGCTCAGTGCTCAGGGTGATCAGTGCTCAGTACTCAGGGTGCTGGGTGCTCAGTACTCAGGGTGCTGGGTGCTCAGTACTCAGGGTGCTGGGTGCTCAGTACTCAGGGTGCTCCGTGCTCAGTACTCAGGGTGCTGGGTGCTCAGTGCTCAGGGTGCTTTGTACTCA